>NC_073705.1:24745669-25394241 GCF_023634085.1 Falco cherrug
ATAAACAATTTTAATTCACAAATAATATTTGATTTTGGATGTGCATAGGTAACTGTTACTTCCAAATGCCTTTTTGGAAGTAAATAATATCGAAGAATGTATGTTAGTGTAATCTCTAATGATAAGGATAAACAAATTGTAGAGGAGTTAATGATTTACCAATTCAAGATTAACAAACAGCTAGCATACTATAAAAAGAGTTCCACTTTCCCTTTAAAAACCATTCATAGAATGTAAGATTTTAGCTTTTCTCAGCATCAAGGGCCCCAAATACCTAAGCAGACTCTTGGGAATGACCTCATCTGTAGTTCTGAGTGTATTCCCAGGGATGTGTAGGAACGGCTGGATCAAGAGCCGCAGGGCAGAACCTTGCTTCCCCAGCGCGACAGGGCTCCCCAAAGAGCAGCACGGGCCAGCAGCGCCTACGCAGAGCTCCTTGGCACTCGCCTGCAGCGTGCAAGCGTGTGCTCAGCACAATGTACTTCTGTCGCAGCAGCCGTTGAGAGCGCACTTAAAAAATCCATCCAGAGATATCCGTATGAAGTCAGTGGATTGCTCACATACTTATAGCACTGACTTCCCTGGCGGGACAAACTGTGTTCAGTGGTTTTGATGCTAAAGGACGTGAGATTGCTTCTGCTGACTGGCTCGGTTTGTTCTCAGACAGGAAGCGAAGAAGGGCAGTGGGACCGATGATCAGGTCTGTGCAAACAGACACTGGAAACTCAAAACAAATCAGTGGCAGAGGTATGTGGATAGTGTGCAAGAGAAAACCCTTTGCTTGTCTTTGCCCGGCAAATCCTGATAATTCTTCAGAATGTGTTTTAACCAGCTCCACATCTGCCTCTTTCCCTGCTGATGACTTACCCTAAATTGTAAAGTCAGTGGTTTTAACCGGGGTATCTGAACTCCCTGGGACTCTGCAGGGGAAAGATAAATGAATCTACACAGCAGACTTCAGTGTCACAGCCATTTTGCTAAGGGAGATAAGGAAACTGTGGGGGAGTAAAAGCAGAAATTCCATGTAACAACAGTAATGTGTAGTTCTACATACCATCACTTACATTCTAGAAAATAATACACAGATCCACTAAGTACAGTTCTGAATGTGTGTAAGTGTTATATGGCAGAAGCAGCAGCTCAAACTACTGTGCAGAAAACAGACCTTGGATTGTCTAAAGATAGATGGCAAAAAGCTATTAAACATCAATGGAGTTCCCTAGGCTTCACCAGAGTGGGAGACACATCGGTACAAATTGAGTCTTTGGCCCCCTGTAGCTCTGCAAATCATCAAAAAAGACATTAATGTCATTAGTAAAACCAGCAAATGTGCCTGTACTTATTACTTGTTTGTAATAAGATTTGGCTAGTGTATAATTAGCAGGCTGCAGAGGCCTTTTACAACCTCTGAGAACAGTCTCTCTGCCTCACTGAGGTTCACAGGAAAATTCCCTTTCTTTCCACGTAGTTACCACTTCCCCATCAGTTTCTACCCCTTCAGATGGACTGACATTAGCATATACAAACACGTCATATAAATCCATCTGTACTATTACATCTATACACATACACACACATCAGTTTGGTTTGATTATTTATTCTGCAAGGACAGTCTTTGATCAGGAATGCTTGTTTCCCAAGAGGCAATAACACTCTTCCGCCAAGTAGGGTACTGAATTATGTTGTGCATTTGCGGTAAGTAGACACAGCTTTACCCATTAGCTGGCTTGAACACATCTCATTGTGTATGGTTGGTTGAGCTGGTTCTCTCTCCTTCTGCTGGGATACTTATTCTCAAGGCTTAGACATGGCTGTAGTGAGCTACTTAAGCATGTGCCTAACTAAGGATATGCACAGCCCAAGGGAGGCTGGAATGGGACACATCCTTGAGTAGCTGCTGAACTAGTGTCCTGATTTGGATCCCAGTGTCAAAAATATAAATTGGGTGACAGCAAATGGCACTGAACAAGATGGCAATTTGTGCCACCACCCAGCAGAAGGCTGGGGGGACTTTTACAACCTCCAAGTATAGGTATAGGCTTGGATGGTGCTGGATGGGAAAATGGCATACAAATGTTCAGCTGGCATTAAAACAGATGAGAATGGCAGTGTTGGCGTTGGCCCTCTGTCAAGCCAAACTGCCACTATGAATCCAGCATCCTGCCTGGCTTTTGGGTAGGAAACCAGCTCCAGACCTTGGAGCTCTGCTCTGTTTTTCTACAACTGGGGGGCTTTTCAAAGCTGTTGAACCTACACATGAGAACCGGCTGTTTCACTTCCTTTCCCAACACCAGAGGTGTAAAGAGGCCAGCACACAGCCAAGAAAAGGGGCCGTGAATCAGCTGGGAGTTTCTGAGCATCTGACTGGTACCCTTATTTGAATTGAGTGCTCCAGTGCTGGGGCTGGGGGCAGCTACTGCTGCTGGGGACCAGCTCTCAGGTTCCTTTACAGTGTCCTCTGTGCTCAGCTCAGTGATATGAATGCTTTGGGAAGCTGGCATGGAGGGACCCATTTTGTGATCTACCCTCTGTCACTTGCACCACTGCTGTGCCCCCCCTGCTCTGCAAAAGCTGCTCTTGATTTACAAAACGTGTAACTCAGACCTTGCCTCTCTGCCTTGTGAGTGGGTATTTGGGACGGTGACTTGCTGGGACTGTGGGAGTGGTTCTTCCCTGTCTCATGGATGAACAATACGGTCCCTTCACTTATGATGTTGTTATCAATGATTCAAGACGAGATAGCAAAAATACTTTCCACACTGTGTAACTAGCTTCCTCGCAGAGAGATCCAGCTGCAGATATGATACTCATGCTCTAGTGCTTTCAAGGATTATCAGTGTAATTTTGGATGCTAATGGAAAAATAACACTGAGTGTTAAAAAACTCCCTCAAACAACAGCTGTGATAAAATGGGATTGTAGTTCTGTCACTGCTGTGAACTTTGTGTATGAACATAGGCAGGTCTTCGGGAGAAAATATCAAGTTTTCATCCACACATATGAGAGTCCAAGTTTTCAGATGTCCTGATGGATGGTCTTTCAAATCCCGGTGCAGCAGGTGGTGTTGCCATAATTTATAACCTGTCCTCCACCTGGGTGTTCATTTTCGCAACCTTTGACTGAAGTGTCCTGAGCCACTGATTTCTCTAACTGGATCCCACACTTTGTGCTTCTGTTTTGAAGCCAGCTTTACTTCCAGAGTCCTTCTGGTTTGTGGGGAACTTTCATTCATCTCAAACAAAGTCAAACTGGTGATTCAAGACTAATGAACTGCTGTGAATACTCTGCTTTATCAGAGGAAATAGTTGGAGGCTGAAGTCTTGGTCCCTAACAAGTCTTTGCGAGGATATTAACATGTCTTGCCAAGACCTAGTAATTCCCTTGCAGCCAATGCAACATTCTTCAGAGGCCATAAGGCAAGACTGGAAAGGGGGATCATGTGCCTCAGCCCAAGCTGAATTAGCTACTTCAGAGAAACACCCCAAGCATATGACTTCTTTTCCAGACACAGATCTAAGGTAACAAAACACACCATATTTTGGTGAATCCATTCAAGATATCTACTGTGAAGAAGTCTCAAGTATGAAAGGGAGAAATAGATTTTCAAAAAGGAAATTAAAACTGCCCATACAATGCAATATTCTTAGGAAAACAAATAGCTCTGATGATCTGGGTTAAAAAAGGAATTGCAGAAGAGGATATTGCACAGCTATGACTAGATTTCGTTTGCCTGTTCTCCTCTGAGAAAGGTGTCAGGAGAAGAAAAACAGAAAAACGCTAAATGTATTCCCTGCAATGTAACTGATTATGCAAAATACTGTCATCCTGGGAGCTGCCTACAGTAGGTTAAACCTGGCTTTCAGGAGATGAACAGCGGGTTTTCAATTATGGCATTTGAGACCTCCGGAGGGGGGATTATGAGAAGCTAGTATAAGTCAGATGGCCCTTTTAAGACACACTTTTTATTCAGCAACAGGATGAGCCCTCAGACAGATACTCTTGCAAGCACTCAAGGCATGTACAGTAAAGGGCAGGACAAAGATCCCTTGAAAGAAGCTTCAGGAGTAGTGGTGCATGGTTTGGACTCGGGGTGGGGGGAGCAGTGCCTTGGATCCCAGGGTGTTACCATCGTTGTGCCCCTGCTGAAATGCTGTGTGGGTAGTGTGGGAGTAGCCTTGGTGCCTGCTAGTCGGGTTACCTCTGTGCCACACATTGTTGCTGGGCTATTTCTCCAGCCTGAAGGGCAACGGGAATTTTACTGGCAGCTTCAGTGAAAACAGGCCAGCAGGCAGTGCTTTGCATCTCCTACACTAAGGATCTTTACTTGTTCACCATTCATTGTTCTGACAGTTGTCTCATTTATTCACTTTTTACATCAAAATTAATTCCTCTAAAGCTTATGTTCAGCCTTAAGCTTCAGCATGTGCTAATAGTATTAATCATTCTGGAAATAGCTCAGTCTGCTATCAGTAGCTATCTTGATGACACACTGTCCCAGCTCCACATTGCTTCCCTGCTCTCTGGGGGTGGCTCTTGAGCAACTAAATAGGCGCACAGCACGGGAGAGGGGTAGGAGGCAGAAGAAAGCAGAGAGGGATGCCCTTGGGTTGTGCCTTCATGCTTTGGAGTGTGTGCCAAGGTGCACTTAGTTGCAGCGTGACTCAGCCATGGTTTCTTCTAGGGGGGTCTGAGCTTCCCCTATGCATCCCATCTGTCCAAAAGGAGACATCACACAACATGTTTGGGGTGGTAAAGATGGTCTAGAAACCTTTCAAGAAGAGTCCTACTGTCACAGGTGTCAAGGGCAGATGGGACCAGCAGAGAGGAGAGCCAGGTCTTGGAAATAGTCTAGGATCCTGCAGATCAAGTTAAGTGTTGGTGCTGCTGTGTGACCTGCCCATATGGTTTGGCCTTTTTATTAGCCAGACTTCTGTGGATGTGTCTCTTCAGAAAAAGGAAGGATATGGTGGAGGACTTTGAAACCTCCTCCTGGATATATTAAGAAGTAACACCATGTGTGGAATCACCAGCAGAGAAATTCAACTGAAGTCTAAAAATAGAATTTCCTTTTGCTTTCTTATTCAAAAAAATGCTAATGCCCATTTCTAGGATTCTCACATTTCTTTATCTAATGGACAGTTTTCAAATAAAAGCATGCTCTAGGGTAATGTTATGTTCCCTTCACAATTGCCTCTGCAGGTTTTCTCTTCTTCGTGATCATATAAAATCTCACAGCTAGCTATGGCAACTGTGGAAAAATGCCAGTAACAGTAGCAAGGTTGCAAGTAACACATTGCTAGCTTCTTTGAACATAATTTAGCTGCTGAAAAACAAATGATGGTTACAAGCATATGACCAGTCACCTGCCTGCTTCCCGGCCCATGGCTTAAGAACTTCAAATTAGTACAAAAATATTTCACAGTTAATTAAAAGCCTTACTTTTATGAAGGTCAATAAGGATGGCTCTGCCCATGATTGCACACAAAAAATTTCCAGTACAATTGGAAAATCACTTTTGATGTCTTAGTTTCCCATTTTTAAATAGTACAAAGTACTCGCAGATGTGACTTTTCCACAATCCACAGCATGTGTCAGGAGAACATATAGGGCATTTGGTGGTCTCAGGCATACTACTGTACTCTGCTGCTGTAGTGCAAGATGCGCATGATGAAATAGTCCTTGAATAGAAAAACGTGAGGTCATTTTTATCTATGGATAGGCCATGAAAATGTAAAATGCATGGGATGTACATAGCAGTGGAACAGAATACTGCTATGGTAATTGTTTAAGAAATATTATACTTCACTCACAAATCAATAGACAAGTCAACAAGTTCATCTGAGATTGTTGTGTATCTATTTGAGGCACTTCAGTAGTACTTGAATTTCAGTATCCTAGTATCCCATAGCACATGTCAAAATATTGTATTGGTAGTTGAAATTAATTTAATTACCTCACTTCTTTGGCACTGATCATCTATTTTGACACTACCATCCTTCAGGTAATGCCCTTGCTTCAACTCGGAGCATACTGTCAACATTAACAGTGAATCATAGTTAGGAGAGAATAATCAACTTGCAACCTCATCTTTTTTCCAGCTAACATTTTGCCATGAAGTATGTTTAAAAAGGCTGGAAATGAACATAAAATTGAAAGTTAAATGAGCTACTTCATGGCTTTTACTATAGCAGCAACAATACCTGTGTCACTAAGCAAATCTACTGAGAAAACTATTTTGCTGTCAACAGTGTTGGAAAAAAGCCAGAGGTCCTGTTCAAGTTACAACAGAAATGCTGAAGTTAAACAAATGTAAAAAAATTATAATTTTGTGATTTTTTTTTTTACTCCCTCCAAAAATGTGGCATATGTCTTGCATTACAGGCTAAGGCATCCTATTCAGCCACATTGCTTTTTAATCAAATGCTTTCCTTGACTTGTTGCTTGACATTAACCCACTGCTCCCCCTCTGGATCCTTTCCTCTGTCTCCGTGCTCCCCTCTCCCTTCTGCTGCTGCTGTGCTGTTCAAGTTAACATCAGTTCCAAAAGTTCCCTTTTAATCAGACCGAGACTGCTGGCATGAGCTGTCAGCAGTATTCATTTCTCTAGGCTCTTGCCTTATGTTGCATTGCCTTGGCAACAAGATTTAGGAGCAAGGCAACAGCCTTGAACTTGTCAGAGTCTGTTGCAACGCGCTGAGCATGTATTACTCTCTGGCACCTCAGGTTGCTATAACAACTACTAACAATAAAACTCATCTCCCAGCTTTAAATACAGGAAATTTTACAGTCTGTTTCCTGGCAGGGCTGCAGCAATATTATGTGAATCCTGGCTATGTTTGTTTTGCCGCCTTCTTCCTTTTCGCACATGATAGCAGCCTCCAGGGGTGAAGTGATGATACATGAGAAGGAGTCTGGCAATGGGCAGCACAGCCCGTGGCAGCAAGCGTGGACGCTGCTGGTGCCGGGAGTGGGGCTGGGCGAACAAAAGGCCGAGTGACCGCAGGGACAATGCTGGGCACAGAGCCCCAGCAGCAAACCCCAAACACTCCAGACTGCAGGCTGTGCCCAGTGATGCTCAACACCTGCCCGCACCATGTTTTCAGCTGTGGCATTTTGATTTTTCCCCTGCTCCAGCAAAATACACCTTGCATGGGTGTCTGGGGTAGGAGCCTGCAGCCATCAGACAGGAAATTTGGGTCTCTGTCAGCACAAGTGTTTGCTCCCATTCTTGCAAATACGCAGTTGGCATTACTGATGGGAATAAAGGAGCAGTGCTAGTGTGGAGAGAGATGCAAGGGACCAATGACTCTTACAGAATCACAGAATATCTAAAGTTGGAAGGGACTCATAAGTCCAGCTCCCTGCTCCTCACAGAACTACCTAACACTAAATCATAGTCCTCCAGACATTCCTTGAACTCTGACAGGCTTGGTGCTGTGGGGATCCAGTGATCAACCACCCTTGGAGTGAAGAACCTTTTTCTAACCTCCAATCTGAACCCCCCCTGACGCAACTTCATTCCATTTCCTTGCATCCTATCGCTGGTCACCAGAGAGAGATCAGCACCTCTCCCTCCGCTGCCCACCTCCAGGAAGCTGTAGGATGCGATGAGGTCCCCTCTCAGCCCTCTCTTCTCCAAGCTGAACAAGACAAGTGACCTCAGCCACTCCTCCCAAGTCTTGCCCTTGAGGCCTTTCATAATCTTGGTTGCCTTCCTCTGCCCACACTCTAATAGTTGGATGTCCTTCTGTTGAGGCTCCCAAAATGGCACACATTGCTCGAGGAGGGGCCGCACCAGTGCAGTGCAGAGTGGGACAATCACGTCCCTCAACTGACTCTCTGTGTGCTTGATGCACCCAGGACACGGTTGGCCTTTTTGGCTGCCAGGGCAAATGTTGCCTTATGTTCAACTTGCCATCAACCCATGAGCCCAGATCTTTTTATGCAGGGATGCTCCCCAGCCTCTCCTTCCCCAGTCTGTATGTATAGCCAGGTTTACCCCACCCAGGTAGAGATGGGTGAACTCATGTACTCATCATATACATGTGCCCTGCTTGGCGCAGGTTGTCATGACACTAATGTCACAAATTAGGTCTGAGCCACTGGTGCTAGGTATTAAAAAACCCCAGCTCTTAGCAGAGACAAGGCTTTTAGTGCCAGAAGAGGCCTTTATGAGGAACATTTTCAGTCAATGGAAATGCAAGCTGAGGATGTAAATTGAGCCACTGCAGCATCAGGAATCATGGAAATTTCCCAGCAGCTCACCCACTGCCCTGTCACACCTTCTTCCTGTGGCTTCATTCATGAGGACAGTGCAAAGTACTCATCCTTTTCCTGTATGTCAACACCATGAGTATCTCGTGCAGACTTAACATCATTCTCACTTTTCCATAGCACCGGTCATATTTCTTCAAAGTGACAGAATTTATAACCCATGACTCAAACAATGGGAAAGCTTGTTTAAGAATAGCTCAGGATACAGCACATTGGAAGCATGGTGAGGAATGAAAACAGGAACAGAAAAGAAGTAGCATATTTTTCCTCCTTTATGACTGAAGCCCAGCTCCTGCAGCCAGGAAGCGCTGGTGGTGATACAGCACTTGGTGAGATGCAGGAGGAGGCTGAACTCTGTCTGAGCAAAGGTCTGTTTGTTTAGACGGATTTTAAAATGTAGAAATGGTGCTTTTTTTTTTTTTCCACAATTGCTGCCAGCTGAAGGACAGTGGTTGTGGGTGGCAGGAGTGGCTGGAAGTCTGGTCTCGTACTGCTTTCCAGTGACTGCCACCCTGTAGGGTCAGAGGCTGCAATACCTCAGGGACCCCAAGCACAGAGCACCACCTGGACCCACAGGTCTTTTAGAAATGACCCTAAAGAAGACCCATGTGGGCAACGACTTACTGCTGATGATAACAGAACTAGTGCATGGCAGAAAAGTTGCAGGCAAGGACCGTCCCGGGGTATTCACCGTCTTTCTACAGGGATCCTTTTAATTGCTTCATTTGCTTTTTCAGGCTCGTGCTTTCTCCTGCACAGAGTTTTGAGTAAACATTCCCCATACTGAGTTGCTAAGAGCCAAGCAGCTGACCTGACAGGGACACCCCAGCCCACAAACTTCTCTGGAGCTCCTCACATTCCATGTTTCATTTGGAGAAAAAAAAAAAAAAAAAAAAGCCCAGTTTTTTTGACTCCTAATCTAGAGTTTTGGTCTCACAGATAAGAACAAATAATGAAACATAACAAGCTTTTGTTTTAAGAAAAACAGCTCATCTGAAAAGCCCAGGGCTCAGTTCTGCAGTTAGATCTCAGGAGAGCTGTGTCCAAAGACCTGAAATAGCATGGACAGGGTCTCAGATGGTCCCAAACCTCTGACAGATACAGGCTACTGATCACTGTCTCTTGGGCATGGGAGTTAAAAAATGTGGCCAGGCACCGAACTAAAGCACCCAAACAGTCTCAGAGTTCAGTGTAACGTGCAGGGCATATGCCAGTGCCCAGGTTTGTGCCTGAGTACTGATCACAGCCCGGGACTGCTGCACAGCAACTGCAGGGCTTGCTCTCACAAGGCCAGTTACAGAACCTGGGCTACATCGTTAAGGTTTATGGTTTCTATGTGGGACACGTAGAGTGTTTAATCCCAACTTTTCCACTTGTCCCGTTATCTGAGACAGACAGTAACACAATACTTTGTGTCTGGACTCCTGCACCCACTGGAATAAACATCTGTTTCTTGTACTGTGATTCATTCAATATACTGCATGGCACGGGACACCAAATTATTTCAACACATTCAGGCTCAAGGGATTTTTCAGCAGGTGAGTGGGCCTCGCTCACAAAGGTGGCGACTTCGGGAGGGAGTTGGGCCTAGTAAAATGTAGCCCTTTACTATATATTTACAAATAAATTTCTACTATACTGAAAATGTTAATTAGAAACAAAATCCATGTCTGGTCCCTCACTGGCAACCCCAGATGCCAGGCACTTGAGTTAGCATTGCCCAGAGGAGATGTGCCACTAACCCAAGTGCTGCCAGGAGCTTGCAGGAGGACTCCTGTTTGCCCCCTGAGCAGAGAGCGAGAGAAGCGGGATCTAGCAGCGTTACAGAAGGCAAAGACACCTGGCCTCATTAGTTTTATTGCCAGAGCAAATAAGGAAACCTTCTGCAATAAAAATGCTTCCCAAGTGTCAGGCCAAAATACAGGCAGGTCACTGCACCCTGTTAACTGTGGTGCTGTTGAAGACTTTGAGGAAGAATGGCATCATATGAGCTAAGTAAAAGCCTCTGTTGTGCAATAGGCATGATTTTCATATTTAAATATGGAATATATCCATAATTATATCCAATTCATCAGGATATACCTCCTTAGCAGCATGGAGTTTTACGCAAGCTGAACAAATGATCTCCTAAAGTACTTAACAGGGCACCAGTGACCACTGTGGCCTCTTTTGCATGCAATTAGATCTAGCTTTTCCCATTGTTTTTTCCTGCTAGAACAGACAAGGGAAAACTAAGAAGTTCTGGAAATGGCTATGAGTCTCACATTTCACTTGCAAATAGGCGAGTTCAGGTGAGCAGGGATGTGTGCACACTGTTTGGTGTTGAAGCAGAGCCAGGCAGAAAATTCAGCAAACATTTCATTTTTATCCTTGTTGTTAAAGGTTTGCAAGTGAAGTCCTAACATCTGGTATTTAACTGAAAAGAGCAGACGTGGAAATACTCAGATATCTACCTGGCCTGCTGCTGCCTCCCTTTCCTTTCCAAATGCAGCTGCTGGGAACCACCCAATCATGATCAACTTCCAGTGCTGGCTGGATAAATTGTCCTCCCAAGAAAAACTAAGATAAAATCTCTAGATAGACTTGTTTCTTCTCTCCCTGCTATCTTTTCCTCCAAACACACCATTTGTTGTTGCAGTTTCTAGTTTCACTGTTTCCAAACATACAAAATTTATTTTAAACATGATCCAAAAGGACTCGTGCCACATGTTTGAAACCTCCATTTAACTCAGAGCTGAGAGCTTAAAATACAAGCAATTCTCTGCTGAACTGTTTTCAGGCCCTTCCTTGCCTTGGCACATTACAAAGCTTCTGTTATGTACTACCAAAACATTGCCATTAATTGTTAGGTAATTTTCTAGGGTGGGATTAGGAAGAAAACCGGGCTTAAAAGTACTTGCTGTCTCCTGTGTGGACCCAAGCATGCCTCTGGGCTGGGAGGATGTGACCTTGCTGAGCCGGCACAGAGGCATGAATGCAACCAAACTCACTGCGGGGCTTTTGTGAGTAAAACCACTTGCACGTGATGGTCTGCAGGACAGCCCCTGCGAAACACAAATACAACTGGGTTAGTTATTGTCCAGGCAATCCCAGTGCTGTCACACGGACAGGAGGGGCTGTTTGGCCATGTGTGCAACCTTGTAAAAAACACATTTTGACCCGTGTTCATGGGGGTGGAAGTGACCTCCCCCCTCACCTCCAACCCTCTGTGGGTCTTGCTAAGATGTTTCCCAGCTTGGAAGTGGTGCTGAGGCTGTAGCACTGTGGGACAGTGGCAATGGGAGAGCCCAATGGTGTGGTGGCCCTGGCCCCTGCGCCGGGAAAGTGGGGCTTTCACCTGTCCAGTGTCCAGGAGATGTCCCAAGGCACTGGAAGGATGCCATGATCCAAAAGCCAGGCTTCGCATAAGCAGAGCTGTAGCATCCCCTGTCCTCAGTGAGAGCTGTGCAGATGCTCAGTCCCCTGCTACAAATCCCCATTTCCTATGGCTGCCTCCCACAGCATCCCGCACCTTGATTGCTGCTTTGAGGGAAAAGAGATGTGTCCCAGTCACAGACTAGTCACTGGGTCGGCCTCCGGCATCACAGTCTCACTAATGTGCCAAACATCTTCTGCCATGAAAAAGCTGTGGGCTTACTCAAAGTGGGCAGGGGTCATTTTGGGAGATTAGGTTGCAAAGCAAGTCTAAATTTCACAGGTGCCCGACAAGAGAAGGTGAATGAAATTAAAGTTACAACCACAATAAAGGTATCATGAGTATAGAGGGGTTGATAAGATAAAGGGAGTTCTTTTATGTCTTATTTCCTGGTCTTGATCACTTGATACAGATCAAGATTACAATGGAGTTAATGGCTCTGTCACTTGGTGAGGTTGGTCTCAGGCAATTTTCTTTGCAATGTGTCAGATCTTTCTCCCTCACCCCTCTCTTTTGTAATCCGATGCAAACACAGCATTATACGAACATAAAAGATAGCTCAATCAGGACAATTTAATTAAAAGCAAGTTACGTTGAAGCGTTTTCATAAACCACCTTTGCAACAGAATTTGCACCATTTTAGTCAGCATCAAACAGCCATTTAGAGAGGACAGTTTCATCTCTTCTAAACATTTCAGATTATATATCATAGACAGCACTGCCGGATAATCATTAAAATATTTTACATTATCTACATTGGCAAGTTCATTAGGGCCACTTCAAAGCTTCCCAGAGACCCAAAATGCCCAGGAAACAACCATCAGACATTTTTGGCTTAACCGGAAAGCTCATTCTGCTTTCTCTTATTTAACTTATTAGTCATGTATTATTCAAATGAAATAAATAGTGCTGCCTTGTGCACTCATCCGGCCAAAGCCTTTAGCAGCAATCAGCTGGCTCATTCAGCCCGGGCATCCATCAGCCTCCACATGGGCCACGTCTCAGCACCAGTCCCTCAATGCACTCCAGAACTCCCAGGGCTCATCCATGGGCTTAACTCTGGTCCTGCTGGGTCAGGCCCCTGGTGGTACTGGGATGCTCGCAGTGTTTAGGCCTAGGTCTCTGCAGACAGGCAGGACACCAGCCCATATGACACAGTATGTCTCCACCTGTGCAATGGCTGTTTACTGCAGAGGGCTTGTCACAAGCATATCAGGAGATATCTGCAAAATGCTTTCTGGCCTGAACACATGTTTTCTTACAAGACCATTCCTCTTCTGGAATGAAGTTCCTATGCAGAATACCCATCAGTTTGTCATTATTATTTCTATGAGGAAGGGGAGGAAATTTGTCTAAATTTTAGTGCTCAGTGAGTCAGAATCAGTTGGAAGTCACCTGTGGGTGCAGAAGCCTTCACAACATGGCTCTGCAATACCAGGCACTCAATAGCAACTAAGAAGCTCTTGCAGACATCAGTGTTTTCCCTTCTACTTTCTGCTTCCTTTAGCACATTTTTAGAAGATGGGAATGCAGATTTATTTTTTTTTAACCTTTATTAAATCAAGATCTTGATCAGGAAGACAGAATGGGGACACATTTCGGTCACCAAACAACACAGTAAGGTGTTTCAAGTGGTAAATTAATTCCTTTTAAATTACACAGAGACATCAGTATGACATTGATAGTTGGTCTGTCCAAAGTGGTGCTTGTTATTTCTGTCCTGAGCTGGGACAAAAGGAGAGAAAGTTAATAAAATTCAATCCTCCTGATTTGCTCCCCTTCCACTCTGGGGTTGTAGAGTAGCTAGAGGCAGGACAGATCTGCTCTGATGCTGTAGCTGCTCTGTGGACTCTTCGGACTAGCTGTGGGCAGGCAGGATGGCACCTCCAGACTCGGAGGAATTAATGAGGCAAGTTTAATGGAGATTCTGAGCTTTCCCCTGCTCTGTCCTTCCCTTGGTATGCTGGACTGTGTGATCAGCCTGGTTATTTCATGCTGTGGACAGTCCCCAATTCACACTCCCACATAAGGAGATATATTTTCTATCCTCCCTGTATTTGATTGCCACTGCTCCCACAGTCTGTTAGCTAACCCAAACTAATTTAATAATGATTCACTGGCAAAAAATAATCAAACACTGGCACAGGCTATAAGATTACCTTGTGTTTAGCCACTGTCCTAAACTCAGCCAAACTGAAAGCTCTGCAGAGCAGGAAGGGAAGAGACTAGACACCCTTAGCTCTGTCCCTGGGAAGTGAGTGTGGAACATGTGGACCGTGCCAAGGGGGTGTTGGAGTCTCTTTCTCCCTTGGGTACACCGTGTACAAGCTGGGAAGCACAGGAGAGGAAAAGGCATCCCCACAGTGCAGCACTACTTGGTGAGCTGGAAAGGCACGTGACAAACATTTGAAATGTTTCCGACTGATCCATCCCCCTTCCCTGGGCCAGCACAGAGCTCCGGCAGGTGCAGCTCTCCACAACCCTCTATTAAAAGCCACAGCCAAATGCAAAATCTAACCCTGAATTATTATTATGAGTCAGAGGAGGCTGAAAGGACCTTTTCACAGCCCTGATTGGATTCAGCTGTAGAGTTTGCCATTGGCAAATGATCTCCATGATCATCATGCCAATGTTGCAGTGCTTTTAAAATGTCCTGACATGTGCTTTACTATGAGCATCACTGGATTCTGGCCGGTTTCCAGGAAATGAATCTTCTCAGCAAATATTCTGCAGGGTGAGCATAACGTGTTCTGTAACACAAATGCAAAACACGGCTGTAGTTTACCCTGAGGGGGACACTGATGTGCTGATCTAAATGGGCCCTTCCAGCCCAAACTGCCAGGATTGTATAAGATCCTTGTGGGGAGGGCTGGGAGATGGGATGAGAATAATTGGGAAACAGCAATTAGCTTCAGCCAAGGCAATTAATGAGGAAAGAAAATTCTTCCTGCTATAACAGCCATGATCACCAGCCTCCCCTCCCCTCTCTCCCATCCCTCTTCAAGGAGACCCTACAACCCTGGCCCCATCCAATGACCCTTCCCAATGCCGAGGTGCTGGTTGCAGGACGGACCTTTTATTCTCTTCTACTGCATTATGAGTTTTGCTGTGCTGTGTTATGCCCTAGATTTTACTCCAGAGATGTGTGAGATAGACCTCTGCAATGTGGAGGGAGCCGCAGAGGGCAGCAGTTGCTGGCTGGGGCTGGCTGCAGGATTTGGGGCTGCAGGAGGGCTGAATTGCTCAGCCTGGAGAATGGTCAGAAAGAAGAGGGAGCCAGATCCTTTCTAGATGTGCACAGCGAAAGGGCAAGGGGCAACTTGCAATGAGGAAATGCTGCTTGGATATCAGGAAAAAAACTTTTTGTTCCAGGGTGGTCAGCACTAGCATAGGCTGCCCAGAGAGGTTGTACTGCTCCTGTCTTGGAGATACTCAAAACCCAGCAGGACGGTCCCTAAGAAACCTGCCCTAGCTTTGAAGCTGGTCTTGCTTTTAGCAGGGGGTTGGACTAGAGACCTCCAAAAGCCTCTCTCTCCCTGAATTATCCTCACCTGATTTTGCTTCACGCTTCACCTGGAAATATGCAAATAGTCAGGGAGACCCAGGCGGTTTAGTAAAAGACTGACTTGTGCTGGCTTGCTAGACGCAGCAGCAAATGTTTGGCAGTTTGTGGGTAAAGCTCTGTGAGCTACAGCATTGGTGTGGACTGAAGACGGAAGGACGAAGGGCAGAGTAGCTGGAGGCTGCACTTTTTCTCCTCTGGAAAAATGCATGCAGACCGGGGCCCTGAGGCCAGTTTCATGAGTTGGTTGTGTACCCACACAGTTGTCCGGTACCCGTGGGATGCCAGGTGCAGTGCTCAGCCCATGCATCTTCAAGGGCCCGCTTCCTGAGCACCATGCAGCCAGCCGAGCATCTCCTCTCCTACTGAGTCCCCAGGATGTGTGGGAAACCCTGAACGAAGGTGGCTCCCACTGAGCACCACATTTTCCTCCTTTCTTCATCCTCTGTGGAGTGGCAGTTACACTGGGTGCAGTGACAAACCCCACGCAAGAAGAGCGGCTGCAGTGCTGTCACAGCATGGGCGCCAGAGGGTCCCCAGGGTCCCGGCTGCTGCAAGCAAACCCCTCTGGCCTGGATGCAGTTACAAAGCAGGTAATTTTTTTTTTTTTTTTTTTTTTGCTTTTGTTGCTTCTTGGTGGTGATCTTCTCATTTCTGCATTTCTGTAACAGCCTCCTGGGTTTGTCACTAGGCTTGACTTATGGCCCACCTGTAGAAAACTACTAGGGGCAGAGGAGCGCAGTGGAAGGTATTTTCATTAGCGCACGCATGGCAAACGGCCAGATTTCACACCAGTTCCACCCACCGCTGTTACAGTAGGAGCCTCCTCCCTTCCAAGCAGAAAACTGCCGGGAATTCACCTTGAAAAGCAGCCGGGCAGGACCCTTTCTGCCGGGGGCTTCGAGCAAAGTAATGGGAAGCCAACGTTTCCCCGGAGCCGTGCTCAGCACTGCAAAGCCAAAGCTGCGGGGCGCCCGCAGCCCGCCCGTGCGGTGCTGGGGGAGCCGCCGTGCGCCCCCGCCGCGCCGGCCCCAGCCGGGGGCCTGGGCTCCCATCCCCGCCCCGGGCCCTGCCCGGCAGCTGAAGAGTGAAGCGGCCCGCAGAGGCGAGCGCCGGACGAGGTCCCGGGGCCAGGGCCCGGCAGCGGTGCCAGACGATCCGTCCCGCCGTTTTTTCGAGGGAGGCACGGGCAGCCGGCTGCAACGCGCTCGGCCTGCCCCGGGTTTCGCACCGGCTTCCCGGCCCGCCTCCTCCGCAGGACGGGGCCCCCCTCGGGCTCCCCCAGCGGGGACCGCACCGGGCCGCCGGGGCGGGCTGCCCCCGCCGGGCTCAGAGGACGGCGGAGGCTGGCGCGCGGCGGACGGTCCCGGCCCCGGCTCTCCCCGGGCTCCGCCTCCCGCCTCACACCGCCGGCTCCCCCGTGACGTCCGCCGTGACGTCAGCGGCGGGTGGGCGCGGCGGCCGACGTGGGCGCTGACGTCGCGGCGGCGGGCGGCGGGCGGGCCGGCGGCAGGTGAGGAGCGGCGGGGCGGGGGCAGGCCCGGGGGTGCCCGGGGGCAGCGGCGGGGAGCGCTCGGTGTGCGCGGTAGCTCGGCTGCGGGGACCCGCACCAGGCCTCCCCGGCAGCCGGGCCCCGTCGGGGTGTCCGGGCCCGAGCGGCCCTGTCAGCCCTGCGTGGGGCTGGGGGAGGCCCGGGTGCGGCCTGGGTGGGCTGCCGGTGCGTTTGGAGTGTCGGTGGGTGCCAGGGGGGCGAGTCGTGGGGTCTGTGCCTCGGTACGGGAGTGCTTGGGCTGCCCTGCCTGTGGCCAGCCCGGGCCAGAGAGGCCTGGTTTTGAGGTGGTGCTGCTGGTTCCTGATAATGCGAGCTTACGTGCTTGTTTTGAACAAGTTTATTCGTAAAAGAGAAAACGAAAAGGCAATTAACAGGAGGACGAGCCTATCTGAAGCAAACAGGACGTAAACCCTCAGGATGGTCTAACACAGCAGCCACAGGCAACCCCGATGCAGCCTGACCGGCTGGCCTTGCCTGCCTCCCCGCCGCGGCCCTGCCGTGCCCCCGAGGCAGCAGGCCTGGTGTCCCCGACCGTTGCTGGCCTGGGGCTGCAGCAGCCCATCGCGCAGTGTGCATGAAGGAGGCAGGAGGAGGTGTCTGGCTCCCCGGCAACATTTTTGTGGTCATCCTTTACCCTGCATGTCTGATGGAGATGCTATCCGGGTAGGATCTGGCCTGGGCTCTTGGAGAACTGACTCCCCGCAGTTTGGGTGAGGTGTAGGTAATGTAAGTCTAGACAATGCCAGATTTTGGGATCCACCTCTGACTGCCATCGTGCTGTATTGATACTTTGCAAGTTGCTGCTTCTCTGCCTTAGTTTCCCCATGTGTAAAATGGGGAGTGCCCTCTGACAGAAGGATTGCAAAATCAAATTGGCATAAAACAGCACATGCTTGCAAGATTTAATCGTAAGTCTTGACAAGCAAGTGCCTGGCCCTTGATGTTCCTTGTTCCCCCACGGTTCACCCTCAGTGCGTCTCTAATCTTGCCAGTGGAACATAGTATTAATGCATTCTCAGCTCTTTGCTGGGGAATAAGAATGTTTTATGGGGGGGGCAAAGTTTGTTAGCTGTTTCAGTTTTGCCCTTTGCTTTCTCAGGCACAGTGAAGCTTATGAAGGCCAAGCAAAGAGCTGAATGGTATTGTGCATGAGCAGAGGCAAGAAGCGTCCAGACGTGGGGAGCTACAGAGGCAGGTAACATGGCAGTCTGATACCTTTGAAAAAGTTAGGTCAGAGAAGGGGACTGTGTCTTGCACTGCTAAATCCACTATCTTCATTTGAGCTGTGTTTGGAGTGATTAAATAATGATAGAGAAGATGTTTTAACTTGGTAGAGGCTTATAGTTACGGCCAAGAAAGGAAAGGTCACCTGTTAAAAATTATAGGGGGACCAGAGTAAATGACTACCAAAGATATGGGAGAAAATAGCTTCTCTTTCTCTGGAAATTGAAGACAATTTTATTGGAAAGTTTGTGAAGGTTTTTTTTTAAAGTGATTTCTTATACTGTAGGGGTTGTCTAATTTAGATGTTCTTCTTAACATGGCTTTTGTTGCTAATCTAGCTTTGTTGCATTTTTAATATTTGCAAGCAAATCTTTCAACAGTGAGAGTACTTATAAATTAAATGAATTATTATTTTTTTTTTTTAGCCTTGAGAGAATCTCTTGCTTGCTAAGAAAACTGTAGCTTGTCAGCAAGGAGCTTTATTACAAGGCAAAGCCTTGTCATTCCTTGCCTATTTAAATGAGACTTTCAGGCTTCTGGAGACAAAGTGCAGGTCGAGAAAGGAAGCTGTGTCCTTATGAGTTTGTAGAAAGGGATTTTTTTCTGCTGGCCTGTTGCTGTGTTGTTGCTCTCTCTCCTTTCTGTTTTTCCTCTGTCTGAACATAAATCAGCAGCAGTATTAGAGAGTGTTACAGCAACTTGTTACAACGGACAGACAAAAACAATCACAGTATAATAAAGTTCAGTGTAGCCTATGAATTTGTCCTGGAAATAAATCTGAGGTGTAATCTAATCCCAGAAAAGGCACTGGAGTCAAGATACCAGTTTGAGGATTTAGTGTATGGTGCCTTTTGTGCTTGTTTTGCTTCTTGTGGTCTGGGTTGTAAAACATAGTGCACCTGTGGGCAGACAGTCAGTCACAAGCCTGGTGTGCTCTAAACTTCCTGGGATGAGATGTGTGAATGGTGGTCTCGGGTTCAGATTTTTACACCTGAATGCATCAGACCTTGGTTCAGTTCCTGGTTTGGTCACAACGCTGCTGTGTGACCTTGGTCAAATCATGTCTTCCTGTGGCTTGTGAAATGGAGGCAGGTTTTCTGCCTTCTTGTGTAGATGGCAAACATCACAGGGCAGGGACTCTGCCTTATTGTGTTTTGGCATAAGACTGTAATGTCTCTTGGGCTTCTGGGTAGTTATAGCGGTATAAATAGAGTTAAGTGCTTAGATAAGCAAAAAATGTTTGAGTTTCATACTATTTGCTTCTCCCACCTATGATCTGTTTGTAGACATGGCTGTGAAGTGAGCTGTGGAGTGCACTGGTCAGAACAACATACTGCATAGCTGGTGTTCAGGCAGCACAGAGCCTACCAATCTTGCCCTGGAAAGCGACAGCATTAAAGTTGTAGGATCCCAGCATGTTCTTAAAAATTTGAAAGGAATGGATAGAGAAATGGGAAGGGGAATATCCCACTTTGGGCACCCTTTGGAGATGTGAGTGAAGAAAACACAGAGAGAACCTCTTCTGAAGTTCAGGTTACTTGGTTTCCATAGGCTTTCAGGCCAGGCCTCCCCCACAGCTTGAATATCCTCTGCAATCAGCTGGTGCCTTCCACTGCAGCCTTCATTCGCGCCAGCACAGCAGCATGACCTGATGCATCACTGTGCACGGTGCTCCCAGCGGGACCCAGCTATTGACGGTTTCTGGGTAGTAAATTGAGAGGCTGATATTCACTGCAATGCTAAAGATATATCTATTGCAAAACCACTGCAAGGGAGGATAATTGGCCTGTGCCCTTGTTTTGCCCTCTGATCTGCTGTCTTCATTTAGCCTGTGCCCCATCCCTGCCTGTCTGACACCAGCTGAGATCTGCAGAGCATTTGCCAAAGGTCTTCAGAGAAGCTTTCCTTAAGCATCCCTAGTTGTCCCCTGGCAGTCACTTGTGAGAGCTCAATGGGCTATTCTTCCTGCTAGGTGAACTAATGTGCAGCCCAGAGGTAAATATGGCCACTGAACACATCCCTGTGTATGTCCTTGGGAGTAATTTCTTTGCCCTGAGTTAGTCTGGTCACCAATCCACTATGAAAACCTGGGCTATAGTGAAACTTCTAAAAATCGCCACCTTAACTTGTCCGTTTCCGAGTCTTGATGTGCGTGGCTTGCTGTGGCGTATAAGCCACAGCATCTCTGCCCCCAGAGTGAAAAGACTGGACGCTGTTCTTTATGCATGTGATGGGTGGGGCTACTTCTGATCTGTGAGTATTTGGGACCATCGGTGTGACATCCCGAGACCTTTCCTGGCTGTCATAAGGCATGTCTGAGGTGCTCTGTTTCTTGGTGCTGCCCACGTGCAAGGAGGGTTGGCACATGTTAAGCTTGCGTGTCATTATTACTGGGCATGTCAGTGCTTGATGAGATGGGAAAGGTCCTTTACGGCATGGACCAGCTTTGTCTCTGTGGCCTCAACCTGATCCCTCATTCTCAAGGAACATAAGTGAAGTGATAGGACAGGAGAAATTCTTGGGTGGGAGGGATGATGTTGGCACACTTGTCCTCAAGGGGAGTTTTCAGTGGTGATGGCCTCCAGCCTGTGCATGTGAGTGGCCTGGGATGGCTGGAGAAGCTCTGAAGTTTTGTACTTTATTTCAGTTGCAGGTAGGAAGATGAGTCCAAAAATTACAACAGAGCTGCTGAAGCAACTGCGGCAGGTGATGAAGAGTCCCAAGTATGTCCAGGAGCCTGTGCAAGCCTACATAGTGCCCTCTGGAGATGCTCACCAGGTATGGATGGATGGATTATGAGAATGATTGCATTTTCCTTCCCTACAAGAAATAAAAGCCAGGGATAACTAAAATCATCCTTCATTCACTTGCTTTAATGGTTCTAGCATAAAAGCTTGGGTAACCTGAGAAGCGTCATGTTGGAAAAAGTTTCTGGAGTCTGTTCAGGAGACTGGAGTTTTTATGTTCTTGTAACAAATCAGCATGGATGTTCCACCAGCAGCTTCTCATCAGATTGTCTCCAGGGAGCTCACGCTGTAAAAAAGGGAGCTTGCCAGAGCACTTGCTGTCCCCATCCTGGCTGTTGGGAAGAAAAGATTTACTAGGGGAGGAAGGGGCATTATCTGGGCTTTAGTTTCCCCATTAGCACTTCCTGATCAACGCATAACTCTTAAGCGAGGTGGCGAAGGACTGGTTGCAGAGCTTTCCCTTTGCTACATCCAGTTCTTGCTGGAATTGCTGTCTTATGCTAAAGCCCTCAGATTCCATGCAGAGGGAGGGGCCTTTGGAGAGCAGTGAGGTGATGTGTTGCAATGACACTTCTCTTTTGATGCTGCTCTGCATCAGCTTGTCTTGTGCACTAAAGACAGGAGGGAAGTCTGGGCCCAGGGTGGTAACCCGTGGCGGTAACTGTGTTGTGTGCAGTTTTCCACTGTTAAGATTTCTGTAGTCTGTAACATAAATTTTAAATTGCTGAACTGCCTTTTACCTTCCCCACCTGCTCATATGCTAGTTTCACTCTGCTGTTAGGAGACCCAAGAACTTCCAAGGGTTTTTCCCTCCTCAGCCATTTTCAGGAAAGAAAAGACCTGAAGCTTTCCTGGCTCACACCCAAAGCTCCCTTTTACCCCAGGGTGCACGAGAGCAAAATAAAACTGAATCAGGACCTTTGCCCTTGACTTTGCACTGGGGTGAGCTAGGTCCAGACTTGCCTGCGCCTTGGGACCATATGTGCAGCATCATGTTTCCTCTTAGGGAGATCCAAACTTGGGCAGGTAGAGGGAAGGCAGTTTTCTGCAGCTGCTATTGTCTGCTGCATTCCTGCCTCAAGCTGCCTCTGTCCATATATAACTCTGGTTTCATTTCACTAGACGTTAAGTGCTGTCATGTGAGTTGAAGAATGTGACCCTCAGGACTTCTGGGTTTTTCTGTTGCTTTCTTTTCCTTGACAGAATGCAGTTAAGCAGAGAACCCCATGTTGCTATTTCCTGCCGGGCAAGTTGGTCAGGTTTCTCTGCAGAGCGAATCTATCTGAATGGAAACAATTACTAAAAGCTGATGATTCTGGCGCCTCTTGACTAGCTAGTGCAGGATTTTGTCTGTGAGGTTTGGGAATTGGTGCCATTTTAAGCATTGGTGGGAACCTGTTGATCCCGGAGCAGGCCTACTGATTCCAGGGAAACTGTCATGAGCTGAGGTTTGCAGCTTCCCCATCTTCCAGGAAAGCATTTGTTTATTGCATGCAAATAAAGAACTTTACAGCCCTGCAGTCAGATTTTGCTCTTAGGCAGCTTCCCTCCATGACTCAGAAGACTGTGGTTTAATGATACCCAAGCTTCTGGTGGCTTGAGCCATTTCCTCCCCACAACCCAAGTTACTTATTGCTGTCCTTTCCTCTCTCAGCTGTTCCTGAGGCTGTCCTGGGATCCACATCAGAGAACTTGTCAACAAAAAGGGCTTTCCCTCCTGTGGTGCTGACAAAGGGTTTAGATTGGGGGAAACTTTATTCCCTTCTTGGTTGCAAAGGAACCCCTGGATTGGTCCGATGCTGATACACTCTGATGCTGCAACTTGCTGACTAATTTCTCTTTGTAACACTGGGGATGTTTGGGGTTTGAGCTCTGAGCTCTGTGATGCTTTTCATATTGGTTTTCCAGCCAAGGCTAGAAGGCTTAGGTTGTAATACTGCGAGGAGGCTTGCCACCAGTTGTATCCTTTGCTTTCTATGCTTAGTTGTGTAAAGAGCTGAAAGACTTGCAGAGCTTCTCAAACACAGCTGGCTCTGACTCTGGCTTAACCAAGGCTCCTGTTACCTTGGACTTGTGGCTCTTGTAGCCATCCCTGAATGTTGGCTGCTTTGATTTTTGAAACTTTTGATGCTGGTGATAAGAAGTCAGAAGAAATGGACTGTTTGTTTGGTGACATGGGTGGTCCAAAGGCTGGTGAGAAAGGAGGGGAGTAACCAGCCAAAAGTAGGCTGAAGTCCATACAAAGAGCCCTGCTTCCTTACATGAGCGCTGGGTGGATCTTGTGGCTGGAGGTGTCAAAGGATCATGGAAGGGTGAAATGCCATGCTTTTGGAAATGAAGCACCTAAATCCTTTGTGGTTTGGTTAAAAATACCTGTCTGACCTTTTGGGGTGTTGCAGTGGTAAACACGGGATTCATTTTTGTGTTGAGTCACCCGGTTTACATTGAATTTGAAGTTTGCCCATATGGGAATATTCAGAGATTGGAGGAGCTTTCTTCTTAATGGGAGGGAATGATGTTTGGATTAGGGCTTGGGTTTGGAGCCAGTCACAGCTTAACTGGGGCTGGCTTCTACCCCCAGGGCCTTGACTTGGTGAAAACAAATTTGGTCAGATCTGGCTGGTCTTCTGTATCAAGGAAGCACCTGCCCAGCTCAGGGCCCCATGTTTGAATTGGCAGAGATGCTGTCTTCTGCTCAGAGCTGGCTCCTCTGACACACACTTGTTCTGAGCCAAGGAATCAGTAGAGTTATAAAGCAAGAGACTATTTGTGCACAGGTTGCACTGACCTGTTCCAGTTCTTACCAATGCAGTTAGGTTCTTGGCAGTGAATACCGACCTCCCTCCAAGTACACAGCAGTGTTTGTTCTTTAAGGCATCAGTGTCATAGCTCTAAAGGCAGCAAGCTGTACTTTTCCTTGCTGATCTTGGTTAACCTTAGGATAGAATAAGCTTTTACATGTTAATGGCCCAACTGTGCAGGTTCTGGTGATAAGCACCACTTTTTTTTTTTTTTTTTTTTTTTTGTGGTTCCTCCTGGCTTAGCTGAGGGTTTCTGTGATGCAGCCCCCAGTTTTGTCTGCATGTCAAGGACTGACAGGTGTGGTGGAAAGCAGACTTGAAAGGCCTGAGGAGAGCCAGGGTGAAGGTCATTGGAGCTTCAAGACAAGCCTCAGGGTAATACCTTGCTCTGACTGTGCTGCGGCCTGTACTTTGTGTGGCGTGTGCAGGTGTTCCCCTTGTAATTTTAGCTCGTGCGAAACATGGACTTATCTTTGCACAGTGGGGGTTGCTGCATGGAACAGAACAGGTGGGCGTGCAAGAATTCAGACTGACAGATGAATGAACCATCTTCCTTTCCAGATCCCTCATACTCCCTTCTAAAGCCCATCTGCCTCATTGTAAACTCTTAAAACATTCCCTGGATTTGCCTGTGAATGGAACAGCATGAGGCATTCCCCATGTAGTCAAGGTCTTTG
This sequence comes from Falco cherrug, assembly GCF_023634085.1. Lineage (NCBI taxonomy): Eukaryota > Metazoa > Chordata > Aves > Falconiformes > Falconidae > Falco > Falco cherrug. The sequence goes on from NC_073705.1 coordinate 24,769,921, forward strand.
ATAGTTTTAAATCTAGTAAAAGCTGACCTAGACTAACAGACTTTTTTTTTCTTTCTTTTAGATTAAAAATTGTTTTAATCTATTTCATTGTTCTATGCTGTTAATGCAGCTAGCTCAGTGTTAACCCTTCCCGTGAATGTGAGTTTGCTTGTCTGCACAAGCAGACTAGCCTGTAGCCTCTGCTGCATTGGTCAAGAGAAAGGGAAGAGAAATTGCTGGTCTGATTTGAGATGTTCTTAGTGATACAATCCACAGTGGGAAATTTCCAGCATCCCCTTTAGGCGCTGGACCCTGGGAGATGGTATCCCAGCTTTGAGCTGAGAAGTGTAGGAGGAGGGGAGCTGTAGCAGTCAAGAGGCTGAATTAGGAGATGCTGAAATGGGGAATATTCCTCAGGTCCAGCATCACACTGCCTTCACGTTCTGTCTTACTGCTGACAGGCAGCCAGGGGAATGGGCGCTTGATTCTGCTGCTTGAATGACTTTGTCCTCTGTCTGCTGATGCCTGTGTCATTATTTGAATGGGATTGGTGGTGATAGTGGTGCTGTGGTGGGCTGATGTGGATCCACCCCATCAGCTAGAGGTATGCAGGGGGCAGTCATCCCTTCCCAAGGTGGGTATCCTGACCCTTCTCCTCCCCACAGTTGTTGAGCATGTGTCACAGCCCTTTGGGGCTGGACAGGAAGAGACACAGGGAACTGGACTGGCTCAGAGATGAGGGCACCCGTGGTCTCAATACCCACCCCATTTCTGCCAACTTTCCTTAGTGGTTGGATAAAATAGAAGATTTCTTGGGACCATATCCCAGGAATCTTCAGTGGCAAACAAAAGCAAAAACTACTCAGCCAGATCCTCTTTTGGTCTGTGGGTTTTTCTGTCCCAAGGCTTAGATTCAAAGTGTGGTGAATGGTTGGTAGCTGCTGCCTAGGGCATCTCCAAGGAGGGGAGAGATATAGCTGTTCTGGAGGGGTGACCATGGGGTGACTGAGAACAGAAATAGAGTTGGTCCCAGGTGCTGCGATTGTGCTTCTCATACACTCCTGTGCTTTGAACCCTCTGCTGCCTTTAGAACAGTGAAGAGTACCATATCTGAAGGGAGTATTTTCTAACAATCAGGTGATTTGAACATAGCCCTGGCCAGAGACAGGGAAATGCAGTATCTATGGCAGTAGGAACTAAACCCACCTGAAAACTGGGCTGTGACTTCTCAGCTGGGTCCCTAAAATGTTTCTTTTGCCGCAACACAGCTGGGTACAGAGGAACTTTGTGGGCAGAGTAACAGAGTTTGGTTTCAGACCATTTGTAAGGTACAAATCCAGGGGTTTTGCAGCTCAAACATTGGCACTGTCAGCCTGGATTAAGCTGATTTGCTGAGTTATGCTAGTTAATTAACAGGTCTGCTCAGCAATTCTGACCTCTGAACTTGCCAGAATGGAATCCCATAAAAATGGTGTGTGGGCCACTTCAAGATACAGTTGTTCTTTTAATTTTGGCAGCTCCTGTGGATGTTAGGTATCTGTGCGTTGTCAGACTCTTCTTTAATGCTGCCAACAGACGTGTCAACAAACACAGGCTGTGATGGGTCTGAGATGAGGATGGACTAGTAGTCTTTGATTCCTGTTTACCCACCAAACCATGATCTGGTGGTTGCTGGTGTAGTTGGGTTTTCAGTAGGCAAGGAAGAAGTGAGAGGATCAGCATCTAATTATGGAAGGTCATAAGGGTTAAAGTTTTTACACTTTTATTATCTTGATGATTTTCTTTCAATGTCATTGATGTGGAAAACAAAGTTGTTTGTTGCAGTTTAACACCAGCTAGCAACTTGCAGCTGCTTACTGCCTCCCCTCACAGTGGGATGGGAGAGAGAATCGGAAGGGTAAAAGTGGGAAAGCTTGTGGGTTTGGATAAAGACAATTTAATAGGTAAAGCAAAAGCAAAGGAATTAATTCATCACTTCCCATTGGCAGGCTGGTGTTTCTGTTGTTTCCAGGAAAGCAGGGCTTTGTCGTGCGTAACAGTTATTTGGGAAGACCAATGCCATCACCCCGAACATCCCCCCCACTCCCTCTTTCTTCTCCCAGCTTTATATGCTAAGCATGACATCATGACCCCTTTGGTCAGTTGGGGTCAGTGGTCCCAGCTGTGTCCCCTCCCAGCTTCTTGTGCTTCCCCAGCCTACTCGCTGGTGGGGTGGTGTGAGGAGTAGAAAAGGCCTTGGCTCTGTGCAAGCCCTGCTCAGCAATAATGAAAAGGTCTCTGTATTATCAACACTGTTTTCAGCACAAATCCAAAACATAGCCCCATACCAGCTACTATGAAGAAAATTAACTCTCTCCCAGCCAAAACCTTAAATGTCAGTGAGGGGACTTCACTGGAGATAGTGAATTTTACAGATTTTATGTGCTGATTACTCTGGTCCCCAAGATCAAGGGGTGCTTCTGGTTTCTCTTCCTTTCACGTTGCAGCTTCAAAGGCAGCATTTGTTTGTTGCCTGAAGGGGAAGTTGAGTGTGAAATAAACATCTGCAGAGTACTTCAGTGTTTACAGATGTTTGTGGGAGAAAAGTGCTGCAGCTTAAAAAAAAAAAAAAAAAAAAAAAGACCCAGTTGGACGTAAATACAATATAATCACAGATGATTAAATGTTCCAGTGGAGTAGAGCCCAGAATTTTTAACTCCTTTCATTCTCTCTGTGGTGTCCTTTAGGAGAAAAAGCTTATCAAAATATTTTTCATCAGCTGATTTCCCCCCCCCCCCCCTCCCCTGCTGCTATAAATAATTGCTGCCTCTTTTGTTTTCTAGAGCGAGTACATTGCACCCTGTGATTGCAGACGGGCGTTCATCTCTGGATTTGATGGCTCTGCAGGTACCTTTCCAGAACTTGGGTTTTTGCTAACATACATAATTCCCCTGTAAAGAAATAGTCTCATTCATGGCATAGAGGCGGTATGGAAAAGGAGACCTATCCAGCTTGTTTGGACTGTTTTCTTCTCATTTCAGCATCTGCAGAATTATGTCTTGGCTACCCACTGGAATTATGTAATATCAGTGCAATAACAAGTTTCCAGAAAATGTTTGACCCCTGCATGAACCTCTCATAAAGTAAAATCCTATTAACTCTTCAATGTAGTGCTTGTAACCTACAGTCATTTCTTTTGATGTGCAGCCAGTACGAATAGAATTTTGCATTGCCCATTTGGGCAGGATGAATAGTAAATGGACTTTAGCTAGCCTTTCTGTTTAAACAGAGCCAAGGCCAGTAACACTGCATTTGGAAACTGAACGCTGCGGAAAAGTTTGCTTATCTTGCCGAGACAGGATGTTTTCTTGGCTGTAGGGTAGGTCTGTGTTTCAAGAGATCTAGTTTTTAACTTAACTGTACCCTAAGCTCTGCAACTTACTCTGTTGTGTGATTGTTGGAAACTCACTTTAGTGTCTACTGAGGTCTTCCCCCTCCTGCCCCAACTGTAAATCAGTTTAATAAATACTGCTACCTATGTGTTTGGAGGGTCCATTCATCAGTTCCTGTGAACTACTCTGGGACCTCCTGTGGAAGGTGATAAAGCCAGGGCTGTGGGCTGCTGTTAATGGATAACATGAATCCTGTATTAATTTCACGCCTTCTGCATGGCCTCTTCATAACCTTCCTCTCTATTTTGAGCCCTTGTTATGTACTTGGAAGGTCTGTGTTCCCAGCCTAGTGCTCAGCATATCAGTGAGGCTTCACACAGGGGCTTATCTTGTGTTACTTGCTTCATCTTTTCAGGCTGAAGCAGTTTAAAATGAAGTTTGTGTTGGGGAGTTTGGTAGAAAACAGTGAATTCATATTTGAAACTCTGCTAATGTGGGCTCTGTCACCAGAGAGTATGGTCAAGATGCAGAGACTCAAAAGACTCGGATTCAGTTTCTGTTTGTGCTGTGGTGTTTTTGTGGGGTTTTTTTCTGAATCACTAGGGGCAAGGCAGCTAGAGTGCCTTGCTGAGATGTCACTGTCCCTCAGCTGTTTGCCTGCACCCCTCCATCTGGAGTCAGTGGAATGGGACAGGCACTGAAACCAGCAGAAGTTTATATTTGTATTTCCTGTCAGCCATCTCTGCTAGAGCTGTAACATTTGGGAAGGGGGTGCAGCTGACAGCTGGGAGTGATACCCATGTCTGCTAGCCTAGTAACAGCTGTTCCATGTGGATGGCCAGAGCCCAGGCTTCCTCCCCATGAGAAGATGGGATGGAGTTCCAGGGATGTCCAGTATGTGTTACTGTGACAACAGCCAAGTGGAGACCACAGTCTCTGTTACAGAAAGTCTGGAAGGTCCCATTTACCCAGTTCCACTGACTGGCTGAGATATGCTTAAGCTGAATTTATCTGAGGTGATTTGTTAAGCTGCATCCTTGTGCATACTGTCTCTGATAGGATTTGGAAGGTCATAGTGCAGGGTGAACAGTGAATATCTCCACTGAAATTGGACTAACTTTTGAACAGTGAGCAGAGCTGCCTTTTGGGGTGTTGGGGTGCATTTTAAACACTCGCCCTGCTGACTGTGGCTCTGCATGGTGACTGCCCACCTCTAAATGACTCCATCTTTCTGCCTTCCTGTCTAGGTACTGCCATAGTAACTGAACAGCATGCAGCCATGTGGACCGATGGACGCTACTTCCTGCAAGCTGCACATCAAATGGATAGCAACTGGACACTCATGAAAATGGGTACACAGCAGGCTGGGATACTGCTCCGCTGATAAACAATCACAGGCTATTTGGTCACTTTGCACATGTTACAACTTGTGCTGTAGAGATACCCTATCAAGCAGGGGCTTAGGGATATCTTGGGTACACTGCTGCTCCTGCTTTAGTGTCCTGTGACTCTTCTTACCCATGGGTCTAGACATTCATTAGTAGGTGTACCTGATGCATTAGCTTGGACTTTTTGGGTAGTGTGGGAATGCTTCAGTATGACTGCTTCTTTGAACCTCTTTTTTTCTTTTTTTTTCTTAAATCCCTGAAGGTCTGAAAGATACACCAACTCAGGAGGACTGGCTAGTGAGTGTCCTCCCAGAAGGCTCAAAGGTGGGAGTGGACCCTTTCATTATTCCGGCAGGTTGGTTTTACTTTATTTTATCTCTGGGTTGGGCAACTAGATTTTGCTTCCTTGCTTCTCTGGCTAAGCTGTTGTATGATGTAGCTAACGATGTTTCAACTGGTTTAAACTGTCAGGCAAAACAGGTTGGATTTTGGTTTGAGGCATGTATTATGAGAGCTCGACATCAGTGCATTGGCTCCAAAACACAAGAACTACTCTCTGGGCTTGCAGTGACCTTAGTTGAAAAGCAGACTCCTGAACTTCCTTTTGCCTGTGCTGTGGCTCGTCATGGGCACTTCAGTACAAAGTTGCTGAATGCCTTGGCCAGCTTGTAAGCCAGAACACCCAGGCAAAACTGATGCTGATACTCCTGCTTGGTGGTTTTGGCATCCCTGCAGCTTTCCCTGCAGAAAGCACGTTCCTGGAGTGGTACCATTCATATCAGACGAATGAATATCCATCTAGTCATGCTTCAGAACACGGAGCCCAATCCACAGGTCACTGGAGTCAAGGGGAGATATTTGCTTGATTTACATGGGCTAAGGATCAGTCTTGTGGCTATGTGGAAGCCCATCTCTTATCTTGTCTAGCTTAGGTCTAGTGTGGTTCTGCACTGGGGTAGAAGACACCCTTACAGCAGCCTCTGGGGTGGCTTCTTCCAGTAACTTCTGTCTCCCAGCTGGAGCACTTGTTCAGCTCAAGCATGAGGCTCCAGGTCTGCAAGGTTCTGTATGTGCTACTGGCTGTAGCAGCTGTGTTTGTGGAACTGTAATTGTAATAGCTTTTGCTTTGTTTTTAACGAATGGGAAGGAGAGGCTGGATGGAAAGAAGGAGACTCAGATTCTTGAGTATGCCCCCTGTGAATGGGGCTGTTGCTGAACCAGTGTGTGTTCTTCAAAGCCGTCACTCTTAATTTTTTTTTTTTTTTCCCTTTGGTAGATCAGTGGAAGAGGATGTCCAAAGCCTTGAGGAGTGCTGGTCACGACCTTGTGCCCGTCAAAGAAAACCTGATCGATACAATCTGGACAGATTGTCCTCAGCGACCCTGCAAGCCTCTCATCACGCTGGACCTAAGTTATACAGGTAAGAAGCTTAACTCTCAGTAGACAGGAACTGTTTCTACTGCCCTGTCCCCTTTGCTTTCCTCTTACAAAGTGGTGAGAAAAACACTACTGCAGCGCAATATGATCCACTATGAATAGGTCATGAAGGTGATCGGACCTCAGCTAATGACCCCATTGTCCTCAAAACTTCAAATAGCCATTTACTAGATAACTTCAAAATAAATCTATGGATGTGTGGAGGGCAGCTCGTTTGAGAGTTCGTATCGGTTACTAGAAAGAAATGAGGAGCACAAGCACAGTATGTTTTGGGTACCTCCAAAACCCAGTGCATTGGTTTGTGCTTACATCATCATCCCCAGTAAGGCTGGTGACTGTAGCTTTTCATACTGTGTTTTGCAGGGGTCAGCTGGAGAGACAAAATTGTAGCCCTTCGTTCAAAAATGGCTGAGAGGAAAGTCCTGTGGTTTGTGGTAACAGCCTTGGATGAAGTAGCATGTAAGTCTTTGCATTGCCTTTCTCAGTTCTTCCTACAAAATAAATGTCCTTGGAAAGGAGGAACCTTGCCAGGGTGAGAGGCACTTACGACAGCTAATGTGTTCGTTAGAGGTCACTTGTATCAAGTGCAGTGGTGGTAATGGGTCGCAGTGACCCTGTATTTCTACCTAGTGCCTTAATACACCAGTGCAGCTCCCGAGTACTTTCTTGGCCCAGGAAACACAGCAAATCACCACCTTTGAAAAACAGCCCAGGCAAAGGGAAGGGAAGATTATATATAAAGCCTAAGGCAGTTTGAAAGGGGAAAAAAAGACCTGTGAGATTTTCTAGCTGTAAAATATCCTGATGCTGCCATACCCTATGGGAAGATGGAGACTTTTCTGCTGTGAAGTCTGGGCTATAAACAAAGCAATGCAACATGTGGCTTTGTATAGGTAAGGCGAGGGTGGGGTACACGGCGTTCATGGTAGTCTTCCTAATTGTCACTACCCTTTAAGTCAGTCTCTACCTTTCCAGCGTTTGGCAAATGCTTTGGTTAAAACAAGTAAGTCAGGGCTCAACTTGTATTTCCAGATCGTTTCAACCCAGGGTCACAGAGTCCCATTGGAGAGTCCCCTCGGTGTTTGGGGCCCCAGGATGACCAGGTCTCCATGCCCTGGCTCCCAGCCCAGTGTGTAGGAAGCGAGAATGGCCAGAAACAGCAGTGGTTTCCCTGGGACTGTTGTTATTAGTGCTGTATATCCTTTGTGCAGAAATCACCAGTGTATAGACTGGTGCAGTGGGAACGTAGTGCTGGCAGGGTGTGAGTGCTGCTAATGCCTGTGTCCCGTGTCTGATCTGAAATGATAGAAATTAAGGTGGTGTGTTCCTAACTCCAGCACTGCCAGTGCAATGTCTCTGGTGCTGGGTGAAGCCAGCCCGCTGAGGTCTGCGGGCTCTCCTGGATCTGTGACACTGAGCAAAGAGCTTGTTTCATGAAAGAAGTACTTCTGAGAGTGGTGAATAGGACTCCTCCCTGGGGAGGCCTGTGTGAGTAGAGATTGTGTGTCTCACCTTTTCAGGTGCATCTCCAATTAAATTAATGATAAATTGGTGCCCTGAGGTGGTTTCATTTTCAGATGGAATGTCTACAGCAAAGCCAAGCTGGGTTATGAATCAAGGGTTTTAAGATGGACCAGAGGAGGTCATGAGAGAAGCTTATTGCTGGGTGCCTGGTTGATTTCCTGTCCAAAAGGGGGAGACGTTGCCTTTAATTTTATCTAATTCAATTCACTGTGTTAAACTCCAGACAAGTTTCTAGGGATATAGAGAGCCTCAGAGGAGGCTGTAGCCTCCTTACTGCATTGGGAGTCGGCTGAGAGAGGAAGTTTGTACCCATGCAGTAAAGAGTTCTTTGTGGCTCTTTCCTGCTTTCAAGTGACCTACTCCTTCCCTGGGGAGAATCAAACTCTATTTTTACTTTTGTGGCAGAATTTGCACAGTTCAATGAATACAGTGCTGGGTTGTGATTTAGGACATGTTGGTTCTTTTCCCAGCTGTCCTGCTGGCTGGCCTTACTGCTTTGAGTAACTCATTTCAGCTAATTGGATACCCTGGGGTTTTTATTTGACCCTAAAATCAGAGATTTGGAGATGCTGCACATCTACTTCCCCTCTTGACTTTGAAATTTTGTGGCATAAAACCTTTGTGAAAAACCTTAGTACTATGCAGTCTCAGCCTGAGACGTTGGAGGCACCTAAATGAAGGCTCTTTGGAGTATTTTAGTCTTGCCTAGGCTGTCTCCCTCTTCCTTCAAGTATCAAAAGGATTGGAATGAAATGGTAACTTGTAACATTGTCTCCTGGCTGTTGAGAAGTGAGCTTTTGCTGCATTACACAGACCAGAAAGGGCAAACACAATTTTTTTTTTATTTTTTTTTTATTTTTTTTTTTAGCGTGTGTCCTTGTCTTTTTTTTTTTTGCCTGTGTCTGGTTTCTTCCAAGCCAGCCCTCCTTTAGAAGTTAAACCCCATTTCTTTGCCCGATGGGAGAGTTTAAACTGCAGTTCTGGTGCCATCTCCTGGCAAAAACTTAGGATTGCGGGAAAAACAGCAGGACGTGGGACAGCTGGGTGGGAGCTGGACCCACGGCCTGTACCCGTGACGACTCATTGCTTGACTGTGTTTTGCTGAGATTATTTTTGGCTTTCTCTAATGTTACAAAAGATGAACCAGGACTGTGATTCTTGGCGTTCTTATTTTCCAGGGCTTTTCAACCTCCGAGGCTCTGATGTTGAGTACAATCCTGTGTTTTTTGCATACGCCGTCATAGGAATGAACACAATCAGGTGCTTGTATTCCCCTCTTCTGTCCCCCAAGATACATTTTTCTGTGGGAGAGCTGTTCTAGCAAAGCATTTGTCTTTTCAAAACACCTACACTTGGGCACTTTAATGTCCTTTCTGAGCACTTTGTTTGAACATTAATTACTCTCCTCCCCTGAGCAGAGCTACAGAGGCAGCGAAGAGCTCTGCTGCACTCCTCAGCACCTTTGCTGTCTTGCTGGGTGACTGTGGGTATGATGGCTGAGCCCTCTGTCACCCTGAAATAATGCAGAGGGCCCTTGGAGCCCTGGGTGAAGTGTGGGTAAGAGCCAACACTGGCCTGGACATTGGAAAACTTTTCTCTAATGTCATTGATGAGTCACTTCAAAACTGCAGGGATTGTGTAGGAAAGTTTCAGGGCTGGCTTATGACAGAAGGCTTCTTTCCTGTGACTGCCCCATATAATGAGCCTCAGCAAGCATAAGTCTTTAGAAGAAAAAGAGATGAATCTGCTAGCTATATGCATCTGAGGTAAAACCTGGCTGGGTGAGTACCAGTTGTATGTGAAGGTGGAGCTGAACTTTCCAGTCCAGTAAAAGCAAGAACAATGTGGTACTTGGAACAGTAGCTTTTCAATTTCCAGATGTTGCCCTTAAAAATTAGAGAATGGGCACCATTTGCCTCTCTTTATTCTCTGCTGCATGAAGCGCAATGATGGGATGCAGCCATTTTGAATGTGTCATACAAACAAAAATGTTATCAGCTCCTTTCCTCTTAGCAGGGTGGTATGTCTAAATTTCAAAGCAGGATTTAAGTTGTGTGAAGGGCAGTGGTTAAAACAATATAGGCCAAAGTATAGTGCATAATTAACTAACTCCTTTCTCCCTGAAATGTCACCAGAATGGTTTCTCCTTCCCTTCTTTACTCCAGTCACTATCAGATGTGGTCCCACCTATCTGTTCTGTCCAATTTGTTTCTCAGGCTCTTCATTGATGGTGACCGGATGATGGACCCAGCTGTGAGGGAGCACTTACAGCTTGACTGTACCCTGGAGCCTGAGTTTAAAATCCAGGTGATGCCCTATGGATCTATCGTGTCGGAGCTACAGGCTGTTGGTGCAGGCCTCTCAGCCAAGGAGAAAGTGTGGCTCAGTGACAAAGCCAGCTATGCTCTGACTGAGGCTATTCCCAAGGTTAGTAGCCCATGCAAGGGAAAATACTTCTCTCTGCTCAGCGTGGTCAGGAACAGTGTTAGTAAGGGCAGCTGGCCTCAGCTTCCCCTCTGCAAAGCATGGTGCAGGCTGCAGCTTGTGCAGAAGGGATCCAGCTATGCTGAGGTATCGAGAGGTTGTTAATCCTGGGGTTGCTCTCGCTGGAGCTGCCCTTCCAGTTTGCTAAGCTGATTTATCCAAAGAATTGTCAGCTTAAGATAAGACAAGTATAGTGAGAGAGGGGAGGGGGGGAGGAAACAGGGTGAATTTGGGTCATTCTGTCCATGGATGGAGCATCAGCCTTATGTGGACCAGCAGTGAGAGCTGGAAACTTGCAGAAACTGAAGCAGGGATGTTGAGCAGGATTTTCAGGAGGGGGCATCTGGCTTGATCTGAGCGTCCGAAGATGGTTCCCCTTATATCTTCAAGCCACTAAAGCAAATCAGGCAATATGTGGCATCCAGTACCGAAGACAGGAGGGACAGGGTGATAGAGCTGTTGCAGCAGGGAACCTTGCGAGGACACATACAACCTGCAGGCACTGGTTGCTCATGCAGTGAGTGTGTCTGCTGAGGGACAGTTGCAGCATCAGAATAATTTCTGTACAGCTTTATGTGCTATATCTTACCCTTGAACTTCGCTGTCTGGGAGTCATGCAGTCCACTTATTATTCCGGTAGTCATGAAAGGAGATACTCGGGGAAAGACACACCAGCAACTATGAGCAAATAAGCTGGTTTCCATGCATCTTGTGTACATCTCTTGTTTGCCAGAGTTCACGTTCCCTGGAATGCCATCCGGTTTACAAAGCTATTTAGTACCAAACACGTACTGTGAGTAAATATGGGTGGGAGTTAGGGACCAGTGAGTATTTTCCAGATGTTGCCTTGAAAGACCCACTGAACACAATCGGTGCTTGTGCTAGGTTACTAAACAGTCTGGGCTTCCTACCTGAGAATCGCAGGGCTCAGTTGAAGGAGTTGCTGAAGGAAGAACTGAATTGTAAAAAGTGTTTGGCTGTAGGTCTGCATTCACACACCACCAGGTTTCTGCTCCACCAGGCAAGCAGGTATCTCCTGCCTGTTTCATGTGCTGCGTGGTTGTTCTGCAGGTGTGTGTATGATGCAGCCATACCTGTGACAACAGAGCTAACTCATGAGGCCTGAAGGCTTTTTCAGTGCACAGGAATTCTAAGAGTGGTCTCAGCTTTGTGTCTTCCCTGCCTCAAGGAACTGTGCATTAGAAAGCAGGAGAGGAAGGACTGAAATGTCTTGATTAAAAATCACTTAGTCACTGAAAGAGCCAAACGTTTCCCAGTTCCTCATGCTGGGCCTTTTTCTCCAGCTGTACACCACTTTACACCAGCTGAAAAACTAGCCTGGGGTGCTTTGAAGAACCCCAGTGTTAGAAGTCCATCTACTGTCCGTCTCCATGAAAGCCAAATATTGACGCTGGCGAAAATCCAGTCCATTATTAACACAGATCTGCAAACCCTTTATAGATCTGCCTACAGCTGCATGTAAATATGCTTTTCACAGAAGATTAATAGAACCTACCAGACTCCAAAAAGCCAAGCCAATCTAAGAATCTGACTATTCAGAAGTTTTGTCCTGACTTTGATAAAAGGACTTTCCTGACTTGTGGCTTCTTCAGTGCTTTAGTTTCTGCATAGTATAGTATAATTGTCTTGCTATTTTTAAGAGTTTGGAAACTGTAAGCCGGTAGGATTTGTGTGAAATTGGTCTTTGCTGAGGGTCTGCCAGGCCTTTCCCATGAATTTGAGTGGTATTTATCATATGCCGGTGCATTGAAAATAGGAAAACAGCATGCTGCTTGGGCTGTGCTTGTGTAGATGCTTATCCCATCTCCTGATATATAATGGGTAGAGCAGAGAACTGTGGGGCAAAAGACATCGTTCTTGTTCCTTCTTCTGATGCTAAGGGTAGCGAGGCTTGGGCAAGTCATCGTAGTTGGTGTATTTCTGAAGACATGCCCAGAACCGGCTAATCTAAGGACAGCTGATGTTTGGGGAAGTGCACAGTGGTAAGGTAAGTTCTTAATGCAGGGCTGCCCTGTCCAGGCACAGGAAAGCTTTGTCTCGAACTGCTGATGTAAGTTTCTTTCAAAAGTGGATGGCATGTAAAGCTCATCTTTGCAAAGGCCTTTCATGTTTCTTGGGGCTTCAATGTGTTTGTCAGAGCTGCTGATCATTAGAAGTGATGATGCTCAGTGCTGGAGAAGTCAGAGTCTTGAGGGGCCTGCCAGGTTCAATTCCAGTGCTTGGTACCCAGGCTGGGTTCCTTTTGCTCCTTGCTGCTTGGGGGTGACGGGTAACAAATGAAGGTGACTTTTTAGGTCTCTTTGCACAGCCTAAACTCCAACTTAGTCCCTGGGATTGGTGTTTCTTACTGGCTTTCTCTTGGCCTTTAGTGTACATCAGCAACATGAAACCCATGGCTCAGACATTGATATGTATGGTATTTAAGATATCCAAATCTTCACCCTGCTTCGTGGCAAGCTGTTAACTCTTTAGTTCCTTGGATTTCTCTGTGGCTGTTCTTTCTTCAGTCAGGGACTGTTTCTCTTTATTCCCCAGTACACTTTATCTGACTACTGGCAACCAGTATCTCACAGCACTGAAGGTTGAGAGAGACCGCCAAAGTACAAATTATGGCCAGGCTGAGATATTAAACCTCTAGGATTATGTAGTCTGACTAATCCACAAGTAATCCCTGTCCTTCTGCTGCAGGCTTACAGATACCTCACCCCATATACCCCCATCTGCATTGCAAAAGCTGTGAAGAATGCATCAGAAACGGAAGGCATGAGAAGAGCACATGTAAGTGAAGCCTTCAGAGCCTCCTTGCACATGACAACAGGTTTGCTTTATGTTTAGGGAAAGAGATTACATTCTCCTTTCAGTTTTAGTGTTTTGGATTAAAAAGCAGGTAAGAATTTGGATGGCAGGGTAAAAATGGTTATCTGTCAGACATCTGCCGTTGAAGCAGTTTTTTTGCTTGTTTAGCATTCCCTCGGGATGAAGAGCAACATTTGTTGCTGTGGGGTATTACCAACCATACTCTGTTGGAAGACTGTGCAGACTTGAGAAGTGTTGTTTAGATTATGGGTCCTCAAAGGGATGTTCTCTCCCCTTTGCCAGTTCTGTTGTCTTTCTCAGTGGAGCCTTCAAATTGTTATCACTTGAATAAACACAACCTAAAGAACGCAGAGAAATTCTTCCACGCATGGTGCAAAACACAGGCCAAGATGTTCAGAAACAGACAGTGTTCTCAAAGCACTTTGGTTTTGTGTCATCATTGTGACGCTCTGGAAATGATGCTGATTTCTCAGGAGGCTTCGTATTTTCAAGCAAAGAAGCTGCCTGTGAAACAGGTTCATGGTGGGGCTGAAGTTTGTCTTGCTTATTTCCTGTTAATTTTCAAGCGGCAATTTTTGCAACACAAGAAGTATGCTAGTTAAAACAGGGCTGGCAGTTCTGAACTTGTCCCATGTTTTCTGCTAGCTTCTTGGGAACTGCTACTTTCAGTGCTTTTCTTTTCCTGTTACTTAAGGGAAGTAAAAATACTTGTACTGAGCAGAGACACTTCATTACTTGCCACCTGAGGACAAAATTGTGCCTTGCTCTTGTACACTTGTCTCTTGCTTCTTGCCTCTGCATGCTGCAAACGTGTAGAAAAAAGGAAGAAAAACAGGGGTTATCAGGCGAGAATGAAGCCAGGAGCTGTGACAGACTGTGGTGCCTGTGTGCCCAAAGGGCATGTTCCCCTGACACATCACCAGATGTGTTGTGTGGTTGCCTTCCACGATCTGAAATACAAGATCTTGTGTGTTAAAGCAAGAGAGACTTGAAAGTTGTGTAAGGTAAAGCCAATGTTTGCTAAGTACTTGGTAATTCTTCACAGTAAGATACTTCCCAGCAGTAAACCTTTATTAATGTTTATTTAGTTGTCCAGATACATTTCTAGTGCTTGTGTTAATTACAGGGTGCAGAACTTGGAAAGACCACTTAAATAATCTGTTAGTTTGTGTTTCTGAAACTTGCAGATTGAATTTTTTGCATCAAAACCTCTTTATACTGTGGCTTGATAAATCTTTATTCTTTCAATTCCCTTTTCTTGTGCTTATCTTAACATAGATTAAAGATGCTGTTGCCCTGTGTGAGCTCTTCAACTGGCTGGAGAAAGAGGTAGTGTATTAATTTTTTTTAACTTGGAGATTTTATTGCCATGTAAAACTCTGCATTAGCATAAACTTTTTGGTAGTCTTTATAGTGCCTTTGCTAAAAGTGGGGAAACAGTTGGGGTTTTACCTGTGTTTTTTGGGGGATTTCAATCATGCTTTCATCCAAAGCTGAATGAGTTGAAAACATACTCTCATTCATTTTACACAGACCAAAGCCAGAGCGTATGAGAAATGACCTGAACAGGCTTAATATAGTTTTAATACTATCTTGTGCTGGTTTGGTATTGTAAATCATGAAATAATATCCAATTTGATACAAAGAATTATTCTCATCAGTCAGTGTTGTCTGGCAGTATGGACAGATTTGGCGTTTATGAATGGAGAGGTGCAGTCATGCCCAGTGAAAATGCAATAAAGACAATTTACTCATGTTTTCTCTGGGTTACAAGTACACGGTGAAGGTGCAGAGTGCTAACTGTTACTCAGCAACTTAATAAGCTGTGCTCCTTCTGTGCCACTGCCTGTCTGAATCTATTGACTTTACCTATGGAGATGGCTTGATGACTTCCAGAAGGTGCCTTTTTACATGTCTGAGTACCTCAACAAGTCTGCCTCAGGGATTATGAAACGTAACTCTTGCTCCCCTTTGCCTGCTGTCCAGTCCTGGGGAAGTTGTCTCACAGGTTTTAATTTATCAAATGCTGAAAGTAAAATTTCACATCCTTTTGTTTTTCCTGCAACTGCTTCAATTTCGGATTTTAAAGCATAAAAATTCTGCTAATACTATGGGCTGTTGGAGAGAACTGATTAAGCTTAGTGTAACCTGTCTGTGAAGAGATACCGCCTTATGAGGTGTTACCTTTGTATATATCTCAGTGAAGTTAATACTGCAGTAACCACTAACTGCTCCCTAGTCAGGGTTCAGCAGTCCTGCTTTGACCGTCTCTGCTTCCCACTTCTCACATGTGCTGCGAAGTATTGCTAGGTTTGTGTTTATCATTCCTGAGGAATGAGGACAGAAAACCTGGAAAGGCGCCACTTCGAGAATGGGTTTCATAATGCACAGACGAAGCCCAGTGCTTAAGCGTATAGCATTTTCTTTACTTGTTGGTGTACTAATTCAACCTACATCTCTGCCCACTAGGTTCCAAAGGGAACGGTAACAGAAATAATTGCTGCAGACAAAGCAGAGGAGTTTCGCAGGTAAAAAGTAAATCCTCTGTGAGGGTGTTTTCTTGGTGGCTTTTTTATCCTTTTCTTTTTTTTTGTTTTAGTCTTTAGAAGTCTAGAACATGCATATATTTTACCTGAGGACAAACCATTACTACAGGATTTCATTGAACACTTAAAAGAGTTGTGGAAGAATTGGGTCTCTTGGGAGATACAAGCCCCAGCCCACTGGATCATACCTGCTTTCCTTTTGAGATAGCAATGAGAAGTGCTGCAGGTTAGGACACTTCAATACGAGATAGTTGCTTTCTTACTATGGAGGAATTGATGTAAGAGTTAGATTTTCTCCTCTTCTGATGGGAGAGTGAGCAGCATTTGTATTGAGAGATACTCCCATGTGTATGTCAATAGGACCTCTGAAAATGCCTTTGAGCAAATAAGTAACAAAGAAGAAATTGTTCAGGTCATCTCATCCCTGGGTGGTCTGTGGTGAATTTTTTGCTTGTAAGGAAAGGCTAGAGATGGAAGGCAGGTTTCCACATGGTTGGGATGACAGGGCTCCAATCTGTTCAGTTCTTCTACCTGAGTGCACTTGCCCACGTGGCTTTCAGGGCTAAGGGGAATGCTGAGGTGATGTGAAATTAAGGATGGGGCACTCCAGGTGCCACCGGTGCCTGGTGTACTCCTCTTGCTTGTGCTGTAGCGATGACAATCTTTTCTTTCAGCCAACAGAAAGACTTCGTTGAATTGAGTTTTGCTACCATATCAAGCACAGGTCCAAATGGAGCCATCATTCACTACAAGTAAGAGAAACGCAGCTTCTCCTTTCATCCTTCAGCAAACATAGTTGGAACGAGCTGTCTGGCTTCTTTGTGGAGTCACAACAGGGAGATGTAGTCGCTGTTGATTGCCATCTTGCTTTATTCCACCAGAGCTTCTGCACTTACTAAATAAAGATCTCTGCCTGCTGGCAGCATGCACGTACTATGATGCTGATCTGCTCAGGGGCCATAGAAAAGGGCTGTTTTGGGGGCAGAAGTCTGTGAAGGGTGAATATGAAGTCCAAACTGTTCTGAAATACATCCAGGAACAGATGTTGAGGGTTTTGCTGGAAGCACTATTTACTGTAGACAGATATATTCCTCGGTATGATACTTGGCTCAGCATGTGTGGGATTTCCATCATTGCCACAAGAAATCAGAGCTGACAATCTAAGCTGGCACTTAAGATGGTTTCTGGACTGCAGACATGGGCTGGAGACCTTAAAACTGTGGAACAAACCCCTTTGTGTTTAACTAAACAGGCCAGTTCCTGAGACCAACAGAACACTGTCTGTGAACGAGATCTACCTGCTGGACTCAGGAGCACAGTACAAGTGAGTGGGATGAATGGTGCTGAACCTCTGCGTTTTCTGTTGCCAGTGACCACCTGCAGGGTCAACTCACAGCTGCAGGGGCAGGCATGGCAATGTTTAGTTTCGAGTGCAGTGCCATTTCACAGAGAGCCTGCTCACTGTATCCCCTCTGGAGGGCATTTGTGGGGTTCTGAATATAGCCAAGTGCATCAGTCAGTGGGTGACTGATCCATGACAGGAGGCCTGACCTAGGCTCAGGACAGCAGATGAGGGCTGCTGACAAGCCTTGTCTGGGGTAGGGGACGAGATCTAAAAGCACGGTTCCCGTCTGGGTCCCATTACCAGCATGATGGTAGCAGTGCTGTAGCTGGTGGTGCATGCTCCTGTCTGTTGCAGCTCTGCTCACCTGGCACATTGGTGTTAGAGCTGTAGGGAACAGGGAGCAGGCCTCACTGCCCTGGTTTAGCTGTGGGCTCCCTACACAGCAGCCTGCACAGCTGAGTGAGGCACCTACCCTGCCAGCATCTGCTCTGTGGGCAGATTTGACTGATGTTGAAGTCAGAACAAGGTGGGCAATGGAGCAGGACAGCACTGCCCTGTGGTGTTCTCTGCCTTTCCAGAGAGGCAAGGTTGCTCATCCCAGTGGCCACTTGGGTCTCAGGTGGTTTTGGAAAGGCATCACCTCGGTTGACTCATTCAGTGCTGTTTTGACAGTGCTATTCAGTGGCCTCTATCTCTGAAGCTGTTTACTGTGGAACTCTTGACTCCATGGAAAATAAAAGAGGTGATGTTTTTAACCAGTGTAAATAGATGAGAAACGGCTTGTTCAGAAAGATGCAGGACAGGCCTGCCTGCTTCTTTGAGATGAGCTTTGTCTTTAGAGCTATGCCTTATTGTTATGTCAGTCAGTCAGTCAGAGCTTTGAAAGAGAACCATACAGACACTGTTTGGTAAGAATTTACAAGGAGATCAAGGAGATATTTTTTTTCTCTCTCTCCGCCCCCATCCCCCCCCCCCGCCCCCCGATGGCCTAATTAACAATTTCCTTAGTGGCACTATGAAAATCAGCCCTTTGAATACGATGTAAGCTGGACGTCAATGGCACTTAGTACAACATTATGACGGGGATGTTCTACTTGTCCCTGCTGAGAAGTTAAACCATGAGTTCTTTGTGGCCGTGGCCTGTGTGTGCTGGGGAAAAGCATAGTCACTGGAGTGAGTGTTTCAAAGAGAACTCGGTATTTCCAGAGCCTCTGTTTTTTGACAGCAGGCTCAAAATGATATTTGTAGAAGGAACTCGGAGCCAATTTCTGACACCTCAGACTAACCCCTATCCAAATGTTGGAAAACCTCTAGAAATCTTAGCACAAGACATCCTGAGGATGAAAGGGACATTATACCCCCTTATGCTTCCCTTTCCTGAGCTGGTAGATGTCATTTGTGCGTAAGTATGTATTTTTAAGCTGCTAATGAATCATCTTCCATACAAATAGACTAAATATGATGTTCTGTTTTCAATGGGTAGGTATCAGTTGCTAAACCTTAAATTAGCAGCATTTTTATGAGCAGTTTAGATTCTAATTTGTGAAGACTTTGGGACGCTTATGGATGAAAGATAGCATTTTGAATTGTAAATCATTATTGCTACATCTGGGACGTGTGTTCAGGAATTTTGAGATTAGGAACTGTTACATCATCAGTCTTGTGTGGCACAGAGCAGATGACTTTACCCAATTACAAGCTAGGTTGGTTTGCTGCAGTGTGACTGGGTTTTCTGTGCATTCTCATTTTGATCTCTTTTCTTCCAACTCTCGCTCCCACCCCTTTGCCTCTTGCATCTTCGTTTGCCTCTGAAGGGATGGTACAACAGATGTGACCAGGACAATGCATTTTGGCACACCATCAGCCTATGAAAAGGTAAGTTGGCATCTCAGTGTGGTTTGCAATCTGACTCTTACGATTAGAGATGATTAAACAAATTAGTAATGTGCCCTACTGCTATATAGACAAAGTGCTTTATGGAATATCATGTATTTAATGATATGTGACAGCATTTTGATAAAGACTGGAAAGGAGGCTGTCAGACTTCAGACTTCCAAAATACAAACTAAGTGATTTAGGGAATGGCACCTTTCTATCTTAAAATGCACACCTCTCATCTGAGAAGTGGCATGTCTGCTCTAAGAAACAATAAAATCAGTGGGCTAAAGATAAACATTACTGGCTTGCTGGGAGTTAGTGGGGTTTAACGTAGTGCAAAGCTCAGTGTCTGATGCAAAGCTGCAGTGGTGGCTTGTGTCTAGTGTACCATATTAAAAACCAGTCTCAGACTTACCTGAGAAGGTAAGTGTTGGAAGTTCAGCAATGTAATTTTGTTGATTTGAAATTGCTTCTTTAATTAAAACTAATGTCATCATTATAGTTTGCTCAGTGATGAAAATATGCTGTAGGGTATGCTCAGGAAGTAAAACTACAGCCACAAAGACAATCACTCATGTAGGTCAGGTGAACCCTACTGCTAAACCTGCACTCTTGAGTTTGTGACACGCTCCATAATTAGCAGAGAAAGATCTTGGGAGTCATTTAAAATCTTTCTGCTCATGGTTTGCTTTGGCATTGCCAGCCATAGGAGAGCACGAGCAAGTCTTTCCAGATCCTCCACGATTTGCTACAAGATGCAGTCTTCCTCTCCATTGCTGGGGAAGGCAAAGTTTTTGCCTCTCCCTGTTTACTTATGGCACACATTTCTTTGACAGGAATGCTTCACCTATGTCCTGAAGGGACATATAGCTGTGAGTGCAGCCATCTTCCCAAATGGAACCAAAGGTGGGTTGGTGAGTTGGAGTGTTTTGACCCACAGCAGTGACCTCTGAAGAACCATTACGTGGTCTGAGAGCAACATTATGGTTGACAGGTCCAGATGTGTTAGGCACATGTTGATGTAACTATCTGTCTGTTTCCATCACAACATTTTGGATTCTGGATTACTGATGCCTTCTCCCTCATCATCAACCAGTGCTGAAAATTTTGAGGAGGGAAGTCTGAAGGGCGTTCAAAGTGCTCTGGTTCTAGGATGATGCTGATTTTCAACAGTCAGTGGCACTCCAACACACCTGTTGCCCTTCTGTGCTTGGAGGTTGTCTGTATGCTTTAATCATGGCCCCATCAAATCGAGAGGTCACACTCCAGCTTCAAAAGGACCAGCCAATTCTCTTCCAGTTAATGTGGAATCTCTTTTATTTGTGAGCAGCATGGGAAAATGACACACAAAGGAGCTGTTTTGATTTTATGCAGGAGAAGCTGTGACATACACTCAGTCCTGGTGAATTTGTTGCAGAGCTATTTTCTCCCTGATAAGACACCTTACGCGAAGGTGCTTCTTTTTAGAGTTTTCTGCAGTTTGCATTCTTGGAAAAAAAGTGAGGAAAAAGCAGCCGTGTAGTGGTACCAAAACCCCAACTGAAACTGGAGGGTGTCAGAACTTGGACACATGGGCTTGGTGCTCACATGCAGGCAATGCAAATTCTCTGCATTGTGGTTGAAACAATCTGCAATGGCTGGCAATCCAGGCAAGAAGTCTGGCTGATTAGTTCAGCAAATACTATTGGCAGATCTACTTTTTGTTCGCTTAGTGCAGCTACCTTTAAGAAAGGTGCTGAATTCTCTGTGGGACATTTAACCACTCAATGCTTTCCTGAAAACCCCAGTGGAGCAAGCAGCAGTGCAATGTTTCTTTTACAGACCATCTTCTGAGAGCTGGGTAACAGGAGAGAGAGAGAGTGAGGGGGCTCCTTAGCTGAGAAAGGGCTTGAATGTCAGGCTTGCCAAATCTGCCCTGTGACTTCTAACAATCCAATTAATTCCTTTCTTTGTTTTTTGGTAGGTTTTTTGAGGGGGTGCTGGTGGATTGTTTTGTTTATTTGGTTGGGGTTTTTTCCCCGTGTTTTCCAGGTATGAGCCTTCAGTGTGATTATCAGCATCTCAGAGGGAGCCTGACTTGTTCAAATTCTCTCTCCCTGTCTGTCTCTTTTCCTTGGCCTGCAGGTCATCTTCTAGATTCCTTTGCCCGCTCTGCCTTGTGGGACTGTGGTTTGGATTATCTGCATGGGACAGGACATGGAGTTGGCTCTTTCCTAAATGTACATGAGGGTCCTTGCGGCATTAGCTACAAAACCTTTGCAGACGAGCCTTTGGAGGCTGGCATGATCGTCTCTGACGGTATTTAGCATTGGTGATTCTCTCTGGTTGCTGGGGGAGGGACCAAGCTCTTCTAATGTGCAGGGGGAATAAATCTGACAATGGTATAATGGAAAGGTGGGATCATAAGCTCTGGTCCCGCCTCATGTTATTTTAATTGTCGTTTAAGTTCTATAGGTAAAGACCCTCATTTTGGCTCTTTCTCCTTCCATAAAGCATCTTTGCAGTTGGGTGCTGCAGGCCTGCTTCCTGCTCTCTGCAGTGCAAACCTCAGCAGAGCTGTGATGCTGACCAGCCCAGCTCTGGCATGCTGCCTCCTGTTCTGCTGTGGAAGAGCTGGCTACAGTACAAGGTGGACACTAAGTTTTCAGGAGATAATCCTGTCTTTGCTATGGGCTTTTTGAGGCAGCTGTTAAATCTTTATGTGCCTTACTCTTCCAGTAGTCAATTAACAGCCTGCTGGGGTTTGCTGAGAGACTTACGTTCTTTCAGGGCTGCAAAGTCCTCTCAGGGAGTCAGGGGAATACTCTCTAAAATAAGTGTTTTGGGGAAGGGGTTACCCGCCTGCCTTTGATAAAGACATTAACATTTTCAGAGTTTCTGGTGTTTGGAACTCATGTACTCTCTGCTGTCTCTTGACTTGCAAGGAGACTCTCTGAGCTCGAGGGCTGTCTGTCTTGTTTCTCCTGTCTTTGAGAACTTTTGCTGTCACCTTGCTCGGGGCTTCTGTGCAGATTAAGTAGAGTCAGAAATTTGTTTGCTTCTGTGGATGCCTGATGTCAAGATTGCTTAGTGACTTCAGTGGACTAAAGCCATGTTGGGGAAGTTTGGCCATAGGGAATAAGTATTTGCACAGTGCAGCTGTGTGGCTTAGTTAATTGCTGTCTGTTTCTGCAGAGCCTGGGTATTATGAAGATGGGTCCTTTGGAGTCCGAATAGAGAATGTCGTGCTTGTGATCCCTGCTGAAACCAAGGTGAATGACCTGCTCAGGATACACCTTTCTTCATGACTCACTGCTTATAAAACTTAAAGTACTGGAACTTGAGATGGGACTATGCTTCAGACAGTTGAATCCTACTCAAGACTCCTAGTCTCCAAAACCCTGCTTTGGTGGAGAATGATTCTCTGATTCTAAGTCTCCTTTGCTAGTGGCAGCACAGAAGACAGTTCTGCTTCTCCAGAGTTTCCATAGGTTGAAATTTGTGTGTGAGAGTTGTTCTGAAATGTTTCCTGTCTGGATGTCAAAGACCAGAAGCATCTTTATTCAGCCCCTTGGAGTCATTGCTCTAGAGCTGGTTGATCTTCTCAAGCTGTGATTTTCTTCTCTTGATATGGTGGCAGCAGAACAAAAACTACAGACAGATTTCGACATTTTAATTGCCAGTCTGGCTGAGTTATGCTTTTAGAAATGCCAAACATGAAACTGAGTCCTGTACAATTGTGACCTGGGACATGGCCTTTAAAAAGTGACCACTGAAAGAAATAACTAAGGTTTATATTGCAATTCTTTGCTTGAACTGTAAGAAAAATGTTATTGTAAGTTGCTGCCCTTTTGTCTGAGCATTCCATGGGTTGTTCTGTAGTGATGACATGAACTGAGGAGTAAGTGTGATCTGGCTAGAGCTGTTTCTAAAAATCTACAACCCTATTTTTCTTTCTGCTGCAGTACAACTTCAAAAACAGAGGGAGCCTGACTTTTGAACCCTTAACCCTGGTTCCAATCCAGAGGAAAATGATTGATGTTAATTTACTGACACAGAAAGAGGTAAGTGGAACAGCAGGTTTGCATTGCTTTCTTTGCACTAGAATGAGCTTGTTATGTTCTGTTTACAAGAACCACTGGTCTCTGTTCTGTTTCATACATCCAAAGAGCAATCCTGACCAATCTGACTTAATTTTAAACTTGATCCAGCTTTGAGTGGGACGGTAGACTAGATGAGCTCTCCAGAGGTCCTTCCAATCTAAATTATTCTGTGATGAAGGCAGCAAGGACCCCTCTGATGTTTTGGTGGTTCCCTTGATACGATATTTGCTGTTATCATCTCTTCTCTTCTCCTACTCCTGCATTAATTTGCTTCTGTCAGACCATCGTGCTGTGTCCCTGGAGACATGCTAATGTCTGTCCCATGTTCTTGTCTGTATCTACTTGTGACCAGTCCCGTTCAGCCACACCACATTCTGCAGTGCATATGGACTCCGAGCAGACATCACTGATGCCTGCTCAGCAGCATTTATCTCCCTAATAGCTTTATACTCTACACTTTCTATTTATGTCTCCCACTACCTTCACCATGGTGTGTTTCATTCTGTTTTTCTACCATACTCTTTATTTTGCCTCAATCCATCCTCCTTTTCTGAGTGATAATCCTGTTTGCATTTCCTTTTTCTGAAGAGGACTGTGAAGAGTACCCAGATCTGCCATAAGGTTACTTGTTCAGATCAACAGGGCAATTGTGTCTCAGGACTGCATTGTTCAGTTACAAATTTGCAAAGCTATTTACTAGACTATGCTAAAGTAGCTCTTCTGACTTGCTGGAGGCAGCAATTTGCAGAGACTTTGAATATGTGTCAGCTGAACTGAACCTTGGCTCCTCTGAAAACCCGGGACGAATTGCTCATCAAATTTACAAGTCACTTCAATAGATCAGAGGTTTGTCTTTTTAGGATAGGATCCCATCCCAGGCTAACAGCTTGGTCCTAAAGGGCACGGGGGCCTTTGGCTTTGTACTGTGTGACTTTGGCTGTACATAACTTGTAAGGGCACCAGTTCTTCTGTGGTTATGCTGAATGTCATACCTCTCCGTTTCTCTAGTGTAACTGGGTGAACGACTACCATCAGAAGTGCAGGGAAGTAATTGGAGCAGAACTGGAGAGGCAAGGCCGTCACGAAGCTCTTCAGTGGCTCATCCGGGAGACGGAGCCTGTCATCAGAGTTCAGTAGCAGCACAGTTGTCTGCGGTGCGTAAAACATCAGGACTGCTCGGTGTCACAGTAAGGTCTTCTTGGCCCTTGACACTACTGGGAGAATGTTCTTCAATAAACCTTTGGAAATCAAGAAGGGATTTCATGTGGTGTATCTCTCCCTGCAACATGTGTGGGTAGTTTGGGGTAAGGAGGGTTACTGTCTGAACAATTCTTTGTGGGGAGGGGTTGAGAATAGAAAGCAAACAAAATAAATAAGCGTGTTGCCTTTGAAACAGGCGTCTTACTGAAATAATGTTTCTAAGAGGCAATACTGGAATATTTTATACTGTCTGGTTTTTCACTGTGAAAACTCAGTATTTTTGCATACTTGGGTTTCTGTTGCTAAGATGCTGCCCACACAGCAGGACTGATTACTAAATAAAAGATTCCAACCCGCTGTTTGCTCCGTCTGCCTTCTCTTGCAGTCAGTGATGTCTTGGGTTTGATAGCTTGAAGAAGGGCAAGAACCAGATAATTCTACCTTTATATATGCATCCAGCTCAGACAGTGAAGAAATATGTATAGGGCTGCCCTGTGCTAGGCACTGGGCAGATGTATAGAGAGGCCTGCCAGGAGCAGCCAGTTCTGCCAGATTGTGGAAGGGATGTGAATGACACCAGAGGTTTATGTGTTCACACCACCCAGGCCAGTACTTCTGTCTATTGTTATGGCTTACTGAGTACTCTTCTAATCCTTGGCAGCGCAGGATGTGAGGGCAGTATCATGGAATTAGAGGTTTTCCTGGATACAAAGCAATTATTAAGTGGTTTGTTTTGGTTTTTTGGTTTGTTTGTTTTTGTTTTTTTTTTTAAAAAAAGCCTGCAATGGACAAAAGAAGGCCCTTGCAACTTTGATTCAGAATCAGGCTGGCTTTGGTCACCAGGTGTGCTCTGGATGGCTGAGCAGCACACAAAGACATCTCGTGGTTAAGTGAGCTACTGCAAGTTAAACACTGGTAGGAGAGCTTCCCTGCCCCGGAGTTCTCTGCTCTGTGATCTGAAATTCACTGTGTGCAGGTGCATCAAAGCATTCTCCATGTTACAAGATGGGGAAAGAATACTTTTACTAAGTAGTCATTCTGTAACATTTACACTGAAAGTGTTCTGATCAAACCTCAAGTTCAATCTGAGATCTAAGAAGAGCAATTAGGTAACAGCAACTCAAATTCCTGAGGTTTTAAAGAAATGTTCTGTGCAAATGGATGTGTTGGTATACCTCATTTTCTTCCCCCCCAAGAAATTCTGAGAGAGAAATAATAATCTCTGTTCTATGGCATGAAATCAGTATTTCCTTTGAGAGTTCTGGAAATTGGAAGCAGTATTGTGTAGCCAGACAAAAGGCCTAGGAAGAGAAACACAAGTTGCCTGGCCTTCTAGCTATGTTATCCAAGAAGGTGATAAAACAAAAGTGCAGTAAGTGCTTTAAAAAGGTCATTTTCACACCCCAGCCCCTGCAGATAGGTATGTGTACTTAAATCTCCAAGTTGTTTCCCACCGCTGCCTGGAAGTACTAGCTTTCACCTCGGCTGTGTCTGTGGGAACCCAGCTCACACGTCACCCAGTCTCGTGAGGATGTGCTATCAGCTCGAACAGATCGAAGAAAGCATTTCTACAAAAGGTGCATCTTGCCTCTGTAGGTCCTGACTGTGCCACAGGATCAAAGGATGAGCGAGGGATCTCCGAACAGCTTGTGCTGAGACGGGTCGGGACTTTCCCAGCAAAATCGATGTGCGTGCAGCGAGGCTGAACCATCATGGAGGTGTCAGCTGAATGCTGCAGCCTCCCCCCGCCGGCGGGAGACCTCTGAGGCTGGCAGGCAGCTGCTCTCCGAGGTGGTGGTGGACGTTCAGGCAGATAACTGCTGGTTGGTGTAGACCCGTGGGGGGGCTGCACTGCAGATGTTCCCAAGAACGGCGTCCGGGATGTCCTGGCAAAGACCCAGCCTGGGTAGGTCTCTCCTCAAACTCGAGGGCAAGTGTTTCCCACGGGAAGGCAGGAGAGGAGAATTTCTACCAAATGGTGAA
Source organism: Falco cherrug (assembly GCF_023634085.1). Classification (NCBI taxonomy): domain Eukaryota; kingdom Metazoa; phylum Chordata; class Aves; order Falconiformes; family Falconidae; genus Falco; species Falco cherrug. Next base: position 24,795,976 of record NC_073705.1, read on the forward strand.
ACATGACAGCCAGGGGACCTTTTTTCCTCTTGACACAAAGCCACTGTGGTTGGCTCAGGCACCTCAGCGGGGAGACACGACACTGAAAGTGATTTTCTGGGTTTGAATGGTCTTACTAGACCTTTTCCCCACCTTGATTCCTTCTTTGCAGTCAGACGCCAAGCTGGGGTCATTCCCATCCAGATCCCAGAAATTCATGGCTCCTTCCTGTCCCAAGGTCCCTTCCAGCGCACAGGGCCAGAGCTGGGGCAACCCAAACTTGTCTTCTCCCTTAGGCACCAGCTCAAAGAGCCTCAGCAGATACCTCCTGCCCATCACTCCCTAGCCCATCCCTCCAAGCCCTGCGGGCTTTTGTTGCAGGGAGTCTGCCACTGTATCCTGGTCACAGCTTGGAGATCTTTACCCCTTTCTCAGATTTAGCACCTCAGCAGAGGGAGACAGGGGGCTCTGCAGGGCTGGCTGACACGCATTCCTGGCTCGAAGGCATTTGTGTCTCTCCAATTCACTCCTAGAAAACACAACTACATGTTACATCCTTTCTGTCTGAGCTTCAGGTTTCCAATGGGAACTAAACTTGGCTGCTTCTTTTTTCACCTTCTTCCAGGCGTTATTCCATTAGTGCCTGTTTTTCCTGGGTGGTCTCTACCTTCCTCTCTCCTGTGGAAGGAAAAAGTTAAGGAAGAGAGGAGCAAGGAAAAGAATGAATGGAAAGCAAGTTCCTCTCAGGTTTGGGTTTTATTTTTTTATGAGTGTCATCCACAGAAATGACCATAAAATTATGATGTTCAAGGGAAAAGTGTAATTTGGTTTGATTTTTTCCCCCCCGTAGAGGCTTTCCTTGTTACTGTTGTGGGAAGGAAGGGGCATTTTCAGTAACAACATGCTTAATGTCTATTTTCAAGCCATTCCGTTCTGCAGTACTTTTAACCCAGTGGGCGTCTCACAGTTTTAGATCATGCTGCAAAGCACGTTTCTGCTCCTTGTACAGCCTCTCTTACAGGGGTGCTTACTGGGATAAGCCGGTCTGGTCCCATCACTTCATCCAACCCAGGAGCTCAGTGGGCAGTTGTACCTCACCACCACCTGATCCTGTTTCTACCCATGGGACAGGACTTCAGCAAATGCAAACCAAACTCAAGTTCCATGTAGCCAATCTGATTTACGTCACCAGAGTGCTTTCCTCACTGTCCCCTGCCCAGCTGTTTGTCAATGTTTGTGCTAGAAGTCTCCAGCTATGCTATTACCGTCTTTGGGGGCTCTGAAATTCTTTGTTTCCCTTGGAATAAAAATGTTACAGAAGGAAACAGACCCTATTTTTCAGAGAGGAAAATCCATATTGGCTTTACTGTTCAATCCCCTATCATGATGTGTGCATTGGCAGCGTGCCTGTTGGTGTACAAGGCTTTAAAGGCAAACAGACCAGTTCTCCTTGAGCAGAGGCGTTCATATTCATTCATCACTAGAAACAAATGCACCTTCCCTCCATGAGCCAGGGGACTGCTTGGCTTCTCCACAGTCACCCCTCCTTCCTCAGTCTGTGGGTATTACCTTAAGTGTGCCTGGCAGCTGTAAAATCCAGTTGGGTTTTTTAACTTAAATGGCTCATAACTCACCTGTAATGGAAACCTCACTATTGTTTGCATGACTATTAAACCCATCATTTTCCATGACAGCTATTGAGGCATGTTTTGATTTACCCCAGCCCAGCCCTAGAAAGAAAAATAAAACTTCCGAGAGTGTCGTTGCTGAGGAGTTCCTCAGCAAACCCATCAAACCAGCCTGACATTCCGACTGCACGCGTGAATTAGTTGCCCAGTAATGATGAGGGGCCAGGGTGTGCTGTGGGGCACGAATCCTTATTCCTGTGGTTCCTTCTGCTGATGGTGAAAGGGAGAGCCAGGTGGATGAAGTAGCCAGATATTAAAGCTGTCCTGAGGATCAGCTACCTCTTCTCTGTTGCATGGTGCTCTGTGGGGTCTCCTCTGGGTGGTGTGTGGCTGAGGACAGCATGGAGCACACCTGCATTTGAGTGATGCTTGTGAGAGGCTGAATGAGACTCCTCAGTCATGCAGGCAACTGCCTGACCAACACCTGCTTGTTGGCACCTCATGCCTGGAAAGGACCTGTCTTTGCCCAATGCTGTCTCCTTTTTGCACTCAGTGGGGGTGAGCTGGCTGCTGGTGCTAAGGACTGTTGGCATTTATTTTTGTTGGCTTGTAGCAATTCACACCTTATTCCTGGAGTCCTTTATTTTTTGGGGGGAAGTAACTGCAGGCCCGGGCATCTGGCAGAGGTGTCTAGATCAGGAGTTAAATAAGTTGCTTGGTGTCAGTGCCCTCAGCTTGTTTTACATGATTAGGACAAAACTCCCCATGGCTTTAGATGTAGTAAAAAAAAAAAAAATGAAACAAGAGCCTCTGGAGGGTAGAAATATGAACCGGGTTAGTGCTTAATTAAGTTGCCTATTAACAGTTCTGTAGCAGCCTGGAAGAATTTTAATGTACCAATTAAAGCAAGGAGCTATCTCCTCAGCTTTCCACCACCTCTGGGGACGCTGTCAAGAATGGGGAGCTTGCAGATCAAGTCCTGTTTATTTTGCTCCTTCCAGCTTGTTAAAATCGTTCTAAACTTGGGATGTGGCTGATGCCTATGGACATGTTTGCTTCCGTGAGGCCATAGAGTGATGTCTGTCTGATGAAGATTAGCATGGGAAGGAAATGGGCCCATAATGCTGTCTGACCCCATAAACCCCCTCCTGTTTCTTATGGTTTCTCTGTGCTGCTGCATGAGGAGGTGGGGGTTGGTGGCTGTAGGGTGGCTCCATGCCGACAGTGGGGATGTTGGTTTGGCATATACAGCCCAGACAGCTGGTGTGGGCTCACAGCGTCTGTTTGGAAGGGTTGTGCCAAGTTATCCTGCCTGTTTTCTGGCTGTCCTGTCACCATGTTGCAACACCCTTCAGGAGCTTGTCTGGCTCCATCATAAGGTGCAGAGATGGGAGGTCCCCCTCCAAATGCACCTTGTGCGAGGTGATCAGAGAGCACGGCTGCTCTGATGACTAGGAACCTTCTGTTTTACAGCCAGAAGGTACTTAAGGCCATTTTAGCCCTGTTTGCTCAAATTGCTCTTTCTTCCTGCTTGTTTCCCTCCTGAAGACACTGCTGAGCAGTGCCTGTACCTCCTGCCTCTGACCAGTACGAACAGGCTGTCCTTGTGCCATCACTGCGTCCCAGCCCACGCCCATCCTTGCTCCAGGAGGAATTCTTGAGAGGGCTTACTAGCAAAATCCTAAGGGCTTTAATCTTCACATTCCTTGAAAGCTGGATTTTTGGAAGAAGAGGAAGAAATTTAATCCCAGGGTTGGTGTGTCATGTTATGTTCTCAGACATTTGTAATGTATCTTGAATTTGGACAGGCCAAGCTCGGCCACAGTGCCCTAAAAAGAAAAGACTGAGCAGAAAGGGTAGATGAAACCTCACTCTCTGGTGGAGAAGGGGCTCAGGAGAACAAGAGCCATTGGTCTCCTCTTGTCCGTACATTACACAGTCTGGACCTCTCCACGGTGTCTCTCAGAGGGGGGGAAGTCTGTGGGGGGAAGCAGCTCAGGTGCTTGGCCAGGAGGAGAGGAAGGACAACCAGATCACTTCAGCCCTCGGCAAGACAGCAGGGTGGCAGAGCCTCTGTGGGCACCCTGGAACTTTGGATGGGAAGCGAACAGCTTTCCAGCCACAGCCCTTTGCGGTGGGCTTGGCCAGGGACACAGGGACACAGGCAGAAGGGTCTGAAGGAGATTCACGTTGAACAACCCTGCTTATGGACAAGGCAGTCTGCGGCATCATCTCTCTTCTGCTGGCTGCTCAGGCAGGGGCTGCAGGCAGGGGTTAGGAGAGGCAGCAGCAAGGCTTAGAAACTGGGGTCAGAAAAATGTGCAGACAGAGTCTGAACTCCTTTAACAGGCTGTCAGCCTGATGGAGAGGGGATCCCGCATCTCCCCACTCCCAGCCCAGGGCTTGATCCGGGGGAGAATGTAGTGCATGTAACGCTGACAGTGATCCTGACCACAAACACACGGGAGCACACAGAGCCAGCAGAGAGCAGGCTAAGTCACATCAACAGACAGAGAGAAGCCCCCTTTTTTTTTTTTTTTTTCTTCATTTAAATTGCTTACATTTTACTGGCCTGAGGGTTGGTGAAGGCTGCAGGGGAGTTTGGTTCCTCGAGGCTGCCCATCACCAGCTCTCTTGGGAGCACGGGCTCCTGGCATGTTGTTGCCCTGCTCCAGTGATGCACTGGCTGCAGAGCAATTTCCATGCTCAGATGGCATTTGAAGAAAAAAATTCCAATCCTATCTATTTTTCATGTACCTGCCAGTGGCTTGCTCTGGCCCCTGGCGTCATGGGAGCCTTTTGCCTGTAGAGCCTGAAGGCGAGTCACCTCCCGTGTGAATGCTCAGCTGTGACCCCTTTCTTGCAGCAGTCTGGGGCAGTTTATATGGGCTGGCAAACGGGTGAACACAGCGCCTGGTCCCTGCGACTGCCACCCATAGAGCTGCACTGGACGGATCCTGCTTTAAAACCCTGTTGCAAACATCCCCCAAAACAGTGCATTAACCAACTGGAGAGGGTCTACCATGAGCCTTCAGTATCCTCCCCATCACTGAGCATCGTATCAAGCAGCCCTGGCTGGGCATCTCCAGAGCTGGAGCAAGCCCCTGCTCACTGTGCCCCATCCCTCTGTGCATCCTCTCTCCCACACAGATGTTGCTCCCCGCTCTGTGGTGTCAGGGGACTCGGGGAGCATCCTTTGTTTCCATTTGCATTTGAAGCACATCTTCCTATAAACAGCACCACATTCCTCTTGAGATTTTAATACAAAACGAGCTGGGGAATTTCAGATGAAGGTAGCGTTAGTTTAGAGTGCCACAGTCTTCTAGGAGGGGGTTTAAGGAGCTTGGAGTGGTTGTGAGAATATCTCTGCTCAAATCCAAACAGGCGGTTTGGTAAGTGCAAAGTTGAGGAAAGTGTCCTCTTCCTCTTGTATCCCATTAATATTTAGGGCTGGGCTTCAATTATGCATTTCTTCAGGGTGTGCTTTTATCATCTCAGTGCTACAGGATTAGCTTGTGCACCTTCTCTGGGTGCTCAGAAAAGACCTTTTCATAATATTTGTGAAATTACATATCTGAAAGGCTTTTTGCAAGCAAAATATATGCCATGCCATTAGTTGGGAAAAGCAAACCTTCCCCATCCCCACCTGGAACTTCTTTAAGACTGTACAGAGCTGACCCTTACTAGATACACAGGATCTGGCCTTGGCTGGAGATGGCCTAATCCAGCATGACTTGGTTAGAGGTTGCGTCCATGATGTCTTTTTTTATACAAGAATGAGGAGAAATGTGATAATATATAGATAGAACCAGACCAGCTTCCATACACATCCCTGACCCTTGACACAGCCAGCTCGTTTGTCTGACCTGTGGACAAATCCAAGTATGCTGTGATTAAATACTCCAAATTATTGACATCTGTGCTATAAATACCTGACTTGTTAATAGCACATCTTCCTGCTGCCTCACAAAACCTGACAGTCAGTTTGCTAAAATGAGGATAATCTGAGCACAGCTTGATCAGGGCAGGGTCTAGGGAGAATTCTATTTTTTTTTGCCCAAATATTCTTTTTATTTAATTAAGTAAAGCCAACCATGGAATTAGCATTCCCTTTCTCCCTTCAGGAGCCCGAGTGCCTGTGGGAGCTCAACACCACAGAAATCACTGCAATTTCAGTTGGTTGAAATAAGGACACCAGGAAATATTTTTCTCCCTTTTGAAAATATTTTGTAGGGTTATTCTGTTCTAGGGTGAGATGATAAGGTCAGGATAAGGCCATGAAAAGTTTTGATAACCAAAAACCTGGAAAAACTACTGAGCTGAAAGAGTGATATCCATCAAACCATTTAGTTTTCATTGGTTTAGAAGAAGTTTTGTAAATACTGGCAATCCTAATGGGATTAATTTTTAAAGCAAAAAAAAGAACCAAAAAACCAAAGTAGAAGTTGGGAATTTTCCATTTAGAACTTGTTGGAACAAGGCAGTCTGGTGATTTTTGAAACTGTGTTAAAATATTTTCTGACATAAACCTGATGAAACCTGGCCCTAATCCCCCGTGCAGATTGAATTTTGATGAACTTGAATCTTTCAGATAAGAAACACAAACCCATAAAAAAACCCTTGAAGTCAAACATTCTGCTGAAAAATTCCTGCTGCAGTGATTGAACTACTCCTGAGAAACAGGAGTAGCAGCTAAGATGCATCCAAGTGTGTGTTCGTGCTATCAAACAGAGCTAATACCTTGTGTTTGCTTTCTGTAGTCAGTGCAGAGAGACAGGTAACCCCAGATACTTGTGAGCTGGAGCATCCTTTTGGGGTTACAGACTTCTCCATTGACTTGACAAGCAGACAAGGCTTCGCTCGTGGTTACAGTTAGGTAGAATAAATAAACCTGTGTTCAAGCAACCAGACTCAGAGTGACATGCAAACCTCTCCTTTGCTTCAGGCAATGCTTCCCACTCAGGACCTTCACTGACCCCTCTCTGGGCACAATGCTGTGTTATCACTTCTGAAGTGCTCTCGTAATTTACAAAGTTCCCAACTATTTGGATTTAAAAAAAATGTTTAAAATCCAGATCAACAGCACTGGGCAGCTGTGAATCAATCAGGGTCTGCACACAGCTGGGTGAGAAATGCTGAGCCAAGTGAGCAGCTTGATGGACCACGCTCGTGGCCGGTGGCTGACTGGGCATCGTTGCTGATGCTGAGACCTACTGTGGCATCCATTGCCAGGCAGTACATGGGCATGCCAGTACAGGGTAGTGAGCAAACCACGTCCCACCTCTGCTACCCACATCTGAGCAGTGATAACGTGCTTTTTCCAACTCTTGTCTGGATTATGGCAAGGCAGTTTAAAAGGGCTCACCACCCAGGGCAAAGGCGTCAGGTGCTGTTACCATTTTTCACAGGTTTTTCACAGGAGAATGAGAACAAGCATTTCCACTTGGCAAAGCAAATAACCCTGGGCATTGATGCTTTTGCATTTTCTTTGCTGAAGGCCATGGGTGATGGTGCCTGTGCACCTTGCAGTGCAGAGGATGTGATAGAGATGCCTCATGGACTGCTCGCTAGTCAGATGGCATTGCCTTGCTTCTGCTGCAGAGCAGAGGTGACAGGAGGCAGGTGCCTGGGCCATTGCTTAAAAAATAGCCCCTCTTCACAGGTGCACTGTTTAAAAATGCTTTTTATTATTACCACAGGAGCAAAGTTGGCTGCTTCCATATCACTGTAAGGCAAACATCATGTACTTACCCCACAGCAAGCCGCAAGTCAGCAACACAAGCTCCTTCCTGGGCAGGAAGCAACAGGTAAGACTGTCGCTATTTTGGGATAATCAGCCCCTTAGGAAGCCAAGCTGAAATGTAACATCTCCTGCAAAAAGCTCCCCTGAAAGCATTGCTGGTTGTGGTAGTGTGAGCAGCCTGATGGAGAGATACACAGCTCCCTTGCCCTTCCTCATAGGGTCTTTCCACCAAAAGCTGCAAACCCTTTTTATATTAAAGGCTTAGCATAGCTACAGGGAGGCTCAATAGGACTCATTTTTTAATTGTGAAATATTGATAGAGACAGCTTTTTTGCATGCTGTCTCTTGCTCCTGCAGCACTGGTTATAATTTCTTATCAACCCTGGACTCTGCAAGCAACCCCAGCTGAGCACCAGGGAGGTGCCAGCATTAAAGAGGGGCACCGTGGGCCCTGAGATGGGGGTGGAGAGCAGGAATGGCAACTGGCAGTAAAAGCAGACAACAGAAACTAATGCTGCTTTTAACTATGAACTCTCAGTAAAAATAAACCTTGAATCCTACCAGGCCCAGCTGTAAAATCACACAGATTTTGCTTTAATCATCAGCTGAGCACACTGCACTCTCTGCTGCTGTCTTGAGGAGGACACTGTAATGCCTGCCTGGCTCATTAAATGTGCTGTGGGCTGAAAGATGGAGACTGTGTAAATCCAACACCCTAGCAAGGGGTGTTGACACTGTCAAACTGTGGGCTGTTCGGGAGCAGCCTTGCTCAGGAGCTCATATCAACATGGCCTGCTATGTCCTGCCACTCCTGCCCTGGGATGGAGGATGGGATCCAGGGCAGGGCTCACCCATCTTCCTCTGCCCGTAAGCCTTCCTCCTGAGCCGTGTGAGCTGTCTGAAGAAGAGTTGGGATATCGGTCTTTTCCTGAGCCTGAAGATATGAAGTTATCTTGCAACATGTGTGATCACAGGCTGTTGTACGTGATCTGGATAAAAGGGAAAGCTCCTGAAAAGCTGGGAAGCTTTTCTGCAGGGGCAGAAAAGTTGTAATAATAATACAGAGGAGGATCTCTAGAAGAAGGCATTCTGGCTCCTTTTATTGCGTTCTCTGTGTACAGAGGGACATCGCTCACTTGATCACAGGTCAGATAGATAATCTTTGTAGGCTGAAATATCTGGGGCACCATTAGACCTACAGCACGAAAAAAGGGTGAACTCTCGACGCAGAGTGGAAGAATTGTATAAATCTAGAGAAGATGCAGCTGCTGAATCAAGAGATGTGCAATGGCACCAGGAAAGCAGCAGAGTCACAACTAACAAGGTAGTGATGCTGCAGTAGAGCAAGTTCCCATTATCTTTAAAGAACAAAGCAAGTGAGCTTTTTGCTGCTATGGTCAAGTGTTTAAAAGTGCATTTCATATACATAGAATTTTTAATACAAGCTACCCCACCACTAATAGCAGTCTACATAGCATTAAAAATTGTACCTCAGTTGCATGATTTTGCCAGTTTTGAAGCATCAGCAAGTTTAATTTTAATCTGCTGTAGAGCTAGAAATAGTCACTGTAAGGATGATACTGTTTTGCATTCAGTACATTTATTGATATGAGAAAACTAGCAAGCATTAATTTAAAGTGATTAATTCAGGAACATGCAAATGTGAAGGCTGTATGGAAACACATAAACCATGTGTTGCAGACCTGGGGTTCGGTTCCTTGGTTTCCCTGGGTTCACTACCTCACAGCAAGCCTTCTGGGCCCAGGTAGAGAGAACAGTCTGAAGCAAAAGTGCTGATACTGATGAAGGATCCAGGATGGCTTTTGGGTTGGTGCTCAGCAACCTGGGTGACAGAAACCCAGCAAGGAGGGGGACCTACAGGTGGTGGTAGGCAGTGAGTTGGACATGAGAGCCTGGCCAGGTAGGTCCGTGTGGTCTGGAGACTTCACATGCAAGACACCTGAAACAAATCATACCCAAAGAGTGTGCTGGGGAGCTCCTTGGATGAGGAAGGCAGCATGACCTATCCCGGCTTTATACATTGCATATGGAATAAGATTTTCAGCTATCCATGACATTTTTCACAGCACTGTGAAAGTGCTTTTGAAAGTGAGGAAACAGCAGAGGGAGCGTAGCCCTTCGGCAGCAACCCTTGTTTGCTGGAGAATGGTCAAGGTGCCTACACCATCTCTGCCCTAGTGAATGGGGCAGAAGCAGATTCAAACCCAGCACAAATTGCTCCCAACTAGTGCCTGTCCCCAGGCTCAGATAACTTCTGGGAAGACGACAGCTGTAAGGCTCCTCTGTCTCACTGGGGAGCCCCACAACGCTGCAATAAGGAAGCCACCGTAGTGATTTGCCCTCTTCTTTTGAGAACCAAACATTGGCTTGGTCTGTAACACACACATCCCAGCTGGCAAAACCGAACTAGATCATTAAGGCAATAGAAACAGTCAGTGTACAGAGGGACATGAAAAAATGACTCTGAGATGCATTAACATTTTATGCATTTACTGGGATAAAACCTCATGTCTATAATATTAAAGCAGAATGTCAAAGAGATAGCTTATGCTAATTTAATTAAAGGTAGCATGCTGGTGCACGTGGGTAAGGAGCTGAGTTAATATTGAGTACCACCCACAGATTTTGCCTGCCATGGATGTGTTTAGTCTGGGTCATCCTGATGTGCTCACGGCTCTATTTGTTTTTGTGGACAGGATGAGTATTCCCCTCATCACTCTACCAAAATTAGACAGAGTCAAATTTTGCACTTTTTGGTCACAAAGGTGGCAAACTGTGGTATAAATGCCATCTCTGGGCACCTGGGCACCAGTTTATCCATCTGTGCTAGAGAGGTGGGAGACCTTCTCTGCCTTTGCTTCCCATGGGGGGAGAAAGAGAGAGGTTTCTCAAGAAAGCCTGAAGTGCTGTGAACAATCCCCAGCCTTTTGCAAAGTATGAAACAAGATTGAACTCTTCTGGAAAAAAACCCAATTTGTTAATGGAATTTGAGGCGTCATAAAGGTACCATAGGCCTTCAGCCTCACACTTTATACGTCTATATCCTAATTTTTTTTTTGAACATTTTCTTTTCCTTCATGTGTGGGAAAATCATCCTCCATGAGCTCTAGTATGGTATGATTTTGAAAACCTTGACCTTTATGCAGAGGCCACAAAGGAGCTTCGCTAGGCAGAGACAGGAGGTGGTGAGATCTGTCTGCTGTTTGGGTGGAGAGATGCATCCTCCCTTCCCGGCATGTCCTCCCACTTCCAGCAGTTAGAAATGAGAGGGGTGGATGTTCCTGTTATATAAATAACAGGAACATCTTCAGTCCTCGAAGCATAAACAAATACCTCGCCTCCTTATGTGCTGGACCTTGGTAAATAGATGACTCTTTGGGAAATTGTCTCTGGGCCCAACTCAGACACCACCAAGCTAATGTAGAGTTTTGGTGGATTTCAAAGGGTTATAGATCAAATGTTTTGCTTGTCCCAGAGCTGGATGCAGAAAAAAGCTTATGGCATCGTTGTGATGGGCTGAACATAGAGAACGTGTTGAAGTCCTTCAAAGTTAGCTGGTAGCACCAAAGCTGCCAGACATCTTCTGAAATGCTAGATCCTCTCTGCTTCATCTCTGGCATAGCCGCGCTTGTGAAACAAACTTCATTTCTTCTTTCCCAGCTTGGGCCGGGAAAAGGGAGAACAGGGAGTTAAAACACTTTTGGGCAAAACATGGTATCAGTCCATAACATTGATTTCACACGTAGATCTTCAAATCTTCTTACAAGGAGCTGTTTGAACGCTTTTGCCCTCTGCAAATCAGTCAAGGAGCCTAGGCCCATTGCAGATGGAGCTACACAGTTTGGGGGTGAACCTGTAGCCTAACTTGAGTCCATCAGAATCAAAGGCAGTCTGTCTGCTTCACTGGGGCATCGGCTCTCTGCTCCAAAGAGCTTGGTGGTTAATAAGGGTGCCAATAAAGTGGAGAGTTTCATTGCTAACTGTGAGAATTGTGGGGAGAAATGCATCTCTGAGGGTATAAGGATTGCCTTGCTGGGGAATAAGATGGTCGTTATAAGCAGGACTGGATGCAGTTTTAATGTGAAGAAAGTAAAATAGGAATAAATTGCAGCATAAAGTTTCTTAGTGCTCTTTTTCCAGGCAGAGAAAGTGCTAAGCACAAGCAGACTGAATGGGCAACAGACCTCCAAGACTGCAGCAATACCTTCTGCTGATAAGTAATAAGAAGAGCAAACCATTCGCTGGATGGCACCTGTAAAATGGCATATGGAGTGTGTGAATGCCTTTGCAAAGAAAACTGCTTGTGTGCTGAGGTGTCTGTTCTGCAGCAGACTGAGACACTTGGTCATGAGTTTAGCTCTGTCCATGAGCTATGAACGTGCTGAAAATTGTTATAATGGAGTGAAAGTATCCAGTCCCACACATGAGCTCTTAGAGGGTCCATGTGTCAGTGAGAAAGAGGGAACTTTGCCACCCTCGGGGATATTCAGACAGGACCCTTCTAGAGCATGTCAGTGCCAAAACACGAGCAGCTCCATTTGTGTGGTCAGTATAGCTGATATTTCAACAGAGATTGCTGAGCCACCATCCTCACTGGTTTATAAAACACCTTGCTGCTGCCTCATAGCACTGGCAGAAAGCTGGCACACTGCCGTCCACAAGGGTGCAGCTGCAAACATCTGTATTCTGCAAACAGAAGGACTAAGAGACGGACTTTTCTTCTTCCATTAAAGCTGAGCTTCTCGACGATAAACACCTACTTACGAGAGCTGGAAAAAACTAAGATGCCAAACTAGGCATGAAATCTGCAATAGTTAGGACTTGGATTTACGCTTCGTTCTGCTTCCTGCTAAAGGGCATGAATGAAACAAGTTAATAACTTACTTGCCTGAGGAGCTGGAAGGACTGCTCTCATCCCTTGAAATTTCCCACTGGCTACCAGGCATTCTTTTATCATCACACCTTAAAGTGAAGGCACTCTACATTTTTGTTGATGATTGTATTGCAGAACATGACTTGGGAATAACCTAACGGGAAGGTCTGACATTGCTTTTTTCAAAGGCTCTTTAGGGGAAAAAGCAGACATGACCCTCTGCTAAATTACACCTACGTTAAAGTTAATGCATTGCCACCACTATTGACAGCATCACACCAGCGTGAAAGGAGGACTGGGACCAGCATGACATTATTTTCCACTTAGCAGAGCTGCTAGGGTCTCCCCTGAAGCCAGGGGGCCTAGAAATACCTTCTTGGATCTGACCTCCTTCTCCCAGGTTTGACAGGTCCTTAGAGATAGTGAATCAGCCATAGTGATTTGGGGGATTTGGAATGTAAATAATGACTGGATTTCAATTTCTAAAGAAGATTTCATTATTTTGGACTACATCGGTGGGAATGTGCTGTAAGTGATTTGTGAGAAAGGTATTTGAAGACAATTCATTGGGTATGAGCTGCTGCACTGCAGTGATCAGAAAATCACTTTTGGTCCATCCTCTGCCCACTGCACTAAGATCATCCATCCTTTCCTCGTTCTGCCTTTTCTTCCCAAAATGCTGCGTGTGCAGGAGTTTGGACGATGTGACTGTGTCCCTGCTTGCTGTGTTGAGGGTGAGGACTATTGATTCATTTCCATGAGCCCAGGGAGGAACAGTATTTCTTGTTCATGAAAGTTCTTACTCTGTTCAAAGGCAGGTTGTCTGGCAGCCTGAAAAATCTGAGCACAGGCACTCAGAGGCAGTGCCACATTTTGCCTTTGAGATGTGACCTGCTGCCCCCCTCCCTGCTCCGAGGTGGAAAGGGAAGGATGCTGTGGGGCTTGCACCACAGCCGGCACTGTTACAGGGACAAGTAATCCTGTGTCCCTTGACGTGACCCCAATAGGCTGTGCACCACCATGGGATCAGATCCAACACAGCCACCAATGTGCAGCCCATCTTGGAATCGTAGGATCATTTAGGTTAGAACATCAAGTCCAACCGTTCACCCAGGACTGCCAAGTCCATCACTAAACTGTGTCCCTAAGCACTGTATCTATGCATTTTTTAACCACCTCCCTGGGCAGCCTGTTCCAATGCTCGATGACTCTTTCAGTGAAGAAGTTATTCCTAATATCCAATCTAAATCTCTTCTCGTGTACCTTAAGGCTGTTTCCTTTTGCCCTATCACTTGTTGCCTGGGAGAAGAGACCGACCCCCACCTGCCTGCAAGCCCCTGTCAGGGAGCTGTAGAGAGCAACAAGGTCCCCCCTGAGCCTCCTCCTGGCCAGGCTGAACAGCCCCAGTTCCCTCAGCCGCTCCTCATCAGCCTTGTGCTCCAGCCCCTTCCCCAGCTCCGTTGCCCGTCTCTGGACACGCTCCAGCACCTCTGTGTCCCCCTGGAAGTGAGGGGCCCAAAGCTGAACACGGTGTTCCAGGTGCGGCCTCACCAGTGCCCAGTACAGGGGGACAGGCACTGCCCTGGTCCTGCTGGCCACACTGTCTCTGATACAGGCCAGGATGCTGTCGGCCTTCTTGGCCACCTGGGCACTGCTGGCTCACCTTCAGCCGGCCATCAGCCAGCACCCCCAGGGCCTTTCCTGCCCGGCAGCTTCCCAGCCGCTCTGCCCCAGCCTGTAGCGCCGTGTGGGGTTGCTGTGACCCGGGTGCAGGACCCGGCACTGCTCCTGGCTGAACCCCATGAACTGGCCTCGGCCCACCGGCCCGGCCTGGCCGGCCCCCCCGCGGAGCCCCTGCCCCCCCGCAGGTAACGCCCCAGCCTGGGGCTCGCAGCGCGGCGCACGGCGGTGGGTGCGGCGGGGCAGGGCGCCCCGGACCCGGGCTGCGCGGGGGCCGCCGGCCGCGCTCGTTCGGGCCGAGCCGGAGCCGCCCCCCCGGCCGCGCCGCCTCCCCCCGGCAGAGGGACCCCTCGGCCCGGCCGTGGGCCCGGCGCGGCGGCGGCAGGCGGGGCCCGGCGCGGCGGCTCGGCGGTGCTGCCCCAGCCCCGGGACAGCGACACAGGGGATGCCCGAGCGGGCGCGGGGGTGCCGGGCGAGCTGGAGGCGCCTCCGTCCCCGGCCCCGCGGCGGCGGGTGTCCCTTAGGGAAACCTGCTGGGGGTCCCGCGGCCATGCGGCCTGTCCCGGGGCTCTGCGGCGCTGCCGTGGCGAGCGTGGGAAAGGCCTGCGGCTGAAGGGAAAAGAGAGACGGGGGAAAGGGGAGAAGAGAATAATTAAGTTCTTCCGGTCACCTTCGGTTTGCTTGATGCTTTTTTGCTGCTGCTGAGTATTTGGAATTATGAAGGTAGCGGAGTCTGGATAAAACAGACCCCTGTTGCTACCATACATGTTACGCAATAGTCTTGTCCGTGATTTTGGTGGCACTAAGACACAAACGGGGTGGTTATGTGTGGCTTTAGGTGAGAGCAGAAGTCTGGTCTCTTTTCGCGGGGAACACCAGATGCCTCTGCATACGCTGGTGGCTCAGTGTTGGGTCAATGTTAGCCCCCCTCCATCCGCCCCCTCCAAAAGGAAAGGAATGCCCCACAGATTTTTCTTGACAGAGTCACGAGGGTAATAAATTAGCAATAGGAAAAAAGCAGAGGAACCGAAGGGCATCTGCTACATCCTAAGAAACTGCTGGGCTCCACTATGCTAAAAGCTGTAATCGCTAATGTAACAGACAATGAGGTTGATTTGAAACCTTAGTGAAGCCAGCTGTAGCATTTTTTCACCCTTATCGGGGCTAGAATTTGGGTTAGGGCCTTGCAGA
Source organism: Falco cherrug (assembly GCF_023634085.1). NCBI lineage: Eukaryota > Metazoa > Chordata > Aves > Falconiformes > Falconidae > Falco > Falco cherrug. The sequence goes on from NC_073705.1 coordinate 24,811,091, forward strand.
GAATGTTTTTCCTCAAAGCAAGCGCAGCCACTGGGTCTGAAGGAGCACACGAGCTGCCCGGCCCCAGCGCACTGGAAGGGAACGTCCCTTTGCAGAGGACTTTGCTGGGCACCGGCGGTGCAGCGCGATGGCTGCGTGCCTGGGCTGTGCCAAGGGCTCCCCGGGTACCCCTGCCAGTTCTGCCACTGAAAATGCTTCAGAAAGTTCTTGCCTTTCTGCTGTCCTTCAGAAGCTGCCAGCTAGAGGGGGAAGACTTTTGAGTGTATCGGTAAAGATTTTTTTTGGGAAATCAAACACTGTGTTGTGTTCATCACTCTTTCCTTTTTGCAAAGGATTTCTTACTTTCATAATTGCCAAATGCAGTGCTGCGGGAGCGTCTAGGAGATGCCAAATGCGGGTAGACAGACCTTAGGCCGGAAGCTTTATATCCAGCTGAAGTGGAAGGATGGGTCCCTGCCCCGGCTGCTTCAGTCATCTGTATTCATCTTTGCTACAATAATCATTCCTGCAAAGCCAGCCATGTGCCTTCGGTACAGATGCGTGACTAATCCTTAAGTAATCGTTTATTTGGGGAATGTCACCTCTGGGTGTGCTATTTGTTGGTCCATAACGGTACATTTTGAAGGGAGCAGGTTGAAATAATCCAATCAGCATTTCCTGAAGGGGGATATGACCCCTTCCCCTTTTCTCTCTGTCCCCAGCAGAGTACAAGAAGCGCATGGTGTGCATGTGAAGAGATGGGAATGCAAGTCTCAAGGAGATGAGGGGTGTCTGAAGGCCGATTGCAGTGTGAAGGGTAGACTGGGGAGGAAACACAGGGTGAAACAAGGTGGGAAAAGCTGCTTTGCCTGGCTGTTGGAGCTGTCAGCTGTAGGGCAGTTAAGTTGCAGAGTCCTTGTTGAAGACATAGTGGGAACCATAACACTGTACCTCATGGTGGGGTGCTCTGTGGCTGGAGAACATCTGGGCTTCCATGTCTGAAGCCACGTCATGGCCACACTGTGCTGTATGAGTTACACACAGCACAAGCATTTCTAGTACTCCTGACATGTCTAGGTCGTGATTCTCTGGGGTGCAGAGTTCTCTAGTGCTAGTCCCTCATAAGGTTTGGTGGGCTGGAGGAGTGTAGCTGAGGCCAGACGTGTCCCTCCTTTTGCAAGCAGGTACATTGTGAAGGTCACAGCACAACCAGCTAGTCTTTATGGGTGCTGGCAAGCCTGACAGCTAAGAAGGTCTTGTTTGGAGTCAGATCCCATCCCAGCAACCCCCATGGAGTAGAGAACCTGCCTTCTCAATGGTTGTCTCCTCAACATAATGTTTCCACTTCCATGTACTGCTTAACTCCAGTGGGAAGAACATTTTCAGAACCAATCCCTCCTGGTTTTTTACTTTGCGTCTTTTTATTTTTCACATATAAATCAGCTTAGGAACTCAGCAGCTTGAAGAGGAGGAGGAGGGTGCCGAAAGTTCCTGGGGAAGGTTCCTTGCTCTGGCCTGCATCCCAAGACATGGTCTGAGTTGTTGGCGTAACTCAGGGAAAATTCAGCCCATTGCAGGACTGGTTGCTATGACACTTTGTAGATCACCGTGTTGGGAGCTGTTGGTGCAAGAGTAACCTACATTCTGCCTTGTGTCTGATTAAAGCCTTTTTGACAGGAACTCTATGTGTTTGGCATGAATATGGATGATTGGGGCTTTGCGAACCAGAAGCATCTCTATTCATCCAGTGGTGATGAAGGATAACTCCTGTGGGACAGCTCTGGGGTCATTATGCCTTTTAAGGAATAAGTTAAAAATAAAGCTATTTTTTATTCATCTATTGCTTCCTTTGGTGATAATACTCACCGCTTGCATGTTAGTATAGTGATGAAGAATTTCTAGGTGACAATTTGATTTGGAAAGTCAGAGTAAATGCTTCTAGAGGAACTGATTCCTACAAGATGAAGAGTGGGCTGGCTTTTTCCTCTGGTATAAGATAAAGAGGTCAAAACCAGGCATTTCCAGACAAGGCTGAGGGTATGCTCCTGCCCTGCTCACTAAAAACTAGAGGTAGTCAATGGGCCATTGATCAGTTGGCCCTGGGACATTAGATACAAGACAACTTTGCTAGCTTTTAGTCAACCTCCTTAACACTGCTGCAGGGAAAGAAAACAAAGCTGGTTCAAATGAGGACCAGGATCTGGATGTCTGGTTACAGGAGCATTTTTAGGGCAATGCAAATATTTCTTAAGGCTATTTTTTTGCATTCTAGTTGAAATTGCTGTCTAATCCTGTCTAGCATCTGGTGCTAGCTGGAGAAAGGAAAGGAAGAATGAAATGAAACCTCCCTGTAGACCCAGAAATTCATGTAAACCAGTTTTTCTCATCTTAAACAAGATTAGCAATCATTAAAAAGACAACTCACATAAGAACAGCGCTGGGTTATGGTCATTTCCATGAAGTTATCAATATGTCCTTAGGCATGAAGTCTTCATTTTCAATGCCTTCTATTAAACACCAGCTCAACAGGGTCATCACAGTGTCACTGGCATTACGTGAATTGGTTACCTTTCCTAGCTGATGCTCATATTTATTTTTGGCTTTGCCCTTTGGCTTGCCTTTGGCACTTGAATTGTATTAACTACTAGCAATATGAATCAGTGCACAGGACTGACAGTCTTACAGCCACTCAGGCAAGCTGGAGATGTGCCGGATAAATAATCAAAAGTACTAATGAGGCTGCATAATGCTGGGGGCTTGCAGGGAACTTTCTTGCAATGTGGTCGTGAGTGTGACAGTTGTTTGAGAAGAAGAGGGAAAACGTTTGTTACAGCAGAGAGGAAATATGACTAGAATATTTTAAGTTGAGTGAGTAGCACCTGTGGTGTTGTTTAGATTTTCTTGCCACACAGTTGAGTGTGTTCATTATTTATGACAGCATTGTTGGAGCTGTAGTGGTATGAGCAGAAGGGCAAAATGATTTTTTAAAGAAGTTACAGCTCTTAGTTGTAACAAAAGCTATTACCATTATCTAAAAAACCTTATTTCATTGTTGCCATGTAGGTGTCCACATCTGGGAAGTGATTGTGCAAATTGTGGGAGATCATCGGCTTTTGAGGCTAGAGGAATTGTTCACTAGAGCATTGTGTTAAGCCATTGATTATTGGCTGGGATTTATGGCAACCTACTGACCTGGTAGGTCCACTAAGGAAACTGCTGCTTCTGTGCTTCGGGTTTACCAGGAGAGAGGAAAGAAAGGAGATGCAGAGCTCACATGCAACGTTGGGAACAAACTGTAGCAATCCTCAGTAACCTTTGCCACTGGAACCATCTTTCCAGATGTGACAGCACACTTTATGTAGGGCAAACAGCTTGCTATTACAAACTACCCCTGAGCACATCTTTCCTCATCTGGCCAGCCAGTTAATCTCTGTCTGTCCTTGGTTTTGTGCAGTCTTGCTGTAGGTCATGGCCAGGGAAGGAGGAGTGAGTGGGAAGCTTGTTCATTGCTGGCCTGTGCTGCAACAGACATCTTTAGCCTCTTCTAATCTGCTTCAATAAACTGGAACAGTTTGTCAGGTAAAAACCCGTGAGATGTAAGAGAGAGCAGGAGCACTTCACCAGTTCTCTGTAGGAACTTCTCATCACATTTTGAGTATTTCTGAGAATCCTTTCCTCCCCCCCCACCTTTCTAAATGCTGAATTTGCAATTATTAGCCTCCCCTCACAAAAACCCAAAGGTGTGCGATATTGTCCCTTCTCTCAATCTCTTCCATTCTGCAAGTTTTTCCTTCAATCACAAGGGCTGTCATCCCTTGCCCACCTCGCTGGGAGCCCACTGCAGTGCTGTGACTGCTAAATCCACCTTGGTGTCTCCATGTATTGGGAAGGAGCAAAGGACGTGACACATGGGACAGCATCCTTGGTCCCTCACAGTCCCAGCTGCAGAAGACCTGAATACCATTATGCCTGGCTGACCCAGGACACGTTGCCTTTGGGAGCACCTTGTGTAGCCCACACTAGTGAGGCAGAGCTACTGATCATTTGAATCCTCAGGCATCTTTTGCAGAACTCAATTCATTATGCTCCAGTCTCCAAAATCGTTAGTCAGCAGTGGCCATTTTTTTCAATTACGGGGTTTAAGGGATTATTGTGAGTCATTACTCCGAGGTATTTGTATCTGCATTGCTCCTGAAATGGTTCAGGTAAGGAGGTGGCACAGCAGCTGCACCCAGGATGGCTGGGTGCTGGGAGCACGACTCTTTCTTTTAGTCTCCAGGGCAGAACCGAAAGGAAAATGTGCCCTTGTGTTAAAAATTCAGCTAATTCCACAAGCTTTTCACTTTGTCTCTTGAGGGGTCAATTAAAGCTTCACGGTCTTTCCTGCCACACTGGCAAAAAACACCCAAAGAGCTTCATCTCTCCTTCCTTTGATTAACTGTGTTGTTATAAACAGGTGACGCTGCACAAGCAAGGGAGCTAATATGCTTTCCCTCCTAGCTGAGGTCCTGGTAAATGCATCAATTAGTTTAAATCAGTGCACCCCTGTAGCTGAAAAGGTGCAAAGCTGGCACACAGCTAAAATCCTGCAAGTCTCAGTGCTGTGAGGGGGCAAGTGGCCTCAGATATGGGAAGCCACCCCTGGGCACAGACTGCACACACGTGCTTGGGCATGGGCTTGCTGAAGCTGTTTACTGCTGCAGATCCCTCCCTAAGTTTAAGAGAGATTCTTGGCCTTTTAGTTCCATGAAAAAGATGCTTGTAGCAGGCATTTAAATTTTTATGAAGTGCTTGCTTTATTATCTTAATAAATCCTTGTTTGGTTTGCAGAATGCATCCCCATTGAAGTTAAGAGTTTATATGAAAATTAAAACGGCACTATATCTTCTTAATTAGACAAATGTATAGATAAAAAGAAACAAATGTCAGCTGGCAGTGGAATTTAGCTGTGCTGGGAGGGCTCTTTTTTATTTCTCTCTCAAGATGCTTGCAGAGGTTAATGCTGGTGCTGCAGGCATTCAAAGGGGCAGCAAAACTATCCCTTATCAGCAGGCAAAACACGGGCACAGCCCATTCTTCTGTGTTACGCATCTCATTCTTGCTGAATTATTTACTTCCAAAAATAAGTTACATAATTATTATCACACAAAAATTAAGCAGGATTTATTTTTTACAGGTGAACTGCCAAGGCTGAGCCCATGAAGCCTTTGCTCTTGCATGTTTTTTAAGGTACACTAACTTACAGGCTTAATTGGCAAAAAATGGTGGGAGAATATTGATCACTGAATTTTTTATTCAGATTGTTTTGGCTTTCAGAAGCAGAACATTTCAGAAGCAGGTCATTATTATTTCTTCCATCTCCTAAAGACTGTAGCTGTAAATCAAGGGGAGTCATCCGATGTTCTCTACAAGACATATTTTTTAAATTTTTTTTTTTTAAGGACAAAAAGGAAATTTTAGCTGAATTGTGGGAATAGTTTTGTTCTAGCTCAGAGCTGGCTGCAGGGTGGACCTCAGGCTGCATTTGCTGTCTTAGCTATGTATGGCAGAAGAATTTCTGGTTCTGAATGAAATTTAGTGGTAGAAACTACTGTGTTTTGAAGTAAACTCTTGCAGATGCTGGCTCTGATGTCCAGAGTTTCGGTAATTGGTTTTGTTCCATGTAATAGGTTGGGATAACTGCTGCTCTGCAGCACATCTAGTGCAACAGAGATGGCCCTCGCTGTAGGGCTCCTCATCTTCTTTCTTGTGTTGAGGTGGATGGAGACTTGACAGGAGGCATCAGCCTGGAGATCTCCTACCAAAGTTTTTCAAGACACCCCAATTCTTTCCCGGCTGTAGCATTGCTGGCTGCAGCAGCTATCTCCTCTCCCCTTTTTTCTTAAGCAGGCCAGTACACCTAAGAAAGCAGCGGCTTTGGCTTTGCAAGGAGCGCACTGGTTTCATAACCCTGCCCTGCAGCTGAGTCCTGGCAAAGCTGTCACTGCAGTGGCTGGAATAGGGATAGAAAGCAGAGGAACAAAACCATAATACAGAGTTTAAAACACTGCTGCCAATGACCTCTGCTTAAAAGGTTTTTCATCTTGATTTCTCCTGCTTCTTTTAAAACTTTTTGAATTAGGGAATTTTTTCTGCTTTTAAAGGGAACATGACAGACTCAAGAAGTCTTTCACACTTATCGAACAAAACCAAGACCATCAAAACAAACCCCTTGGTCAGGGCAGTCTCTTTGTCTATGGGAAATCACAGATGGGAAGTTGAAAGCAGTGCTGATATTGGCATGGTGGGAGGAGGCTTGCAGACTTCACTGTGCCACCAGGTGCATGGGTAAATCATCAGCCTCTTGGGAACTGGGACCAGTTCCACAAGCGCTGCGAATCTGTGGGCGCATCGCATTAATCTGCCAGCGTCTGGGTGCCCCTTGCTTTGCTGATGAGTTGGGTCACTGCCGTGCGGGTGAGCAGGGGCTGGTTACTGCTGTGCCTGGGCACAGTTCTGCTGCAGGACATGCTGCCAGCCTTGGGTGTGCATTTGGGTGGCAGCATAAACGTGCTTGAGGAAGTTTTTGCAGGACAACAGCCCAGATCAAATTTTGAAGCATTGAGCGGTGACTGCTTGAGCTGGGGCTGGGCAGGAACTGAATGTGTTTGCTGCCTGGGTTATCTGACCTTCATCTCCCCTAGGAAAGGCAGGATGGGACCAGAAGGCTTCCTAGGGAGAACAACCTTTTGGGGGAGAATTCCTCTCCCAGGCACACAGCAGCAGCCATCATGAGTTATGTTGCAAGTGTATCTTCCAAATGCAGAAATCAATTCTGAATATTTTATGGATTTAATTACACTACCCTGCATGTGATGCAGCGAATGGGTTATTAGGCTGCCGGATGCTAATTTCCTTCTAGGATGAGGACGTTTTTTCTCATGCTTTTCCTGCTTTGGATAGCAAAATATTGCATGCAAGAAGGCAAAAGTTCATGGCAGCATTGAACTAGCAGTGAGGCTCAAAGCAAGAGCTGGCAGAGCAAAAAGCCTCCACTCATTTCCAATACAGCTCAATAGCTGGGCCAGCAGCAGTATATAGATTTCAAAGGGCAGGGAGGAAGTATTTATCAGAAAGTCATTCATATCTGCTGCCAGATAGATTCTTCTGCAGTTCGATCCCTGGGTTTCGGTCTAACGCCCAGGACACACGGATGGGTGTTCAAGAGCAGATAATTCAGGCCAGGGATCCTACCTGGCCCTGCAATATCTGGTTCAAAGAAAGGGACTAAGCTTATTGCTGTGAGGTGCCACCAGACTCACTCTTCACAAGCACAGTCAAAGCCTGGATGTTGGAGCTACATGTAGGGCTCAATTTCTACCAGTGGAACAACAGCGGTGATACTACAGCTCTCACCTCCAGTCAGGGTCTGGACTTGCCTCTTCGTGCTTTCTAAGCTCACCTGCAGCAGGTCTGTTTATGCAGGCAGGTCTGCAAGTCTTTGAGAATTCAGGTCTAAGGAAACAACCAAGACAATATGAGTACAAACCAGAGCCTTGATAAAGAGTTTGGCTTTTCCCATCTAAGCCATCTGTCTTCCTCTCCCCTGGTATTTTTAACCAGTACTGATCTCAGCCATTGATCTCAGGTTGTAAGGCCTTGGCCTATCATCACATCAAATCTCATAAACGAAACAGGACTGAGCTGCCTTCATCTTAGCATCTTCCAAGGGAGTGAGGCTGGTGATTGAAGGAACCATATAGTCTCTGCTGAGACTGAACTCGAGGTCCTGGGCAGCCTGAGAGATGCTATGCAAGTGCTTACATTTGTTCTGAGATTTCCAGATGTTAAAACACATCTATACATCTTTGGGCAGCCATGGGCTAGGGGATCAACCACATCCCCTAGAGCACGGTCCATGCTTTTGGCCAACGTGTGAGTGCTGGAGCTGCTCTCATCTCTGAAAGAGGTTATGCTGCTGTACCAAGCTGTTTAAAAGATCCATGTGCTGCCGTGGCAGAGGCTGTGTTTCAGAGGTCGTAAGTTGCACTTGGTTGAATTCAGAAGAACTGGTTACAGCTGGAAAATAGCTTTCCTCAGTTCCATCATTTATCAATGACAGAAAGTACACACATTCCACTTATCTTCTTTGGGACTGGATTTATAGTCTGATAAAGTCAATGGCAGCCTCTTCATTGACTTAAGAGGATTTTTGGACTAGTTTCTCAGTTACCACCCAGCACAGTGAAAGTATACTGCCTTTGCAACTCAAGGGAAAATAATTCCAGTTACACAAAATTTTACTCTCTTGAATGGTTTGCATTCCTTTTCTGGCACTACTTCCCATAACCATGCTGTCTTAGGAAGTCTGTTTTGTTATGGTGCAGAAGAGACCTCTTCTTCTCCAAATCACTTCCAAATACACATTCGAGTTGTGGTTTTTTGCTCTTCAGTGCAGCTAAAGGCTTAATGCGTGTCAGTTTTCAGCAGATCTGCCTGTTCAGGACCTGCCTGGCTCCCTTTGTGAGTATTCTCTGTGGAGCAAGGAAATGACACTTTTGGTACAGCACCTCCCATAGCAGGAATTTCTGTGAAGTTTTGGGTTCTCTTCACTTTCCATTAAACCTGTGTGCCCTCATAGACCCCTGCAAATACTGAGAAATTCTGTGTGTAAATCAGGCATTTCTCATTCACCTCTTAAAAATCCTCAGTCTTTTTCTTTTTCCAAATGGTATTTTTTCAGGAGTTCCTGACGCTCATGTGTGAATTTGCTGTGCATTTGGAAGGTGAGTTGAAAAGCTTTTAGTTGAATAGATGTCTATCAACTCCCAGTCTGAGCTTCTCATCATGGTTACAGTGTTGGTGGTGGGGAGGTTACAGAGAATATTATCAGGGAGAAAAACTGGGAAGTTTTGTGAGAAGGAGCCTGAACCAGTCTCTTCCTCCCATCCTTCTTCTTACTTCTGTAGGGCTTGCTGCTTTGGTGTCCATGGGAAAGCCCTGGTTATTATTTCTTACAAACAGGGAATCAAGGCAAGAGGGTGGTCTGGCAGCTTTCCTTATTCCCAGAATCACGTAACTTCTCTTGGGTGTAAAAGAAAAGATTGCATTTCCCTGTAACTCTTCCCCTCTGTTCATTGATCTCCTGTTGCAGCAGAGCCAGGGGAGAGGAACAGCTGCATTTGCATTGCTGCAGATCATCTTCTCATATCTTAAAGATTTTTCCATCCCAGCAGAAGAGATGATCTCTGTCTATGTTTATCTTTAATCTCATTCCATTGCCTATGCTTCCTTATGTGATTTCTTTAAGTGTCCCTTATGCTTATCTTGGAGAAATTTAGAAAAGCACGGAGATATCTGTGTGATGAGAAGGTGATGAGAAAGTGTGCTCTCAGAGGTACGTAGCAGGTAGGAAAGAAATAATGATTGCAAGATATGTGAATGCTATTGCTATGGGGGTCAGAGTTAAGGTTAATTAAATGTCTTCATTGTGCATTGTCTTCCCCTTAAGGTGTTTGAGAGCCTTGTAAGAGAACCATTAACTCTGAACAGCCAAGGTTTTTAATGAATATTTTTATTGATTTTGCTTGCAACAGGTTTGCTCTTAACTTACCTACAGGTACTCTTTGTGTATTTTGCCTTAAAACTATGTTTAAATTTCCCCAATTCAGTATTACTAACTGGTAAATTTTTAATCAGATATGGCATGTAAATATTCTTTCTTTTTAAGACAAAGCCAATAAAGTTCATACAATTCATTTTTTTTTCAATCTTTCTACAAACATGATATGAATAAAATAATCTGAAAATTACATGCAGCTAACTAATGTGGCTACTACTGAACTAGGCAATTAAACCATCTGAATATGAATGGCTTGATTATATGCAAAACTATATGATTTAGCATTTCATACACTATACAGGATTTCAGATTAAAAAGAACATTTCTGCATCTAGATAAAGATCTGAAAATTGTTAAGTCTCTTGTTTATAACCTGAATCTCAGTATAAGAGATTTAGACGGATATTAAGTATGAGCATTCGTGATTCATTTCTTCTATATGTATGAGCATTTCCTTTCAACATGCCTGCTTCTCAGCTTGCATGAAAACTGCTGTTTTGCTGCCATGGAAATGAGAAATTGTGAGAGTTAATGGAATGATGAATCTCCATTGCTTGAAGACTTTCAATCAAGGCTGGCTGTCTTGGAGAGTTATTGTTCTCATTGTAGGAGGAACCAGAGGAGGTAGTGACCTATGTCTTTTTTTAAGGCCCTTTTCAGGCCTTAATATGAAGTCTGTGATGCAAATTGCTTTTTTTTTTTTTTTTTTTTTTTTTTTATACTCAGTCTAGCCAGATCTTCTGGAGGTCTCAGCTCCTGCTGATGGTGCTGAATGTGTCTTTGGGAATGCTCTTGACCTGATAGTGTTAGAGTTCACTTGCAGCAATGCTATGGAACTCCATGATATTTTGGTTTCTCCCTTTCTGCAAATCTTCAAGCAATCGTTGTCCATGTTGGGACTGTGGGGCAGGTGAACTACACAGAGGTCTCCAAAGTCCTTGTCTCTGGTCCTCCAAACTGGGGATCCCGCTGGAGCATCCCTGCTGGATTCAAAAGACAGCTGGGCTGGGCGACAGGGTGTGTGCTGACACTGAGTTGGGGCGTAGGCTGGGAAGCTCTCCTGTGTGCCCCAGGTTAGTCACAATCATGACTTAAATACACTAGCACCATCTTCTCCATGCAGTGGTGGCATGTCATCTCCATGGGAGTTAGGGTGATGCAGACAGCTGCGTGTGTGTGTGGAGTGGATCCCAGGACGGTGCACGTGGCACATTCTACACAGGTATGTCCCTTCCGCACATACGGATGCACCTGAATCTGGAAGCAACTTAGTCCTTGAGGAAGCTCCTAGCACTCATAGATGGGGAGGCTCACTCAGAGATGTAGGGGAGATAGACAGGATTTTCTACCCGTACCTTTCCACTGGGACAGGGTGGAAAACCCAGGCTGGAAACCACCAGCTGGGTGCTGGAGGAACCCTTGGAGGCTGGTAAGTGTTTACTGCACAGTCAGCTGGTCCCCCCACCATCTGCAAAAGACTATATCCACTAGGCGGAAACATCTTATGTGCTGGGCTGGCCTCAGATGGACACCCACTTCAACCTTATTTAAATGAAGCACCCATACTTTGAGTAAGGCTGAAGGATGAAGTAGTCCAACAAAACACAAGCAATTCTGTGCCCGCTGAGAGGGGATTTACTCAGCCACTGCTTATAAGGAGTGAAAGTCCAGTCTCAGGAACGATCACTGGTCTTGCTCGGTGTCTCTGGTCTACTTTCCATGAGTATCTGCCGCTGGCCACTGGTAGAGACCAGAAACTGAGGGAGACCAAACTGTGGTCTGAACTGTAATGGTGTCTCTAATATCCATACTGGGAATTATTTTTGACAGCTCATGTTTTACCACTGCTTGTGTGGGCAAAGATTTAAGGTTTCTACAGGTCGTGACTCATTTCATCTACATCATGTGATACTAAAATTCCAACTCTAATATGTAAGGTCCAAATGGTGTTTAGCAGCAGGTGGGAAATACTCAGTGGTTTGAATTCATAGCTCAACAGCTTCTTGGGAGTCAGCCTCATACTTGGAACAATGACCCTTCACGTGTAACATACGTGAAGCAGTGGATTGTTCACCTCATTAATAAACAGCTGAAGCAGGCAAACTGGAAGGGTTCAGCAGGCTGCATGATTTAAAACCTAAGCTGGATGTCCATGCTATTCTTACATTTGTCCTGCATCAGCTCACAGATGCCTAGCTTACAAGAGACTTAAGCTCGCTAGAGGTCTTCTGTGCCTTAGCACTGCTTGTTACTCATCTAACAAGATCTTTCAGGTCTCTGTTTTTACAAAAGGACATGTTCAGTTCTGCTCCTGTTCAAACAATCTATCAGCTCTGTGATGTAAAATACAACAGTACAGATCCGAGACCATTAGTTAAAGACATAAAAAATCACGCCCAAATTGTAAACATAAATTTTTGTGAATTATTTTTTTATCGACGCGTGTTTAGGAAATTTGCATATAGATTAAGCCCTAAATATACCAAATGTCGGTCTGTTTACATCCTGACACCTTCGCATCGCTGCTGTGTATGGATTGGGTTCAGAGCTGGAGCTCTTTCCTCGTTGCCTCCAACTGCAACACCGCAGCAGCGAGGGTTAAAAGCCACCCTTCCAGGCCACAGACATGCTGGGGAGGTGTCTGCGCTGCTTGGAGTTTGGTATGAACTTGTCAGAATTTTAATGTATCTTGCCTAAAAAGCTAATGAGCCTCCATCTGGAGACATATAACTGATTACAGGGTCAATTATTTCTCCTACCTGAACAGCTCAGTCCTTTGTTCATCCTCACTTCTATAAAAACAGCAGCAGTGACTACTCCTTGTCGGAAGGAGGTTATCTTTGCTGAAGGCATTCCATGGGTTTGTACCCCATACAGGCAAACAGCTCATTTCTTTTTTGCTTTGTCTTTTTTGTCCTCTAAATCTCATTTCTTGGGCATTTTAAATGCCTCCTCCCTCAAGGTGTTCTTGTAGTGGGTAGCGGTTCATCAGGATGGATGTATAGATAATATCGCTATCCTTGTCTTCACGGACGGGGCAGTATAATCTAATAGCTGAAGCACCCAAGGGGTCAAAACAGTGGGATAATGTAGAGTGATCACTTACTACTAAAATATGATAGCACTGAAGGAGAAAATAAAAGCTTGTGTAGCAAAAGAAGGCAGAAGGTTCATTTGAATTGTTTGGATAATGATATAACACAGCAGGAATATGCCCACAAAACCTTACTGATAGAGCCTGCCTGTCAAAGCTAAGGATTTGAAATCTGCCTTGAAGGCTTACTGTTTCCTGCTGCAATCCCCTTCTTCCATCTTTCTGTCTTCATCTGGAAAAAAATAAGTCAGGCTATGATTTGTCTAAATAAAGGTCGTGCACAGCGCCTGGCTGTGTGTGAATTCGGTGTCATTTGGATCTCCGGGTCACTAAAGCGAGGTTGAGCAGAGGTGACAGTTGCTCCTTGACTACCTGGAGCACTTCACTGCAGAATTTGGAAAGCAGAAGAAATAGAGAGAATTCCCCAAAATGTAATAACTAATTTGTGAATTTCAGTTGATGCGTTTATTCCTCCATTAGTTTGAGGGCTCAGTTTTTATGGGCACTTTTATTTTACAGAGTACCCACCATAACATTTTTCTTCCTCTCCCTTTTGCTTTATTCCCATGAGCTGAAGCCAGCCTGTCAGGGGTGACCAGGGTCCTCTCCAGTTCAATGGGGGCAGAATTAAATCAATTCTACAACGAACTGGGCAGGGCTGATGTCAGCCTGTTCTGTAGGATGATACCAGGATCGCCGAACCATGGGTGATAGGCTGCAGTTAGCATCTGCCTTGAAGTCACGCAGTAAAGATTAGAAGATCTGTGTTCCCTGTGAGGGAACAGGATCTGAACCCTGATGAGCCACATGGTGGTGAAGGCATTAGGATCTCCACCCTGCTTCACAGGAATGTAAAAGTCACTTTTGCCTTGCTGGAGACTGGAGGAAAGTATATGGTCCAGGCAATAAGTGCTTTGAAAGAGATGCAAAGGAGTTTTCCTTGCTTGGCTAAAACATCCATCTGAGGTGGTAACTACCTATGCCTGACTCTTGCAGGCAGCCAGGGAAATGTCCCCAGGTCTTCAGGGCAGCTGTGAAATGAAAACTTTCTCCTAACATTTGATACATTCCCCTTATTAGTTGCAGCCCGGTGGCCACTGTCAAACACATATTAATTACTCCTCTGTTTTTTCCTTTTTAGCACCTGCAAGAAGCTTTTCCCTTCCATAAGCAGCTCTTTATTGACCAGCAGTTTGTTATTGATTTCTGTATTCAATAAGAAGTGTGGTAAATGGGGACATTAAATTACTCTAGAGCTCTCATTTTTAAGAATGCAAAGGAAAATAGGACACTATGGTGTGTTTTGCTAACACATGCAAGGTAGAGGGAGAAAGTTTGCTGGGGAGGGACTGCCAGAAGTTTGTCTGTTTTGGTTGCAAACAGGCAACATTTGGTCTGTCACATGTGTGAGTACCTGTACATATATGTGAAGTGCAGCTTTTCCTCCTGAGAACTGGAAGTTATTTCTCATTTGAAACCCAAGTCCATTCATTCTCATTTGGATGAAGAATTCATTGTGAGGCCATATTATGATGTTCCTTAGGCAGAACTTTGGGAACAGTCCCTCAGAATGGATAAATGTGCACTTAGCTGTGAGCTGAAGGCCTGGGGATTGGATCTTGGCCACATGAAAAGATTGTGAGATGTGGGAAGTGGTGGGATGCCCAGGTTTCCAAGTCAGTGACCTCAGCTTTTGAGAAGCTCCTCATTTCAGCAGATGGCTTTAGAGTTCTTGCAGACAAGCGTCTTGAGGTTGAGCATCCTTCTCTTCTAGAAGTAAGTGTATAGTGTGTATGATAATTTGCTTATACACAGCTTGCCCTGACCTACAACAAGCATGAAGTAGCTTTAGAACAGGCATGTGTGGTTATAACCTAGCTAGTGAGGGTGAAATTTGGTGTGAGGATGAAGGCAGGAGGCAGGTTAAGTCACCATGAAAGTAAATAAGATACCAGTCCCTTTTGTACACTGGGCAAAATGAGGCTTCTTTTTTCCTGAAGTTTCCTTTCAATGTGATTTGCAGTCCAAAGTCTCTCTAAGTGCATCTGGGCTGGGCTTGGTTTTCTGTATGATTTTTTTTTTTTTTCTTCAAACAGGGAGATGAAAACTGGGTCAGGTAGTGTAAATGCAACTAAGCAATCTGGTCAACGGGGGAGGGCAACTGCAGGACTGGGCTGTCTCTGGAGGTTTCCTTGAATGCATGTCCCAATAACTTTATGGCCAGAGAAAGAAAAAAAAAAAAAAAAAAAAAGGCATTGCTTTACATCTGCTTGACTTCTTCCCTTTTAGTGCTATAATAAATAGATGTGTGACTCCTGATTCTCCGTCCGTGCTGGTGGAAGTCAGGACAAATTGATTTTGAGCTCTGTGGAATTATGTGGGGGTGGAGCTGGGGAAATTAGATGTTTCTTTTTCTGCCTGCTCTGCTCTACTGTAATTCTCCCCAGTTGCTGGATGCTTGGCTATAGGTTAGGGAACAAGCCATAGTGACCTGGCTTTGCTGCTGCTGCTCTCTTGTCTGCAAAGAGAGCTAGTACGGCTATGCTGTGAGTACAGCGTGTCGGCTGCTATCCAGCTGTGTGAGCTTCATATAGCAACTGACTTAGCCTATCGTAGGTACACGCATTTCTAAACAGAACTAAATGTTGGCCGTGATCATTTATCCCAGTGGCTCTGAAAAGTGCCTAGCACAGTGCTGTTGGGGTAATGACAACAGGAAGAACCTGTCCAGTGGGTGCCTCTGAACAGTGACGGTGCTGAGCCTGTGGATATATGAGCACTTTGCTCACGGTGCTTTGTTAACTGGCTACTCCCATCCAAAGTTTCACGGGCACCTTTCCTCTCTAGGCAGCTACATTTCCAGGAACACAGAGGTGTCCCAGTGGCAGGCTTTGGAGCAGTTCTGGTGGTACCTGAGGAGTGGTGGGGACCATGGTTGCAGGCATCTGCCCAGGTTGCCAGTCTCCAGTGGTGCACACTGCTCCGGTGTGGCTCTGCCCAGGAACAGCCTCTGCTTTTTGGGGGGTGTGTGATGCCATGAGAAGGGCAGAACAGGGCTGAGCAGGAAGAAATTTTTTTTTCCAGGCAACCTCTCTCTCTGCAGCAACAATCTCTGCAGTCTGAGAGTTCCTCAGCTCTAAGCTTGTGAACGACGCTGTGTCTGCAGTGTCGCATCAAGTTGGGATTTGAGCACGCTGAGGGTCAGACTCCCCTGTTAGCTACCCCACTTAGGTGCTGGATTTGGCTTTGCCCCAGTGCCTCAAAGGAGAAGGAGGAGAAGTGGGGAGGAACTGGGTCAGACTGGGCTCCCACTGAATCCTCTCTCCAGGCAGTAGGGATGCAGGCTGCTGAATTCTGCCTTTCCTGGGCACAGACGGTGAGGCACCAGAAGCAAAACTGAAACCCATCTGAAGCTGTAGAAACTGAACCTGGCAGACCTGAAGGGAGGAAAATAATGGGCAAAAGCCTGCTCCGTTATTCCTGTACTACGTGGTGATGGGTGTCGTGGTGGGCTATTGAGAGATTACTGGGACTGAGCTGCCCTCTCAGCAGGCGTTGAACCCTGTATGCCCAAGGTTTGCCTTGGCAGTATTTGGGGTCTGGGGAAGAAATAGTGGGTAGAGGGTTACACCTCAGCTACTCCTTTGGTCACCAGGAGGGGCCCCATACAGACACGAGGAGGGAAAGGGCTGGGGCTCCCATGGCAGCACCACTGCTGTCATGGTGGTACTGGTGGCATGGGGAAATGTCTAGCTCCCACTGATGCATCCTCTCGCCCTGGAGGCAGCTGTGAAGGGGGAGAAACAAGCCACAGTGCCTGGTCTCGAGAGATGCCTGTGCTTAGCCCGACGCCTGCACAGAAGTGGGGAGAAAAAGTGGGCCTTGTGCCCTGGCACCTCCACAAGCTCTGCAGCCCCAGCACACTTTAACCCTCCCTCCGGCAGCTTGCACCATGTCTCTGTCTTTCCTGAATGAGCAGGGACCTTGAGTCTCTTGGTCCATTTGTCCTTTTTTATGAACACGCCAATTCACTTAAAATTCTCCCACACTATCTTCCTCCCGGCTCTCGCTCGGTCCATTTAGTTGATTGCCGCATACTCCTGTTAGTGCTCTGTTGGGCTGCTGATGTATGTTTAGTAACTCTCCATAGCAGACTAGTTCTAAAAACATACAGTGTTAAGAATTTTTGACACAGCAAGCTGAAAAGCCTGGGATACCTATTTCAGGGGGAAGCCCTGCTCTCTGCCTCCAGCCCTCTCACTGACATGGCATGATGGGATTGACAATAGAAATTTTTGGTCCGTGTCCCTGCATTAAGGTTAGTTAAACAAGGTTGGGTGGTGGTGGTTTTTTTCCCCCCAGTTAATTATAGTTTGGCAATCGTGCTTTGTGGTGATTGGAACAGTTCTGCATATAATAGATGTACTCAGGTAATTACCGTGTCTGTTTAAAAAGGCCTCATGGACAAATAAATTTCCCTTTCTCATTTTTTTTCCCCTTTCGGAGAGGAGGGGAGGAGAGGAACGCTGAACAAACAGTGCATGTGTTCCAAAAGAGCCCTGACATATATCACACACAGGCACACAGAGGGGCAGGTCTCCTCTCTCCTGCGCTGTGGCAGCATGGTTGGACCCAGGATTCCCACCCTGCAGTATCTTCGCGCTACAACTGCGCTAAGTAATAGCAAAATCTTTTAATGGGTTACGCTTGGTGCTTTCGTTATATGAATCCGTCAGGCTCTATCTCCTTCCCACACATATCGTGCTGTTTTACAGCTTTCTCATGCCTTGGGTGAGAAAAAGCTTCCTCTTACTTTCAGCTTTGGCTGGAGAACTCTTTTCTCCTGCCCTGGCAGCTCTCCCCACACAGCAGCTCCCTGCCAGTCTAGGGGCAGCCCACGGTGCCCAGCGATGAGGCTGGCTGTGGCGAGCGATGCTGGAGGCTGCGCTTGACCTGGTGGCAGCGGGGGCACAAGCACAAGGGGCTGGGTCTGCAGGCACTAAATGGGGTCAAGCTGCACGCTGCTCCTGCCGAAATGATTGCTCTGCTGGTGGTGCAGGGAAATTGCTCCAGATTGGAGTTAAAAGCGAGCGAGCTCCTTACTGCTGTGGGAAGGAGCAAGTGCCTCGCTGGCCAAGGTTACCTTTGAAAGGGTCGACCCCCACCGACAGGGGCTTGGATCCGGTCACATTCCTATCGTGTGGCTAAAAGGCGCTGCTGAGTGACAGCAGTAGTTATTCGCAGAGTATGCTTTAATACAGCACCTCGCTTATCTTACACCTACTACCTGTGGATTGCCAAGGGAGTGAATCAACCACAAATGCTTCCACTAATTAACATAATATGCCGTTTTCTACATACAAGATAACCATAGATCCAAAATTTTACATCTGGGGCTAGAAGGAATTGTTTGCTGGATTTCCTTACGATTAAATTTCTAGTCTTGCAGTGTCCTTAGGAAAAGGAATAATTATAAGAGGTCATTTGTTAAAAAGGGTTCATGCATATGATTAATTTATTGCACTTCAGCAATTTACCACCAGATTTCAGCTGGAAGAGGAAGACTATTTGCATGTCCCTAGCCCTAGGCATATATATGGGGCTAGGCTAACATATTATTTACATGACAATATATTTCTGTAGGATGAACTTTCAAAACAGTAGTGAAAAAGCCAGAGATTTTCATGGAATTGCTCATATTTTTGCCAAGCCTGTGCTATTACTGTACTGTTATTCTATTACAGAGCTCAAACTGTAACCTGGCAATATTTCCTAAAGGTGGTAGTACTGCTGTTGGAGTTAACTTCCCTGGAAGATGCTTTTCAAGTCGTATCTTACTAGCAGATAAGGTTCTGCCCTAGCTCACTTGAACTCCTCGGGTCAGGGCAGCCCTTGGAGCTGCCAGGAAGGCCGGGAGCCACCAAATGGTTCATTCTCGGTGGACTTGGAGCCATATTGATGTCAGGGAATGAGAGACATTATGCATTTCCAGCTGATAATTTTTTGCCTTTCAGAGTGTTGATTGCTCTTATGTATTTATATTGCAGCAATGATTAAATACCCCTTAGTACTAGGAGGTGACCCAAACAATTTACATTCTAATAAGTAAAACAGAGAAGAGGAAATATGGTTATGCATCTTCTACAGATGATGAACTTACTCATAGCAAGTTTAAGTGGCCTTTCCACTATCATGCAGAAAGTGAATAATAAGCAAGAAGTAAACTAAGATATCCAGAGCCTCAGGCTGGAATTTTAATCACAAGATCATCTTTCCTGGTCTAGTTCATCCCCAGAATTAAAGAAACTTTGGCTAGTACATTTAGACAGGTCAGGACAAATTTGTCCTTGTCACTCTGTAAAGGGAAATATTTACACTCAAGGGCTTCCCTTGTATAGGGAGGAGGTGGCTTGGGTAGGAAGAGGAATCTCAGCGTGGGACTTTTTGCATCCTCCTCCTTGAATTTCTCATACAGGAAAAGGAAAAAATAACCCCAGCTCTGCAGGGTTCTGCCTTTCCGTTCTAAGGATTAAAAAAGTAGCAATGTGGGGTCCTTACAAATTGGTGAGGCTTAATTTGTTGGACCTGCCTGTGGCCCCACAGGGTGGGAAGCCCTGACCTGAGCGTTGGACAGCCATGGGCACCAGGGCTCACGAGCTGCCCTCTGCCTTGCTGCAGGTCTGCAAGCTATTGTTGCTCTGTCATCTTTCTTGTGCAGAAGGACCTGTGCTTCCCAGTAGAAAAGTACTTACCGGTGCCTTAAGCCCAAATTGTTGTTCTTGTACTGAAATGTCATCAACAAAACATGGGTCAGAAAAGACTTCTTAGGTTATCCTGTAATTGCTGCCTTTGGAAAGACCATTACTGGATGTGGTAAAAGCCAGGAGAGGCTCTCTGTCACCTTTGCTCCTTTTGCCATGTCCCCTTCAGCAACCAGGGGAGTAAAGTGAGAGTTTCATTCACTGACAAGCAAGAGGGTGGGGAAGCCTCAGGTAGAACCTTTCTGGGACTCAGCGCAGCTGTAGCTTTTCAAGCAGTCTGTAAGATGTAGAACATCTTCTTTTGAGCTTTTCCAAGCTTGACCCAAGTGGGAAGCGTTGCTGATGTAAGGACTTTTTTACTGATCCTCTGACAGTGCTCATACCAGTTTTTATTATGAAATAATTTTGCACCATTTTGGAGTTGACTGGAGTTAGAGCAGGACGTCCAGTAGGAAGGTGTTTAGATTTGATCCCAGCTGGTGAAATAAACTACATCCTGCAGTGTCAGAAATTGCTTGCATAAAAAGCGCTGCCTAGGGCTTTCTGTTCCACTCTTCGGGCTGGAAGGCCAAGGAAAAGCATGCACAGACGTGTGTGTGTGTGTGGCTGAGAGGACTTTGCAGAGACAGGGTTGAGTTCTCAAGGGTTGAGAGGTGGCCCCATGCAAACCTCATGAAGTTCAACAAGGCCAAGCACAAGGTCCTGCATCTGGGTCCGGGCGACCCCCAGTATCGATACAGGCTGGGCAGAGAATGGATTGAGAGGAATCCTGAGGAGGACTTGGGGGTGTTGATGGACAAAAAGCCCAACACGACCTGGCAATGTGCATTTGCAGCCTAGAAAGCCAACTGTATCCTGGGCTGTATCAAAAGAAGGGTGACCAGCAGGTCGAGGGAGGTGGTTCTCCTCTTCAGCTCTCGTAAGACCCCACCTGGGGTACTGCATTCAGCTCTGGGTTCCCCAACGTCAGAAGAACATGGACCTGTTTGAGCAAGTTCAGACGAGGCACTAAGATAGTCAAAGGGCTGGAGCACCTCTCGTAGGAAGACAGGCTGAGAGAGTTGGTGTTGTTCAGCCTGGAGAACAGGAGGCTCTGGGGAGACCTTATAGCAGCCTCCCAGTACCTAATGGGGGCTTGTAAGAAAGCTGGGGACAGACTTTTTAGTGGAGCCTGTGGGGATAGGGCAAGGGGCAATGGTTTCAAACTAAGAGAGGGTAGATTTATATTGGGTATTTAGGAAGAAACTCTTCACTGTGAGAGTGATGAGGCACTGGCACAGGCTGCCCAGAGAAGCTGTGGGTGCCCCATCCCTGGCAGTGTTCAAGGCCAGGCTGGATGGGGCTCTGAGCAACCTGGTCTAGTGGAAGGTGTTGGACCTGGGTGATCTTTAAGATCCCTTCCAACCCAAACCATTCTGTGATTCTCTCATGGTAAAGACTCCCAAGGACTTTCTTGCCAGGACAGTTACCAGGTCTTGTTCAGTGAAGTCAGTAAGGGTTGCTAGATGGCAGTGGCCTTTTTTTGCTGTAAGAAATGCTTGCTTCCCTGTTTATTGCTATTCATTTTTTGTGTAGCAGAAGCCAAGTCAATTAGTTAGAGAAGGCCAGCAGCCTGCTGGGAAATCTGCAAAGCTAAAACCAGCGTTAAGAGAGTACTTAGATAAATTGCTGAATCTGCGCTCATTAACACATAACAAAAGTGCTTAAACATGAGTTTAGGCATGATAAGCTTAAGGGACTTGTTAAATAATGTAAACTCTAGGATTTCACAAGCTCTGTCTCTGGAACAAAGATGACTGTGAAGATACCAAGTAGACAATTTTATTAAAGTTTGTTTGTTGCTTAGTCTAGCTTGTATCAGTCAGACTTTTTCTTGAAATGAAAAAGAGAAAGAAATTTCAGGACCTTTTGATTTATATTTTTCACACTTCAGAGGCTAAACATCCATTTTCTAAAGTAAAATCTTGCCTTTCAAAGCAAAGTATGTGAAGAAGAGAAAAACCTACAGTCAGGATTTGCCAAAATCTTTTGAGGGCATCATAGAGCTAATGCCAGGCTCAGTGGTTTTCAGTTTCCAGTACAATTTTGCAGATTGAGGAAATATGAATAGTTCAGAGATGTTTGAAATCCCTGCATTATTGTATTGGTATTTCTTCTAAACCAGGTCCAAGACCCCTGTAAGCCTTTCCTCAACAGACAGGGATGGTCTGAGGTCTGCAGTTATGAGCAGATACAGAGCAGCAGAGCTGGAAATTAGGTGGCTCTGTTGGCTGTCAGCATAAGCTTGTGTTCAGTGCAACAAGCACATTCTTCTCACCTTTTTCTTGGGAAGGGGTATCCTCATCTGACCATGAGCAAGAGGATCAGAGTACATCATTGTCCAGAACACTTTACAGGTAAAATGCTCTACTTACTGCTGTGGCTC
Organism: Falco cherrug; assembly: GCF_023634085.1. Taxonomy (NCBI): domain Eukaryota; kingdom Metazoa; phylum Chordata; class Aves; order Falconiformes; family Falconidae; genus Falco; species Falco cherrug. The sequence goes on from NC_073705.1 coordinate 24,832,951, forward strand.
CTAGGGACTAGTCAACCCAGGCAGAGCCACAGCTGGGGCTATAATCCAGGCAACTTGTTTTCAGGCCAGCAGGTGCAGCCAATGAGGCATTCACGGGATTAATGATAAAACAAGAAAGGACCATTAAAGGCAGCACATAGGGAAAGTCTACAGGTTCAGCTGGTCCCTTAACATTAGTATCATGATAATGTTTTGCACCTAGCTTCTGGGGCTATCAAAAAGGTATGCAAGAGAAGTGTTGCCAAGATAAGAAAAAGAGACAACAGAACTTGCTCTCCAAAACACAATGAAACAGCTTTGAAACATAATGAACCAGCAAATATGTTTGTGCATATCTTCCAGTACTAATGAGCATCCTCTTGCTTGCATGTTTCTCTCATAGTCTTACCTCAACTACTTACATGATGATACAAGGCCTCGTCAGGAGGGAGGATCACACAGCAGTTGGAAGTCACCATCTGAATCTCTTCACTGTGATAGATTATGGTTCTGAAGTTAAGAAGATATACTCTAACAGGCATGTGCCTTCATTTTAACCTTCAAAATAAATAAAACACAGAGTAATATTCATAGGCTTGCAGGTTTTATCTTATTTCAATTACCTGTGGTACAAGAAAACCCCTCTGCCATGCACAAAGCGTGATGATGTACCTGCTCACGATCAGAAGAAACATTTGTCTGTTTCGTTTCCCCAAAAGCTCATATAACAACAAATATTTTGGTCTGCCTGCTATGTTTCTATGTAAAGACATGTGTGCATATTTGTTTTTAGAGCTGAGTAATTGGAAACAAATCATTTATTTAACATGTTTTCCTTCAGCTAAATCTACAAATAAATGCAGTGTAATTGGGAAAGCAGCTCTGTGCCTCCCAATGCAGAAAACCTTTGAGTAGGATTGATATAAAAGTTGTCAACAAGTCTTTCCTGAAGAAAGCGTCCTTCATTAAAAATCAGGGAAAAGAAACGCGGCTTTTGTTTTTTTTCATTCAAGAAAAAGACTTCAACTAATTGACAAAAGCATCAGGGACAAAGGAGTGGGAAGCTTCTTTTTCAAAACAATTTACTTTCAAAGACTGGGGCAAGGATCTGTTACACCAAAGAAGAGAGGACTCAACTCCATAATGAAATCCCGGACAGCCTGGAATTTCTGTGTGTTCAGGACAGGCTTTGGATCTCTGTTGCACAGTTATCAACCCACCAGCCCTGCATCAGAGTTCCTCATGTGTGTATGGTGGGAACATGACCTCTGGCTCAGAATACCACTTTTTTCTGGTAAAACACAACCCAGAGAAACACCTCCCAGAATAATAAATTAATTATAGAGCTGAGGAGGGATATATTTGAAAAGAAGTCACCGTATATCACTGCTGCCTATGACACAACCAAGTCAGCTATTTTTCTGCAGCTCTTCTGAGCTCCAGTGGATCATTTTGTACTGGGAATTAAAACTCTGTCCCACACCAACAAACACCTGCTGTTCTTTGATAACAGGGCCATTCTCCTGTTTCACTGCCAAAAGCTGCTGCAGGAACCATTGGCTGTGTGGTCTTATCGAGACCTGAAATGTGGAGCTCCACAGTAAGTGCACAGACTAAATGTGATTGCTAATTCAGTATATCCTCTTGCTTGCAGCTTCCTCTGTGTTGCCTTTACCTGGTCATGGTCCTTCTCGTCTAAGTGGTATCAGTTCATTACAACAGGACAAAATACATATTCATCTGTTTAGGAAGTAGCTTACCCCGAGTGTGTTTTCTGCATCTCACTGAAAGTTAATGGACATGAACTCCATTGTCTGAAAAATTTATTTGGAGTGATGATTATGATATTGTCTCTTGGGGTGCATTTATCATTCATGCTTCTGAAGTGAGTCCTGTGGAAAACAAAGGTTGACGTATCTGTTTCCCTGTTCAATTAGCAGCATTAGTTGCTCTTAAAATATTAATCTTTCAAGCAAAGTTGCAAAAGAATTTGTGGAAAGAAGACAACCCAGGGCTACAGGGATGCAGGAATGCAAGATCTCTTTGCAGCAGCGCTATAATCCAGAATGAAAGCATTTTTAACAATAAGTATGCTGCAGTTCTTTGATACCTTTTGTCTTGGGATTACAAAGCATCTCATAAACCTCAAACCAGTACTAATGTTCTCCTTAATGTTGCGAGGCCACATAGAGATAAATTACAGATTCCAGATGGTTGGGAGAATCAGAGGAGTTAGAGGCAGTAGAGTCTGGTCTCCTTCTTCATCAAACTCACTTTTCTTGCACTCCCTGCTGTTTATTACTTGAAAATATGCCTGCTCCCTCATTTCATCCTAACCTGTTCTTTATCCCTTCTACATGTGGGACTTCCTGGCCAGATATTCAGTTGACTTTCCAGAGGGTATTCAGGGACTGTGGCCTCCTGTCTGGCTGCCCACAACTGGGACATCAAGTACAGAGTTTGCTACTCAAGGTGTTGGGACTTCAGAATGTGGTACTCCGAAAATCAGATTCCTTATTTATTAGACCAAAAATAGAAATGCCTTTCTTACATAAACAGCACTATAAATGAGTTTCATCATCTTAGGCATGGCTTGAATGCATCCTGCAAGCCCCAGCTATGTAGGAGCTACAGTTTACTTGGACACACACACTCAGCTGGTGGGTGGCAGCAATGTTATGTGATTCAAGTCTTCTGAATACACATGCTGGTGCCTGCTGGAGTTGCGTCTCTGCTCCAGGAGCCACTGGCAGCGGCACCCTCAGCATCTTAAGACACAGACACCAAAGTCAGGATGCAAGTGCTAAATTTAGGGTACCGTTCTCTGGTTTTGTTTGGTGGAAGCCTGGCAATACTGAAGCTCCAGATGTGTTGAAAGCAATGTCTCATTGCTGATCCAGATGGTCCCTTTGACTCCTTATATCCCTCCATTTTTTATCTGTTGTCTTACCAAGGAAAGCACTGAAGGCAAGAAACAATTTTTGATTCTGCATTTGCAAATGACCCAATAAGGGCATGGCTTATGAATGAGCCCTCAAGTCACTGCTGCAGTAACGTAAGTGACAAATAGCAATAATTATGATAATAATGGAGATGGCATCTATTAGCAGAGACACTAATAGAGTTCTAATAGGAATCACAACTGGGTGATGCTTTTTATTCATAATTAATGACATGTGTTGAAATATGTTATAGCAGGATGCTGTTGATTCAACAGCTGGGTATCTAACAATCTCAGACCTTTCTCTAAGTAAATTTGGGCCAAAGGTAATTAGTTAGATTATAGATAAGGAAATTTCTTAAAACTGCAGTTTCCTTTGGGGTACATCCATCTATGTATCTATCTATCGATCTATTTATTATTTGGGTGTTAGAATGGACATGTGAATGCATTATTTGCCACTGGAGGTGTTGGAAGATGCTAATACATGTGCATTTTCTCCAAATTTGTGTGCATGTATCAAGCATGAAGTGTTTAGGCATGTTACCACAGCGTCACCATCCTCTTAAAACACTGAAACACAGGTTGGCCTGAAAGTGCCACTGACAGAAGCTATGCACTAAGCAGATAACGGTCAGGATCTTCTATGTCAAAGCAATCACTGCTAGCTAGTAAAAAATAGTAGTAGCAAATGCAAATCCCTATTTTGCCACTAGCTGACCTGCAGCTCATCACTTAGTACAAAGCTAGGAAGATAAAAGAAGATTTTGCCCTTTTCTAAAATCTCCAGTATTTTGTGGACATGTACATTCAAGCTCTGCTTGGGAGGAATGACCTACCAGCTCCTCCCTCCTCATACGAATGGGAGTGCAGCTCCATCTTCACCTCCGCTAGAAAAATTGCTCCAATGTGGTACCTTCCACAGCTGGTGACTGCTGGGGACATTACTGAGGTCAAAGACCCCTGTCTCTCGCTCCCTCTGGATATCTTGTTGTACATGGGTGCCCACGGGCCAGCACAGTGGCTGACCTAGGAACCCTATTGTGAAGGGCTTGCCCCAGGGCTCTGCCTAGGAGGTGCTCTCTTCTCTGACTTTGTGGTGCATGTGCTTGGTCTCTGCGCTGGTGGCTGCTGTCACCCCTTCGCGCAGGGGCTTGCAGCCTCCTGCACCAGGAACCCCTCTCAATGCCAGAAGGCTAGGAGCCGGTGGATGTGGGTCATTCTGCAGGGGATGATGCTTGCTGGGATGTGTAGTGCTGGAAGGGGTGGGGAAGAGGTTCATGGTTCAAAAGCAGTCATTGCTGAAACAACTGGCTTCAGAGTCACTATGGGTTTCCTAGAAGTGGAGGATTTCAGAGGACCAAGGATAGCTCCAAAGCAATGAAAAGGTGTCATTCCCTGGTGGACAGATGTCACAGTTCCTCTGGAAAGGTCTAAGAGCAAGGGACATGTCTTGAAACAAGAGAGGACTACCTCGTAGCAGTATGAGTCAAGATTTTATGTGTTTTCTTCCGAACGTCACTGCTCACTCTAGTAGCATATTAGCACCGCACATCACGTGTGCAATACCATTAAACAGCAGTATCAGCATCAGTGGAAGGTGATAGAGAAGCGACTGCCTGTGATTGATTCGCCCTCCCCTCCTCAGGGGACTGTCCCCTGGTCTTCAATGGAGAACACAAGGATGTTGCAGCTGTTGTTCCTCCTTTTCTTTGCTGGCTGGGATATCCATAGAGTAACCTCTGGTCTCTGGTAGGACTTCCCTCTCAGTGCAGAGACTGTGTCGTCGATGGATCACAATGCCTCTGTGCTGTGTCTCTGCTAATGAGCAATCACGAGTTTCGGGTTGTAAATCTCCTCGCATCTCTCCTTAATGATACTGAGTTTGTTACAACCATTGTTCTTCTGACATCCCATCTATTATGCCACCATTTATTTAGCATTTTTTTTAAAAAAGAAAATAATTATTCCACTCTGTTCTTGTTCCAGATGGCTTCTATAATTAGTTTATTACTTTTGCAGATGTTGTATGAAAACTTCAGGATGTGAGCCAACAATGGAGAGATGAAGCTAATGAAAGTGAGTTTTCAGTTGATTATTCACAATGTGGAAATAAATACATTCTGCATGTCAACTAAGTGCAATGCAGAAAGCAAAGCACGCATCTGGAGCGTTTGATTCCAAATGGTGTGTGTTGTATCAAAGCCTCTGGTATCAAAACCTTCAGGTCATGTTCTTGTCCCCTGCTTTTATGGGCAGGAGTCAAGGAAAAACCAGGGTCTTTTCTGCCCAAAAGACTTTGGTATCATGATCAGGAATAAGACCGCAGAGTCCCATTTCCAATCCTCAAATGCTGTTTTTCAACTGTATCTGGATCCTTTCTGTCTCTTCTCCAGTCCCCGTAAAGGAAGGTGTCCGTGCTTGGTTTTCATGTCTACTTTCCTATACTTCACTGGTTTTTACAGCAGCTGCACCGCAGAAGCAGACCTCCTGCCCTCCCTTCATATGGTAATGAGTTGATCACATATTTACTAATTTTCTGGGACAGCAGTTATTTCATTAAGGGCAATTATTCATTCCCCTTTTGGATATAGATTGCAATTTAAAACAAAAAAAAAAAGACTTCGGAGAACCTCCCTTGCATTGGAAACCAGCATTTCCCTATCAAGAACGCCAGTACACATTTATAAGCCCTCCTGGATAGGTTTCAATGTTAATATCCTTGGCTGAAAATGCTTGGTGATTAATAGCATTGACTGGCTAGTTAAATACATGATCAACTTGGGAGCAGTCATGCTTCTCAAGTAACAACAGTAATTGACAGAATGTTCAGCAAATAAAACTAGCTTAATGGTGTACTAATATATAATTAAAATACCTGTAACTCTTTCCCCCACTGGAGATACAATGCCGCCACAGAAATGCCAAGTGTTTCAGTTTAAAAAAAAGGTATCAGATTTAAAAAGATTTTTCTTTCTGAAGCCTCCCTCCCCCTCCACCCCATAAATATCCACAGTGGTAATTTTGTATGCAGAGGTGCCAGCGAACACAAGACCGTTCCAGTTTACAGTTGCTCCCGCGCATTGTGCCTGCAAACAGGAGGCGATATATATTTAAAGAGCCGATCTTGGCCTCCTCCCTTTCTGCCTGAAACCTAGCCCACCTACAGCTCAGGGATGTGACTTATTTACTGCAAAATAATAAAAAAAATAAAAGCGAGAGTGTTTATCAATGACACCCTGGTGGTGTGAGTGGAAGTGGGAAAATACAGACTCTAGTGTACAGCTTCTCCCCCTCCTGCTGGGCTGGTCCTTGCTGGCCAGCCCAGGGCTGAGCACTGCAGAGGATTCTGAGCAACCCATCTGTGCCCTGCAGTGCAGGGACCCTCCTGCTCGTATGCAAAGTGTCAGCTTCGTATTCTTCAAACTTACTGTCCTGCCTTCAGTCTGCTCCCACCCCCTCTTCAGGCACATCCTAGAAGGGATTTACTGGTGATGCACATTGGGATGTAGTGCACGTCTTGAGCTTCAAGTGCTCTGCAGTGCTGTGGTCCAGATCTTTTGCCATCCCTGAAATCAGGAGAGGCGGGGAGACATTAACCCTGAAACTGTGCATTACACTGAGCTGCCAGACACAACTAGAAAACAAAGCAGTGTGATAATCTTCTTTCCCCTACTGCTGGCAACACATCTTCAATTACAGCAGAATTACGACATGTAGTTCCCCCATCTTTGCTGGCACTGCAGCTGATAGTAATCAATGTATGTCATCCATCAAACTATTTGTTTTATCCAGATATGTTATTAACCTTCTTTCCATCAATGCAATGAGGTCCAGAACTGTTTGGAAGTGTGTGTGTGTTCACTGCTTTTACAGATGGTATAGTAAAAAAATTAAAACTCCATAAAACATCAGGTCAAATTCATACCAGTATAATTCTTCTGCAGCTGGTGTAAAGGCCAAAGGCAAGGCTTCCTATAGAAAAGCACTAAACAACATGCTCAATTTTGGAGCTCTGTTAGAACAAGAAAAAAGAATAATTTTTTTACCTTTATTAATTAAGGTAGCTAACAGGACAAAAATATAACTAGAATGCAAGCAATGACAGCACAGGGCTATCAATGGCAATATTTTGTAGTATGGAAGTAGGCAGAGGAAGCAGGAGCAAGAAATGGGAGTATCAGAAATCTAAATGTATTGCGAAAATATAATAAAGCATGGGTCCTGTCCTAAAGACCTTCTAGTCTTTGGGTAGAAAAAGAGGGATTTTTCTCATAGTTTTTCAAATTGGGAGACATGATTAGGATACAGTGACTTACTACAAGTCAGACTGTAGGATGCCCATGACTTATCTCCAAGTGTTAGGAATTGTCTGCTTTTTTTGGAAGACTGACCACCTCTTCCTCCAGAGGGAAAACAGGCTCAGACAGAAATAGTTATCGGCTGCATAACTGGAGAGTACTGGGAGGACAGGAAGAGATACAATGAAGATAAATGACTGCAATAATGGAAAGTGAGATATTTGATTGATTTTATGCAGTGATCAGCTCACTAAGACTTTGGATTACAGTTAAATCTTCATATTGCGCAAAAAGTGAAAAAGATTTGCTTTATTATATGTATGTTCACAAATATATTAAATCACAATTACAAAATACTCTCCATTTTACAGCAATTCCTATCTCAAACCAACTCCCTTCCTCTCTTTTTATTATCACCATTCTCTGGCTGCCGCTGGGACTCTTTGTGCGGCTCTGTTACAGAGCTGACATCTGTTGTGGTGCATCTATTCTTGTAAATAGGCCTATCTCTAGTACCAGGCTGCACCTTTTTTTCTCATGCAGTTGTTCATATTGCTGTTTTCCACTGTTTTTACTTTTTAAGGTAGCAAAACGCCCAGAAAGATGTCACCGAGAAACTTTGCAGCTGGTTTGCAGAGTTATGTTATTGTGAGTGTGCTGGTTCGGGGCGGGAGAGGGGCAAAGGATCTATTGCTACAGGCCCAGGTGTGAGACAGATGCTGAAACACTTTTCTTCTCAGGAAGTTTTTCTTCACGGTCCAAATCAAAACCAGTCGGACAGAAAAGCTGTAGGGGGACGACGTCATACCAAGACACTGCTGCGGCAACGCCTTCCCTGAGTTCAGAGTGTGGTTTAGCTGGTTTAGTCTCTTGTGCTGTGGATCAAACGCTTCCTAGCTCTCATTCCAGTCCAGGGCCATTGCTTAGTCCTCTGGAGTTTTGTACAATCTTTCCAGGCTGACAAATCTTCTGTGCACTTGAACTGGTCTGACACACCGATCTGTTCGTATCCACCTTCTAGCTCAGGTCTTAGTGAAAATTGATTCTTCAGCATTGTCATGTGCTGGCAGTGGAGACCTTTCACTTGCCACTATCATCCAGATGAGGAATCTGGACCAGCTGCAGGCATCTGTGGAATAGTTGCAAGCTTGGGAACAAATTAAAAATGTGTTAGGGGATGAAAAAAATGTGTTAGGGGTCATCACGGTCACTCACCTTCAAGTCTGACAAGCTGTGGAAGTTTAATCTGCAAATTCTCCCGTTGGATCAGTATCACCTCACTGATGAAATCTGGTGCATGGTACTAAAGGGCTGGTGCAAAACGATCCTTTTCAATATCTTTCTAGGCTCAGTGTACAGCCTTGCAAAACCTCTGATTAGCTAGCATTAGCTGTATGGTGTGCTACCTCTTTTAGACAGATATTTTGTGCACTCAGATCCTTAGGACCCCTTACTTGCATAGAGGGTTTTTCAGACACCAGGTAAGAGCTGATTATAAGGCAGATCCACAGCATGTCATTAGCAATTTCAATCTTGAATTATCTTAATGGCTGAACCACTTTTAATGCTAGAGAGGGGTCTTGGCTAACAAGTTAGGTCAAGGCTGATCCTAAACCTTGAGGAAAACTGCACTCACGTCTGAATTTCATGGCTTCAATATTGACTTTATGGGCCATATGATGGCCCCTATCATGCATCATTCACTCTTTCACATTGGACTTGCTCTACAGTTAATGGCTTAATGCTTTTGAGTTGGCAATTTTAGTATAGGGGATTGTATTTCTCTTCACATGGCTCATGAGCAGATAATCAGAGCACTGAAAAATACAGCTCATCATCTATAGGCATTATCTTTCTAAGGGAGAAAGTCTGTGGCATGTTAAACAGCTTTTAGGGATAGTCTCTTCTAATATGATATGGAGTCTTGTTAAGTGATCTACGTCTCCAGTGGACTGGTGTTTTTGTTGTATAATTAACCTGAATCAGAAAAATAATAACCTGATCAGAAAAAAAAAATCACACTACATCAATTCCCTGCCTAATTGGTGATAAAAATCTCAGAATCAGGCCGTGATCCAACATCTGTAACTGCTATAAAAGGCTGGTGCATTGTGGTGCTTTTAGTGTCATGAGCATGGGATCTCCATTTGATCTTCTGCTCAGGTAGTAAAGTTGAACCTTTCTACTAGGGAAAAGTCAGCAAACCAAAGTGACACAACCCTAAAGTGAAACCAAAGGTAGAAATACCAACGTGGTATTCTACTGACCTGTACTCACCACATGAGATGAATGAGCAGATGGAGGGACCTTAAGAAAAGAAGCCAGGTTCTGGTATTTGGGAATTTTACATTTTGGGGAGGTTGTTTTAGAACCTAGGAGAAGGATTTGGTCGTGGACCGATTAAAAGCTGAGGCTTGAAAATTGTTTAGTGTTATGTATAATTACTTTTCCAACGATATCAGGGAATTATTTAAATGCAAATTAAACTATGCTGCCAGAAGGTAGATGTATAGTACTGAGTAAAGCTGGTTTAGAAAACAATGTAATTTTAGGAAAATTACCTCCCTTGTCCTGAGAAAAAACAACGGTGGCTGTGGAACTAGTGGTACCAATAATGTATCACTAAGGTCAGTTAAACGTTATTATTCTCCAGGACTTGGGCTGCTATAAAACTCCTCTAAAATGAGTAACAATGGTTGCCTAAGTCTGAAAGGGGACTTTTGAAGTGAAACAATTTCCCCAGCTTCCTTGTAAAACAAAGCATATACCACTTAACACCAGCTGGTTGGGAGGGTGGTGGAAAGTTGAGAGGGTCATAAAGCTTCAACTTCTGTCCTTCTGGTTCACAAAACTAGAGGTTTTGTACACGCCAGCCAGATGTGTCTAACTTTGCAAGAATACTGTGGAGCTGCTTGCCATTTTAATTGGGGGGATCATAGAAACCCCCCAGGTCCCACGGTGTGCCTCTCTGAGCCGCTTTGTGAAAGCCACAGGAGGTCCTTCTAGGACCTTCAAAGGGAGCCAAAGAGAAACACCACACCTGAAAAAAAGAAATTAACTCAGATTAATGTAGAGGGAATGCCACAGCATACTGGAGGTGGGGAAGTAATTTGTTTGGCTTTCATGAGAAGTCTGAACTCTATTGATTCTCCCTTTCCATCCATTAGGCTTTCCTGCAGGACTATTGCAGGCTCTACCACTGGTCCAGCAAGAGTTGTGCTTGTTTGATGAGTCCAGGAATTGTATACTTGTGACACATTCAGACCTTCCTTTGCTTTACCCTGGGATGTTAAAAAGACAAAAAGAATGTTTTATTGTAAAATGACACGTTTAGGGGATCAAGACTAAGCAATTCTGTTGACTTGCTCAGCCTGCTTTTGTACCAGCTTACACTGAGCACGGCTGGGTAACTTAGTGTTACAAAGTGGGGTTTATGCACACAAATAGTCTTGTGAAAGAGAGAGTCAAATGATTAGGTAGAAATGGTACAAGCATGTGTGGAGAGGTGATGGTGTTAGCTCCCGCCCTGCTGGGCTTTTTCTCAGTCTTGCTGGGGCAGGTTTTGGTAATAGCTTGGAAGCAGGTTTCCACGTGTCCAGAATCCATCATCAAGGGCAAAATCTGAAAAAGATTCTTTTGGGATACTGTCCCCCACATTTTTATTTTTTAAATAAATTAATGGGGACCAAGGAATGCTGGAAACTGCTGTCCCCACAGCCTTTTTGATGATGCTCTGAAAAGGGGGACACAGTGACAAAAACAAATGAAGTCTTCCCTGAGGACTGTCCCACAGACTCCAGAGCTCAGTGAGCTTCCAGTGGTTTAACACTTCACCTGACACACTTACGCTCAATGTCTAGGGGTCACTCATGGGTACAGGACGTGGGCAGGGAGACCAGTTCCTGGGAACTCTGAATGTCTGAGAAGAGCTGAGATACACCCCCTAGGAAAGGGAGATTCAGCTGGCTGTAGGAATGGCACAAGGCAGGAAGCAGCAAGATGCAAAGCAAGGGAAAATCAGACAGGGTTAAAGACCTTGCTTAAGGCTAGCATTTCCACCCCCTTACTCTGTTTAAGGGAGCTGTCAATTGTATCAGAGACAGGCTGAGAGGTGAAAGGGAGAGTAACTTTGTTACGTTGCTAGCACCCAGCGTGGACCCTCTTGCACGCTGGGTATGTGCATCCTTGTGCAAATACATACGGCCAAATGTTTCTCGGGGGTGCGTCATAAAGCACATAATTGCAAGACATTTCCTACACCTCCTGAGGAGCCTGCTGTGACAGCTGCTGGAAGACAAACGCCAGCAGCAATCAATGCCTGGCTAGCAATATTTCAAGCAACTGTGTACCCAGGAAAATGTTCCCCTGTTTCCTGTGGTGCCACTGAATTCCAAAAGCAAGAAAGCCAACATCTGAGATGAGACCTGTACCTTGAAACCTGAGGGGTGTGTGTGTGTGTTCCTTGCACCAGTGTAGGGGGGATTTGGGACCAATCTGCTTTCTCTCCCCTTCTGATTTCCCCGTTTCCACCAGCCTGCACCTGTGTCTCCCTGGCACATGAGCAACCAGAGGATGTGGGAAAGCGGCTAGCTTCATGTGTGCTTGGAAAACTTCCCGTTCCTTATTTCTATGGCTTTCGAGGGCCTCTTGCAGGCTCATTGCATCAAGAATGTCTTTACTGAGGGGACTAAAATCCGTTATAAAGAAACAAAGCAATAAATGTTGATCAGGTTAGAGCAGCCAGGTGTACACCACACGCAAAGAGCACTTACTGGAGACAAAAATTTAAAATAATATGTTGCATATAAAACAGCCTTGCAGTATGCTGAGGTCACGTTATGTCACCCTGGTAGCAGAAAGAAGCTTAAAACCATTATTTTGCTTAAAGAGTGGCCTTGCATAGGCCGTGCGTGCATGAATGCTTATTCATAGTTGAAATTAAACCCCCTAACAGTAAGGGTTTTGCTTTCCAGGGCCTGTGGAAGTAGAAGGTGAGACAAAGCTTCTCCAAGGGAACTTGAATTTACTGCCAGGGGGCTGGGGGGACTCCTGCTGCACTGGGGGGCAGGCTGGGGGGCCGTGTTTTCACATAAGCATTGCTCTTCCCTCTTTTCCTCAAAGGATTGTGCTGAAAATGAGATCTTCCTACCCTCCAAGAAGGGTTATGTGGGAAATAAAAGGCTATAATGTGAGGACATGGGATCACTCAGCAAAAGTCTGTCAGCAATTTGGCCAGAGGAGCATTGAGGCAGGAATCGAGCTCCCTGTGAAATGATGACTTCTGTTGACAAATCATCTCCCTGTTGGGGATTTTTGACAGCGTGGCCCTGGATGCCGGTTCTCACAAGATTTTTGTTGTGTTGTCTTCTGGCTCTGGCCTGAAAGAATTGGCAGAGGAAGGTCATGTTTACCTAGCAATATATAATTTATATAACTTGAATCTGAGGGGGACTCTTTTGATATGAAATACGGATTTTACTGCAAAATCTGACAAGCTGTCACAGTGGAGGAACGGACCCTGTCCTTTGTTTAGCTCTGCAAAAAATTCCAGCAGCATTCGGGTGGGATGGTGATAAACATGAGATGCGTGCTGCCTCAGGCAGAAGGCTAGATGGAGCATTTCAAAGGTGTGCCCAAGGGTATTTATTACAGCTGAGCTGAAATCTTTCTGCCTACATGCCTAGGACACCTTGGTACCACCAAGGTTCTCTTCAACCCCTATCTGTAAGCTTCTTGCTATGATGTTACGCTGCTCAGGTACCTGTTTTTAGGCTGCTCATTTAAAAGAGAGTAGAAAAGCTGCCAAGCCAGCCTAACCATGGAGGCATTTGCACCTAGGGAGAAGCTATTATTCCGCTTTCTTGGCATCTTCTTTCTTTGCCAGTAACAAGAAATAGAGAACATGGAAGTTCATGTGGTCCTTTGCATTGAGTGGGGCATAGTAACCGGGTGATATTCATCTACCGATCACTGATAATGTGTGAAGCTCAGGTCTGGAGTGGTATCCACAACCTATAAGTCATTTGGTGAAATTGTTACTATTGCTTAATCAGTAAAGATATTCTTTATTGACCTTCACATCTGAGAGGGAAAAAAAACCCACCCCAAAACAGAGCAATGAAATAAGTCCTCTTAAAAGCTTAATTAAAATATGAAACCTTTGATTTCAGGCAATTAAATGAGACATTTTCTGCCTTTAAATTGAGTGTTCTGATACTCTCTAAACAGAATATGCTTATGGCTGGAGCTGTCTTCAAGATTATAATAGTCCAGATCAGTAGTGCTTCAGATGTGCACCTCAAAGTAAAACTGGCTGCAGAACAGAGGCAGAGATTGCTTTCCAAACACTAATGAGAGCTGAAGATGCTCTGCTGGTGGCTGTTAGTACTGATGGCTGCTTATGAGGCTGAAGGACATATGTTAAAAACCTATGGAAAATTGGAGAATTTAAGTGATGGTGCTTCTCCGGAGTTAGATGGCTGAGTATAGGTGCCCATAAACTGTCCACTGCATGTTTGGGAGCAACGTGAAAAGGCCACTGTATGTTCAGAAGGAATCTGAAAAAGATGCCTTTTTTCCAGCTAAGCCATTCATCTGTTCAGCCTAAGGCATCCCTCAACATTTGCATGAGGGCAGAGGGAGAGGATGGGCTTGATTGTCAGCCAAATCTCAGCTTCAGAAAGTAGCTTTTACCTGCCTAAATCCACTTTAATTGCACATGGTTGGAGCTTTTGCTTTTACACCGTGCCCTAAAATATTGAACAGCAGCATGCTAGGCAATTAAATAGCTGTCATGCCTTCTCCCAGACCTAGCAGCACTTTGGGGATATATATGACACATGATTTGTACAATCAGTTAGTGAAAACTTTGTAAAGCACTTTGGGATTCATCTGAATGAAAAGTACCACCATAAATGTAAGATCATTCTCATTATCATTAATATCCTTTTATGAGGGACCTTATCAAAAGCATTTTGAAAACCCAAGTAAATTATATCCACCAGGTCACCTTTATGTACTATTTTATTAACTTTTCAGATGAGGAATGGCTTTGAAAGAACAATATTTCCTTCCGGAGACAGAAGTGAGTTTGGTCCCTATTGTCATTTATTTGCCTCTGTTACAGTGACATTACAGGCTAGAGCTGAGGTTGAAGCCCCGTTGTACTAAAAGCTGCACAAACATGAAAGACTGGTGACATTTTGGAAAACTTAAAATTTAGATAAGCTTGCTGGTTTTTATCCATGCTGAGATCCGTGCCTTCATGTCCTGCGCGGTACCAGCTGGATGGTGGTTGTTCCCAGGGATGGGGCATCATCTCCCAGCCAGGGTGTCTCTACAGCTTCTGGGGTGTGAGCGAGCCCCAGGGACCCTGCGCCCTTCCCCACAGATCACTGCACTGCCTGGATGGACAGTATTTCTGCAAGAATCGCAGAGTACTGCTTCTGCATTAGCTCCTGGTGAGTTTTTCCTCGCTGCCAGTGTGCAATAGGAGCCGGCACTGAATCTCTTGCTTCGGTTTCAAGGGGGCATTTCACCCCATAAAGTGAGGGGGTACCTTGTTTGACAGGCTCACTGTTGTGTAGTTTGTTTTCTCTACAGCCTGGGCTAGGTACTAGCTAGTCCGGGTGATTTACTGCCCTGGTGAACTGGCAGCTGCATAACTCCTTCCTTGGGTCCTGTTCACCTTCCACAGGGTTAAAATAAATCATTACTGAAGTCACCTTCTTAATTTCCCACAGAAAGCGGCACAGACAAGGAATCTCTTTAGTTACATCTGTACAGATAACTCAGGCCAAGGGTTTCTCTCCTGCTTCAGCATCATCTGATTTTCAGCCTCCCCCTCTCCCCACAAAGACAAAGGGTTCTGCAGAAGAAATGCCTGCTTTTGTACATCTGATAGCAAGTAAACACAAAGAGTGATACCTTCCAGCAGATACATATATTTGAGTTAATTAGGTACAATAAAGCTGTCACATATCAACAGCGCTTTCTAAGTTTCACTCATTACATGCCTGGTTGGGGGTTTAATTTTTTTCTTCTCCACTGTATCAAAAATACCTTGAATTATTTTTTTTTATAGTCCTGTGTCTCTATGTCCATTTCCTTTCTAGCTTGTGTGCATTTACTCTAGCCTCTGTTCTGCTCTTTAGTCAGATATCCCTTTAATTTTTAAAAGGATGGTTTTATTTTTTTCAATAAGCTCTGCTCAGCCATGCTGATTCTAGCCTTCCTCTTCTTATTTTCAGCTCAAAGGTCCAACCACCATCTGCTTCTCTTGCACAGGTTCTTAAACAGCCTCCGGACTGATTACATTAGCCAAACTCATCCTTGGTACAACTCCTGGGGCTGCTGGAGGAGTTACTCTAGGAACAGATTTGCTGCAAGTTGTTACAGAGCTTCACTATGCCCTTGAGCCTTCTGTTAATCATTTTTCTCATAGTTTTAAAATCTGGCCTTTTAAAGTTCACCCTCACTGCATTACCCCTAGGAGAGTAACCTTCTATTATGATATCAAACCTAATTGCACAGTGATTATGATTACCCAGTGGATTTCTTACTCTCACCTCCCTTAACTCCTGTGCATAATTTAGCACAGGGTTGAGATTCAGTTCCTCCAACAAAGGACTCCCCTGAAAAGCAGTCTTTAAATAATGTCAATTAATTGGCTTTTCAGACCATGGGTTTTTCAGCTGATAGGCAGCAGATGCATGGAAGCCATAGTCCCCAAAGCATCAGCACCCAGTGGTGGTCCTAAGAGACATCCAGGACTGATCTCTAGTGCCTTGTGCTGTCCCCCCACGGTCACTGCAGCTTACCCAGGTGGCTTTGGCACCTGAAGAATAGTGTCATGGAGAGGGAAGACCCCCCCCCAAAAAAAAAAAAAACCAAAAGTAAGAAAACCAAAAAAGCATAAGGTTTGGAAATGCAAAATCTCTTTATGTGATAAGAGAAAGGAGGGAGGCCGTGGGGTTCAGTGGACTGGCAGTTTGGTGACTGCAGTTCTTACAGCACATGAGTGATGTACCTTAATACAGCTGCACACCTCACCAAAGCCTCTTGGAGCCTGTGCATGCACTCCTGATTTTCCCATGACCCTTTTTAATGAGCATGATGGCAGACCAGATCAATTTGTTTGGTGGTTTCCGTGAGCTAAGAACAAATGGAGCAATCTGGAGAGAGAATGTTGCTAATCTCAGCAGGTAATAGCTCCTGGTGACTGTGCTGGATTATTACAAAAATGTTTACACTTCAAGGGCTTACTGGAAATTCAGTGGAAATATTTAGGGCTGAGTACATGACAGAGGTATACTGGTCTTTTTAGATTTTTGAGTTGGAGTACTTTAGCCGAGGCTCAGGCACTCCTTTTAAAATAACAGTTAGAAAATACAATTTGCATAAAAAAAATTAACACTCATTTTCTTCCTAAAACAGCCATGGTAGCTGTGAAGAAATGAAGGAAATGAGAACCAGCTCATAAAGATTAATTCATCACAGGAGAATTTTTCTCTATGAGAGGCAAAGTGTGGTAGGATTCTAACTGTTTGCGATAAACACAAATGAATATTTTCTGTTTGCCCTAGTGGCTGTTAATATACGTATTTATCTTAATGCATTTGGAAAAAAAATTAAGTAAAATAAAAATAAAGCTCAATGGCTTGTTCTAAATGGATTCCCAACGTTGGCAGAAAAAGACGTACAAGGCACTAAACATGCCTTTGCTAAATGCCGTATGAGTATATACCAATGGTGCTGAAAACAACATAATGGGCTATTGCCTTCCAGCTTTGTAATTGTGGCTACGTGGTGTTGTTGGGAAATCTCCTGCTTTATGAGTGGGACGTGCTGAGCAGAGACGGGTGCTGACATCGAGCCAAGCAGTAGCTGTGCTTGGATTGATACCAACCCCCACCTCCCTGCCTTTCACCTCTCCCTGACGTGAAGTCCTCCCTGCCGATGGTTCATAATTTCCTTAGAGATGTGAGATGGTATGACAAGGTAAAGCATTCACAGAAACATTTAGGAGCTGCAAGCCTTTGGTTTTACATGGATCTGATATGCCGCTTGAGTGTCCTCTCTGTTGCCTCTGGCTGACAGTTCAGTATTGCCCTGGCCATTTTCTTTGGCTGTTGTTTGCAGCACTTTGCTTTTCAAAGGTGGTCATGCAAGTGTTCTTGTTTGTTCAGACAATCAAATCAGTCACTCGGTGGTCACTCGAGCTTTCTCTGTGCTCCCTTTCCTTTCAAATAATTTCTTCACTGAGATATATCCTACGCATTTACACAAGAAACTTAGGTACAGATCGGCTGGATTTCATCTCTGATATAGCAGGAAAACACATTCCCATCTTTAAGGACTTGCGTTGTTGAATGCTATGCAATAAACATAAGAATAAAAATCACAGCATCATTTAAGTTCAGCATAAATAATAAAAAAAATCCCACTGATTTAATGCACCTAAAAGCTTCCCCTCCCTGCAGTGGATTTTGTTATGAGCACTGAATGCGAAGAGAAATCCAGCCTGGCAACCTCCACGTAAGTCTTCATTTTGCCATGCTCAAAGCATCTCTACCACCAGCATCTACAAGTACAGGACGATATGAAAGGAAATAGTGGACAGGTACCTGTGATAAGTCACATCACACCCTGCCCATGCCACCAGGCTGCCCCAGGCTCTGTGTGAAGTGGATGCCACTCTGGGGGAGGGGGATTACATGGGTCTATGACCAGGTGGTACTAATGGGTGAGCTGTGTCCCCATTAGGTAGATAATGCACTCCTTGCAAATCTTCCTCTCCTGAAGCCAGCCTAGCCAAACCTGAACAGACTCATAAAATCAATGTAAGAGTTTTATTAAGGACTGAAGAGTGTACCCAGCCTGTGCAGTGGGGGATAATTTGAACAATCAGTGGAACGGAGGGCAGGACTGTGTCTGAACCAGGAAGCCAAAGGCAATAATAACTAACATGTATCCATAAAAAATTCATGGGAAATTTCATCTTGGGTAAAAGAAAATGAATAACTATGTTGATTAAGTATTAAAAGTTCATTTTATTTTTAGAAGTACTCAGAAAATTGAAAACATCTGGGAACATTATGCGATTCTTTTTACGTAATATCTTCCATTTACATTTCATCAGTGCCGTCAGTTTAACCCTGGCCTGTATGCAGGCAACCCACAAGACCCAGGTCTATTTCTTGCTGGGCTGCAAGAAGTGGCTGAGTTCAGACATTTCTTTTGCTGTGGAAAAAGCAGTGTGTGTATAAATGATGGTCTATATCAGAATGTAATGGCCAAGCCCCTCTACATGTCTGACTTCTAGCATCCTACTAGCAAAGAATGACAAGTGTAAGGGGTAGAAAAATGTCTTAAACTGGTTGATCTGTTAAAATGTTGAATCCCTGGGAATTTGCCATGGAACATCCCATAGGACTATCTGTGGATCCCGTTAAATCACAAGCGAGAAGCTTCCAGAGAAAACTTTGATTATCAAAGATCTTTTGATAGGTAGTGCCAGAGGTTGGCATCTAGAAGGTAAAGTGCCTTTAAGGGTCTACTGCCACTCCTGCAGTGGCAACCCCAGGTCTGCTGATACTTAACTGCAGGATCTTTTACTCAGGAAGTGCTGTGACCTTATTCTTTTCATTTTCCTTTAAGGAGGTGAGACGCAGAACTGTTTGGAGTATTAACAATGCTTAAACTGTGCAACTAGCATTGTGTATCCCCTGGAGGAGTGACGACTCCAGAGAGCAGCTGGGAGTGGGCAGGGCAGGTGATGTGGAGCTCCAAACCCTCCAAACCAGAGAGGGTCCTCCACAGGTCTCTGGCAAAGAGTAGAGCAAAAGGACAGCAACATTTGGGATCACCTTCCTACTCCAGCAAGCATTCTCGCTTTGGCCCAGATCTCTGCCATTTCCATCAGGTACAAATACACCAGAGCAAATTTTGTTCCTGCGCTGTTAGAAGGCTCATTCACAGGCTTTGCAGCACCTCTCTACATGGTGCTGCATGTAGAGGCAAGTCCCTGTCCTACAGAGAGCTCTGTTCCACGTCCCACAGAGTAATCACCTTTCAAGGACAAGGCTCGTCATTCCCTCCCATGCAGAGAAGCTGCCAGCAGGAGGGACCTGGTTTCATTTGTGTGTGTTGGCGAGATTATGGCATGAGGTTAACTCATGTAGGATTTACCAGATGTCTCTCTGTGGAGTGGGCTGCTTTGGAGAGCAAAAGAGTTCTTCAGCCGATGCCTAACTGGAGGAATGAGTCATACACCTGTGCACGCTCCTTTCTTTCAAGGACGCGGTGCCCTGTGGAGGTGGGGGTGTTCCTTTCTTGCCTGGAGAATCTCACATCATCACAGGCAGAATATCAGAGGAATGAGGAAGAGATGATGCATTGACTTTGCTTTATAGCCTGCCTCCTTCTTAGTCTCTCTGGTGGGTCAGATAAGCCCTGTCTAATCTTGCATTAAAAAGTTTTACCAGTGCTCGCAGCTTTTTTTTTTTTTTTTTTTCCTTTTCCCTGTTTTAGCTTCCCTTGCTACTTGCTTAGCTAACAGAAGGTACTGCACCCTTTAAGTGCTTGCAAAAATGTGCTTCTCTGGCCAGTTTCTAGGCAAAGAAAAGTAGATGGGATGAACAGAGAACTATCTGAGTCTGAGCAGAGGCTGCCTAGAAAGTCTAATTGCCGTGGGGCAGTACGGCTGGCCACACTCATGACATGGCACACCAGACTGATGCTTTCTGCACCTGCCCACAGACAGGTCAGACAGCAGAATTTTCACTGTCTGTGAAAGATGTGGACCTGATTTCTAAAAAAGGCCCTAAGAAACAGCTGCTAAAGGAAGCAGATCAGGAGATGACCTGCCTTTGGGTCAGACTGGAGGCAAGCAACTCATTTCTTGTAGTGAAAGGAAAGCAAAGGATGGGCTGTGCTTTCAAGAGTCCATATCATTCCTATGACAAGTCCAAGACTAACATTGCTATCCCTGTTAGCTACTCTACAATAACGAAATGGATCCCACAGGGAGGTACTCAGCAGGACAACAGACTGGCCAACACAAGGCACTAGTGCATGTCCTGCTATTCAATATAGTTAGTAAATAGTGCGTGGAGGCACTATTCCAGGGCAGAATGCAATGCAGCTCCCATTTTGGAATAATAGCATGATATTAAGTTGTAATGGTATCAGACACTTCTCAGTGACCTGACATTGCCCTTCTTGAATGTGGCATTAGATACTTTGGCTTTCTCAGTTTTCAGACACTACATGAGCATGGAAGGAGTGGACCTTAAGGAGGAATGGCTTTTACAACAGAAAGTAAGAGCTGTCTCCTAGGAATTGTTTGTACCAATGACCCCTTGTTTCTTTGTGATTTCCTGCCACCCCCCTGAGTCAATACTGAACAAAATGAAACGCGAGTTAATAATTTTTAAAACTCAAGCAACAAATGCTATCAGGCTGCGACATGGAAGGGAAAGGATAAATGCACTGGATGAAGTTTAATATTGAGCCTCTGTGTAAAGGTTAAATGTTTAATTTCTGTCCACTGATAATCTACCTATTTTTTTTATATCATGGCTATAACTCTGGAGGAATGAAAGTTCAAATGATTGACCATAAATCGTAGTACAGTCCACTGCTAGCAAGGTTAGAGTTAATAGATTATCGATCAGTGTAACGATGAGTGGAAAACTAATTTTTTCCCATCAACTCTCTTACTGGCTAGTTGCTTTCTAGGGGCCAAAGATGTAACAAAACTTTGCATGGAATTAGCTCAGAGAATTAAATAGTACATACATCTGGTGGATTCAGCCCAGGATACTACCAGAGACCTCTGGGATTCCTGTAACGATACTGTTGTTCAGACATATTTCAAAGCTATCTTTTTCTTTACCATTGAGACCGGTAAATCCTTTGTTGAGAGCTGAAAAAGGTTTGCAAACACTGAGATAAGAGGACTGTATCTCCCTGTACCATCACCCACCGACACCTGTTTGCACTTGACTAGTTTTCCAATTATACAGAATCTGTTCAGCGCTGTGAGGGGGTGTCCCTGGAAGAGAGGTTGCTGGTAGTCTTGTGGCACTTGAGAAGGTATCTGAGTATGTGACGGAAAGCAGCTTTTGAAGCACCAACTGCTAAAAATTTTGTGCTTATAAAGAAGATATTAATAGTACTTGAAAAATCATTTTTCTGTGCATTTCTAAGAATTGAGCGACTGAAAAAAATCCCCGCTCCACCACTACAAGAACCCCTTGGACATTAAAAATGTCCTTGACTTACCCTGCTGTGTTTGTATGGCACAATATCATTTACAGCTTCCAGTTTTTCGGATGAGGAAACTTAAGCTTGTTAGAGCATGCAGGAGATGGGGAGCTCAGGAGAGGGAGGGAGGGCTACCTGGTACCACACAGTGTAGTTAGTTACCTTGTGAAAAAGCATCTGGCTCTTTTTTGGGACCTCAGGACTTAGGTGGACACCTGCCACACTCTGATCCTATTACATTGATTTGGGCTGGGTACCAAAGGCGGAACAGGTGTCCAGCTTTGATCACCCACTGAAAGTGAGATCAAAGCTTGAAAGTCTGATGTAGAAGAAAATAATTTATTCCCTATACTAAAGTGTCAATATCAGATCTTGATTTGCAAAAGCTTACTCTGCTGACTGGATGCATTAACACCATGCATACACACAGAACTCTAAGGCAATGTATAGTTCAAAATATACAGCTTGCTATGCCATCCATAGCAGTGGATGGATGTGAGATATATTAACGGAAAGAATCTATGGAAAGTAGCATGGGAAATCAGCAGTGACCCTTGCTCAGCCAAAGCTCAGAAAGAAATGTTTTTTCATCCTTGGAGAATTTTTCTGTTGTAAGACGGAATGAAAAAATCAAAATCTTGATGTGTTTTCCCATCAAACCAATGAGCTGTAAATAAATACATAAAAAGATAATTTCAAGCACTTCATTTTGAGCTCTTGACATTTTCCAGCCTTTAATTCTCTAAACTACAATTTTCAATGCAATAAAACTTCATCCCCTCTCCCTGTCCCCCAGTTCTTCAAATTACATTTTGTTGGGAACTTCCTGCCTGGCTCTGTTAATGAGGAGATGTTAATTAGCCACCTCAGATGTAACCAGCAGACAGAGAGCAGCCATAGTGGTTTGCACGGGGTGGGTTTAGCTTCCTTCTCCCGTGTGTAAATGTTGGGATCCTGTTGCCGAGCCACCCTGCCACAACAATGTGAAATGCTGATGCAAACCCATTTTTCATCGCTCTGCTGGAGACACTGGTGGGAAAAGCGGCTCTGGCTGTGGCTGCTGGTTTGTCGCCAGTTTCCCCTCCAGACAGATTTTTCTGGGAGTTGGCAGCCACCCCTGGCTTGTGCCCCTTTGCCATACAGGGACAAGGGCTGACCCCTCTCCTGACCATCTCTCCGGAGAAGGCAAATGGTCTGGAGAGAAGACAGCTACTTGCGAGGGGTGGGCCGGCAAAGCAGATTGTGAACTTCTGCTCGTGAGGTTCCTCCTTCCTCCTCTGGCTCTGGGTATCACCACAGTCTGTACTGCGGGCGACAGAGGTACCGTTGCTCAAAGGGTCAGCCATCTTATTTCGGTGGCATGCAGTTTTACTAATGTAAGCAGGTGTCTCATACACACATATATGCACATATACACATATTTGAACATAAAATTCGTGTTTAAGTTTATAGCATTGGAACAGGTTGCCCAGGGAGGTGGCGAAATCACGTAGCTGCGGTGCTTAGTGTAGGGACATGGTTTAGTGATGGGCATGGCAGTGCTGGTTAACAGTTGGGCCTGATGATCTTAAAGGTCTTTTCCAACCTGAACGATTCTACGATTCTATGATTTGTGTTCATACACACACAGAAGAGAAAGGTCAGTGTGTGTTTTGTAAAGACACAGGGCACTTGTTTGTTCATGAGGCGAGAAGAAGAATCGATATGTTTGGGTAGGTGGAATGGATTATCTTTAAGCATTCTGCACAAGACAAAAAAGTTTCTATTTGATGTTAATGTGAGTCTTTCCTAAAGATAAGCCCAATCACACTACTTTGGCTGGAGCCAGCACAATGAAGCAGTGCCTTCAAACTTTCAGAAGTATGTATGTATTGTCCTGCATGTTACTGGCTTAAATGGAAGTTCACCCTGCGGAAGTAGGTAGGTGCACTTGGCATTTCTGAATAAAGATTAATACTTTTTGTTGCAGCTTCCATTTATATCTTTCCTTTAAAGACTTCTTTTCTGGTTATTCTGGTTCCCATACTGCAGGTTCCTAGATAATAAAAACCCACTCTGCCTTCATGCAGGAGCAATGTAGGATTTTTGGACCTAATATTTTTCCTTCTTTTAAACCCCACTGTATACATTTAGTGTGTGGAAAAAAAATGGGGTGTGTGTGCACACGTGTGTTTTTGCATGGCAATTCCCTCACTGGGAGATGGTCCAGATTTAAACCCCAGTCCTGTTAGTGCAGATAGCTATGCAAATAAAACAGTGTCTACGTGGAGTAACTCCATTAGCAGACAGCAAGCGTTGGCTCAGATCTTCCTTCAAATAACACTGAAAGGGAGCATGACATGTGCTTGAGAGTGCAGACAACCTGGCTTTCCCATCCCAGACTAATTTTTGAAACAATTTCCCCGAGTAATTTCAGATAAAAAGGTAAAGTCTTCAGCATTTTAGTGAACTGATAAAATCAATTATTGCTGCAAGGCAATTGGAAAATTTCATTTTTCAACATTTTTTTCTTTTAGATTTCTGACCCCCCTCAAGTAATGTAATTTATAAAGGATCAGTTGTTTAACACCTCCCAAGTGAAAAAAACCCAGACCTCACAGCAAAATTCGGGCTGTGAAATTATCACAAATATCACTGAATTGGAGATGAGCTGCCTTTTCCTGGCACCCTTTGCACTTTCAACAAATTCACCAGGTATACTGAGCTGCATGTGCATGGATGAGCATATTTATAGAAGTGACGATGATGCACATGAAATCAGCACCACGTACAAATCTTTCTGTTCCTTATTGTACTTTTGAAATTCTGCAAAGGTGCTACAGACTTTTAAGGCCCCTTGCTGCACAGCACTGTGACATGGCCACATCATCCCTAGCATTTGCTTCCATAAAATATATCCAGATATTTGCCTTGTGGCAAGGATGGGAGCAAGCTGAAACAGCAGTGAAATAAATTTTGTAACAAATGAAAAACCTAATACCTTGTTCCCTTCTTCAGTCCCAACAGTTTCGTTGTTTGCTTTGCTTGACTTGAGTCTGCAAGAAGGAAGCCCAAAAGGAGATTTTTTTATGAAGTGTCCAAAATTGATACCACTGCCCTGACACAGCAGCAGCAGTAGCGACATAAAAAAGAAGTAATGCTTAGCTACGGAGTTTTGTTTTCAGGCAGATAATCAAAAGGGAACTCAAAGAGATATTCAATTACAAGGAGACCTGGTGGTTTGAGCAGCATCCCAGCACGACGTGCCCCCGCTGCGGCTGCAGGCACACGAGACTGGAAAGCGCTGGTGGGGACGAGTGACAGTTTGTGGGGGATGCCAGCTTCAGCAGTGTCCATCGACAGCTCTGCTGCTGCCCGGCCACAGCATCTGATGACAGAGGCTGGTGGAGCGAGGGAGAGAGGAGGGGATGTGGGAAGATCCACCACACGCTGGCTGCTTGCCCTTCTCCCTGCTCCTCTGCTCACATCGTGGGGTCCCGCTCCTGCCACACGGACTAAGGCAGCATTTTCTGAGTGCGTTACAGAAAGTCTTAAAGCTATGTGAAGTGACAGAGATGCCTCCAACTGTGCCACACACAGATGAGAGTGCCCAGATATATAATTAGATGCCAGCGGTGGTGAGGTGCTACGCAGCAGCTGACGCAGATGTCTTACCTGGAAATCTATTATGGCTGGGACTCAGTGTGTTATCACATCTTTGCAGAGAGGCTGCATTTATTTGAGGGAAATGATGAGACAACATCAGTAAGATCCTTTAAGTTTTTCCCTTTGCTGATGTTCATGCACCTGAAGTAAGGAGGCTGTGGCAACTGTGACCTGCTTTTCCCACCCGGCTTGAGAAGTCTAGTCGGAGTGATAGCCCAAAGAAATGGTTCTCCAGGAGTCTCTGATAAACAGAGAGACATTGAGTGTTTCCAGGGGAGAGACTCAGGAAGAAACTTACTCTCAGGGGAGACCTCACTCCTGGCTTCAGCTGCCTGACGGAGGGTGTAGGGACGGCAGAGCCAGACCCTTCTCAGCAAAGCACAGCAATGAGGTGAGAGGTTGTGTATACAAGTTGCAGAAAGGGACATACTGGGATCTTTTTTCCCCCAATGAGAGTGGTCAAACATGTGAACAAGGGCCCTAGGAGGTTGTGAAGTCTCCATCCACAGAGATATCCAAACCTTGACTAGACACAGCCCCGAGCAACCAGCTTTGAGGTGGCCCTGTCCTCCACAGTAGTTTGAACTGGAGACCTCACACTCCACCACCATCATGCAGAACAGCATTAGGCTCCTAATCTGTCAGAATTCAGGTGAAGTTTTGCAGCAAACAAGAATGGCAATGAGAGCCTTCTCCCCTCTCCAAATTTCCTTTGTGAAGATATTCCATAAACTTTTCCTGGAGAGGCCAGGATAGGCTCCACGTGTAGCCTTCTGGTTTTCATTCTACAGAAGTTGCAATCCTCCTTCAGTGCCTGTAAACCATTGGCTTAATCTGTAGCTCCTTGGTGACTGTTCCAGATATCACCAACTCAGTCCTTGCTGAGTTAACCAAGACAACATCCAGCACAAAACCACCACCTGAGTCTCCCTCTTGCAGGAGTTTTTCTGGTTGTTAGCAGGGGGCTGACATTCACCCATGGCCTGCAGAGTCACTGTGTTATTTAGTTACATTGAAGTAATCTCCTTAGAAAGGAGTTATTGATGACTTATACTCAAATGTGCAAATAATATGCTTGTAGAACATTAAAATGGCTCTAATAGGGTCATAATAAATTTCTTTTTTCAATATGGATGATTAGAAACTTCAGTAGTTAGAAGCTATTAATGTACTCACCATAAAGCATGAAAGTGCATCCTCATGAAACCCTAAATGAGAGTACTGCCTATAAATTTTACTGGAGGTGGAAAGAGCAGTAATTATATGGCTGGCATTAGATGTAGCACTTTCCGCAGAGGTACCAGTGGCAGATCTTTACCTCCTGTTGTTAAGCACTATTTTTGGGCATAGCCAGTAGGCAGAGTACACTGTAAATAATATTGTTTTCGGTGATGGATTTCTGCACAAACAGGAAGCAAGAAATTTTTTATTAAAAGAAAAATTGGCAAACAGTCAAGTGTAGATGGCTTAGAGATTGGCAAGGCAACAAAGAGCATTGAGCATCTGGTTCAGTGGTGTCTGACTGGCCTGTGTGGATGGTGCTGACTGAAAAACTCATTAGCTGCTGGCAGAGAAGTGAGTTAGGGATTATCGTCCAGGCACTGGCATGGATGTATTGCAAAACCACCGACTCCTTTGGCATTCTCGCTGGCAGGAGTAACGGAGCAGCCAGGGAGTGGGTAGTCTCATGTGGAGGCTAGTTTGCACCCAAATAATTGTCTGAAACACCAGAAATTGAAAAATGTTTCTGAGTTTTTTTTCCTGCTTGTCCCAATTGGGCAGTGAAATGAGATGCAGGTACTGCCAGCGTTGCTTCCTGCCTCCCATGCAGCAATTATTTTGCAGGACCAATGACACAGGCTTTTCTCCTCTTCAGCCCTCCTTTGAGGCTCCCATCCAAACCAAGCCCACCTTGTGTTCAGTATAACACTTCACCAAAGTATTTCCGTCCTTCTCCAGTTTTATTATTGCAGTGTACTTCTTTCTAACAAAACATGTATTTTTACTTTTGCTTCTTGGTAGGAGTTCACTGGGGCAGGGCAAACTATTGTACTTCTTAGTAGGACTCCTTGAGTAGCAGGACCTAATTCTCAGGCTGGCAACTTCAAGTGTTTGCGACACAGATTATAATAGGAAGCAGCTAGCTGGCAACACCTTCTGATTTCTCATCAAATAAATGGAAAATATTAAACACAATGTCATACGTTTCTGCTAGAGCTAAAAATACTAAGGAACATACACCTCTTCTGCCATCTGAGCTATCTGTCTGGTAGCCTTTGATCATGTACACAGAGCAAAACAAACAGAAAACAATCTTTATTAGGCATACAAATAGTTGACTAATGTGATATACAAAACAATTTGGTTTTGCATATCAATCTTATAAACTGTTAAGGTATGAATTACTCAATTGAACAAAAAGTTTTATAATAAATTTAAAATTTGAAGATCATGAAAGGTTGGATAGAACTGTCTCTGCATATGAAATTTCTTAGGCTATATGAGTAATTTTTTTTAAATGTTGAGTCCTTGTTCAGCACTGAAGTTGGGAGAGCTGTTCTTGGGCACAGAAGTGATTTTTGAATTTTCTCTTGAAATCTTGCGCTCCAAAACTTTTCCTGTGACATCATTATAACATCAAACTCCACTGGCAAAGCATTTGGGAGGATTAAGGTCTTCTGATAAATAGAATAACGCAAAGGGAACCTCAATAATTTCCACTTGGAAGCTCTTTTGCAGAAAGCATAGATGTGGGCATGGTTCATTAAGCCAGCATATCTTTTCCTCTGTCTTCTGCATCACTATTTCAATGGTCAAGTTATATGGTGCAGACCTCAGCAATAAATGTTTTGCTCAGAATTATTCAAGCATGTAGCAGAGAGAACGTGCAAAAACTCAGCTCAGAGAAATTTGATTTAAGGTCTTGATTTCCTTATTCTAGGAGAAAACTCTCTGGTGAGCAGTAAGAACTGGCAGTTTTAGAAGACATGTGAGCAGGCAGAGGTTGGGGCGTCAGACTCAAAGACTGTTAGGACTTGATCAGAATTTAGAAACATGTGAGAACCTGCTCAGGGTGAAGGAGACAATACTGATCCCTAAGGGACCACAGGGTAGATACCTGTTTGTGATTTATGGTTTATATCTGCCTGGGAAAGTGCTTGTGTGTTGCCCTAACCCTAACCAGCAAAACGGCTCCCCATGAGGCTTTGCATTACTGTAAATTGATGTAATGTATGGTGGCACTACATAACCCCTTTTCTTCTGATAATCACTTTCCCCTTTATGGTGAAAGAACCTTCTCATGGGCTGTTTCTGACATGAAGAAGGCCACTCACATTGATTTCCAGGCCAAAAGTATCTTTCTCCTCTCCTGGACCACTTTGTCCCTCACCTGATAGATTTCTGTTTTAACCTGCAGTTGTATTTATCTCTACAGAACATACTGGGAGACGGTTCACGTAATGACACTTTAAGCTAGATGAAGTTGGCTGCTGCATGTTAAACACAGCCAAGACCATGCCAGATGCCTTTAAGAACATCACATGATGTTTAGTGGATAAACGGGTAGCTGATCTCAGCCACATGAAGCAACACAATCTCCATGACCTCAGAGCCCTCGTGTCACCAAATGTCACAGCGTACAACATGATTAAATACATGCAGCAGCCAACACACAACTCTTAATAAAGGTAAAAAGAAAGCACCCGCTCTTTTCAGTATATGGAATCTGTCTCACAGGGCCATGTTTAAAAGATCTGATGCTTCATCAGTCTTTGCAAATACATTGATTCCAGCCTGCCCGGAATTAAATATCAGGGAAAATGTCCTCGTACCACTGCACTGGGAATATCACAAGCTGTAATTAGTTAATGGTCCTAATGTTTCAAGTCTCTTTGGATGAATAATTTCCTTGTTGAAAATTGAAACTTCATATTAACCAAATTATTCCTATTTGGCTGAGGATTTTTTTTTGAAAAAAGAACAAAAATGTTTATTTTTATATGCACAGAAGGCATCAAATTTTTAGTTTGATGGGAACAACCCTCACTGTGCTTAACTTAAACCCAAATAAAAGTAAAGCAAATAACATGAAACAAATTATTCATTTTCTGGGTAAACAAAATATTGTACTTCACCAGACAGCTTGTGAAGAAAAACAATGTCTGGGATCAAGCAAAGGAATATTTTGATTAGATTTTTTTGGTATGGTTACCATAAAAAAAAATGCTCACAAAGCTGTGGGTGCTGGATCTTTAGAGGATGTTTCTGGAGGACAGGGGCTCTCCCTCATCTCCTTAGCCAGTGTGTCAGTACAAGTTGCCTGTGTTGGACTCACCATGGGTGTTGAACAGCTGAAAGACTGCCTCATAGTGAAGTTAAACCTTTGCAGCCTTGCAGGTCCTTAACAAGTGCAGAGATCAGCAACTAGATTCATGTCAATTTAGTTTTCCAGCCTCAGCTACTAATACAGACTTCCTTTACAGTCAGTGGAGGGAGGGAAGAAACATTTCCAAGTGAAGATTTATCTCAACCCAAGACAAGTACCTAAAAGAGATTGGATCCTTCTTGGACATCCCTTTCTGCATCTACTATGTAAGGTGCTGGGACACATCTTTTGGATGGGTAGAAATGCCTGAGATGAATTTCATCTTTACGTATTACTCCTTATGCCATGGAAATTCTGTGCCAGATATTCCTCCTCATTATTTCTACACTAAGAAAGAACACCATTAGCAAACTGACATTTTCACTGAGAGGATCTGGTTCTCTTTTTACTCACACAGATATAGAAAAAAAGTGCATCTTCATTACAGCCAACAGATTTTATCTACTGTAAAGCTGGTGGAAGACATGGGAGGTCTTTTATGTTCTCTGCACACATGGTATGAAGAGTGAGCACAGCCTTGAAGGTGTTAAGCACAAAAGGCGATTCATCCAGATACCTGTGCAGGCTACAGCAAATAATTGTTTCCAGCCAACACTTGAATTCATTGTGCGTATGGAAAGATTTGGGGTCATGTAGAGGAATGAAGGCAGTGGGTTGATTACCATTGATAATGTGCAGCTGTGGCCTTGCCTCGAGGGCAGTGGGTTGGTTGACATGGATGATGTGCAGCTGTAGCTCGTTCGCTAAGTAGTTAAATAGCCCTGAGGACGGGGGTGTGATTTTGGATGGGGAGGAGCAGTGTGGTCTGGCCTCTGGAGGAAGGAGAAACACTGTGGACAGTAGAATCTGGCTGAGGGTAAAAACCTTGTTGCAGCCTACTAGCCTGCTTGTGCTGTGACAATTGGCGCTCTGTGTGAGGCGAGCTGAGTTGGACTCCAACTACAACAGAGTCAGTGGTGGGTTTTGTTCTCATTTCTTGCCATACACTGCATGGTATATGCAGTGCAATTACATCATTTTCTGACACCATATGGCCTAGAATTTTTTTTTTCCCAACAAGAAGCTGAGGTTCTTGCTTTAAGCAAATGGTTGAGAAGAAAACAAGAGGGTGCTGTACCACTCCGTAAGCTTTTCAACCTGTTAGCATGAGATGGAGAAAAGTTATAGAATGTCTTCTACAGCATCTTGCCCTTAACAAGTGATGATGGTGAATATGTATGCCACAAAAGTCGTGGCAATTCAACCATTTTGTTCCCTTACTGTGAGGAGTGTAGTGAAATGAATGAGTGAAACTGCTCTGCCTTTGTGAGGGAATAGCCTGCCTGCACAGCCAAGAAAACACCAATGCCAAGGTGAAAGCCAGCAGTCCACCAAGTCAGGATGGGTAAGCTGTATCTTGTTTCATTGCTTTTCTCTCCCTACTCATCCTTTTATTTTGTTTGCTCTTTGGGAGCAGAAGCTATTCCTGGCTGTGTGTCTGCATGGGGCATTAATGGGCTCGTGTCTGTTGGGTTTTTTTGTTACAACAGATAGACCTCAGTGAACAACAAAAATAATAATAATGCAGGGCAGAAATGGAAAATGATAGCCTTTTAGGACTGCATCACTGAAGGCTCAAAGCTTTCATTTCTTGAGGACCCACCTTGCAGTCCTATCCTTCAAATGGTTACTCAGCTGTGCATCACAGGGGTTTTGTGCAATGATTAAGAGCTGAGGTGTACACCAGGCTAGTTACACTGTTGGTTGTGGTCCATTGATGACTTAAATTTGCAACTTATTAGAGAGTTTATTGGATTGCCAACCCAAGCATTTCT
The DNA here is from genome assembly GCF_023634085.1 of Falco cherrug. Classification (NCBI taxonomy): domain Eukaryota; kingdom Metazoa; phylum Chordata; class Aves; order Falconiformes; family Falconidae; genus Falco; species Falco cherrug. The sequence goes on from NC_073705.1 coordinate 24,864,286, forward strand.
TAGAATAAACAGTTTTCCCTTAATTTTGCTGAACCTTCACATGCTTAGAATATGATGGTTAAAGGCAATACAATTTCAGCATGTTAAATATAAGCTTTGGATGTTCAGTTAAGCAGAACTAATCTAGTTTTAAAGTGGAAGGCTTTCCTCTAACACATGGAGTTTGCTGAGGAAATCAGTCCTTAGTCCAGCTTGGAAGCAGAGGGAGCATGACAGATTTGGTGGTAGTGCAACACCCAGATGATGCTGGGGACCTTGGCACCTGGGCTGTGTCTGCGGACAACACCTCTTCCCACAGCAGCTCCTCTGCAGCACCATTTGGGTTGGCACAAGGGAAGAAGCCAAGTGTTTCTGCTCCTCCTGCATCTGAGACTCAGTTTTAACCTGGACTGGGTTCAAACTTTGTTGGAAAGAACAAATCTGGGATTGGTTGTAAACCTGTGAAGTCTTCTGGGTATGGGATCTGATTTCTAGCTGAGCAATAGGAAGTGAATTCTGATCCCATCTGCATATCTACAGCTTTCTGTGGTTCAGGAAGAAGTCTGGTCTTATTATAGAGAAGACTGAAAAATGGAGTTTCCCTGGAGGAATTCTGATATTTAGACACTTGTTTTCATTACAAATTGGGATGAAAAATTAAAAGAGCAAAACTTTCAGAAACAAAAGCTTCAAACACGTATTGATCTATAAATGTCAAGTTGCATTGTTTCAGCATGTTTTATTCTATGATGTTTTGACTGTCTCTCACAGAATTTACTTTAGCATATTGACACTTAGGGATTAGGTTATTGGTAACCCCTGCACCTGTTTTGTCACGATAACTTTTTGTGGTGTAAGTCCATACTCCAGTTATGCAGGGCTGGATCTCAGTGCCTCGTGGGGCTTACAGTCCAGTGAGGGCAAATAACCTGCAATGAATACGGAAAAGTCATGGGGATTGCTCGGATTACTCAGATGCAGAGTTTTAGGTTGACTTGTTCAGATCAAACATTAGCCTTAACTTTTAAATTATTTTATATAAAGATTTTTTCTCCAGAAAATTTAGACTAGGATGGAACAGATTTTTCTGAGGTAAAACCTTCAACAGGCTTTGTGGCTAATGTTGAGAATTCTTATACCTTTGCTCTGCAGTTACTGCATTTTCTTCAGTGCTGTTTCACATATCTATTTATTTTGTGTTTGTACAAGAAGTGAAATAATGTAGTCACTAAGCTGCCAAGATTTTTTTTTCTAATTGGGATGCTGTGAACTGATCTTTCACATTTTGAAACGGATGTGGGTATAATTTTTGCTTTAAGCCCACCTTAGTCTTGCGACTTCCCTCCTTTTTAATCTATCTGTCAGATTTACAGTGGATATTGATATCAGCATTCATAACAGACTTTTGGAGCTACTATAATCATGACAAGGCTTGCAAGGGCAGGCCTTAACTTCTGGTAAGCTAGCTGATACAACTAGAGAAGCAGAGAAGCTTTCAGCCCCCTCACCCACCAAGGCATGTTTTGTTTTTCAGCTTAATCAGTGGGTCTAATAAGATAATTTCTTTCCCTCTTTTCCTTCTGCAAGAAACCTGCATAAGGACAGCAGGGCTTGGTTTGTAGCCCATCTAGTAAGATGTCAGATGCCATCCTGACTCATTGCAGGCTGTATAGCATTTGATATATTCCATAATGATATAGATCATTATGGAAGTGGAAGATTTAGGATATTTCCTTCTGTTGTCCTAGAATAAAAATGGCATCAACGAAATAAAATCTCTCTCTAAACAAGATTATCTTCTGGGTCAGTTATCTATAGTTCCTACCCCACTTTTGTCTTGTTTCCAGAAAAAATATCTGCCCTGATGGCTTAGGCTTGTCTCAGCAGACTTCCAGGGGGATGAGGATACCAAGCTTTCACGTTTTCCAGGGAGGCAGGGACCTGAGCATAAGAAGAGGGTCTGCAGAGCTCATCCATGTTGAATGCTGAAGGATCTATGCAGGAGAAAGGCAGCACAAGTGTTTTGAGGTGCTTGTCCCTTGGCAGGCATCTTGGGTCCTCCCTGGGGCCATCTGGGAGCAGTGGGAGTCTCACACTTAGGAGTGCCTGCTTTCCACTGCTGCTGCAGGTGGCATGAACTGGCCTCTCCCCGTCCACTGTTCAGACACCCTCTGGGACCAGCAGGCTGAGATATGTAAATATTGGACAGATAATGTGCAGAGAGAGGAATCCTGCCCTTTCAACAAAAATCAAGCCAGGCCCAAGCTTTCTCTCTGACGAAGGAAACATTGCTCCCCTGTGCCTTTCGCCAAACAGAGGGTTTGCCCTGAGCCTGGTGGTATTCGTGACCCCTCTTTGGGGTGCCAGGATTTGGGCACTGTGCTGTGGCCAAGGCTGAATCATCACTCCTGGCTCTGCTTCTGCGTCTTGATGCTCTGTGCTTGCTGTCACACTGTAAAGTACGTTTCTTATTCGGAGTTAAAACTCCTGAGTACAAGTGATCTGTTTTTATTGATTTGAAAAGGCTGAACTTTAAATAGCTGTTATTTAAAGTGCTGGAATATTAATATTAGATTAGAAAGATGTCCCTGACTTGTTGTCCTGAACATCAGAAAAAACATGTATCAAACAATTCTGCTCTTCCAGGATCATTTGTGACTGTATTGTCCTGCAATAATATATTAACACTGTGGTTAGGGTTCCTTTTGCTGGGCTAGACAAGACTAGAGAGGATGATCCAATCATTCATCCCAGCTCCCCTCAACCTCAGGAAACCATAGAACAAAGACTGAAGTCAGAAGCGCCCACAAGAGCAAACACCCTGTGTCTTAAGCCTAACACAGTCCAGAAAATGCTTGTCAGCACTTCATGACACACTTAAGACCTTTTGGAAACATTAGACCACAACTGTCAAAAAGTCCTCTGCATCACAGAAGAGAGCAGGAAACATCATAAACCGCTGGTATGTGTTTAGTATTATCACCTTTTTTCTGGTCCAGTAAGTGCACATATATGCAATATATCTACATGTGCGTCACATGGATATGTACGTTTGATTTACACGCATGCATACTCACATACCTTTTTAGCTGCTCTCACTTTTCAGTTATTTTTTTAGTCAGTAAACTTTCTGATGGTAGGAATGTGGCTTTTAGGTTTTATTGTGAAATGTTCTTAAACTGTTCCAAATCTCCATTTTCCACTGTCCCCCAGTTCAGATGTTCCCTTCTGGCTCATTTGGCACATAACAGTTTTCAGTGCAGAGCAATTTATTATACTACTTTTTAAAGCAGCAGGTAGATAGAGTCCTGGTTTGGGTTGTGTATTTTCTCTGCATATGGCAAATGTGATCAAATTAGAGTTACTGCACTGTGTCACTAGCTAACTTCCAGCTGCTTGAGGGGTTTGTCTTTAGATGTTGCAATGAGGTTTTATATTTGCGTTTCATAGATGCAACCCCTTTCAAATTTTCCTTTTTGCACAACATATTATTCTGCTCACCAGATAGTAACTGTTCCAGCAGTCACCGTATCTCATGCAAACTCTTTCTAAATGTCATCGGTGACTGTAATGATCAAATGAAAGTAAATTGTGCTACAGAAGGACTTAGCAATTAAAAACCCACGACAACAAACACCTCCCAGCCAAGCAGAACTGCAAACAACTCATTATAATTATTCCAGCCTGTTTGAACCTGCCTTTTGCTTGCACACTCAGAGCTGCAAGGCACTTCTTCTCCATCAGGGCTGAATCACTCTTTTGCTGACTTCTTATAATACAGTGTAGATAAGAGCTCTTCAGTGGTAATTTGCTTGAGTTCTTAATAAGGAGAGATTTCAGAAAGCACAGACTAGTGTATGCAATAAGCTAAATGTATCCATATCTGTAAGCAAGCAGTTCAGAGTGCTATTTCTTTCTCCCTTTCCCTTCCTTGTGCTTTAGAAACAATTAAAAACAATTAAAGGGTTTGGGTGCATTTTTTTCTCTTGGTTATTTAAGCTGCATGCCCATACACTTAGCAAGCTGCTGTTTTCACAGCTGTTCTCCAGGATTTGTGGTTGTGAACCAGGTGGTACTGCAAAAGTCCAAGGCTGCATGTCGTGCAGTGCTGCTGCTCTGAGGGACCCCAGTGGCTGACTAAGGTCCAGGCAGAGTACCCCAAGTGATTTGTAGTTGTTATAACATGTTTGACATGCAATTTATGTTTGAAGGGTGCAGGTAGGTGAATTAATATTCAGTGTACTGGAGTGCTGTTCTCAGCCTGAGCAATGGCTTTCCAGAGATACCAACAGAAGCTGCTCAAGGGGGGAGCTCATGGATGAGTTTAAGGCTGGGTTAGAGAAAGGGATACTTTGCCCTCAAAGATAATGAGTAAAGTGATACCACAGTCAGAACCTCCTTTCCAGGGTTGTAAGATAGTTCAGATACCAAGGGACTCGTAAAAAGTGAAAGGGGTGCTTGAGGGCAACATCTTGGCTCCATTGTGTTATTCACAAAGTATCAGAAATCAGTGGTGTTACACCATGACAACAAAATGGGAAGGTGTTGCACCCTGTGTTGCTGAGATATGGTGGGGACATGTCTGCAGTCTGCTTTGTGAACAGCACAAAAGGCAGTTTGACACTGATCTTTACAACAAATCATAGCCAGCAATAAAAATATTTGGGGGAGATCTTGAATGGAGGCTACCAAATGATGGCAGTTAGGACACACTGAGCAGAAACTTGGATGTTCATGAAGTGGTCTGCACACCCATTTTAACAGGGACAATGGGGAAGAACGGTTTAGGTTGTGCACTTTCATGGCTGGGCTGAGGTGAGCCAAAGAGAAAGATGGGCTGGTTTTACAATGAACTGTGCAGTAGCTAATGTGCATCCATTTCTTTGGAGACTGCAGGGGAAATTCATCAGAAGGCCAGATAGGATCTATGCACCAATTATATCCCACTCAAACCTTTGTGCACAGGAATGAATTTCACCTTGTCTGACCCATGAAGATGTGTGACTACTTATCTCCCTTTCCTTAAGACTTCATTTTTACAGTTTCAAATAGCTAGATTTTTCTTTTTCAATAGTAACTTTCCTTGATGTACATCTGTTTCCAGTTTAATACTTACCACTAACTCAACGTGAATGGCAGACATGTCTTTTGTCTGCAGTTTAACATGGAGGCAACTGAATCATTCACTTGTACAGAGTGAAATCCCTTTCTTCTCCAGTCTTCTGCAACTGAGGTACTGTTTGCAAAATGGTTTGAAGATTAAAAGTACAACAGTATATAAATATTAAGTATTTTATATCTTCATCATCGATGCTTTTAAAATTAACATGAAAAAATCCTATGAATACCCAAATGCCCAGTAAAATGCCTATCCTTCTAATCTTAATGCTTTATTTTAATCTATGAATCTTCTTAATCCTTGAAATTAATTACCATGATTAAAAATGGGAGATGTGTTTTCCCAGAACAATCAAATTGTTCTGTTGCAAATTTTCATATTTATTTCACATCATTATTTTAATTTCTTTTGATATTAAAACACACACTCTCACATTCCTGGATATGACACCTTCTCTCTCTTTGGAGTAAGGAGGAGTCTTATTTTGCTACTTGCTCACTACAGCCGAAGGTGACCCCATACAGTGGTAACCTCAGAAGGAGAAGGGGGCTTACCTTGTCTGCCTCAGGGTCTCCTGTATGGGCAAAGGCCACAACTGTTGGCTTGTCAGCCAGAGCTCCAGAGACTGCCTTCATTCATCCACCCATCCAAAAGGACTGACTTACAAAAAGGACGCCTTCAACAGACAGGGTATGTTCACACTGCCGTCTGTGTGCCAGTGGAAGGCAGTCATTAGTTACAGCAAGACTTATAAAAATGGCAATTTAAGTGTAGCCCGAAGTTCTGTTTCTTTTAGTTCTTGTGAACTGTCTGATTTCTACTCCAGTGTTAAGAGAACCAAATGTGAGAGTACTTTTATTGTATTGGGGAAGCAAAATGGAACAAAGACTGATACTTTAGTGCCTTACTGGCGAACAGGGGCAATGCACGTATTTCCTGACAATCAAAGCAGGAGGAAATTCTCCCTGTGGTTGGGTTGTGATCCAGCCTTCTCCAGATATTGCTGATACTTGGATCCAGGTTTGTGTCTCATTTCTGTTCAGTGCCTACTGCAGTTTTGCACACCTGAGCCCTATTCCCTATTAACTGTTCACAAAGAGAAGAGGGAAAGTATCCAAGTTCTTACACTGTCCAGATTTCCTGACCAGAACCAGTGGGAGAGAAAGGGAGAGAAAACTATTTTAAAATATTAGTGTCAGTATGTGTCAAAGAGCCTCTACATGCAGCACTCACAACATGAGGCTTTAAGGAAGTCAATTGAATGGTTCCCTGGGAAGATCTTGCTTTGATATAACACAGTTTCTTTTGTTCCAAAAATGGCAAGAAGAAAGGGGACAAAATGTGTGAGCTGAAAAGGAAGAGAGACTGAAATGGAGTCACATCACAGGTGCTGAAAATGGAACTTCTATTGTAGATCACAACAATACAGAATTTCTAATGCAGAAAGGATTTGAGAATAGAAAAGAAGTCATCCAGTGTGCAAGGAAGGCACAAGAAGATACGTCTTTTATTGCCCTTTAATTTTTTTCTGCCCCTCTCATCAGAACAAAGAGGAAGGTCAGGCATGAGATGTGGAGATTATTTTGGCAATACAGACACTATTGTAGTGATATATGACAGACAAAGCAGGCAGATCATCCACATGGAAACATCACAGAACAGATTGTTGGTCCAGAAAATGGCCACTTGGCTGTGGAAAGAGGTGCGGGGGTGAGGGGCAGGGGAAAAAAAGCAATCCAGTTTAGTCTAAAATGGGAAGAGAACCAGTCTTGTGAAGAAACAAGAGCTGAAATGGGGGAAGCCTGCAAAGTGGTTAAGGTGAAGGTATGCTGAGAGTGTGGAGTCACAAAGCCAAATAGGATGGGGACAGCTGGTTTTCTGAGGGTTACACACACACAAAGTCTTTAAAAAGAATCAAATAGCTGTATGTTTGTGGTCTGGGGGATCTGGGCTGGAGGCTCAGCGCGGCTGGGAAATGGTTGGTTTGTTCTTAAAGAGTCATTGAAAGAATGAAAATTCCCTTCAATCTACAACTTGCAATCAATTTATTTTTTCCCCCAAATGGATAGTAGCAAATGTTGGATACTGACTGAAAATGCATGGTTTTGAACTTAAAAAATAATTTAAATTTGAATTCCACGTTGAGGAAATCCTGATTTTCTTCTCAATATTAGTTACCAACTGCAAGTGACGTAGAACAAAGGCTTTCCACAAATGCCCTGCCTCTGGATTGTGATAAGACTACTGAGTTTCTTTGGCCATGGCCTTCTCTGTCATAGCACTGGCCAAAGGCCGGGGAGGAGCTGGTTGGCACAGAGGATGGTATGTGAGGGTGGGTGTGGCTTGAGAAATGCAGTCTGGTGAAATGTTGGAGTGCCCACCAGGAGCAGAGTGGAGCCCTGGCATGTAGGAGTGCTGTTGAGTGTCCCCGTGTGTCAACGGAGGTCTCCAAACCCCATGCTCTCAAGGGAGGCTGGGCAAAACAAGAAAAAAAGGTCCATGTGGCCAACACATGGGGAGGGATCTACTCCTCCAAGTGTCCAGCAAATAATGTGGTGTCAAGGGTTGGTGAAGGAAGGGAGTCCATGCAGCCATGGCAATTTTCTTTTTAGTTATGGAGAGGGAAGAAAGAGTGGGAGTAATCTGACATTTCCACATTTTCCAAAGTAGAAAGTTCCAGGTTACCCTCAAAGTGACAGAGCTAGTGATCACAAAATTGCATCTTGACCTCCCTGCCTGCCTGGCACTGCAGAGGGAGGATTAGCTGTAAGATCTGATGCCGTGGTCAGTGACTGTACTCACTTTATTGCTTCGCCTATTTCCTACTGTGGCTGTGGAAAGTAGAGAAAAGCTTTTATGTAATGAAAGTTAGCCCAGGAAAAGGATCTGATCTGATGAGATTCCCCAGAAGACAATACCAGCTCTAATTCCTTGAGTTTAACTTTCTACTTCCAGAGGATTTGCCAAGGAAGGAATTTAATTTTTTTCCCTAGACAAATGTATTAATATTTAATAAAAAGCAAAGCCAGATGACACTTCTAGAGAAAATAAAGAATTTACATAAACCTTTTGCTGTATTTGAACAGAACAAGATAAATTGAGGCGGTTTAACTCAGATATTTTTTCTATTCTAGAAAATAATAAAATACCCAAAAGGCTTCAACTTCAGAAAATGTTTTTTTGTGTTACTCCATATCAAGTCATCTTGGGATTTAAAGAATGTATTATACCCTCTTCCCCACTAATTTGTCTCCTGATTCTGTCTTGTCTTCCTAGCCTGTGCTTGCCCCCAGTACCAGGCACTGGGAGAGATGGCTTACCAAGAAAGCGCTGAGTCGAGGGAGGTTTTTCTATCCCGTACTGTCTCCTCATACCCTGCCTGTGTGACCGAGGCTAAGGCCTTTTATTTAGCCATTTCTCAGCATTTTCCTTCATGAATGTTTGTTTTCACCCCCTTTTACAAGAGACTCCCTCAGACCTGTGTCATCTTTTTCAGGTTGTTTGGAGTCTAGAAGTTTATATGGATTATTTTTAAAATAAAAGTTTACTGTCAGGGAAGCAAAAATGAACTGTGAATCTTTCAGCAGGTATGTAGGTGTAGAGGAATGAAGGCAGGGGGTTGATTGACATTGATAATGTGCAGCTGTGGCCTTGCTTCGTGGGCAGTGGGTGGATTAACATGGATGATGTGCAGCTGTGGCTTGTTCTGCTAAGTGGTTAAATAGCACTGAGGAGTCTGGATGGAGGAGGAGCAGGATGGTCTGGCCTCTGGAGGAAGGAGAAACAGTATGGGCAGTGGAATCTGATGGTAAAAGCCTTGTTACAGCTTGCTAGCTTGCCTGCGTGGCAACAACTGGTGCCCCGTGTGAGGTGGTGATGGCAGTGCCCGGTGTAGCTGGGACAGGCGGGGAGAGCCTGTGATTCACTGGGAAAGGCGAGCTGTTGGGGACAAGGAGAAGGGAACCTGACCACTGTTAACTCAGCGCCTTGTCTGCCTGATGCCAAGCTCACTTCCCTTCCCTTTGGTTTTCCCTCAACAGCCTGTCAGTTATGATCTTCATCTGGATGCTGGGGCATGCAGATTTCACCACAACAATTGACAGGGACCACAAAAGTCATGGGTGCCACAATACAGCATCTCCAGCTTGGTACACTGAAGAAAGGTTTGACTTTAGAGTGACCCCACACTAACCCATTTCACTGCTTTTCTCTTCCCTCCACTTGTACGTATCCCCTAGAGGTGAGAGCATCAGTAAAAGACTGCTCAGCTAGAGATCACTTCCCTCCCTGCTCACCGTTTTCCTTGAAAGACTGCACAGAGACGTTTGCTAACTCTATTTTAGAAGGATATATCAAGTCTTCGACGAGGACCCTGCACAGTCTTTTTCAGTATCACTTCACTCTCCATTGCCAAGCTTTTAAACAAAAATAAACCAAGATAATGTCAATAAATCATCTTTCCTCCTTTTCAGCTCAGCACCAGTGGAAGACTGTGGTAAGTTATCATGTTTTTAACTATGAACCTGTCTGGCTCTTCGTCATTTATCTTGTGTCTCCCACTCTGGTCTGGCTCAAGGCTGAACATTAGCAAATGATGAATGCGGGGCTGTCTCTCCTGGTTTGTACTGGCATTATTAACCTGTATTCTCATGAATATTTCATACCATTATACATTATTCATGAGTTGCTGGAGTTGTGGCAATTGACTCTCGGGTTAGCTGCCCTGTGTGTGGGAGCAGGACAGAAATGTTTGCTATTGACAGGTAATCCCTGTTTTGCATTCTCAGGGATTTTCCTTACCCCTGTGATTCTAAGTATTGTAAAGCAGATTAGTTAGTGTAAATTGGCTATTTGATATGTATTTACACCAGTATCTGTCCTAATGATGTTTTTTCAGGTGGCTATTGTATTGTATTTTGATTTATTGTGATTCTAAGAACCCCAAGAACCAACGGTGTAATGCAACAACTCTGTGGCTGTAACACCTAGACAGCTTTCTGTTGATTAAGTAACGATCTATTATTTTTCCTTTGTTCCCTTATAGTTCTATTATTTTCTTATTTTTTCAGTTTGTATTCTTTTTTCCCCTTGATACCTCACCTCAGAAAACAGCTGTTACATACAGTCAGCAGCAACAGAAAAAGACAGATCTTGTATTCCTCCCAGACATGGCCCAGTTTGCATGAGACAAACCTCTGGAGGTTCAGAGTTCACTAACTGGGCAGTCAGAGCTGGACTCTGGAGGTGCGATAGTTTCTTACTGTGTGTGTAGGAGGCGAGGTATTCGAATTCGGTCTGGAAGTGAGTGAAGGGCCACCTTTGCATCATACTGTGTTTTACTGTCTGTTTAGGCGTATGTGTCACCGAGCAATAGCTTTATACCTGATGTTTCTGGAGGAAACCCCTCACTGAGAAGCAGCTCATAGCGAGTGCATAGGCTGGGGTCTTCCTGGGAAACCGAGCACTTCTCTGCTGATCTCCTGACCATGAGGCAGGCTTCATTTTCAGATTGATATATGTGTCATTCATATCTATAGTGATAAGTGAGTGTAAGGACTTGAGAAATGTTGACAGTTGTTGCTTGTCTGTGGGCTTTAGGCTTTCTCGTCTTCTCTTGCTGTGTGGTTGCTGGAGTGGATGACCGATGACTGTGGCAGATCTCCAAACAAACAACAGGCACAGATTTCAGGTTGCTTATTTCAAGGACTATACCCTGCGTTTTGTTCCTTTGGGGGGAAAAAAAAATAAAATTGTGAACAATTTTGACCCTCTTTAGGCCAAGAAATTCTCCAGAACTTGTCCTGTTTCTTCCCTTGAGCTCCTGTACTATGGTAGAACAAGGTCCATACCACCACTGTCTTCAACCTGCAGAACAGCGTGATTTTGTGCTTCTAAAAGATAACACTTAGACACCCTGGCAGAAACTAAGGGAAGGGCCATAAATCTGTGCTGCTAGCACCAGTCTAAGTAGATATGGCAGAAAAATGATGAGTTGGGAAGCATAAGTACTGAGAAATGGAAAGATGTTCTAGTATCCCTGGTCATATGCAGCAGAGGTGGCTGCACTTCTGTTGTCAAGGAAATACAACCCCAAAATGGATTATGTTGCCTGTAACTGTTTGCTTATGTACAAGATCATAACAAAGAGATCATCTCCAGGAAAGCTCAGGGTCATGGCTGGAGGAGCTGCATTTTTCTGCAGAACATCTGCAGATCCCCCTACAGTGACGATTACCAACCTGTGTGTCATGTAACAGGGGGCTAAATATAGCTGGGACTAGAGACCCTGTAGGTAGATGGCTAAATGAGGTGCTAACTGGGTAAGAAAAAAGAGAAAGAGGGAAATTAGTAGAGGGGCTTGTGTATCTGGTTCAGAAAAGCTCTGAAGTGTGGAGTCATACAGGGTATTCTTGGCTTCAGCATGTATTCCTTCCTTCTCACCTGCAAAGGAGATGAATCTTTCCTGTGACTCAGCTGGAAACCTCATTGTCCAGCATGACCGCTCTGCTGGTGTGTAGACATGGAGCTCACGTACCATTTCATCTTGCTGCAGCTTAGCTGCTGCCAGCTCTGCCTGTGTGGAGGAACAGAGCAGCTGATGGGGTGAGTGTCTGGCAGGAGCCCCTGAGACCTCACTGGTCCTGTGCTTGAAGTTAACTTATGATTGGCTTGCTTACAGATGCCCTCTCCAGGGGTCCTGGTGTCCTCCTGACTTTGGGCTTTAGTGAAGGATGAAGTCTCACATGTAGGAAGGGAAGGGCAGGAGGGATCCAGGGGTCAGGAGTGTCAGCGCAGAAGCTTTTGGAGCTGTGGTCACATGCCTAAAAGGCATCAGAGGTAAGCTATAATATTCTGTCCCACCCCGGACAAATTATTTAACCTTCCTATTATTAATTTGACTGCCATGGCTGCTGAACATTGACATTTGTTAATGACAGCCAAGTCTAGGGGCTCCCAAAGGAAGGTGGTGTAAATGGTTTGAGTCTACATGAAAATCTGTCCACTGCCACCTTTTCTCTGCCGTCAAAAGGCTCACACACTGGCAGCTGGGCAAGAGATAATCTCATTATCTGATTATTCCCGTTGCAGGAAAGACCACAGATCCTTGCTTCTGACCAGTGGATGGTATCCCAGTCTCCAAATTGCCCAGTGACTCAGTTAGTTATGGGAACCCACAATACCCCGTTGCTCTGTAACAAGCCTCTTCCCTCTTTCAGCTCTGATGTGAAATGTTCTTCTTGCATCCCTAGCTTGCCAAGACACTAGGGAATTACACACGTTTGAACAAGCCCCACTCATTTCCTTCCTTCTTTTTTCCCATGTTGTCTTTTGAAAATGGTCTTTATGGAAATATTTCACTTGAACATCATCAATTTTTATATTAAGACATTATAAACTGTATGCTAGTGGCCCTCACTTTCTCAATATTATTTAATTTTCTTTGATATGTTTGATTTATTTTAAATATAACTATGGACTAAAACCTAGCAATTTAGATTTCAGGAACAGCATTGATTCAGACTTTTCATACGCCATAAATCAGTTCCTGCAGTTTAGTTTCACTTTCTTTGAAACAGAGACCATGTTACAGCCCTGGTTGTTGCAAGGTGGGCAGTAAGATTATGGTAATCAGTGATCATTCTTTGATTGAATGTGGATGCCCAGACACATGCAAAACGCTAGTGTTCCGTATATTCCTGGTGTCTATAATTTCCACCCGCCTTTCAGGCTGAATGGCGCTGAGTTGCTGTTCAAAACACATTTAGATCCTCTGGGTAAGCAGGATTTTCAAGGTCTACAACCACGTGCAATGAAAGATGTGATAAATGCTGAAGTTGTTTCCCAAGTGAAATGAAGAAAACGAAAATTATACCAGTGCTGATGAAGGTGAGCGGCAAGCCTTAGATTTAAACAGGGAAAATGACAGCATTATCAGTCAGGTATCATGGCAACCAAGTAGCCTAGAATTTGCTGTCAACTTTCCAATCATATTGTCTCTTTACCTGGCATAACAAGGTGCATTTTCCTTTGGGAAATTTAGTCCCTTCTCCACTGGAGGTCATTCAAATGTTTAAGACCTGACTGAGCTCAGCAACTTGAAGAATTCAGATTGCTCCTGGATACCTGCACCTATATAGTTGTATAGGCAAAAAAGGAAAATAAAAACCAACCCAAAAAACACTAGACAGCTCTGTGAAAGCCAGGCAGAAAAATCACTGTTGTATAAGACACCCTGTTTGTTGTTGCTACATTTTGGTTGATATGAATTTCATGCTCAGTGTTATCCAGTGGCTGGAGTTAAAATACTGTAAATCCAGGTCGTCTCTAGAGACAGCACAGGCATTTTTTGCACAGTGAGCTGAACCAAGGATGCTAGCAAGACCAGAGGTCTACCATGGAAAGTCACCTTTGAATGACACGCTTCTCTTCTTGTAGACTCATACACTTGCTTATGTCTGCATTACAGTCTGGGATAAGAACTGCAACAGGCTTTAGAAGGATGGATTTAGTCAGGGACGACTTCTCTTTGTGGTGCATAAATGAGATTATGATGTAAAATAAATCAGTATCAGAATGAGAAAGTAGAAAGTCTGAGATCTGGAATACTTAATCCTTGACCTGTTGCTCAAATGACGGTGAGAGCAATCAGGCTACTCTGGAATCCTCTTACTGAGTGTGTGATGAACATGTAATATATTTCGAAATTATGAACTGGAGGGGATTTATTCAGACCTGGTTTTCTTTTCTGTCTGAGATAAGGACTAAGAACAACAGCTGCAAGATATAAATGTAAGACCATGGCTGATGCAGATGAGAGTACAACCTTTTCCTAGCAGATCCAGGAGAGAACTAATTGCTTCCTTCAAATCATATGTATACACAATGTGTGCAGTTTCTTTTATCATATAGGCATCAGCAATAGGCCAAGCTATGACAAAGGAAGTTCTTTGGTTTTCCTGATTGAAGGACTGTATCCAGCAGTATATAATACAACAACGTGATACTGTGCTGTTGCTTTTATGCAAAGCTTTTGAGCTTAACTGTATGGCCTACACATGACCTTTACTCTTTCATTTCTTTATTGAATTTAAATCACAAATCTGAAAGCCTTTGCGTTTTAGTCAATTTCTTGCTTGCTTTTAAAACCAAATAGAGGATGGATTAAATACTGTTTGAAAACAAAAAGAAGTGTTTGATGTATGATTATTCAAAGAGTCACAGCAGGGTTTAAATCTGTGTTTATACTGGACACATTACTAGTCCAGAGGGAACCAAGCAGATTTTTCACCCTGCTGCTAAATTTCACTGAGTCTGAGAGTCACAGAATATCATTCAACCAGTATCATCCTAGGCTCATCTTTTCTCCAGCAAGACAGAGAACTGGGACAGGACTTTAGACCTAATTGCATGTCGCCATGGAGAGGTCTCTCACAGAAGCTCTCTGAAAGCCAAACTCTGATGATTAAAGTGGTAGGGTGTTTGGAGTAGTGGCTCTGTTTGATGGGATTGCAGTGTGGTTATCTACGCCTGGGACTTGGAGATGCTCATCACAGCATAATCATCTGTTTCCAAATCTCTCCAGGGCTACATATGTGTGACACAGAATTCAAGGCCCAGTTCAAGCAAAGCGGTTCTGCTTTTGCTGAATTTCAGTGTCAGCAACCTGTGCGTGTAGCCTGTGCTCAGCTGATCCTTTGTTTGGAAGTTACCAAATGTCACTGTATTTCTCTGGCACAGTGCTTCAGGTGCCTCTGAGTCTGTTTCTGGGTGTGCCTAGATGTACTTTAATGTGGGAAACAATGTATTTAATTCTCCTCCCACCTAAACATGAATTTGTCTATGATCTGAGACCTTGCAGATGGTTTGAGGTCTGAGGATGGGACAACAAAAGCTGGAGGAGTTTGTTTATGCTGGGTCAGTGACAGAAAAGACTGTACTAGGAAGGATGCTGTTTGGAAAGGAGACAAACATTAATGACATGAGTGGTTGTCAGACAGTCCCTCAGGGCTATTTTAATTAGGGCACAGTGTCCCATAGCCTTGCACCTGTTGCAGTTCCACTTCTTCCTCCACAACTGCACTTTGGAGAGAGGTGTGTGTAGGGAAGAGGAGGATGGGAGCTTTGCTGGTTGTCTTCCATGTGAGGGAAATCCATAGCTGCTACTCAGCAGTGTTTAGCAGTCGTCTTAGGGCTGCTACAGTGACACAAAGAGGATTTACAGAGGAGCAGAATTCATTCCTTTTGGTCCCCCAGACTGTGTGAATCTGGCCTTTGGGTGTTATATCCTTCCATGGAGAAGATGCCCCTTAGTCTGCTTCTTGTTTGACTTTTTTTCCTCATCTTTATTTAAGATTCTTTTGTTATATGATATGTTTATTGCCAGAAGTTATGTAAAAGACAGTGAAAACGTTTCTACTTTAAACATAATTATCTCCAAGTCAGAACTAAGAAAAAGCATGCTGTCCTCTATATATGTGTTGCAGGTCATGTAAATCATGTTAAATGTTGGAATTAGATAGGGAATCTTGCAATACAATGTGCTATGTATAATTTGCTGTTTCAGACACACATATTCTCTTCAAAAGCGGAAAGCAAAGTATCTCTTCTCCCTGCCTCACTTCAAAGCCCTCCCCAAACGGCAATCTATTCAATGCTACAACACTTGCTAAAGACATTAGTCAGGTCGGTGCCTCAGTGAAATAAACTGAAAGCAGAGGAGACGACTTCTTGCTGGTATGAGAAATATTGGACTGACATAATTTAACAGCAGACATTATGGAACTAATTCCGCATCTCCCATTTTTTGACTGGTATAGCAAACTGGCAGCTGCCAGACATGGGAAATGATTTTCTAATGCGATTGCTGTGAACCATCCTGCGGTTGAGAGAGCTACTTTATTTTCTATTTTTTTTCAGAGACACCTTTTCTGCATTGGAAGATATGAAGTATAGGAAAGCCTTTGCCCTGAGTTTGTCTTGACTGATTGCCTTCTCTTTGTGACTGATTTTAACTGCAGTGAGCAAAGGATCATGCTTATACAGTTCAAGAAATCAGGCTGAATTGGCTGGTGAGGGAGACGGAGGATGGATACTCTTCATTTAGAATCTTGACTGTACCATCCCCTTCACAGACTTGTCACAGGGGAATGAAGGAGGGTAACAGAAAGCCTCCACACTTCTTGCAGGGAGGCTAGTAGATGGTATTTTAGCAGAGATTTATGCTATCAACTACATTTTTCCTTTGAACTCCTCAGAAACTCATACCAGGATTGCTAGCTTGTGCTGTTACTGCTGCTGCTGGCACATGGTAATTCCTAGGATGTCTACTCATGGCTGACAACCTTAACATGCTAGGTGCTGTACAAACACCAGCCTTCAGTGGGTGAGGTTATAATTAAATGCATTCCCACAGATCGTGAAATATAACCTGAAGAGATTTAAAGTGGGCCCTTCCGCCCTGAAATACAAGTCTGACTCATCTCGGCGCAAGAACTAAGCGGAGCTGAAAGCAGGCCTATGCCGAGGGGGTTGTGTGTTCCAACGGGATGGCTGTTAAGCTGCAGGTGCTTTCATCTCCCACAGAGATGCGTCAAACTCCTCCATCACACTGGTGGAAATCAAATCATGTCAGCTCAAAGAGAAGGAGGTGGGTATGCCTATTGCTGTCTCCATCCAGCTTCAGTTTCCATTTTGACTTCAGTGCCTTGCCATCTGCATGAAGCAGAAGGCTGTAATTTATCTCCCTGGTGACTAGAAATTCAGCTGCAGTTGTTCTTACCCTTGTTCTCCACATCCTTTTCATTTTCCTTCTGTCACTGCGGCCTCCCTCCCTTCATCCCACCCGGGGCCTCCCATGATTGCTGTTGAAGGAAGACAAACTGATATGCTCTTGCGTGGATGGGCTCTCCAAATTACTGCCAACACTCCCCTAAGTGTGTGTTCTCCCTGGTTTGGAGAGTCCTGTCTCCCCTTCCTCCTCCTCCACTGGGGAGAGGCCAGGAAGGTGGCAGAGGACCAAAGGTGGTTGTTTTGAGTCACAGTGGCTTATCCAGCCAGTAGTGGCTGAAGTGGGTGGTGTGGGATCTAGCAGTGACAACCTGCTGAAAACCTGGAGGTTTCTGTCCTAGAGGTCACTTTCAAGTAGCGATATCCCAGGTCCTGGGGCTGGGCAACCCTGGGGTCTCTTCTCATCCAACAGTGTGTTTGCTGCGCTGAGATCCCTGTTGGAAAGGCACGGGGATTTTGCTGCTGTTGTTACAATCAGGCCTTGATGGGCATTGACTGTCACAAATGCTATTGCTGTAGAGGCTGGTGCTTTAGCTCGTGGTGCCATGCTGTCTGTAATCAGGTTGGAGGTATTTTCTGCTGCCTCTGCAGTCTGACTTCCCCTTCCAGGAAGGGATGAGGATGAGTCAGTCTCTTTCTCTGCTGAATTTCAAAGAAGTCTGTATATTAGCTTGAAAAGGGTTCCCAAATTCGGAGAGCTCATGTTAGCTGAGCAGCATCCCCCCATTTGGGACAACCTCATTAATTTATGGGCTGCTAATTTCCATGGAAGTATCTTTCATGAACAAAATCTCCCCCAAGGTTCCTGCCTCTTTGTCAGCAAGCATCAGAAGCTTGTAGCGAGGCCTTGTATTACTAAGATTTCATTACTTACACTATACTCCGGAGCATTTATTAATGTACTGTAAAGCAAAAGGAATAATTAAAAATAAACTATGCTTGTCAAAGAAATAAAGTGCATCTTATGCTGCGTGATGCTGGCTTTTTTTGATAATTGCCCTTGTTCATTTTGCCATTAATTCAGGGAGTGAAAGAATTGCAGTGCGATCTGCAAGATGTTAGAACAGTTAATGATGCTTTTCTTTAATGAATAAGGAACAGCACCTTCATTTTCTGTAAGTGGAGAGCCAGTGACAGCACCCCTCAAGTCTTTTACGTCAGAGTTTTAATAGAACAACTGATTTCAAGAAAAGATTATGAAGCCACTGTACGCAGCCTACCTGTTTGAAATAGAAGCAGTACTAAAAACATTTAGTGATCTCTCTCCAGGTTGAACAGGTGCATTCTGTGGTAGGTTAACCTTTTTGCTTCTAAAATGGAAGCTTTTAAAACTGTCATTTGTAGCTCAAATTGCAGGTTCCTTCTTGGTAAAAAATCTTTTCTGCCGTTCTGGCAAGACAGTGACCAGTAGAATATAAGGACAAGGTTAAAAGCTGACATCTGGAGACAATATTCAGAGATGGTCACATGTTCCCCTGGCCCTAACACGACATCTTTAGAGCTGAGCCTGTACAGAAACAAGAAATGCATTTTAAATTCAATCAAGCTATTATTGTCTCAACCTGTGGAACAGAACTGCACTTGCTTATCTTCCCCTCGGTATCTTTGTCTGACAGGAATATAGGAAGAATTGCCTCCAATCCCATTAATGCACCCAGGCCCATTCAGTTGTTTTGTTTTCCCAATGGAAAATTAGGGAAATAAAAAAAAAAAAAGTGCTTATGGAAATGCTGCCGATACATGCAGATGGAATTCAAGAAAAAACATCATTCATATATAGTAGCTGTTGGGGTTTTTTTTGCTTTTGTTCAAAATAGACTTGCTTCTCATTTCTGTACTCCAGGGAAAGAGACATTTGCAACTAAAGATGTTTGCAACTAGAAGAGTAATTAGGAAGAACAACAGCATATATCTCAGAACTATCAGTACATTTTGAGCTTGTTCTCTATGATGTGGGTTTTGTTGTTTTTTTTTTAATTATTTTTTTAATTTTTATTTTTTTTTTTGTTCTGACCTAATGGGATATGTTTCTCTGATGTAAATGGTACAGAATTGGGGGTTGTTTATGGAGCAATTGCTTTCCAGAAGATGTTTGTATGCTAAAATGATACTCCACTGGTTAAGTTTAAACCATTAAGGAAGATAATAACCCATTCTATCCATAAAGACAGGCCTGAATGAAAACCTGTGATTCAAATGCCCTGCCAGCTCTGTGTCTTTTTCTGCCCTTACCAGCTGAATTCGTGTGTTCTATTCCTATTTTACCGGTGTATTACTGGATGAGCTTGAGGAAATCCTCATCCCTTGTGACTCCACCTGCATAAGATCACCCTCCATTTATGAACCCTTTTCAATACTCTAAAAGCATGTTTTCAAGGGCAGTGCTACCTATATCTTGCAGAACAATTTTCACCAGCAGTCATCAAACTACCTGAACAACTAACGTAGGAAAAATGATGGAGAAATTATGTGGAGGAGGCAACCCCAGGTGATCCCAAGGCCAGAAGCAGAAAATAAGCACATCTCCACTAACTGGAGAGAGTCTTGGTCCAGTAAACTGCCTTGCTGAGGTACAGTTTGACATCTTTCTGACGCTGGGAAAAGGCCTCCATCGTTACCCCCATTCAGCCTCCAAGGAGAATTTGCCTGGCCTCCCTCCAGCCTCTGCACAGGGGTTGGATTGTTATTCCTGGTGGTCTACTCTTGAATGTCTTTAGCTCTGAACATGACCAAATAGGTCTCATGGACAAGGGAAGTTTGGCACAGGGTTTCTCATCCTTGCCTTGTCTGACTGACAGAGGAAGGGTGGCCTCATGTTTTTGATCCTCAGGTGGTTCTTAGGGGCTCTGGAGTCACAGTGCAACCTATTTGCTGAAAATTCCTTTGTGGACTCACCACCCTTCCCTGTGCCTTGGTTTCCCTCTTATTTCCCTCCTTTGACACTTTGCCTTTCAGAGTCTGCTTTAACGTGATCTTTTCCAGCAGAAACCTGCTCCATGTTTGCACAGTACCTTGCATGGTGAGATCCTGAGGCAACTGTAGCTGATAAAAAGAATAAAATCCTTTGAGAAAGGGTAGCAAATTTGTTTCCATGCTACTGAGATGCTTCTTGTTAAACCTTGAAATCTTTTCACCTATGGGTATGAATGAGATTCTGTATTTTTAGTCACAGTTCTGTTAGGATGAATATGGGTAATAGTTCTCGTAAAATACTGGTACCTTGACAACAGAGTAATCCTAGTCCCTTTCCAGCCTTTTGTGTTTTGAAAAAAATCAGGGTTCTGAGACGCTGAGTGACTTTTATTTTCCTTGTGCATTTATTCTATGATCTGAAGCCTCAGATAGGAACAGAGAGAACAGAAGTTGGGAGACCCATGGTTGTATATTTAAGACAAAGTAACAGAATTTTAAAATGTTTTCTTTTCTAGGAAATCAGATACACTCTTTTTATTTTATTTTTGTAATTGCAGCTGCTAGTTCAGCTGGAGGAAGAGGTCTGCACTGGGTTACAATAAAGACAAAATAAACAGCTATCCTAATATCCAAAATAAACAGTGCATCCCGATCAGATTTTCTTGACCCTAAGAGGGAAAGGACTTTAAACCAAGGGAGAAAATCTCAGCTGGGGTCAGCATGGGCACAAGTTCAGGCTTTTAATTTTGGCTTCTCCTATGGCCCTGCAGTCAGGAGTGATCCAAAGTCCCCTTCTCAAGGCTGCTTGAGCCTGCCTCCTTGTTTAGCCGGTGAAGAGCAGAGCCTGGAGTGTTTCAGTGACGTACATGTGGCATGGACTTACGGCACGGCTTGCTTCTCAATGCGCTAAGATGGTCAGACATTCTCCAGTAGGCAGTGAAAGGAATTTCCTGAAAACATCTTGAACCTGGGTACCAAACTAGCCTCCTAAAGTCTGTGCTTGGCTTTCCGCGTCAGGGCTAAAGCAATTCCTTTCCAGAAACCTTCTGAATGTGTAGGAAAGGGTTGCATTTGCTGGGGGAAATGCTGATGTAAGCAGAGAGACATGGACTTTGTTCATAGTGCTGGCTTGAGAATGGCAAAACCTTTGAGGAATGAGTGCAGAAGCAGCCTGCAAGATTTAGACACTGCCAGGATCTAAGGTCTGCAAGAAGATGCTCAAGTCCTTGATTGGAGTTACGGGCAGCACAGCTGTGAGATTTGCAGTAAATGAGAAAGGGGATGACAAGGAGGGTGTGAAAGGCAAGCTCTGCTTTAACCTGTGTTTGAACTCATGCTAACAAACAGCCAGACAGGAGAGAAGGAATGGCTGAGGCGCAGGCTGTGTGAGTGATGGTTGCACTCTTTTAAGTTTCTCTTTTGAGAAATCAGTGGAGACCCATGCAAAGATAGCAGTGAGGCAGGAGGAAGAGAAAAAGCAGAAAAATTAATGCTGATGAAGAAGAAATGGAATTTCCCTAGACTTGTGTCTGGGACTCAGTTAAGACCAGGTTAATTTTAGAAAGAGTTAAAAAGTTCCCGCTGCAACATGTCCAGGGGCCACTGGAACGAGCTATATTATTCAGGTTATTTGATTTCCCATGGATTGACCTTTTTTTCTGCATTATATATGCAAAATATATACCTGTCCACACAGTGGGTATTTTGAAGGTATAGGAAGGATGTTCCTAAACATGTGATGGCTCAGCTATTCAACTTAAGTGATTGGTAGCCCCAGAGTGCTTGCCTATCTCCAGAAAGGAAAGGTTCTTTTTCGCCCTGTTTGCAAAGGTTTGCCCTGTTGTTTTTGTTCAGACAACATAAACCTAAGTTCACCCCTTAGCTGGTGGGGAAGCCTGAGAGGATGCAGCAAGGAAGGAGCAATGTGTTCTGCAGGCTGCTTCTGGTGGTTCATGTCCTGCCTGCCAAGTAAACTGGTGCTGTTACAGCAGTCTTCATACAACAGTCACAACTGTGCTGTACACTTTTCCTCATTCAGCGTGGATGTGATAGATGAAAGCACCTTAAGTATTATCACTCCCATTCCAAGACCGCTTTGTGTAAGATACCTCAAGAGGTAAAGTATTTCTAGTCTGCTCGGTTGCGTGACAGTGACTTGTACTGCCCCAGCCAGACACCTTGACTCCCACAAGACCAGCAGCTCTTTCTTACTGGGAAGCCCCTAGCCTCTGAGCATAATGGTTTTAGCTGGGGTTGGTGGTGCTGGAGGAGGCTGAAGGGCAGGAAGGAAGCCCTGGCATCTGCTGCAGGTGTAATGCCATACGCCCTGGCTGCGGTTCGAGATTTGTGAGGAAGAGACAACCATGGTCTCCTACCTGAGGCCTGAGTCAGACCAGGTCTGCTGGCTGGCTGGCTGGCACGCCCCATCCCACCCACAGCTGTGACAGCTGTGGCCTGTGGGCATGGGTCTCCATCTCAGCCAAGGCGACACTTTTGTAAAACCCAGGAACAAGAGTGAGAAGGACAGATTCTCGCTGTAGGAAGTGACTTCCTACAGTGGGGCTGCCTGACCCCATTTGCACAAAAGGAGGAAAGGCTTTGCTTGTAGAATTTAACCTACTCTCATGTTATCATGGCCTGTACAAAATCTTGCTTCACATGAGCCTCTCTGGAAGAGATTTATGATTTGAGAAGTTATGTTGTAGTTGGTAATTTAATAGTCTCACTTAACTGCAATGATATTCTTGGTTTTCTTGCCTTAGAGTCAGCAGATGACTTTCACTACCGAAAGCACAGCCAAAATTGTATGTCTTATTGCTTTTTTGGGGAATGGGTGCTGTCAAGATACATATTTCCAAACTGATATAGATCACATTTTTTCTTTTCAGACCAAACCCTGTCTCCCCATGTCCTTGCAAACAGCTGGGAATATAAGACCACCGACACAAAGAAAAGTCTGTAGCCAATGCCACATTGTCAAAGTACCCCATTTGTATTGTATCGATAAATCAGGCAGGCTGAAGCCATTTGTCAAAAAGACGTTTGAATCAGATTCACTTTGTGTGCAGAGGATGGTTGGGAGGTTAGTACTTGCTGAATAATTAATCAGCTCATGATTTGTTTGAAATACAATGCAGAAACAACAACAAGAACAAAATGAGGCTTTCAGCTAAAGTGGCTTGAGCATTTGAAGAACATTTAATTATGTCATCCTTTGATCAACACGTGCAGACTTTAAATATAGACAGAGAAAAAGACTTTCAATGGGGTGGTTAATAGCCTTCTTGTTGACTCATACACATTATTAGGAGAGCAAGAAACCTACTAATTTCTGGCCTATTCTTTTCAGGATGGAAAGCACTGTCATTTCTTTGTCTCCTAAATCCTCTGATGTTTCCAGGCAATATTTCTTGTGGTCTTGGAAAGCTGTGACAAAACCAACAGTGGCTGTAGTTCTAGTCTCTGACCCATGCTGCACAAAGCAACTAACCCCTACCATAACATTGAGTGGCAGAAGCAGTCTCTAGGAGACCTGGCAGAGCAGACTTTGCATATCCATTTGTTCCCTCTGAGAAGTTAACGATGTTTCATGGCCCCTTGGGTTGGCCAGTTTGTCTAAAGCTACAGCTTCCACAGAGCAAACCAGGGAGCTGGGAAGCTCGGTGTTATTTTGAATTTTAATGTACATCTTGCTCGCAAGGCAGTGTGACTACACTCCCCTCTCAACAACAGTTACTATTTAAGGAAATAGCAGGGAATCCATCTTCTCTATAGCATGAGCGGAGAAGCCATCTGCTCCTGTCTTTCTGGATGGACAGCAACATCTCCTGGAGCAGGCTAATACCAGTTTCAAACTCAATCATGAGTAAAGGGTTCCTCACATTTATAATTTTTATCAGATTTGAAGTAGATCTGTACATTGTCCTAGGCTTGTGGAGCTAGGGGACACGGCCCTGTAGGAGTGCCATTTGTTACCCCGACTAATGACTCAGTAGGTGAGGTGCTGGTTAAGCATATGGGCCTTGTCAACATCCCATTAATTCTGCATCCCACTAGTCCTGCTTCTTTACAGGATCTCTTTGCTTACCGCAGTGTGTCACATCCAACACTCTGGCAGGAATGACAACATGCAACATTTTAAATTCAGTCCATAAGTTTTTGGAGAGTGGAGGATGTCAATACTGTAAGGAAGATTCATGGTCTTCTAGAAAGCCCTCACCTCAGAGATGAAAATAGCTGGTGGGGTCTCACCTTGTCATCAGTTGGAACAGAATGCCTTTTGCTGGTATGTTGGAGATGTCATGTCTAAGACTTATAACATCTGGTCTGATGGTATTTTGAAGGTATTTTGAGGGGGTTTTGGGGTTTTTTTAGATTTAAGAGACTTTTCAATCTGAACCTACCTTGTAGGGTTACAGGCTAAATTTAGGTGATAACTCTTCATGGACAGTTCACGGGTGGTGCTAAATATGGTACAAGATCCTTCACTATTTAAAGGTACTGAATAGGGGGGTTCCCATGGGAATCTGTCTGGCATTTCAAACATCCTCATATTTCAACACTTGTCATTTGTATGGTAGCCCACCTTTTGTACTAGATTCTCAGAGAACATCATAAACATTTGCTATAGGCAGAGTCAACACAGAACTTACTTGAAGAAATTCGTATGTCCATTTTATAGGAAGAAAAAGTGAGTTTGAAAGAGGTTAAATGGTTTGTCCACGGCTTGAGAATAAATCAAGGGCAGAACCTGGGACAAGACCCTGGAGTGCTGACATCTATTCCCAAAAGACAAACATGCATTAAAAAAAGGAGCAGTAAATTGGGCAGTGCTTCCAAGTTTTCTTGATTAAGGAAATGATTTGTACAGGCCATTTTCTAGGAATTTATTGCTGATTGCGGCTTCCTTTAATGTACATGGAAAAGTGACTTCCACGCTTACTCAGCAGCAATTAAATGGCATGAAATATCAAACTTTAGAAAGTAAGAGGGAATGCTCAAATCGATAAAAAATCCATGACTTTTTGGTATAATTAAGAATGTCATGAGGAGTATTCATTTGTGTGGTTGGTTTTTTTTTTTAGTTTTTGGAAATATATTTTCATAAGCTCTTTGAGCTGCTCAGCATGCTGCAATTTTTTTAATTTCCTCTTTACCAGGTTTATCAGCCTTAATTATAGCTGAAAGCGATCTTTGTCTCAAGAAGATGAAAACTCTTTGTGAAAATACGTTGATGAGGTTTGTTTCCAAGCCCAGATATATTTCCTAATTAGATCCTTGTTGTAATAGGTTGCATAATTAACAAAAACACGGGGAAATATTCAAAGTAATAATTTTCTTTGAACAAATGTATATGAAAAGGAGAAAACTAAACTAGTGCTTTAATTAACCTGCTTTGGAAAAGCACTGTCAACATCAAACTGAGTATTAGTCCTTCTGGGCCATGCAATATTTTATATCTTACCTGCCTGTTAATCTGTTTAGCCTAAAGATCTGACACCCCCAGGAACAAAACCTCTTATTTAAACAAGATAAACAAGGTCAGGCTTAATTAACTTAATTAATTCTTGGATAAGAAAACTTCATGGGAAATCCCACATTTCCATTTGTTCTGATACTTCTGGGATGCCTGTTTCATGACCAGCTATAATGACGTTGGCCAATGTCAACAGGGATCAGCGGGCTCCAGTGACACCTTTCTACTTTTTCCTTGCAGCAGTGCTGGGTGTCACCAGTTCAGCTTCTTGATCTGACAGAAAACTGGCAGTGGAGAAACTAAAAAATAAATACAACACTGGATATGACAGTGCCCTCACAGGGGTGACTTTGCAGTGACAGGGTTTGTCCCCTGCCACATCACCCCTGGGCCCACCTCTGCTGATCCCTGGACCACCCACCAGGCAGCAGATGGCATCCATTATTTGGTCCCTGAGACTGATGTTTGGTAGCACTATGGGACAGAGCAGGGTTGCGTGTTGATGTGCCAGTGGGATGACTGATCTTTTCTTGGTCAAGCTTCAGCTTAGTTCTAAGATCTTCCCTGGTCTGGGGAGTCTTCCCTGGATGACATTCTTCCATGTCTCCATTGTTTCAGATGTGCTGAGGCACTATTTGTGTACTTCAAAATTTGCTGCTGTCCATGGACCACCTGTTGTTTCAGAAGACTGATACTGTGGTTAAAGCAAGTCCAGGGCTTTCAACCCTTGTCTCTGCCATGGATTTGCCTTAGCTCAAGATAATTCCCCCCTGCCCTGCCCTGTTTCTAAGTTAGTCTCTTTTCCAGCATGTGCTCTTAAAACATCAGCTTGCCTCTTAGGGTTCGTTCAAGGCACCATTATTTCTTATTGCAAAATGCCACAAGACTCTGATAAAATAACGTCCAGCAAAAGGAGCTGTGTGACTTTCACAGCTACAATACAGCAACTGGCGCCTCCTTCCTTCCTTCTACAGCAAGGACGCCTCTCTCACTGCTCAAGGGGGCAGCAAGGGGGGTCTCTTGGGAGAGGGGTGCTGTTGCCCCGGGTTGAGAGGGATCATGCAGCTCCCTTGAGAGCCAGAAAGGATAAGATGTCAGCACCCTGCAGTCTGCAAATACACTCAAAGTATTATGAGCTTTTCTTGGACATGGTATAGAGTATCTCCAGGGAGCTTCAAAAAGAGCATCTGCGACTCCCTGCTTTTGATCCTTGACCTCTGAAGGTCAGAGTTGACGTTTGATTGAATGCCATGCATTTGTACTGCCTTTATTACATTTATATCACTGAGGCACTATTCCTGAGACAACTGCAACATAGATTAGCAGTTGCAAGGTCTGCAAGTGACAGATAAACCTATTCTTTTTGGATAATGTACCCTTCTGGTTTTGCACAAATGAGAGAAGTGAAAGGAATAGTACTGTGTATTTTGTCCTGGCCTGTTGTATAAAGCAGGCCTGCTTTCTACCACACAAATATAAGGAATATTTAACACAAATCAGAAGAGAAACCTAGCCAGAATACCCCTTCCTACCCTCTCTTATGAAAGACTTCACCCTTCCCTGAAAACCAGGACATGATTCCTGACTGATGACAAAATAAAGCAAGAGTTCATAGAATCATAGAATCACGAAGGGTTTGGGTTGGAAGGGACCTTACAGATCACCTGCTTCCAATCCCCCTGCCACGGGCAGGGACACCTTCCACCAGACAGGTTGCTCAGAGCCCCATCCAGCCTGGCCTTGAACACTGCCAGGGATGGGGCACCCACAGCTTCTCTGGGCAGCCTGTTCCAGTGTCTCACCACCCTCACAGTAAAGAATTTCTTCCTAATATCTAATCTAAATCTACCCTCTTTCAGTTTGAAACCATTACCTCTTGTCCTACTCCTACAGGCCCTACTAAAAAGTCCCCCTCCAGCTTTCTTGTTGGCCCCTTTAGGTACTAGGAGACCACTATAAGGTCTCCTTGGAGCCTTCTCTTCTCCAGGCTGAACAACCCCAACTCTCTCAGCCTGTCATCACAGGAGAGGTGCTCCAGCCCTCTCATATTCTTCATGTCCCTCCTCTGGACTCAATCCAACAGGTCCACGTTCTTATGCTGGGGGCTCCAGAGCTGAACACAGTGTCCCAGGTGGGATCTCATAAGAGTGGAGTAAAGGGGACAAATCACCTCCCTTGACCTGCTGGCCACACTTCTTTTGGTGCAGCCCAGGATACAGTTGGCTTTCTAAATTGAGAGGAGGTAAATTAAAGGTAGTCAACTTACTTGGAAGCTTTTGTTGTTGTAAGAATTTATGAACAGTGGAAGGGAAATGAATGCATGGTTGCATTTAGATTCTGAATTCCCCATTGCTATGATGACATTAAATTTTCAGGATGTTTTTGCATATATAAAACACAACAGCTGTCCTATGGGAAGTATAATTACAATTAAAAAAAAAAGGAAAGAAAATAAGTTATGAGTATACAATCAACCCTTGAGGAAGGGAGACAATATCTGAGAGAAATGATAGAATTGAAGCTGCCTGAAATCTTTTCAGGCACAGCTTAGCAAGTAGTTAGGGAAGAGAGGCCAGAGCAGAAGTTTCAAAAACTGAAATACTAAGAAATATATTAAGAAAAAAATAGTAGCAGAAGTGGGTATAAATATCTGGAGAAGGCAGAGAGGGATCTAGTGTTCACCACCTGCTTTGAAATAAGAGCAAGGAGCCAAAGACTGGGAGCTCAAGCTCCCTGAAGTAGTGGGAGTCAGATTTAAAAAAAGCGAGAAGAGCTGGTTCTTCACAAAATTTGTGGTAGACCTGTGTAATTCATTTCCTGGGGATATTCTGGAGGCAAACTTGCATGTGTTCAAAGGAAGTCTGGAGAAATACTTGGAAAAGAGAGCTTTTGGGGCTTATTAAATAGGCAGGCCACAGGAGGCTTAGCGGAAATATCACGTATAATGTACAGTTTTACTTTTCCCTAAGGGCTTGTGTTCTGGATGGTGTCAGACAGTATGGCCATTCCCATGTTTTTTTTGCAAAAGTTGGTTGACCTTTAGCAGCATGAGAATCTGGAATTTGGGTTCATTGCCATTGTAGAGAGAATGGCAAAAGACTGTTCAAATATCAGCCCTTCCCTATCTTCCCAAGTGTTAATAACATGGCACATATGAATGATATCCATTTGTGAAACTTTAAAAAATGGTAGAATCAGATAATTTTTTCCCTTTTTTTTTTCCTCCTTCCATAAAATTGTTAACTCCTCTGCCTTCAGTAACATTGTTAACTCCTCTAAAAGGTCACCACTTAGATGTGAATAGCACAGCGAACAACATAATGTGCTTTTCCCAGGTAGCAGAACTGAAATAAAGGCTGGGAAGGGCTGCAGGCAAGGCTGCAGGACAGGAGACAGATATCATGGCTTTCAGTTGTCCATCACAGGTCCCAAATAGGATAAGGGACACAACCTGTGAATAAGCATCTGAAATCCCAAAATTAACAGTCTGGCAGTGTTTGTATCTCATTTTTCAGTCCTTCACAGTCCTAAGCAGGTTGAAACGGAGGCACAGAAAAAGCACTCCAATCACCTGGCAGCATCATAAATTCATTAGGAAGAACTAGACAGTACACATCAAAGCCCCAGTAAAGGCTACTATGCTTTCTCAGCAGCGTTCACTCACTTTTGGGGGGTACTTTACCCATCTCCAAAGATCTTGCGGCCATTTGATATTTTCAGTCCTTGTAGCTGCCATTTAAGCAAGTTTAATCCTGTCCATTTTCTCTGAGCTTGGACAACCTGAGCTAAAAAAAAAAAATCGGCAGACCTGTTATCAAACACAGTTCAGCAACCAACCCTTGAGATGTGTCTCATTTATGTCTCTGCTCCTGGCCAGGGATCATCCCCCCTGCACTATGATCCATCTTCTCCAGGCAGCCCTACAGAGGCAGGACAAGGCAGTGGAATGGCTATATCTCCCACCCTTGGACACTGAAGGAAAAACAGGTGTGCGTTTTGGCCGGTAGATCCCCAAGTGACAGAAACTGCTGGGTGGCTCTGCAGAGACCAAACTCATGTCCATGCAACCTTGTCATTGGTGTGCTCCCTTTCTCCCAAAGTCCAAGTGTAGCCCTTGGGGCACAGGACAGCCATCCTGGGTGTTTTGAAGAGTTAAGTGCCTGGTGAATGGCTACAGCTTCAGGGAAAGGACATTTATAAAGCCAGAATCCAGGCTTATCATACTGACTGGCATCAGACAGGATAGTAATTTGTCCCTTCCCTCCCCTCTGGCCTGTTTTTCCCACCTTAAGCTGTAAACACTTCTCAGCAGAGACCATAAGATGACTTTACGTTTGTAGACCATCTAACTCAACAGGGTCCTCCTCTCGATGTATTCTTACAAAACATGAAATAATAATGGTGACTTTGCTCTGGTGTTTAATAAGATGGAGCCTTCCAATCCTTATTGCAACCTCCAGCTGTGTAGAGTGTAGGGCCAGGAGGGATGATTAGATTATCTAGCTTAACCACCCATAAAACACAGGATGCAGAATTTCATTCTCCATCACAGCACAAATAATAAATAGAATAGTCCAAGGCAAACTCTAATATCCAATTTTTAATATCAACTACAATATGCACGTAGAGGGAGACATTAAACAAACCCCTGTGTCTACCAATCTACAACCCCCCTGGCAGTACTTACACATTTCTTATTGCTCACTAGCTTATTTACTGTGAAGGAACAAAGTTAATGCTGAGCTCTGAAGCATTTCTAATGTGAACCAGTTTTGCCCTGTGGTTTCATAATGAGCCCCACCCTTCTTCATCTCCCTCTGCTTCCCCTTCTTTCTACTTTTCCTCTTTAATTTAAAAATAAAGTGAAAATATGCCCTTTCTATGAGGCAAAATTCAGATTAAATTCCTTTAAGTGCTGTTTAGTGTCCAGGCTAGTAGCTTGAAGCCAGCCCTGTGAATCACAGGTTTGATTGCCCTGATAGGGCAGCACAGAATGTCTTGCTTAAAAAGAAAGGATGTAAAAAGATATTAGCAGGACTGGGTATTTTTTTTTCAGGAGGAAAGAGAAAGACAAAGTTTTATGGGAAAACTCTATTAAAGTCATCAACTTTCCCTTGCTTCAGGTCAAAAACTGTACAGTACCACTGGAATAATACGGTTTTAGAAAATTTCTGTACAGCCTTTATTCTTTTTTTTTTCTCCTTTTTCTCCTTTTTCTCTTGTCATGTTTATGCCTGGGGTCTTTTTATTTGATCATTGCTCTATTAATGGCCTTGAATCGATGAATGAGCAACTATCTACGAAGTAAAACAACATGCAAAAAGGTGGGGAGCAGGAGAAAATAGATGGTGTGAACAAACTACATGCCATGGGGAACCATGCTTACTTACCAGTGAGCCCTGGAGGCAGGAGAGGATGAAGGGGATCTCTTGTTAAGGGAGACCTGGCAAAATTAAGACGACTGGGAATAAAGTAAGACACAACGGGAGATGGCATGTAAAGTTGTGTGGAAAAATCAAATCTGTTCCTTCTTTCTCCCAACATACTGCATAGCTTCAATTTGTCATTTGCTGCCTGCACATAATAAATGCAAACTGTTTTACCCTAAGGCTGGGCTTTGAAGACAAGTATCACATTTTGCCATTAAGACTGAAGAAACCTGGGTGTTATCAGGGTCTGAACACAGCCCACCATGGGCACAGTGAAGTATCTCGTCAGCTGTAGGAATAATGAGCCAGAGAGAAAGAATTCACATACATAAAATTGTTAGTCATTACACTTACTATAGTGAGTTTAAAAATTTGTCCCTGGTCTGTCATTCACAGCAATCCCCTAACCCTTGCATTCACATTGCTGTTCAGCAATGTCTCCTTCTGTAGCTCAGGGAAACTCATCTCATATCCCTTTCTCAGCTTTTCAATCTGTAAAATGGGAGGCAATGCTTATCTTGTTTAGAAGCACACAGCCAAAATTAATAATTAGCACCTTAAAAACGCTATGGAGAGTCTATGTATGATTTATTTTCAATAAATAGGAATACAAAATGAATGAGGGCTTTGTCCTACAATAGTCTCACATTTTAAGCAATTTTATATGGAAATTGTAGCATTTCACACCAGTAGGACCGGACACTTCATATTCTGCATTTGTAGATTTATATTTGCTTAAAAATGAAGTATATCTTCTTGTGGTAAATTTTAGGGGATTAAGCAGGATTAGGCCTTGATTTTGCTAGGTGTTCTACAAACATATGACAAGGACCTCTTCTTGCTAGGGTTTATAATTTTGAACTTTGATCCCACTCCCAGCAATTTTAGAAGTACAGAGATAAGTGCTAGTTTAAATACTTTCAATGCCATCATATTCAGTGAAACAACCATGGGCTTAGCTTCCCAGCATTTGTATAATCACAGCATAATTTTTGCTGTTATGCAAAAAAGTTTGAGTCTTTTTCAGGGGGTGAGGGTAGAAACACTTCAAAACCTTGCACATAATGTGAAACTTGGAGGGTAATACAAACTTTCAGCTGACCTTTACTGATGCAGCTGATGCGTGGTAACCTCTTGTCTCACAGTTATGTGTCTGGATGGTCAAGTCCATGATTGCATGGCCCCCAGCCAGCTCCCACACCCGGAGTCCCTTCAGCTGTTTTGGGGCGCTTCACCTTTTGCTTCATTGTGGACACAGGTTAAAAATTTCAGCAAAATGCTGTCCTTGCTGTCAACAGTGCAGAGGAACAGGAGGAGAAAAATTTCCCCAAACCAAGGGCTGGATTTGCTGCAAGTGAATGTGGTGTTTTGAGTAGCTTGGTAGTAGGTGGGAAGGAAGGAAAAGAAAGGGAAAAGAATTTGGTTCTTATATTTTCTAAGCCCTTTGACTGTAAAACAAACACCTGCGGGGCGGGGTGGGGTGGGTGGGGGTATGGGGGCGGAAGATTACTTGTTGATACAGAAAATTAAAACCATTTCTTTCAAATCACGGGCATATGATGTAGTAGTTCCCACTACAGCTTTAGTATTAGCATAGATTACAATGTGACCAAGGCATTAACAGAATCAACTCATTTAGGAGTGTTCTCTCAGGGATTCTCTGACCTATGCCATTCCGTGTCTGATCTTCCCCTTTGCCCCCTGGTATTCTCTTTTATTTTTAAGGCCAAATTGAGTTCAACAACACAGAAGTGTAAAACAGAGGAACCTATTGCTCTGCACACATGGAGCAGTGAGTGCCGTGCACTGCCTGCACAGGTGCTGAGTGTTAAACCCTGGTGCCTGGGGCCCTCGTTCCTGACACCAGCTTGATTAAGTGAAGAAAGGAACTTGTCTAGGCTGAGATGCACTACGTTCTGCTCTTCCTCATTTCATGGAAAACAGGCCCAAGCACAGATGAGGACAGATTATCCACCTGTCCTGGGAAAAGGGAAGGTTTTCTGTGGAACATTCGGTCTTAATTTCCTAACATGCTCCCATGCTTTTCCCCCATGTTCTTTCTCCAACAGCACTACTCAAGACACTCTTCCCCCATCTCTAGTTTCATCTCACAGTGCTGATCCCTGCCTCCTTTCAACACCCTTAAATTAATGCAATCTCAACATTTGGAAACTGTATTCCTAGAAAGAACAGAAGGGAAACCCAGGGACGATAGTCTCCCAGAGTCCCCTGTCAAGGACTGTGCAAAGTCCTTGTAACTCCTTCTTTAAATAGATGCTGGCAAATTACAGCAGTGTCATTTGGTCTTCTGCTTAACAAGCTGTGTTCACCCTTTCTTACTGTCAGTTCTATTTTCCCAGGGTTTATCAGTTGTCAGATATCTGCCAAAAGGAGCAGATGAAATCTCAGCTCTCGGGGGAGATGTTGCTCCCTCACCTCCCTCTAAACCCTCTCCCCAACTCAATTTTCCCGTTTGGCCAGTCTTTATTTATAAATCGAATTCGACTGAAATTGTGTTTGAGGAATTGGCCTTTTTCTGTGTGTGGGTTATGAATAAAGCATGGTGTGGGCCTTTCAGTTTTAGATGCCTCTTGTTTTTTTCTGTCAGCTACGAAATGACTCAAGACTGGATTTAAAAGGAAAGGATCACTGATAAGTCAGTGCTGGATAGGCTGCAGTAGTTACGGCTCTATTGAGAAATGATAATACGCTAGAGGGCTGGCATACACATGGTTAAAACATATTAGCTTGCTTGAGCAGCGCATTATGATTTCATAAGAGGTTCGGGTTATTGAGACTGAGGTAATTAATAGGCCAAGCAGAGTCTGCAGAGTCGAGTCTGACTGATGGTACATGCAAGATGCATCTCACAGCTTTTGCAGCCCCTAAATCCCTCTCAGGATTAGGGCAGTTCCAAGAGGTAACTTTCCTATCTAGATTTTCTATAAATACTGCCTAATAAGATCTTCTACCTGCCCTAGAGGAGGGATTTCGTATCTTTAAAGAAATTAAAAGAAGGATATTTAATATCTCAAACTATTCTTAAGCATCGAAATTCTAAAGTGCCAGGAAAGTAAGTGTTATGAATTTAGATGAATTTGGACTGGTTTAGCTCATATTCACAGATTGTTTAAAAACTGTAGAATCTACATTATTTTCTTCCAAATCGGACAATCTTTTTTCTCACATTAGAGTAAAATAGATTCTTGCAAATAAAAATATTCCTGTAAATCAAAAGATAACAAGAAAGGAGGATGTATGTTATGACATAATGGGGACAAGGTTAGAGGTAACTGGGATATGGCCTTGAGTATAGTGGCTATTTTGACTTAATTCTTTGCGAGACGCAAAATATGGAGACAAGGTTAGGGCTTCTGCAGAGAATGGGTGTAAATGAAATGGAAATCATTATGTTTGAGGTGGAGGCAAGAATTCAGAAGAACTCAGTATGTCTGAGCTTTGGGATATCTGGCACTCACTTGGAGAAAAGACAGACTGGTACAGAAAATGCACTCATGGACTTTTAAAGGAAGAGAGTGTTTCAGTGCCAAGCAGGCAGCTACTGACACACATGGTGTCCAAAGGAGGGTGGGCAGGGAGAGGAAGGGAGCAGGCAGCAGGGTGTTACTCTGACCTTGAAGGTATGGAGAGCATTAGGGCAAATCTCAAGGAAAGAATAATTTGAAATCTGGAGATAAATGGGAAAATAATACAAAAAGGTAACTTGGGTTTACCAAAGGTGAGTGCTACAGAGTAGTGGGACCTAGTTTTTTTTAAGCCAGAGAAATGCAGTGGAACTAGTATGCCCAGACTGCAGCAAAATGCTGGTTCAAGGCTGCATGGGGCATGAGTAGGCAAGCCAGAGAAGAGGAGGATGAATAGGTGAATTGCATGTGGATAAAGAAACTGATGAGGCAAAATGTGTTGGAAGGGGAGCTAACTGGGTTGGAGTGAAATTTTTTCAAGGATCATTCTGGGGATCAGTCACATTTGATATTTTCAGTAACGGCCTTAGTATGAAGAGTGAGTCCGTGTTGGTGAAATACAGATGGAAAGCTTTGCCAGTATTCAGGAAGCCTGAATTTGTCTTTTGGAACAACCAGGCTAAAATAATATAATGGCATGAAATGTAATTGCCCAAATTGCAAGGTCATACATATGGGGACTAAGGAAAGGTATTTCTTCCTTCGATGGATCTGTTGGGGAAGTTACTAGCTGGAAATGAGAGGGAAAGAGAAAGACCTGGCTGTCTTAATTGCAGGATCTCTATAAGCCAGCAGTGAGATGTGCCTATAAAAATGCAAATGCAAACCTCTTAGGCAAGGTTTTCCCAGAACCTTTTGGAATGGATTAACAGAGAACCCTATAAGGACCCTTATCTGGAGCATCCCAGATGCCAAGGAGGAGAGGAGAACTTAGATGGGGTCTGCACAGGTGACCACAGGAACGCAAAATCTGTTTTACAAGAGAAAAAAGAAGATTCTGGTGTGTTTAGCCTCAGAAAGTGAAAGATGCAAGATGTGATTCACTGCAGTTGTGGTTTTTAAATATCTTATATACATGGGCACTCCAAGTAATTACCTATAAAATAAAATCAGTGCAATGAAGAGAATCATCAAACAAATAGATGATGTTGTCCAAATCAAGTGAACAATGAGGTGTGTGTGTGTTTAGATTAAGACATAGCTAGTGTCCAGTACCTACCCATGAGAACAGTTGTAATGAACAAGGGAGGTACCTGCTGCCTTTCCTTCTCATAACGTGATCACAGTGACAAGAATAACCCATCGGTTGCTTTAGTGTGAAATGGAACAAAAGAAAGTAGCTGTGTATGTGGTTTGAGATCTGTGGAGGAGATGCTTGCTGGGATTTTGGATCTGTCTCTTTTCCCAGAAGTCTGATTCTTGGAAAAATTTCAAAACAAGACAATAAGAAGCTTACCAGAATCAATACAGTCTTGTCCTCAAAGGGCTGCATTCAATCTCTGGTTAAATATTATAAAACAAAGTACGTCTGGTCCTATTTTAATGCACAAATCACAGCAGCTGACGCCACCAGTTTGTATCTGGGAAACCACATATAATTTTAAGTCAGATCTAGCAAATCATAACTCAAAACCAGATCTAATTTCTTGCTTGCTCCTGGGCCGGTTTGTGAGACAGCCAGGTGTCCAGCTTTTCATCAGCTGCTACCAATGTGCCAGCAAACACTGTCACCTGGGCAGGTGAACTATAGAGTGAGACAGATGCTGTCAGCTCAAGGGCACCTCCACAGTTTTTTGTAGGCCCCCACTCTTTTGTCCTAACTACTGTTAGTTCCCAAATCATTACAAAGCAAAAAGAAAATATCGTTCCCCCAACCAAAATTGTTCACTTGAGCACTGAAGAGCACCATGAGCAGCACCTTCGTGTATATATGCATATGAAAAAAGAGATTATGACTGCACTGTTTTTAATGTGTTTTATTTGGTAGAGGTAAGAAGAGATAATTGAAATAAACATTCTGTTTGAACCAGAGGAAACCGCTTGCAACTGTCTGGGTTCACACTCAAAGCTGTATTTCTTCTGAATGTGCAAACCAATCAGATTTTTAGGGCAGAGTCTTTTCCTATGAAAAGAAACATCCAGTCCTTTACCCAGTCCTTGGCAATTACCACAGAAATACTAAGGTGTCTTTGTGTATTCCCAGGAATAAATCCTTACCTCAGTTCCCTCAAAGCCACTCAGTTATGGAATATCCTAAGTGTTATTGTTAACCATTCAAAGTGTATGAGAGAAAATTAATGAAAAAACAGCTGAAATTGCTTCCGTTCAGGGAACATCGTCCGTCTCAATGCCATTCTTACTCACAGGCTTTTACACCTCCTGCAGTAATTGATTTCACGTCTGTCTTATGCCTTGTATCTCATGTTGGGGCTTTGGAAAAGACAAAAGTGTTGGACCCCAGGATTTGCTTTTCATGTAATGTAACGACTTCAAATCGTGTGTGGGGAACAAGGACTGAAAGAGGGACCCACCAAGCCCGCAGTCTCTGCCTGTGCTATTATGAACCCATCCTCTTCTTTTGCTTTCTTGTCATCCTTATTAAGGAGTACTCTAGACTGCAAGGATTTTTTTCCTAACAACACATTTATTACTTCAAGTTAATTCCCATTCTCTTCCTAGTGACTTTACTGTTTGGCATCACTTTTTAAACTAAGCACCTGCCTTACTCATCCTAGATTTATTTACATTAGCAGAGACAGAGCTAACATTATTTTAGATGCAATATTTTCAGTGCATCCCTGTGCAAGGACATTTATGAAGTTTCCATTTAATACTTCAACTCTTTTACTGTCCTTCCTAGTAACTTCATTTCCAATTTTTTTTCCACCACAATCTGTCTTCCTGTAACATCCCTAGGTTTTCCAATGCTGAAATATATGTATATGTACATACATACATACACGTATATAAACTCAGCCCAGTTACAGAATTGGAGCAAAGCATTTAATTTCTTTCTTCAAATCATTTCACATCATCTTTTCCAGCTCCCTGAGAACTAACACTGAAGATATATTCTTGGCATTTCTGGGCCTTGAACTTTTATCAGGGGTGCCTTTTGTATCTGGGACTGTTTAGTCCTGAAAGCTGTTCCAGTCTTTGCTGGGCATACACATCTTAAGATTTTCTTGTTCCAGACTAAAGATGTTTTCCAAATTAACCTAAGAAATAAACTGCGTGATAAATAGCCTGTTGGACATATAATCTGGAAGTTTATGATCTCTGAGCAGAGACTGCATCATGCTCATCCAACATACTTTCATCTACTACTGACTCTTTCTGTTCCCTTTTTAATTGGCTTCTTATATAGTCTCCTACTGTACTTTTGGGTCTGGTTTCTCAGGTATTTCCAGTCTTTGGGTTGATGTGTGCATTTTGGAAGTAATTTTATTGGTGTGGGAGATTTCCTGAAGAATCTTGGACAGACAGAAATAAAGAATATGGTAAAAATCAGAAAAGAAACACCATGCACACACAGAGTTTTGCTTCCACTAATTTCAGTGATGGAGGATCCTCCCCAACCCAGCCAGTATATCCCCATGTTACATATTTGCCATGATTTTCCCTAATCTCACTCTGAAAAGTCCCATGTGGTGTGGCTGCCTCTAATTGAAATTCTACAGCAATTTCCTTTGCAAGATTGATGGACAGGGTGAAAAACTGATCAGTCCTCTCTTTCAAGTCCCCAAACTGAAGAATAATGGTTCATTTGATTAAATTAATGGCTTGCAGGTTTCAAAGAATTAAAACATAGTCAGGCTGTGAAATCCACTTCCCTAGGAGAGTCACTGAGTCAAATGCTGTTAGTAGATTTTAGAAGGGTTAGAGATAGTGCTACTCATGTTAAAAGCACACAGATAAGGTTTACTTGGAGAGGATGATCAGATCAATTTTGTTTTCAAAAGGTGAAATTCTCTACTGCTGGGGGCTCAGAGGTGTTCTTTTCCCCCTCTTCCTCAGCCTCAGTGTCATTTGGTGTTGGATTTGGTGGGCAAATCTTACATTTTTGACAAAGTGACTGTGCACAGTCCAAGGTCTCACTAACATAACCTTCACTCATGCCCTGATCCAGCCACCTCACATAGAGTAGAGATGCAGCCATCATACCATAGCAGCACTGCTCTGGCTTGTTTAAACGTCTAAGGGCTGGGGTATTTTCCTAGACAACTCCCCATCACCAAATATATTAGTGTCCTGGTAGCACTGGCAATAATGGCAGCTCTTGCTCCCTTCTTTCATGTTCACCCTCAAGATACTGAAGCATTGTCTGAAACCTGGTGAGGGAACTTGGACACCCTACACATTTTTCTGTCCCAAATGCTCCCTATGGACAGGGTAATCCTTTATTTCCTTCTTCCTGTGACTACTTTGGGATATTATGACTGTTCCCTCTATTTCACCGTCAGCTGTGCACCCAAGAAGCAGGGCAAGAGCTATTGCTAGTCAGGAAGCTATTTAGATACCTTGCACATGATCATCTTCATGCCAACTCACAACTCCAAGGAGCATTTTATGGAGACTCAGTCCCATAGCAGGGGACAGGTAGTTGACAGCATCTCCCCAGCCCCTCTGGAACTCTTTTGCACCAGTTGGGAAAGCATTCAAAACCCATGTAGCTGTGGCCACATTGTGCCCTGACCGTGCTCCATCAAGCAAATAATCTCATGGCCTAATCTTGCACCTTGGATGGAAAGCTATGAAATTATGTTGCCTTAAACCATTTCAGTACTAAATCTGTGTCATCCTCCTCTGTTTATCCTTTGTGACTTGACTTTTCTCTTATATAACAGATAGGGTCTTTTCATATATGGCCTTCAGATTAACTCAAAAAGCAAAGTAAATAATCTTTAGGCCAGAGAGAAAATAAGCATCTGGTTCATTGCAGCAAATGCATACAGAAAGCTCAATAGAAATATCCCGTGGAGATGTTTGAAATGACAGGGAAATCAGCTCTGCAAATCGATATGTCTTGTAAAAAAAAAGGTTCAGTCACATCTTGTTGGGCATAATGGAAATTGATTGGCAGTTATCCATTAGCGATAATTTCTGTTTGATGACTTGCCATATGTTATCAAGCTCTAAATCAGAGAGGAGCGGATTAAATGAATAGATTCTGTCATGAAAAAAGTACAGGGTACCAGCAGCACAGCAAAGGATGCTATATGTATAATATGCACAGCGTCCTTCTAAGAGAGATGAATTCTTTAAACTACCCTAATTTTAAATATACAGGGACTATGTAGCCTGGCAGATTTACAGATTTGAGACTCCTAGGGACCTTTTCGCTCAAATCTTTTACTTGCTGCCTTTCCATGACAGGCAATCAGTGAAATGTCTATAGGCCTTTCAAACGATCTTTCCTTTAAGATTCAATAGGACTTTACATCTGCTGAGCCGAACCTATTAAAGGAGACTTTGTGATACAGTCCAGAGCTCTGCCTAAGTGCTGCAAACTACACCGAGCTCAGGTCTATTTGTGGGAATGTCACCTGGGGAGGAGGGTCATCCGTAAAGCGTTTCCCCCTGCCAATTATAATTACAGTGAGTTGAAGAACAGACCCTGAAACTCAGCATACGAAGTTATGAACCTCCAGTCAGGTAAAATACTGACATTCTGTTGAAGCCCCATTAATCCAATATACCAACACAGGCATGAAGCATAAATTCAGTTGTATGAAAGCTGCCTTATTTCATTTTCAGGAGCTACCTCTGATAGTGTTAGAATTTTGCTTCCTTCTTCAGAGAAAAATACTACTATGATTACACAGAAGATGCCATGCAATGGTTATGGGTGAACACAGCTTAAGGGAGCTTATTTCAGTGAGTGCTGACAGAAGTTTTAATGCTGCTTGTTTGAGAAAATTCAGGTAGCTGAACTATCCAGCTACCTGATGGCTGCTTATGGTAGGAAGAGCAGGAGAAGAAAGAGGCTGAAAGGGAGAGATCTCTTCAACATCTCTGATCATCCCAACTGTGGTTTATAGCAGGTCTTCATCATGCTGAAGACCTTGTGAACACACACAGTAAACCCCCTGTACCCTGCCATGCAGTGCTGTGTGGGGTGTCCTCATTCATTACCTTCCCAAACTCTCATTTATTCGTCTCCAGTTTTCTATGGATTTTTCTTTTAGAATTAGTAATTTCCTACAAGTTATTGAAATTCAGCCCTGAATGGTTTCAGATTAAAATTCAAAACCCAGAACTGTAGGGCTTTAAAGAAAGCTCCCCCTGCTCCCTTAGACTCCAGTCCCTCTCTGGTAGGCTTGGGAGAGCTCTCCTCTCTATTCCTTTGCTGACTCACCCGTGAAGCTTGACGCAAGCAGAAGCTATAATATGAAGGCTTGTGTTTTACCTCTGAGAAAAAAAAAAACATATGCATCCCCATTTTACTCTGAAAACCCAAGCCAAAAAGAAAACTCTTTCATGTTTTATATTAAAAAAAAAAAAGAAAAAAGGAGCAGTTCCAATGCTGAGTTCCTGAATGTAATAAAATAGGTTGTTAACTAAAACTACAGTGCCTGGAATGACTATTGATTTGCAAGCTATTTGTCCCTGGGTGGGAGGAGGAAAGGACGGGCTTGACAGTTTCCACTGAGCAGGGAGCTATGCAGGAAAAATTAAGATGAGCAAGTGAACGCTTTTCCTGCTTGCACTATTTGGGGCCTGATGCTGCAGTACAGCTTAAATGGCTATATCTCTTTGTGTGTGAATGGCAATGATTAGCGCAGTGTAGGAGAAAAATAGCCTCACTTAATCAGAATTGCACATTTTTGGAGATAACAATTTGCTAATTATTTCAGAAGAGCTGAATTATATCCTGGCAAGGGAAGAGGAGTTTTTTAACCACTTAATACCAAATAACTAATGACTAATAAATGGATGCCTAATGCTACCTTCTGCCTTAAAGGATCTTTGCAAAACTTCTACTTATTCACTGCCAAAGGAAAGGTGTTATTGTAGCTCAAGGATGATGTCTTATTTTCAGAACAAATGGGTGTGAATAAATGTGGGGCTAGAATTAGAATCCAGTCAGTAACCATGAAAGCACCTTGCTCCTGGAAAAGCTTTCTGTACAAAGCAAAGGATGCTTCCCAGTGCCCTGTTCCCAGAAACCCCTTATACAACAACAGAAAAGCAGATACACCTGTGTGGAGGTGGACAACAAACCATCTGTAATTGTGTTTTTGAAACAGTTGTACTTGTGCATGAAGTGCTGTGAACGCTTTGTGGTTCCAGCAGGACTTTGTTCTGAGAGCTAGCCACACTGGTAGAGGCTGGAGCTTTCAAGATTTAAATAGCTTTGGGTGAACAGCTTTCCACTCCTATTCATTTGCAGGGTGGAGCTGCCAAGAGAAGGATTAGAAAATCCCGTATGACATTACTCTCCTGAGACTGGCAATCCAGTTTTGCATATTCCAGAAATCCAGATAAGACTCCAAGCTTCTGAACGCTTTTACCAAATAAACCCTCTGACATTTATCAAGCTTGCACCTTCACAAGGTACTAAACACTGACGAGGAAAACGATAAAATAAATCTTTGCGGTGTTTTATGCTTTTCTGGTCTATTCCTGGTTGACTAAAGACTTATGAGTTGAGATGAGAGAAAATATGGCAATGAAATAGAAAAAAAAAGGCTTGTTTAAGGTGTGTTAGTGGGCAACTCATCAACTGACCTACAGAACTAAAAAGCTGTAGTGTCCTCATTGTGGGTTTTAAGGATTACATCTCATTGCTGTTACTGGTCAGCCTGCTGTCCCCTCTGCTTTCCCGAAGGTAGGTGCAAGGGAAGAAGAGCCAGCACAGGAGCCTACCCCGGCACACTGCACTGCTGTGGGAGGCAAGGGGGCTGCCACAAAGGGAACTGCAGCCCTGGGAGAAACTCAGGATTCAAACAAAGAGTAACTGATATATTGCCCTAGATTCAGAAGGGACTTTAAGAAAAACTAATGAAGTTTGCACTTTGAGGTAGCCTGTGTTAATTGGAGGAAAATAGTTTGATGGTAGCTTTGTTGTGCGACTGGATTAATCACTCCTCCAGGCTCGCATCTGCACCTGCAAAATGTCAATAGTCACATAGCCATCACTTTGCCTCTTTGCATGTCCCCAGATGAAGCTGTGGTCCCACCTAGACCCTTTAGGAGTGAAGGATACTCTCCTCCTGACTCCTTCCCTTTGTACACAAAGGCTGGCTCAGAGAGACAAGTGCTTCCTTTACCTCCCAATGCTAAATTTATGAGTAAAAGATTTTAAATTACTCTCGTGCTTTCTTTGAGCTTGTCACGTTTGCCTTTACAAAACAGAGGAGACTGTCTCCGGAGCATGTGGCTGTGCGTGCAGTGCAGCCTCAGCAGAGGCTCCAGCACTGAAAAGACAACCCTGTGGAAAACTCGAAGTGCGAGGGACCTCAGGTCTGCCCTTGCGAGGACAGTGCTCCTCTGTGCCCCTGCTTAGGATATTTGGGGGTCATCTAGGTATCACAGGTAGTGATATTTTGATGTGGCTGAAGTTTTTCTAATGCTTCATTTTATAAAACTCGATTCCTTTCCTATTGATTAAACAGACTAAAAGCTATACTGGTAGAAAGCATCAGATCTCAGGCTGAGATGCATGTCTTGCTTTGCATAGTGGCCTTTTTTTGTTCGGTCTCTAAAGAGTAAAACAGCAAGCAGATCTCACCTAAGTAACCAAAGTGACCAAATTGTGATAATATCCAGACTGTAAAGCTGGGCCTCACAGCTGCTCCTGTGCAAAGTGCAGTTGCTGGACATAAGCTCTTCTGAATACTGGGAGAAAATGGAGCCAGCCAGGACCTGACTGTATGAAGGAAGAGTGGAGCAGGACATTAGAGCCCAAGCACTCTATGCTGCACATGCCCTCACCATCCCTGACCCTGCCATGCCATCAGCAGCGCTGTGGTAGTGCTACCTGGGAAATAGGACCAAATTTCATATTTTAAATTCCACACAGGATAAACGTTTGAAAGAATGATGTTATAATCGACATTTTAATGCTGTATTAAAGCAGGGTAATTCATCTCTCCCTATGAAGACTTAAAGGGTTAGCATTCAATCTCTTCCTTTAATCCTCTAGATATTTTCAATATAAGATAATGGATTTGGAGAGAATTTGTTTTGGGGATCAAAACAGTTAGGCAGGAATTATGTCAGTAATGTTTTGTCAGTACTGTAATCGGAGAAAATATTTTTCCACAGCATAAAAGAACTAGGCGCTGTGCCACCAGAAAGTTTAATTACTAGATGACTTTAAAACATGGTAATTTAGTCCCAATTAGCGTTATAATAATTTATTTATAAAATTCCAGCATATGTAGTTATGTTCCACAATCCATTTATTCTTGTAAGATGTGTGCCCCATTAGACAGTGAAGTAGAAGGTCATTAACCTGCATTGCTAGTTCAGATTATGTTATTAGACTGAATTTAGCTTCTTCACTGGTGGGTGTTGACATTTTAGAGTGCTTTCAGGGTAATTTATCTACAGCCATTCAGTTCTTTTCAGCCATTCAGAAACATTGCGGATCTAAAGTAATGCAGGCCTGATGAAGATGGATAGATTTCTTGGTTAAATTTCAAATGCGGCTTGTCTTTGTGCTTCTGATAGTTTTTATGTTCTTTTCATGACAATGAGTTTTATGACACCATTCATGCAAAATATTCAAAAAATTATGAGTCAGGTCCCATCAAAATCAGCAGCTATAACTTAAGCACATGAGTTTTAAATATAATAAATTCTGACTGTTTTTCTGATGCTTTCTGTATTTAGATATTTAAGAATTACGTTTGAGGAAACTGTTTTTGCACAGCACTATTTTTTTCTCTTTTCTTTTTTATTTTCTTTCTTTATCTTGCCTTTGCTTTTGCCTTTGCCTTTGCTTCTGTCCTCCCCAGCCCTTTCCTTTCCTTTTTCTTCCTTTTTTTCTTTTCCCTTTTTTCCTTTCCTTTTTTCCTTCTTTTTCCTTTCCTTTTTCCTTTCCTTTTTTCCCCTTTCCTTTTCTCTTTGCTTTTCCCTTTCCTCCTTTTCCTCTCCTCTCCTCTCCTCCCCTCTCCTCTCCTCTCCTCCCCTCCCCTCCCCTCCCCTCCCCTTCCCTTTTTCTTTTCTTTTCTTTTTTTCCTCCCTGATTAAGCAGACAGAGAGTGGTGTCCCCAAGAATGAAGCACAATTCAAGGACAAGCTTTGGCAAGTGAGACCTGGGAAAAACTCCAGATTTATTAGTGCAGCTGTGGCCAAACATCAATGACACCCGACAG
The DNA here is from genome assembly GCF_023634085.1 of Falco cherrug. NCBI lineage: Eukaryota > Metazoa > Chordata > Aves > Falconiformes > Falconidae > Falco > Falco cherrug. The sequence continues at coordinate 24,908,799 of NC_073705.1, forward strand.
CATACCAAACTGAAGTCATGCCTCTCTTGGTGCTGGCAAACTGATGGACCTTGCCCAGGGCAGGAGCTGCCCAAGAGCCTCAGGACTGTAGAGTGGCACTGCCAGAGCCAGGATGGTCCAAAATAGCAGGTTCTGCCTTCCCCTCACTTTTGGGTTTGCTTGATTATGAACTCAAAATAGGACACAGCCTCCCTGGCCCACAGCAAACCTCCCACTTCTCTGGTCTCCCTTGGACCCACGCTGTTGATGGCCAAGCTTTGAAGGACAGGTGACGTTAAAATGGCAAGTTCACCTTATTTAATATGATACTGAAGAAGGAGACAGGGGGGTGGAAAGCTTGAAGTATGTGGTACCTCATCTGGGCTTGTTGACCAATTATGCCTTATTTGATTCCCACACAAAACACAGTGAAACTACCCAGACAAGGGAGAAGACAGTGCCGATGAGAGCGTGCAAAGTCTCATTTCTTCCCATTGCTTTGCTTTGGTGAAACCTGCAGGGGCCTTTCTGCTCATGGTGAGGTTTTTTGCCCAGCTACAAATCCCACCTAATCTTCCAAAACTCTTCCTTTTTCAAGTAAACCTTTTAGGCAGCCATTTCAATTTCTTTTTAATAAATGGTCTTCCCTCAGATTGTCTCTGCTACAAGAGCAATTCTGGGAAAGCAGATGACACTGCACACTCTTAAAAATCCCAGCCTCTCAAATTGTGTGTGGAGATACCATACAATGATCCTAAAATGGGTTTTGCAAATTGCTGAAAGGCAGAACCAACATCCACCTGGTTTGCCAGGAAAGCCTCGTCTCTGAGAAGACTAAAAAGATATTCCTGTCATATTCTGGCATTTTTTTAGCAACTTTCAGTGTTACCTGTAAAAAAATCATGATATGGCTGTGGGGAAAAAAAAGAAGTCTTACCACCCACGCCTGCTTTTAATGATCTTCATGCCTCTTAATGCAAAGATAACACCATTTCTTGTGTTATTTTTATTGTGGCTTATACATTTCTCTCCAGTATCATGAGCTCCAAGAAAGCAGTAGGGACCAAACTGAAGAATTTTATTTTTTTTTTTTAAGGATGTAAGAACTCTTCCTTTGGCTCAGAGAGGTGCAATGTGAGTACTGGTGATGTGGGGATGAAGTGGTGTAGGTCAGTATACCCCATCCCATCCCATCCTGGTGTTTGGGCTAGGCTGGACCCCTGCTTACTGTACTAAGCTGAGGCCTATCTTCTCTTTTAGACTTAAAGCTCCCTGAAACAGTGTCCTCCAGCCTGATTGCTGTTGATTACTTCAAAATACTTCGTATTTGAAGCTCAGGCTATAAAAAGAGGTGTTTATCTCAGGAAAGGAGCTTGCAATCCCTTAAGTTGCTGTTATGAAAGATGCTGGGAAAACTGTTTCTCACTTTGCATGCTTTTGCTACCTGCCTGCAGCCCTGCCTGTGGGCTGGGGGGGATACAAAGTCGTCTCTGAGCCCTGCTGACACCCATTTGACTGTTTACTTAAATTAGGACGTCAATTCAACAGTTCAGGACTTGGGAACACAGCTTCTCAGCTCAGTTTTGCGGAGCAGATCTGCAGCTAGGCAGGGATATCGTGGTGGGTTGGCCCTGACTGGACTCCAGGTTCCCGCCAAAACTGCGCTGTCACTGCCCTCCTCAGCGGGGCAGGGGCGGGAAAAAGGCTCCTGGGTGGAGATAAGGGCAGGGAGAGCACGCAGCTGTTACCGTCTGGGCAAAACAGACACCGCTGGGGGAAATTGGTTTAATTTGTTAGCATTCTCAGGATAATAAGATTATAAACACCTTCCCCCCAATCCTCCTTTCTTCCCCGGCCCAACTTCACTCCCCGTGTCTCCTGTCTTCCCTGAGCGGTGCAGGGGCTGGGGCTGGGTCAGTCCCTCACACGCTGTCCCTGCCGCTCCTGCCCCCTCAGGGGGCTCCTCACACTCTGCCCTGCCCCGGTGTGGGTCCCCCCGCGGCGCAGCCCCTCAGGCCCAGCCGGCTCCAGCCCGGCCCCCCCGCGGGGCCACAGGCCCGGCCAGGAGCTGCTCGCTGCGGGCTGCCCGCGGGTCACAGCCCCCTGCGGGCACCCTGTGCTCCGGGGGTGGGCCCTGCCCGGGCTGCGGGGTGGGGATCTGCTCCACGGTGGGCCTCCACGGGCTGAGGGGGGGATCTGCGCCACCGTGGGCCTCCATGGGCTGAGGGCACAGCCTGCCCTGCCGTGGGCTCCACCATGGGCTGCTGGGGAATCCCTGCTCTGGCGCCTGGAGCCCCTCTGGCCTCCTCCTGCACTGGCCTGGGGGGCTGCACAGCTGTTCTCTCACATAGTCTCCCTTGTCTCCTTCGCTGCAATTGTGCAGGTTCCCTCCCCACACCTGCCTCTTGTTAAATACATGATCCCTGAGGCACTACTGCCGTTGCTGATGGGCTCAGCCTTGGCCAGTGGCGGGTCCATCCTGGAAGTTGGCTGGCCTTGTCTCTGTCAGACATGGGGGGAGCTTCTAGCAGCTTCCCACCCCCCCGCTACCAAAACTTTGCCATGCAAACCCAAAACAGATATACTGTCCATTTTCCTTATTTGTTATGAAAACCGTGGAAATAGCACTCCATTACTTACTGTGTGACTCCTGAATAAACATGTGCTGTGCAGGTTTTGCCTTTGTGGAGAAAATAGTTGTCCCTTTCAGGAGCTGTTTGGATAAAAGTGAGTGTTGTCATGGTAAGATGAATTCTGGCACTCCTTTGGTGGAATTAACAATTCCAGCTTTGATTCTGAACTAAAAATAACAATAAAACACGAGTGAAGTGAGCAAATCTCAGCTAATGAACTGGACAGCACTCCATACAGAGTGGGGAAAGAGGGGATTACTAAACAGTCTTATAGTTACTATATAATATAAACATTCATAAATCATGCAATTTTACACTCTTTCATTCTTGTCAGAGATACAGGAAATACAGTTTCCACTGTTAACTACAGCTTTCTTATGTGTTTGGGACAGTATCAATTATTTATTAACTGTCAAAAGCAGGAGTACCAGCTAACTTGTCAAAATATTTTTATGTTTCCTGGTATGTGTTTGTTCAATAACTAGTTTGATGGAAATGGATTACACAGGCACCGCCAAGCTGTAGCTGTTGTAGCTGTTACTTTGCCTCTTCCACTGCCTTGCTGTTTGGATGCATTTATGGACTCAACAGGCTGGCTGTGGCTCATTTTCCTTCTTGATCCCTTGCTACATTATACACAGCTTCTTCTCTGAGTCAGGATAATAACAAAGAATAACTGCTCAGGCTCTTTGCAAAGTAAGGCATGCATCCGTTGAGTTGAGTTGAGGGGACTGTGGATGTTTGTTAGCACTGCCCAGTGTGGCGTATGCATGTGGACATATGGAATCAGGCTGCCTTTTCTTCATGACGTAGCCTGGCTAGCTCCAACCTCAATTTGTACTACCAAAATTCATGGAGTAACCCAAATGCCACTAAAGAACTCTGCAAGATTCCGATAGTCTGTCATTGTTTCAGACATGCTAATTTGATAGAGAATGAATAATGTGGGATATTATTGAATGGAAATGAGTGGGACAGCCTTACCCCACCAGTTTATGCGATGGGGGTACATCTGCAAACTCACCTGGAGAAGTCCATGGTGTTGGTGTGTGGTGGATGCCAGGTGAAGGCAGTGATGAAATGGTGGAGGAAAATGTGCCAAAGATGGAGCAGAAGTGTGGGGTTTGTTTTAGCAGTGGGAAGATCCATGGAAGGAATACTTCCAGAGTGTGATAAATGCTCCTGGAGATCAGCTCATCATTAATTCATCATAGTCTTGAGGCAAATTCCTGCTCAGAAAAACTTGACACTGTGGATTGCCACAGGCTGAAAAAGGTTCTTAGGAAATGATGATACCTTTTAACTTTTTTGACACACCAGTTCCCTAAATGTCCGCTACTAGTCCATATGAAAGGCAGGTTACTGGGCTGGGATACCCTCAGTACAACCCCTGTTTTTCTGTTAGGGGTCCGGTAACCCACCAGTAAGCCCCAGTGCCCACTGTGCACATGCCCTGCAAATGAGGCAGTGATTATAATTTGGTTGGGATCTCTGAATCCTGCCACTGTGATTAGCACTTCTGGCTCACTGCGGCAGGTGAAGAGGAGGTTCCTGCAGTCACCAACAGATTCCCTGCCAAAGCAGCAGGCCAGCAGCTCCAGGCTCTGGCTGGTGCTCTGCTAGAGCAGTCGATGCCTTTGCGGCGGGCAAAGTCTCTGGCTGGCAGCACCGCCTGAGACACAGCTTCAATGTGTCCAGGTGTAGGTATAGAAATAAAATGATCCAAATGCTTTTCTTTCCTTTACACATTTCTGTTTCAACTCAGCATTGTCTCTGCTCAATAGCAAGACAGCGATTTTGCAGATTTTAAAACACTAATCACAGGCAATTATTTCTAAAAAGATTTGCTTGCAGCAGGCAGACTTTTCTCTTAAGTTGAAAGCCTTGCTGTTCCATTCTTTCTTCTGTGTAAAATTATAATCATTTTCTGCCTTGTGTGCTCTACCAGCTGAAATACCTCATCTTCTGACATAGTTTGAATCTAACTAATCTTCAGTTGGAAGATTTTTTTAAAAAAATTAGTCAATAGCAACAAAAGCATTGCCAGCAAACACATAGCAAAACAAGCAGCTGAAGCTGTTTGTGTATGTATCTTAAAACATAATTTCGGCCTTTACAAGGCAGCAGTCTTTATTATCTAAGGTGGTCCTATAAAATGAAACCTGTTTTTCACAGTTAGGGTTTCAGAACAAAGCAGAGGATGCAGACTTCATGGCACAGACTCAGGGAATAAATTCATGTTGCTTTCCAACAGCTTTTGTGATTGGATAAATAAATAAGAACCTTGAAATCCATTTAAATCAGTAGTTTCTCTCCAACAATTTTACATGAAATATTCCAAATTTTTGGTACAAATATTGTTTATTTTCATATTTTCCTTCAAATTATCAAGACTGAAATGAAATATTTATTGGCTTAGGATGAATGGTTTAATTAATCCTCGAAATGATGCTACAACTTTCAAAAATTTTCATGGATTTAAATATTAATTCTTGGTCCATTTCTAAACAGAATGTCAAAATCCATTTCCCACCCTAACACAGTTTTTTCTATGACCCTGTGACCCTAGTGTTCTGTGTGTTCTACTTACTTTCTGTTCATCACTCTCCTAGAAGTTATCTACTTTTTTTTTTCTAAAACATTGGCATTTTCAATCTAGACCATAATATTTTCGAGGCTGGTGCTGGCTTTTGCTATGAACATGGATAACATCTTTTTTTAGAGGATCACATCAGCCAGCCCAGATGGTTCATAGAAGTGGCATGGTAGCACTGATTGCCTATGATATATCTTCTGGTATCCATGAAGTGATGTGACCGGGATACACTTAATTCTGCAGCTGGAGTGACCAGGGATGCATTTATTGTGGTGATTGAGGCAGCCAGACTTATGTATCTTAGCAACTCCTCAGTTCTCACCTTCTTCTCAGCTAATAAGTAATAAACCTAATTATTTTAGAAATGTGTGAATCTCTTACCGAACCATCTGAACACCTCATGCTGGGGAAGTGTGTTGATCATTGCAATTGAAAGTGTTGATTGTTACAATTTAATCTGTACCACTTTCCATCAAAAAGATGTATTTCAGGCATCCAGTGTCATTTGAGATGCCCTTGGGTGTTTTGCTTAGCCCTAAAACAGTCTGCGTATCCTGTAGGCATGTGTAACTTTCTGGCCTTGCCACATGTCTTCCACGTCCTGGGTAGAGTATATTGGTGTATTTAAGAGGGCTGTCCTGGAGTGTCAAACCATGTTTGCAGCTTTCTGGCAAAGCAGCTAATAGTACATCTTGCTTTTTTCTCTGTGCTGAAGCTACAGGACCAATGGACTCTGTGCCGCGGGCCCAGTTGTTGGCCCTGAGATTGCAATGAAGTGCCCCAGACCCCTGCAGGGGAAAGGCACACATGGTGCCCCACACTCCAGGACTGTACCCCACAGTCTAAATGACCCCATTGCTAATCCATCAGTTTTCCTGAGAAGTTCCAGATGTAAATACAGGATTCGGGTTGAATTGAAATAGTTGAGAGGCATCCTCTGTGCTTTGCTTCCTGGGCATCCCCTGACAAGCAGCTGTGCCAAAAAGGGGAACCTTTTGCCTTCATTAACCAGGCTGGCTCTTCACTGCTAACTTTTTCTCTAGCGTTAAAATACCAAAAGAATGGACTCCTCTGAAGCACTTGCAGGTCAGAGCAGAAAACGAAGGACTGCTGCTTCTCTTAACAGGGAATTTCAATAGAGAGGAGGCACATTCTACACATATGTAAAAAGGGTCCCTTTGTACCCTTTTTAGCACTTTTTAAAATATACTTTCATTAGCAGCACATTCCCTTTTCTGAGTGTGGAATGAAGTCCCATCTTCTGCATATATTAAATTGCAGCTTCTGCTTTCAACATGATTGCTCTCTCTCTGGACCAGATTCATAATGAGGGATGCTTTTTTTTTTGCTTTCTTTTATTTTTATTTCAATAAGCTGGCGGAGAAAATATTCCTGCTGTCATGAACTGAAAATTCATCTATAGAGCTTGCTTCTGGGGATGCTTTTGGGGAACTTTTTCCCCCAAAGTTCTCAACTTTCCAGTGAAGATAAATAACCACATCTTGCAGCTACAGTTTTTGACTGAGTGACAGGTTAAAAGAAGTTCCCTGTCAGCCTTCATAACAGAAGAAGAAATTGTTCCAACAATTCTTAGCGAAATGAACAAGCCCTTTTTCTAGAGAACTGTTTTGCTAAATTGCAGCTCATACTGAGGCCCTTCAGGTTGGTTTCTTAAAAGAAAGGGAGTGACCTGAAGTCAAGGTTTTTTGTTAGCTTCCCTTGTTTAATCTGCATTCCAAATGCAAGGTGAATACAAAAAGCAGGCAGGCATAGTCTTTCTTTTAGGGATCCCAGTTCCTCAGTTTCTGTATCTGCAGAAGCACCTTTGTACCATGAATTAGCAGTAGTTAGAGAAAGGAAGTTAAAGAGCAAATGCTTGCTACTTGTCACAGCCACCATCCAAAATCTGTGCATCACAGAAAGCACTGACATGGCAAGCAGGCCTTTGGAGACTGCTGAGATGAAAAGCAAAGGTGAGCTGCTGGGTATTCGGCTGTTTCTGTGGTGAGCTGCGTTTCAGCTGCTGCTTGAGAAAGGCTCGAAATACCCCAGCGTCAGCTAGGAAGCTCTGTCACCATTTTACAGCAATTCAGGCAAGTTGAAAATGGAGAGCTTCTCATATACTTTGAAAGAGTTGTTAGTAAAAGCTTCCTGCAGGTTAGATCCTCATACTGAATTGAATTAGGATGCAGCTTTCAGAGGGCAACACGGGTGAAACGTTGAGAATCCACCCCAGAGGAGGCAGGGCTGTTGAGGGGGAGGGGATGACCCAAACCAACATTGCTTTGCATTAGCCTTTCTCAAGTTTGGCTGACACTGGACCGCATCAAAAGCTGGATGGTGAGTTGTACCCCCCTGGTTGTGCTGAATGCCAACCATGTCCTGTGATAGTACCATGTTATTGAGCACTGCAGGAAACAGAAAAGCGTAATGTGGTGTTGTGGGACTGATTATAGAGCACAATGCAGCTCTGCATGAATAAAGACAAGCAGAACTAGGCCTTGAACGAGGAGTTCAGGTTTTATTTCCCTAAACAATTCTGATTAATGCTACTTCTGTAAGGAACAGCAGCTTAGATCAAAAGGCAACTGCTCAACAAAATGTTTGTCCTGGAATTTTCACTGCTCAGACTTGATTTTTCTTCCTTGAAGATATCAAATTGCCAGGAAACCAAAATGACAATGGGAAGTGTGCTTGGTGTGTGATACAAGCAAGATCAACAACAGAACATGCTGAGATACTTCTGTTTTTGCTGGGACTAATAACACTGATAACATTTCTGCTGGTGGCTGTTCATGCTCCAGAAACTCAGGATGTGGCCAGAATAAAAGATGACATTGGTGATCATAGGAGAAAGAGACTTGACACTTTTATTTCCTGTATGAACTCTAATCTGGTTTAGCTACAAAGCCTTCTCTCAGGTGTGGGCTGCTCCTTCAAGGGCAATGGAGATGAAATACTCTGCTCTGCTAGTGGTGCCCTGCTTTACAAGAGAAGTTCAGCACCTGTGAGGAAGGCAGCTTGGCAATACGGCAGTAGCTAGAAAGGAGGTCACGGAGATCATTTCTTTGGGGATCGAGAAACCTTGTAGGCATGGAGCTACCCCTTGAAGAGACTCTTGGGAAGAAAACTGTATTACTGAGTAGTTGTATAGGTCAGAGAGCAGGGTGAAGTGATAGGAGAGGCAGTAGCTGCTAGAGTCCAGTTACGGAGAAAAGGGGTGTGCAAACTGGATTCCAGGTCCATGAAAAGGTAATGTGGTCAGAAAATGGCAGATGAAGCAAAGTTGGGTCTGAAGTCTTCCATGGACCAAATTTTCTTAACTTCCTCACTTTACCCCCAGGCAGAAAAACATAATCAAAAATCAAAGGGGAAATATCAGAAAAGCCAGTTGCAGAGCTAGATTCCACCACCAGTTTATCAGAGAGGAGACAGTAAGAGAGAGCATAAGTGGAGGGAACCGAGGCAGGTTTGCAGTGGCAGAAGATCAGCACTACTGCCTTTCCTTGGGAGCTCTGAAAGGCTCCCAGGCTAATTGCTTACTGTGGTAATGTCCCATGGGTGTGCTTGGTTCTGGGAGCAGCGCTGCTATCCTTCAGAGTGAAGACGCCAGTCAGTGTTGAGAGATGTTAATTACAGCTATTATTAGCATCACATTTCTCATTGAATGCTTGGAGTCATATATTCGATGAAATGTTAAAGCAGTGCTTTTTTCACCTTAAGCTAGTAGATGTTTTTATTCCTGAAATTTGTAATCACTGACACCCCTTTTGCCTCTATAGATCCAGACATGTCCATCCTGGCACTCTTTCAGAGTCTCAGGAAAAAAAAAAAAAAAAAAAGGGAGAAATGGAGGGAGAAATGGGGAAACTACAAACTGCTGATCTCACAGAATGTTTTCATGGTGAATTTTCCAAATGACTTACCTGCCCTTCACTCTCCTGCTGAGTACCAATGATGGTGCTAAGAAAAGGCTGTATTCATTCCAGCAGGTATGAACATAGTGCAGGTTGGGATTGGAAATGCAGCTGATTTTGGCAGTACTCTGAATTCTGTTGTCCATCCCAAAATGAGGCTGCTCAGCTTTTACCAGCCACAAAGAGACTGAAAACAAGAGCCAAGAACTGAAGTGGCATGGATCCAACCCAAAGTCCTGTTCCCTTTTTCTTTTCTGCTCACAATCCTGTTTCTATGCGTATAGATAATCAGGGCTGGAAGAGCAATGTCCAGCCAGTTTCACACTACTTCAGGAACATCTTTATGCTGAGAAGACATGTCCTGGATTAAACTAGAGAAGGTTTTATTTGGCAGTGGTAGTGGACGTAAGAAAGTTGTTTCTTGAAGAATGTGGGTCGCTAGGTTTTAGAAATAACCTGGTTCACATCTGTATTATTTGTAGAGCTGAGACCCAAGACCTCATGAGACTAAAAAGGAGTAGATGTGATGGGAGAGATTTCTAGGCAAGGGTTGTATCATTATTGGAAGATGTTACCCAGCCTGGATACCCAAGACACCCTCTTTGAAGAACAAAACCAACTGGAGCACAAGCTGTCTGCTTTCTCTTACAAGACCTGGAAACTTCAATTTCAGAAGTCAAGGTGCAACCGAGGAGTACAACTCAGGACAGTCAATCCAGTGTGATGGGATTCAAGAAAACAGACAACCCCTGTTGCATCAGAGGCTGCAACACAGTTCTTGACATCTTAGAAACAGATTTTAGACCTAATATATAAGGCAAAAAGTCACAACTAGTCAGTTCAGCCTCCCTGACTGTGAGGTCTGTGTTTATGCATATAGCTAAATCTTCTCTTGAGCTACAGGGAGTGCACAAGAACAATTTCATCAACACATGCAGATCTCAAGCCTGTTTAAAGCTTATGCCCAACACACCAGCTCAATGTCTGTGGACATAACAGACTTGTGCTGAAAATCAGTCCTGAGTTTTCAGGTAAAAGCTAGAAATAGTCTGGAACAAGGCTTTGAGCAGGACTGTCTCTTGATCATGACTTGGTCATGTGGAAGTTATGCCGATAGCCATGATGTTCCCCTGTCACAGTGTGTTCTGCTGCCTACACAATGCATTTGCAAGCCTGAGCTGGGAGTGTATATGAATATATGGACCATTATAGAGGCGATCCTCTCCTTTTGCAGAGTACAGCAAAGTGCTGTTTCATGGGAAAGATTCTTAGTTGCTTTGTGTCTGGGCCTGATAAGATGTGGTAGCTCATCAGTAACATCATTGTGTCAGTGCAATCCAATTAGTGATAATCCTTTACTTTGCACCATGATATTTGAATGGATCTTGGAATAATTGACTGGCTCCAATTAACTGAAAGCTTATCAAGGAAACATATTTGTAAATAAGAATTTAATTTCAGCCACCTTCTTTATATAATATTATTGCGGCCAACCTGATGTTAGAAATTTCAAACTTGATGTTAGACATGTTAATTAGTCTGTCATGTCCAGGCTCCTGGAGCTTGAACAACAATTACCACTTTGTCACCCCATGCCCCAAGACAAAATGTATTTCAGATGCGAAATCCAGACATGCCAAGCAATGAGCCTTCACCTGCTCTGTAATGCAAAGAGGGTGGGACTGGGAATCAGGAGTGGCACAAAGGGTCTGAGAGTTTTCGTGACTGGGAAAAGCAAGACCTTAGTTCAGAGAAGATCCCCTTGCTCAGAACCCCAGACCTGTCATTGTAGGGCATCTCCCAGCTGGTGCCACAGGTTGGTTTCCTTCTTGGTTACTCAGAGCTCTGCCTGTCTGGTGTGGACCTGTCTTGTCCCCTCATAGGCAGGGCACATGTGTCTTTCAAAATGCCTTATGAAGCATCTCTGTGCATGATTCATAGTTAATTTATTTCTGTATTGTAGCTGATTTGAGCATTAAGATCACTTTGCAACAGGCTTCTCTAGCATCTTTCCTTTGTGATGCCAGCATCAAGTTTCCGTCATATTGGTTTGTCTCTGATGTAAGCAGTTTTGTCAAAGGCTGGGAAGGTGAAAGTTGTCCAACCTTTGTGCTGCTAGCTGGATATTCCTCTTGGCTATCAGCAAGAGGAGTTGCAGAAAGGTAATTTGCAATGAAGGAAATAAAGGAACTTACCGACTGTGGAATAGACTGAAATTTCTCTAAATCCAGTTCATATAAAGAGTGGTCATTGATTCTGAGAGCCATAACTGAAGAATATTTGCTGTTATGAATGTCCTAACAACAATGGCTCAAAACCCAAACGAACATATAAATAAACCAACCCCCAAATCTCCCAAGGCCTCAGATGTTCAAACAATAGCTCAACTTTTCTTAAAAAAATGAACATAATATAGAGTAAAACTTCATTCTTCAGGTAGTTCTTGTAGCAGTTCTGGGGTGGAGCAAACTGGTGTTATGCATAATGTATAATTTTTGTGGAAGGTTATGTAAACGTGTTGGTTTTTTTTTTTTTTTTTTAAACCACCAAAGTCACCTGGAAATATTTAGGCTCCAGGCTTCCTTCTAAACACCACTTTATTGGTTTTTGCTGTAGTGTGAAACAGTAGAGCAAAATTCTCATGTTATCTGTCTGCAGCAGATTTACAATATTGCAAGTTTAATTATATGAGCTGCATTTCACGACTCAGTGCATTTGTATTACCATTTCAGAAACACAATCATTTATCAACAGCAAACTTCGGGGCATTTACTTTCCATGCCCTGGCACTGGCATTGCAAACTTCAAAGTATGTGCACATGAGTGCATGCTCCCTTTCCCAAAGAAAATTTGACACTTTCAACTTCCTTCATGGATTGGACAATATTTTCCTAATTATGATATGAATACCAGAGTCAGATTCTGATGTCCTTTTTTCCACTCAGCATTTGATGCTGTAAATGATCCCTTTGAAATAATTGTGGTGCATCATGGAGGAATTGAGTAACCCAGGGGATGGTTCAATAGAAACTGGATAGACATAATCTCCAGCTTGATGTGGAGGCTCTCCTAAGTCACTTCAGTACTTCACCCATTACAGCCATTGCATTGCTCTCTGTTCCCAAATATCTCCTTCTGGAATGAGCATCACCTTAACTTCTGCCTGCCTGAAATATATTACCTGCACTTCAACATATTGCATCTTCATTTTTCAGACTCAGACCTTTTCCTCTTTCAGACTTGATCTTTTTCTGCCCTAACTCTAGGCCTACCACCCTTATTTTTCAAGGTGCTAGAAGCATCTACATAGATACTGCTGTGATTTTATGAAAGGCTTCACAGCTCTTGCAGAGCTCTGGACTGTCACAGCTACAGATGCCTAGTAATTTAAACCTACCTCAGGTATGTCACTATTACAATGATTCTCGCCATGGCTGCAACATAACCATGCCCCGAATTTTATCCACTTTTCTCCTTACCTACTTCCACCTAAAATACTTTAAACATTTCCAGTCCTTTCTTTACAGCAGGGGGATGAAGGGCTGGATATGTGCAATGCAGCAGTGTTATCTGACTGCTGAGAAGGCTAGCTGGTAGGAGGCTGACAAACCGCACGTTACATTTTTGTGTGACTGGGTCTGGCAGTTTGTTATGTCAATGGCAGTGCCGTGCAAATAGCAACCTGGCTCTTGAACACCTGTGTGGGAATAAGAAGCCTCAAAATGGAGATCTGCTATGTGAAATGCCAGAAGCACCATTTCCCTTCTCCAAGCTGATCTCTTTGAGTCCTGTGGGAGTTAAATTTGTCCTGTGGCTCTTTTCAGAAAGTCACAATTTCCTTTAAATTGTCACCTTCTTTTCCAGAGAAGGAAATATTAGAAGAGCAGACAGACATACACTGCTTACCCTGACACAAACACATGGATTGCCCATCTGCCCACCAAGCAGCCACATACTCAGCAATTTAAATAAAAAACACCTGGTACTGGATAAAGTGACAATCCTACTGAATTGATGGTTGGCATAAAAAGTACTGTCTTCCCCTCTATTTTCCACTACATTATGGTTTGCAAATTCCCATAATTTTGAACAACCCAACAAGAAAAAATGAAAGACCTGAAGCTGAAGTGGGCTGAATGCTTCAAAAAACACCTAAATTAGTCCGTGTTCATTTTGACAAAGAAGGTGGTTTGGAACTGCAGAGACTCATTCCTGTTGATGGAATTGGCTCACAAGTAACCTCAGGCAGGTCATGTAGAGCCTCAGAATTCAGTGTAAAGAATTACAGTTTTACAACGCTTAACTCCTGAGGATAATGTTACTAATTTCATGGTAAAATGTTTTGAAACGTAGGGAGGGACATGTACTCTCTATATATACTAAAGAAAGAAGAAAGCTCACTTCTGATCTTCTTTTACAGGCCTGACATCACAACTTCAATTTTCCTTCAGTTTACATGGATGTTGTTTATGATTTTGAATACATTTGTCCATATGTAATTTTCCCACACAAAGGTTAAGAGCCATATATTTTGGCTGTGAATGCCATCTCTATGTCCCTGGAACAAAAACTGTGACAGCTTCACAGATGTGAGTGGAGCTACAACACTCAAGACCAGGCTTATCTCAGAATACAAATGTTTACCTGCAGCAGCTTGTTGGAATGTGGTGGCTGAGAAAGATCCTGACCTGCACCTTGGTGTACTCTGTTTCCCATGTGCAAAATCAGTTCAGATTCTTGGAAGACCGGTAAAATGCTGATAAAAGTTATCATCATGCAGGGTCTGAGGAGCCAGAGATATCAGATTCCAGCCCTTCACTATCCTTGTCATTGTTGCATGAAAAGGATTTTGGATGACACACTTGAAGAGTACAACATCACACATCCAGAAACAAAGGGTATGCAAGGCTAAGAAATTTCCATGTTCAGTAAGTCACTTCTTGGATAGTGCAACTTCGTATAAAGGAGGCATTTGAAAGTCCACTGAAATGTTTTATTTCTTAGTCTTCTCTTGTTATTAATCTCATTTTTTTTTGCCTATGATGTGTGAGTGCCAACATAAAGGAGCGTTATAAATCACAGTAAGAAATAAATAGTCCCATTTAATCTTGCAGGGGGATATTAAATTTTCACAACCCCTGACTTCCTATTATCCTATCATCGACCCATTGAATACTTCAGTGGCTTGATGCTGTACAGGACTAAAACTGGGACCCAACTCACAGAAGACTGTGCTTAGAAAAGCAGACCCAGGTGCATATTTTGTGTGTGCACACTTCCAGTCACTTCCCTATCTGATTTTTACCAGGTCTTTCTGACACTACTCAAAAACCAGACGGCAGTTCAAGTGTGATATGTTTCACTTCTGGGATCATCTGATAAAAGAACATATGTGCTATTGTAATTAAAAGGACCTTCAGGCCCATCAGGTGAGATTGGAGACTGCACCCAGCAGCCTGTACTGTGTGCTGAGCAAGAGCAATCACAGGAGACTTCAAAAGCACCTTCTACTCCCTACTCTCAGATCCTTCCAACTCTCCTGCTTACATACTGTATTTCCCTCTAGGCACAGATTAAAACTGGAGTCAGTCTCCATGGTTTCAAGATGATCAAAGCAAGAATTGTTTTGGGATAGTCTAAAAGCAGGAGACACCACCACACACTTTTTGAACAGATCTCCTCCCCAGGTTAGCTGGAAGAGCACGCTGCCTCCTTCAGACTTCCTCTTAAGTCAGGCTAGGGAAGTGAGGAAAACAGAGGACTGAAATTCCTTTTACCTTCCTTTCCTTAGCTGTAGTGTCTAAAAGAAGGGCCTTCAGGGCCACAGCCTCTACAGCAGTGGATCAGAAGCCACGGGTGGGGAGTAGTGCACGACTCCAACTCTTGTTGTTCATGCCCCTTCCTCAGGGTGAAAGAATTGTTCAGATGGGTTCAGATTTATCACTTGCGCAATGAGGATCTGGTGCCCCAGATAGCCTTTTTCTATTTAAGTGGAGGGAAAAATAAAGGATGCCCAAATTATCAGGCCTGTATTTTCCTCACATTCATATCTTGGTGTCCCCAGACATCATCTTAATCTCCTTTAGCAAGAGGCTTAGGTCACTTGGATCATTAAACTAAGCTACTTGAAATAAAAAACAAGGTGGTGGCAGCAAATAAGCAGAGGAGTGCTGGGCTAAACTGTCATTCAGCAAGCACTTCAGTATTCAAAACGGCCTCTCCAGGGTGAGGAATGCTCCCTTGGCCTTCTCCTGAAGGGCAGGAGCTGATCAAGCCTACCAGAGACATGTTAATGCTGATGACGTGGCTCGCAGTGGGAAGAAAGAACAAGCAAAGCTCTTTAAGGCGCAGCTTCGCAGAACCTGCCTGGGAAGGGACTCCCAGCACAATCATTCACGAATCATTGTCTGCGCTTACACAGAGAAGAGGGAAAACATTCAGATTTAAGAAGTGACCTTTTAAAAAACAGACAACCAAACAAATACAAATAGACCAGCAGCTTACTAAGATGCTTTGGGGATGTCCTAAGCTGTTATGAACATGGTCTGGGATGTTCTTTGTTTTCTCCAGCACAAAGATATCTGTGAGCTGCACTTCATTAATACGCTGGTGTAGCAGAAAAAACAAATACCAGCTCATACCACGTGGAATCGAGGAGAAGGCAGCGATTCAGAACTCCAGTTTGGATGTTTTGGTGCAAATTCCAAACCCTCCACTGGAAAATACTGGGAGTGCGGTATAAAGTGGGACTCATCAGAGGAGGTCAGCTCTCTCACTTCAGGAAGTTAGAGAAGAGACCAGAGGAAAACCAGGCGCAGAAGGTGATATGATCTATTTCTGCCTTAGGCCGAGGAGAACATGATTCTAGACAGAATGCCCAGGTATTAACTCCCAGTCCTGCCAGAGCCTGCTGGTTTTGCTGTCCCACCACAATTCAGAGGTGAGTGCCGTGCCCTCTCCATGCTGGTTGCCAATGCAGTACAGTGCAGAAGAAGACACCAGCACAGTTCTTCCTGCTGCACTGCAGGGTCGCATTCCTTTCACCTCCCAGATGACGATCAGCTTAACACCTAAAGCACAAGGATTGTTATTGCTGGGTTTCACAAAACCAGAACACTTTCATAAAGTATACCTGAATTTAGACACATGACCATGCCATGTGCCCATGAAGCTGTGTTGAATCAAGTCAGGTTTTAAGAAAAGCCATGTTATTTTCCACTGTGTTTATTCTCCTGCATGAGCCATTACTGTGAGTGATTAATAAACTGTTGTTTATTAACAGCGGTTAATAAAGGGGTTTTCTGGTGTCCTTGCTGTTCTCTTTAGATAAAGTCTCGGAAAATAGTGAGAAATTAACCAGTTAATTTGCTGTGTGTCGGTATGGCAGATGGATGGTTGATTGTGCCCTTCCTTGTCTTGATTCATACTTATCAAGAGAGCAGAATTACTCCCACGGAACAGGCTTATTCATTATTTGTGTACAGAGGCTTTTTTTTTTCCAACAAGGTGCAGGTCTGGACCCACTGGGAGGTCAGCATGTATTGTGGTGCCATGTCCTTGCTTGTAGGACATACCAGGGACTTCATCAACTTGATAGACAGGGCAGGCCCCTCATAGGAGTCGCTCTGGCAGCCCCAGGAGCAGTGAGATCTCCAAACAGTAGGAAGAGAGAGCTTTTTGTCCCCTCATCAATGTAGAAGCTCCCTACTGAAGACCATTTTTGCTCAGAACATTGGTGGTTTAGCAGGCCACTCATTTTACAATACAGCTCGTAGTTTGGACATAGTTTGGACATACAAGATCCACTTACTCTGAAGTTCAGAAGCATGCAGGAGATATATTAGGCCCAGGATTAAAGCTTCCTTTATATTTAAACTGGTGGTTGGAAGAAAAGGGTAAGGCTTTGGAGGGAGGTGAGAGGAGGCAACCAGCGAATCTCATTAAGGACTAGTGCCTTCTTGGCCCCCTGGCCTTCTCCAGAAAGTCAGGCACTTTGGCTAACACAATCCCTTCCTTTCATGCTCTGGTCCTGTCCCATTACAGCATTCCCCAAGCCATGCTGGAGACAGCCACAAAGGGCAGCATTATGTCTGGAAATGAATGGTGTGTAGCCAGTTCCAGCTGAAAGAGCAAGACAAGCAAAAGCACTTCCCCGGGACAATGAGAGGGCTTATAGCTCAGGAAGCTTCCCAGTCCATTAGCATCTGTGGAAGACAATGGCTGTGTGTGGTGGAGAGGAGGAGAACGTGGCCTTGCCAGTGGCCCCTGTCCATCACTGGCAGAACAGAACTGCTACCGTGGGATGGGGCCTGAATGGGCTGATTCATGCGCAAGAAGCCCTGGCGTCCCCCTGGCAAGGACAGGCCATGTGGAGTTGTCACCACTGGGCTGATCTGGGATATTGAGTACCTTTCTGACCTCTGGCTCTGCAGCAGCCCAGCCCAAAGTCTGTCCTTTCTGCTGGCAGGCAGATGAGGAAAGGCTTGTCTAAGGGAAACCCGGTGGTAAAGGGTGCAAATTCCCTTTGGAAGCTCAAGCCCAGCTGTTCCTGTCCTCAGGTTTCGGCTGCTCAGGATAGGCACAACACTGGAAGATCAGATCATTTTCATGGGGAGCTACTGGTGAGGGTGAACAATCCTCTCTCTCCTGTCACGACTTTATCCACTGTCTTCAAAACAGAACTAAGTGGAAATATATTTTTTTGGGGAAAAAACAACTCCCAGTATTTCCTGAACAGGAGTGAAATACAGTTTTAAAGCACTGAATATTTTCCTCCTTTTATGACAGTTTCAACTAATTTGCTCATTCTGAAAGACACTGAAAATCTTGGTTATGTTTTCAACAAGGTAGATGTTTGGTCTGTTTCAAGGCACACTGGAGTTTTCTGAAACAACTTTAATTAACTTTATTCTAAAATCATTCATACATTTCTCAAAACTCTACATAAAAATTCAACATAAAATTTGTTTTTTCAGAGAGTAAACCAGTTCCTCTGATCCAAAGATTTGTTTCTCCTTTGTGAGTTGCCAGTGTATTTTGTGAAATCACCACCACTATTGCACAGGACCAAAAGCTTTTGGCTTCCCTCAGGAGAGAGCTTTCTTTTGTGGCTCTCATCTTCTGTGGCCTTTTCTAAGCTGAACCCATGAAGTACTGCTGTGATGTTGGGGAGGTTTCATGGAGCAATACAAAGTCCTTGTCAGAAATACGTAACAGATCTACCCAGGACTTGATACACAGAACTTGTCTTTAATTCTTGTTTGCAAGCACTTGAAAGTGGGATGGAGTTCAATTTTATCAGGAAAATCTTCTTGCAAGAGGAAAATGGACTTGTGAGCCCGAATGGCCTTTACCATTTACAAGAGAAAAAAAAATACACCCTGTTAAGAAAATATTAAGCCATGTTTACATTGCACTAGGAGGGGATCCACTGAGCCTTTGATAGTAAGGTGATGAAATTCATACCAGCCCTGCTTCAGGTCCCATGCAGGGAGAGCCTGTTTGGGACTGGGGTGCATAGGTGCATACTCCAGTTTTGTTTTTCCTGGAAGAAGTCCAGAGAAGCACAACAAATGGGATCAGTTTGGCTTCTGACATCAGTCCTGATCTGACCAAATGCACAAATTTAGCCATGCTTGACCATAAAATATACCGATCCACATATGCAGAGTGTCTTTGATTCTGAGGCATCTCTGGGGGAATGGAAATATTTTATTCTTGGAGCCAGAGGGAACCATCTAGTCTCACCATCAACATGTTTTCTTAACTTTAAATAAGGTTAAGAAAGGGAATAATTCAACCGTGGCAACTCTAATTGGCTACAAGTATAATCCAATAACCTCATTTCACCCATATTGTTAGTTGAGTTAATTGGACCTGCACAGCCACCAGCTAAATATATTGGTGTATGCAAATGGTGAAACTAATTTCCTTCATAAAACTTCCTTGTGTAGAAGTAGGAATTGGGTAGAAGGAGTAGGGTAGAAAGAAGGCTGTGCTGACGTTGTTACTTCAAAAGATCAATTCTCTTCCAATTATTTCCTCTCTCTAGATAGGCAGGACAGAAAATATCATTAATTCCTTTTAACAGAGATGGGGGAGGGAAGTAATTTCATTCTCACTTGAAGAGACTGCAGAGCAGAAGTGATTGAGCTTTTAGGTGCCCCAGATCCAGACTGGGCTTCGCAGCCCTTGGGTCAGTCAGCCGTTTTCTTTGCAATATATGGAGTGAGGGAACCTGCACCAGTGCAAGTTCCTGGGTGCTGCAAGGACTCATGTCACCTGGAGGGAGACAGGTAGACTGATCATCATCACTCTAACATTGATTTCAGCAGGGTCTTTTGCCATAGAGGTTTTGTAATTTGTATCGTGCCATCTAGCAGCCAAAGCCATTTCCACTGTTAACTTAAAAGCTTTTCAAGAACACGTCTCCTGGAGTCTGATGTGGAAGACTGACAGTCAGGCCATGTATCCATACCTAGAGTAATAAGTAACCTGATCTAGTTGAAGATGTCCTTGCTCATTGCAGGGGGGTTGGACTACATGGTCTTTAAAGGTCCCTTCCAACCCAAACCAGTCTATGATTCTATGATTCTACGACACTGCCTTTTTGCCATCACAAGAGGGGATAGTCTTAGAAAGTGTAGATCTGACCTGAAGCCCAGCTACTCCATCCAGCAAGTGAAGACCTGATGGTCAGCAAGGCTCAGCAGCTCCAGGGGAAAGTATGAAAATCTGACATTGTGGATGTGAGGAGCAGCCTCCACATAGCTATGTACTAGCTTAAAAATGTTGGCTTAAGTCCTCAGGATTCTCCATTATTATTCAGCTGATGCTTTGCATTTTCTTTCTGCTGCTTTTAAGCTGTAGGAATCATAACTGTTTCTTTACATCACACCAGCTCTGTGTAGTGTCTCTGTTACACCTGCTCATTAAACTTTACCTCTTGCAGATTGGAATTGTTGCAGGATGTGGACCATATCTGATGCTTTCTGTGCTCTGCACTTCTGTCATATCGCATTCCCTGCCTGCCACCGCCCCCCCCTCCCCGCCCCCTGCCCAAGCTGGCTGCAACCGTCTCTTCTTTGACTGTGATAAAGCAGCAGCAGCATATACTCGTTGCAGTTTCCATCTTCTGTAGGCAGTCCCAAACAAGAGGATGTGCACGTCCTTAGGTGTCTTTCAACTGACTTTGGAGCAGGGCTGCAGTGAATTGGGACTAACACAGTGCGGGGGAAGGAAGAGATGCTGCCTGTGATTACTATTTGAACTTGATAAGGGGATGGGAAGGAAAAGGAAAAAGGAGTTCTGAGGCAGGACTGAATCATTAATGCTTTCCACAGTTAAACTTGAATTTCAGCCCCTGCTAATATTCCCAGGGAAATCACAACTCACACACATACATACACACACAGGTTTAATTTCAGCAGTAAATGAAGTCATAATGCAAACAGAAAGCTAACAGCAGGGAAGGCTATGCTTGGCCAGGTCTGCTCGTGATACAAGTAATACATATGCACCAGTACAAAAACTGACCCCGGAGAGCAGTTAAGTCTTTCTAGCAGAAACACACACTGAGAAGGCAACCATAACTTTTAACTACAGCTTCCTACAAAAGAAAGTGCTGTGGTCTTCTTTAATATTGGAAAGGGATTGTTTTCAATTGATTGATTTCAGTGAACAGAGGCACAGGGACAACAAAACCTTTCCAGTGAGAATGCTAGGTCTGCCTGGTCTGAATTCTGCAGTTTGTACCTGGGTGTTGACAGTGGGGGAATTACTGCAGAGTGCTTGGGAGAGTGCTAGGTGGGGAAAGCCACGGCTGAGAAGGTCATGGCATCACCTCTGCCTCTGACAGCTGAAGTTGAGCCAACACCTGTGAGCTACTAACTGAAGAAAAGTGTTGCCGGATTGGTATGGTCCACCATGGGCTGGGCCAGGTCTTGCACTGGAGAAGCCAACAGTGGTGGCAGCACGTGAGACTGCTGGATTCCCTTGAGTTGCTTGAGGTATAAATGTGCAGACAGGGATGGTGAGGAGGGTTTGGAGGATTTGCTTTTTGCTAGGAAGCACTGACATGCTCGAACTTGTGGTTGCTTAGATGAAACAGTCCTTAAGAAGCACCAGTTCAGGTGAAATCCTCACAGAGGATTTTTCGGAATATTTTTTTTATTTATATATTTATTCATTCATTTATTTATTTACTTGCCAACATGTCCTGTTCCAATCTTGCAAACAATGTTGTTCTTAGAGTGAACTTCTGTTTGATGTTCTAGCTCATTTATCACAAACTCCAGCATTTTTGTAAGTAAAAAGACTATGAAAAATATTATAAATGCTACAAAATTCTTATTTCTTAGAATTGTTTGTTTCCCTTGAATGTCTAGAACACTGAAAAAAACCCCAACAAGTACCAACCAAAAAAATCCCCTCCAGCCTCCCAAGATTTTGGTTTTTTATCCTGATCTGGTACAGGAATGATATTTACAACCTTAAATTCTTTAATTTAAGAAGACTCATTACTTATTGCCATACTCAGTGTACAGTTAACTTCTGTTCCTACCTGGAATAATGTTAATCTAAGCAGTCTTCTGAGCATCAACTGGCTCATGCAACTGGTCTTTCTTTAGAAATAAAGCTACATTGTGAAAATAAAGAAGATATAAAGTCAGGGTCTAAGAAAAACTCTGAAACTTAGGGAAAGGTTTACTTTTCTCCCGCAAAACCCCACTAAAAAAATACCCTACCAACATGGGAAACATTCAAAAAACTTCTCTATAACAAAACTTTATATATTAAGATGGCTTTAAAAAGTTCTCTTTCTTTCAACATTTCTCATCTCAGCAGGAGAGTAAGCTTTCTTGTTGCAGAAAGTCTTAAGCAAACACTGTAAATATTTGGTGACTCAAATGACTAGATTAGCAGTGATGCCATCATTAACAGCGGTGACAGGAAAGTGTCACAGTTGCAACTTTTTCATGTTTTTTAGTTGGCCCTGCAATTGTTTTGTCAAAACATTTACCCAAGGGTGTGATTAATAATAGTAATAGGCGACATCTTCAATTATCCTCAAACATATTAGAAAATATCAGCACTCGGATAAAATCTTTAAAAGCACATCTTAAGCTGCTTTTACAAGCTTACTGTGACAAGAATAAATACAGAGATAAAATGTGGAATTAAAACACTTGTTTATTTTAATCAGGGTTTGTTTTTTTTTCTTTAAGCAGCATGAAGACAAAATGTTTATGTACACATAAATACTTATCTAAGGATCACCAAACATTTTGCCTGCAGTTTTCCCGAGTCCTTTAATTCAATCCCCAACACAAGCATGACATTGAGAAGCAAAGTCATCTGATGCTGTGTTAATGATATACAGTCCATCAGAATTTTTGAAGACTAAAAATAACACCTTCCAACCCCTAAATAAAACAGAGTAAAAACATGAAATATTTTACACATCTGAGCCACAGGCTTTACTTTGCAACCAAATAAAAAGCAAGCTTTGTGTCTCCATATGTTTAACTTCCTTCCATCTTTCGCTTGTGTAGTGCCTGGCGATGCATTTATCTTTTTTTCTGTTTGTTGTGTGCAATCAGTCTGTGGACAGTCTCCTCCAAAGGAAGAACAGTTGCTCACAGCCCCAGGAAGAGGCACGTGAATTCAGTGGCTGTGGGATTTGCTTAGAAAAAGATTCAGGAGACATTTTGTCTTACCACTGAAAAACGTTATAGCACTGTGCAACACAGGACACGTAGTGCAGGTATCAAGGGCCACAACATCCTTTTCAGTGCCTTCAGCTTTACACTGTGGGGTCAGAAGCCCTGACCAAGGTAACAAGACATGGGAAGAGTGCATCCAGTGTCATATCAGCTCTAGTGAACAAAAAACAATTCCTCATCTTTATCCAGGATTTTTTACTGGGTCTTTACAGTCAGTGAATCCATATCACTGCCTGTCTTCCCTTGAAAATTTTTAAAGCTTTATGGCCATTAGTAAAGCAAGTTTCATATTGTTTAACTTCTTCAGAACATTGACATCCATCAGATCATTTAAACCAAGGAACAACACAATTTTTGAAGTGATAGTGACTAAGTCAGGGGAAAAAACCCCCACAGTTTTTGGGCCCAGCAAAGTTAAAACAATTGGTTTTGAGACTCCGGAGTATTGCTGTGACAGGTGTGCTGCTGGCAAGAAGAAGTGCTGTGTTTGATCCATGAATGATTGAAAGGGCCTCAGATCCAAGTGCTCCATCTGTGTTATTTTTAATTGGGCTGGCTCACAGGAATAGTGACCATGCAAAAGTCATGAGCTTCCTTGAAAAAAGACAGCTGAAATCTCCTTACTTAAAGGACCCTTGGGCAGCACGTCACTTGAGCTCGGATTTAACATTTGGTGAATGACTAGTCATGCTGACATATAGGAGATTCCCAAGATACTGATGGCTTGGCAAGTGTGCAGATCCTTTTGCCAGCTCCAGAGCTGGGTCATTAAGAATATCTCAGTAATAGTCTATGCTTTGAATTTATTTTACTGGTTTTTTTTTTTTTGAGAATGAGGTAGGACTTCTCTGATCACAAATCAGTAAGAAATTACAAGAAATTAAATCTAATTATACCATCTGGAATATTCTCTTTGAGCATAATGCAAATTTTTTTATGGTGTTTTGGTTGGTTGGTTGGTTGGTGTCCTTCCCCCACTGATTATAAGTCCAAGGTGCAAAACCTCTAATGCTTCCAGAAAAAGAATTACATGTTTCACCAAATGTATCTGGGGACAGTTTCCTGTTCAGGCAGAACGTCCCTTTGCACTGTCTCATTACACTAAGTCTTTAATTGCAACCTAAACAATGTCTTGCTCACTTCAGTCCACCTGGAAAGAAAGAAGGAAAGAAGGAAAAAGAGAAAGAGATGAAGGAAGGAAGGAAGGAAGGAAGAAGGAAGGAAGGAAGGAAGGAAGGAAGGAAGGAAGGAAGGAGGGGATGTATAGTGTTGGTGGGAAGGGGTCTGAAAGGATGCTGAGCCCTAAAATACTACATCTAATGTCCTCCTACCACTTGTTCTGCACTTTGATTATGTGAACATCCTATTTCTCTCTCTAATCCCACTAAGTGTGCATCTCACTGATTTCCCATGGCAGCAAAGTCAACACATGCTGCATAGGAGACCTATTCCTTTTTATATATTGTTTTAATTTTGCTGCCAGTCATTTTCATTGACCATTGCTTGTGGATTGCAAGGCTGAAAGAGGCAAAGCATGCAATCTTCTGGGTTGTAAATCACATGTTTATTTACTAATCCACCCCTTTTCTGTCTCTCCTTATTTTTTTTCTGTTAGATTTTTTCTTCTGCTCACTAGTGAAAGTTAGTGGGACTTTGAGTATGTGGATGATGCCATCCCCCTCTGTTGGAACAACGCAGTCGGCACACTGCAGCAGCACTGCAGCTCACAGAGCTCTTCATGGCGAGGTCCTTCGCCTGCTCCACCAACGTATGTACGGGTGGGAAGAAGAAGCCACCCGGCTGCAGCGGCATAGACAGCATGATGAGTCCCAGTCATATAAATCCACTGGGTAAATGTTACCTTGAACACATTATTTCAGGAGATGGATATCTGAAAGATGAAAAACAGCATCAAGATGCAAAAGGTGAAAATGAACTTTTGGATATTACAGAAATTAGGGAGAAAGAATAAACATCTCTTTAGCTGAGAAGCCTGGATGAGAATCTATCAGGCAGCTACATTATCAATCTTATCATATTAAGCATAAATGTAAACACTGAAAAATTCATGAAGCAGAATGAAACAGTAAAGCCTAGTTAAAACCCAGAGCTCCAGTTTGATATATGCAGTGCTGACAGGATAAACGGAAAGGAAAGAAGGAGAAAGAACAAGGGCAGTTTTACATGCTCTTTCCTTCCCGGATTTTTTAAGATGATTTGCATTCATGAAGTTCAGATGCTGGAAAATGGATTTGTGTGTTTGGCACAGGGCACATCTCACTGATCCACCCCTGGAGGTTCCTCTCCCCTCTTGGTCCCAGGGAGCATTTCCTTTGGTCAGACTGTTCAAAAGTACAGCCCTGGCTAGTATTAGATGAGGGCTAGACATACGCAAAACTACGAGTATGAGGAGAGAGTTTAGACATTAGAAAAGGAAATCAGACGTTCACACCTGGCTGGGAACTCTTCTGGGAATGAGACAATGAGTGGCAATGTGGCAACAGCTAGGAATTGAACTTTCCTGCAATGGACTCTGCTGGGCAAGGGAAGGCATTTCACAGTCAGGTCTGAGCTCTCTGCAGATATTAGCTCTGTATGTGCAAAAATTCCATGCTTCATACCTGAGTGCATATATTCTAGCTACATGTGATGAGCATCATATGGATATTACAATATGAGGGCTGTTGTAATCGATGATTCCTTGGCCATACTACCAGTGGGCCACTGAGGGTGACACTGCTGCAGGTCTAGATGTGCGCGTGCGTGTGGGCACGTGCGTGTACAAGAAGATTTAATTCCTCTCCAGTGTCACTCAGTGCGTTTGCTACTGAGATTCGATAACAAAAGCAGATAAAAACATCCCACTCTCTGAGGATGTGCAGACAATGCCAATACAAAGGAGAGGGATCAGAGCTTTGCCTCCATAAGTACAAAGAAAGCATAGGGCCTTTTAATGCTGAGACTTCAAAGAAAGCCTCTGCATACAAAAGGCGGGGGTGGGGGGGGGGGGTGGGGTAGGGGGTGGGGAGAGACAAAAGGAAAAAGAGAGAACCGACAAAAGAAGTTAAGTGTGGAAAAAGGCAACTCTCTGATGAAAATTTATGGAAACCCCAGTGAATAAGACAGTTAGATATACACACAAAGAGGACAAATGCAAATTACATTGGAAAAAGAGCCATATGGTTTGCTTATGAAGATGTACATAAGGCAAAAGGAATGACTACGTGTACTTTTGTATATATGGGCACGATGTCCTTGGGTTGGGGGGGATGTGTTTCCTTCAAAGAACCAGACCTTTTCTTTTTTGTGACTCATTTTTCTTCCTCTAATTTGGGCTTTTCTTTGTTACTGCCCAAAGAGACAATAATTGCCCAAAGCACAGCAATCTGTCCCCTTTACTTTGGGTGGAGAGAAGGAAAAGTCTGGAGGAATTTTCCCTGCCTCTCCTGCCCCATCGCACAGCTGTGGCTTAACCTAGCCTGTAAGAATATGGGCAGAGAGATGACCTTCTGCCAGGGCTTTGTTTAGGCTCCTAAATGTTGGAATGAAGAGAGCTGGGAAAGTCTAGTCCTCAGTAACCTACGGAGTCATTCCACCCTCGTTCTCCAAATCCTCCATACATACATAGTACTAGCAGCTGTTATCCTGAAACACTACGATGTTTGCTTCCTCCATCCCCCACAAGGCATTGTCCTCCCCATCTCTGCTGGCCAAAGGGGATGTTTTACACTCAAACCAAAATGCCTTCCTTCTCCCTTAACTGTTGGACTAGGAGATGAGGCAGAGAGGATAGCCCTGCATGCAGGAAAACACAAAAGGACTTTTTGCCTGGAGACAAAGAATAATTTTTACTTTATTGTCAAGTGAAGCTGTAGTGCAAGAGTTTGGAATATGTATTTAAGGCAGTTAGTGGTGTGGGTGCTGTACTTTCACTTCCCATTAACTGACGTGGGATTTGTGACATTCGATTTCTAATTGCTGGTTTTGGATATCTATGTGAGATACTGAGGCCTGAAAATCATCTTTCTCATCTATCCTACACTGAAATTTTTGGATATGTTTAATGTTTTGCCCTTGCACAGTGGAGGGGACCCATGAGGCAGAAAGTCAATCAGTCTCAGAGTACCTGTTGGGTAAAGGACATTTCTTTTGATATATATGGAACTACAGTGTGATGCAAAACCACAGACAACCACAGTTCAAGCCTCAGGAACAACGAAAGCATCAACAAAATCTCTAAAAACAAAGAACAAAACCAGTAGCTAACTTCTGATAACAGCTAAGTAAGTTTTAACAGGTATGCATGTGTGAATAAACACAGATACACATGGACATGGACAGACACACAGACATGCACACTTAGTTTGAATAAACTGATTTATTCTCCTTACAGAACAACTCACCTCAAAGACAAAGTTTACAGCTAGCCAAAGCTAAGTCCCTGTCAGAAATCCCATTAATTTAAGACTGATACTGATGCATTTTGATATTTTGTCTTTATATATGGCATCATAAAGAAATAGAACAATTCAGGAGGTTTATTTGACTCTTCCATCAGATGGACTCATGCTGCGTGGCTAAGCCCTAAGTTCATCTACATGGTGAGAAGTAGCCATAATCTGTAGTGACTAAATAAAAGATAAGTTAAGCTGCATTATCTGAATTTAATCGAAAGAGCCAGCAATTGTAAATTTTTAACTAAAAAAATTATACAATTTTAAAAACATGAGGACTTCCACTATACATGGAGCTCACCTCAGAGATCTATACCAGCTCTGAAAATACTGTGAATACTTTCCAGTTAAGAGTAAAATCTATTTACAAATTATGACATCTTTATTTGCAACTCAGCAAGAAATCCACTGATTTCAATGCTGCAAATCTGAAATAACTGTCTCCTTAATACAGTTGACATTTGTGGACCTTTCTCAGCCTTCGTTTGGCTGAGGGATAATGCCATTTGAAAGGGTTAAAACCTTTGTTTAATCTCTTTTGAACTTCTTTCAAGTAGTAGGACCTTTTCTGCTGATTATTTTTAGCTATTACATTGACTACATGGTGCATATCCAGCCTCCAACATCATTGTAGGCAGGACATCTGTTGTTCTCAGCCTTTTTTCTGTCCTTTATTCAGAATTTTACATCATGTCAATTGTTTGGGTTGTTCAATGGGACAGCTACCGACTTCATATCAAGGCATATTTCTAGCTTCACTGTTGAGAAAGCCCCATGGTGAGAAAAATGTGCTAATTAATGCTGAATAATTGCTACACATTCTTCTGTCCACATTTTTACACCCTGACCTGGTCCTTGCACACACACATGCGCTCATAGATGCACACATTTACTCAGTGTTTTCAGGCACCAAAACAAATAAAAAGAAAGTGTCAGGCTCCTTGATATTCTTTGTGTGCAGTGGAAATGTGCTCAGTTGTTTCAGCTGTCTCTCCGGCTGCAAAGATGAGCGAATCAAGGACTCTGATCCAAGCCCCATCCAGCTATGGGGAGAGGGGACACAACCCTGAACTACTTTAAGGAACAAGAATATATTCCAATGAACTATGCTCTTTATGAGAAACATTCAAGAATCATATGCTATCTTCAAATTGAGAAATAGAAATGGGAGAATTCATAATTTTGATCATCTCCAGCTTTTTTTTGATTTGATAGTCCTCTGGAATCCTTTCATTTTTGTTAACACGAATAATTTTTAACTAACCTTTCCCTAAGAAATTTCCTTACAGTTCCAAAATCCTTGAGACAATGTATGCTCCTGAAATCCTGCCATGCTGTGTTTTCAGGCTCAGGAGTTTTACAGTATGCAGAGTAATGTGCAGGGTAATTGAGATTTGACCCAAGTAACATGATAAGAGTCACTGCCCTCCCTATGGTTTCAGCATCCAGGCTTAGCATGGTAAGCAACTTCAATTGAAGTCGCCAACAGCAAAACAGACTGCACAATTTTGTTGTTCCTGCTTACTTCCATACAATCTTGAGCAAAGAAAAAAAATATATTTTATTTGCCCCTTGTGAGTTATTAAAAGTTTTTACAGTTCTGAACTCATCTTCTTTCCTCCTTCTCCCCCAAAATAAATGTAAAAAATGACTGATATATTGTAAAATGTTTGGGAAAACAAATTTTGATGCCATTGCAAACAGTAACAAAGCAAATCCTTCAGTCCTGCCAAATCCAAAATCATCGGATCGGTTCTGGTTTTGCTCAGGCTAGATCATCAATTATGGGGAGATAATGTGAAAGAAATTGCATAGCTACTGGGCCTGGTTTTCCATTAGTCTGCAAATTGCAAACACTCTGATTTAGTAGCAGTTTATATTCACTTTGTAGGGGTGTAAAATTGCAGTCCCGCTGGCTTGAAGGAAGATTAATTCATAGCAGCCAAGAATCTGGCCCTTAATGTACTTAGTTCAACGAGATGATCATTTGGTAATGAGCAAATTGATCCTGATAATAACAGAATCAACCCAAATCGCACAGGAAACTCTTAAGGCCAAGAGCTTAGTAAGATTCAGAAGATTGGACACTTATGTGCATAATAGGTTTATCTGGAGTCAGCCTGCCTGTTAACCTCCACCATACCAAACTTACCCTCCTGCAGATTTTCAGAGTTTGACCCGACACTGATTTTCAGTAAAAGGAGCTGCTGGTGGGAGATATTGAGGAATATGATTTGTGCCCTTAGAGTTTCACCACCATTTCAAGGGGATAAAGTGCACTATGGTGTCTTTGAACATGCTAAAGTCACTAAGCACAGCTGATGGTTAGAGACCACCAGCTCAGGTAGTGAAGAGTCACCTCTGTGCCCTAGGCTCTGCTCATTTTGGGTAATAATATTTTTCCTGCTAGATACAGGTTCTAGTATGAAAAAGATGAAAGGGACGATGATTTTTACTCTGGCTTGGACCTTGTTCCAAGGTTTTAAGAGGAGTTCAGGGGCTCCCAGTACTTTCCTGGAGACACTGCCTGCCACAGGACTAGGTTCAAAGTCATTCAGATATGAATGCACTGAGCCTAAGCTCTGTGGGAGAAAGCCAGAAAGGGGCAATTCTTGCATGTAGAATGAAGACAGTGCAAAGTCTGGTGCAACAGAGGTTAACACGCACTCTGTGAGGTCCCTATGGAGTCTGATTTGGTTATTGAATTTATATACTGGGCTACGTTCCAGTCTGTTACTAGCTTCTTATTTGAGCAGGCATAAATTCCTCAAAAATTCATTTTGATTTTTGCATCTGATAAATTACTCCTGTATATCTGCTATTTTTCTCTGCTTCTGTCCATATTTTTCTTACAGCGATGCCCATCCTTTTTTCCCCAACATTACCATGCTGACAAGTACCAATGTTTAAGTTCAGACAAAAATCACCGCTGAACTGCAGCAGTCCACCCTCTCATTTTAACAATGATCTGGGAGAATGAAATTGCAGCAGGACCTTAATTTCCCTTGTTAGAGCTATAGCATTTGGGGCTGATGAAGTTCACAGTAAACCTGTCATAAAGGGACCTTACCTGATATATTATCTATCAAGCCAGTATAACGAACATCTGGCAGGGACCGCAATCTGTATGCATTGAGGCAGCAACTATTAAACTGCTGAGGTGCTGTGCATTGCACTGGGTGAGTTCAGCCATGAGACGGTAGAATCAGGCTTGCACTCAACTTGTCTTCACAGTCTTCAAGTGTGGAGACACAGGCTGCCTGCAGGCCCAAAGGGCCATGCAGAGTGTGCTGTGAAACGCAATAGTGCAGCCTGCCAGGCTGCAAAGCAGCTGGATAGTCTTTGCTGAAGCTTCTGGAAAATAATGTTTGGTAATGAAGGTCACAAAGAGGATCAACTTTTACAACCTGCCAATGGACTGCCATGATGACAAGAGAAAAAGATGCTTCCTTTGACTCCAAACGTGGGACACAACTGACAAGTGAGCTTGGATTCAGGGACAAGTGCTGTTGTCACCCAGTGCTACGCTGCCCCCAGCAGATGCTCTGCAGGGTAGGTATGGGCTTCAGTGAGAGGGGTACCACTGCCCTGGCTTCCTGAGGGTTTGCAAACACGGATGGTTTATGAACTGCTTAAGAATGTGAAAATGACTGCACCGGATGAAATTAAAGGAAGCGCTTTCAGGGTAAAAAGTGGTAAATTTTCCCATTGCTTAAGGGATCGGCCACTGTCACCTCTTTCTGAAGGATCTTCAAGAGAAAAGTGAATGTTTTTCGAAGCAGATGCCTAGCATATCTAGCCTCTCTCTGAACTGACTGTGGGAATGGAAAGCAGTCAGTGATCAGCAGCCCATAGCAGCAGTCTGTAACAGATTAAGGCACTAAGAAGAAATGCTTCCTGCTGAAATGAATAGGGAATATAAACAGACAGCGCAACTGCTCTGAATCCAAGCAGACAACCAGACTCTATCTTATAAATGTGTGTGTGTGGTTTCTGGCTCTATTTCCAATTCATGGCTGCAATGACCCAGACCTCAACAGTAGCCAGACCCCAACAGTACCCAGACATCATGCTGGCCAGCAGTGTTGTTATCCGGATGGACGAGGTCTCTCCGTTTTTTATTTCACTGGCTGCAAAGCGTCTGAATAGCAGCATGAGCAACTCGGCTGAAAGTCTCACAGGCAAACAAAAGTTTGTGCGCTTGATGAACCAGTTCTTGAGGTATCCCTCCCTCCTTTTGCCAAGGATCATGTTCGTCTTTAGTAGTCAGTCTAATCTTACACAGATTCCTGCATTTCCCTTCCAAGACATATCCACCTACATTTCTGTCAAAGATGAGACATGTGGCGCTTTAAAGCATGGTTTTTCAGGACTTTGTTTTCCTGAACTGATTAGGTTTAGGGATTTTCATGAGAACTGGAGAACTGGAAATGTCTCTGTCATGGAGATATCTAAAAACTGTCAGTGCCAGACCTGGAAATATTATCTGCTCTTGATTAACAGCAAAGTGGAGGGAGTTTGTTTCTTCTTCCATTTCTATCTCCCTTGTAATGCATCTTACTCATGTCATTTTAAGGTGTGAGGCACATTGCCAAATTTCTGGAGTTCAAAAGGAAGGAGTCTGAGGTTTCCCTTAATTTGCCAAAGGCTGCCTACCACTAATCTAATAGAAAACAGATATGTGATGGGGTTTACACAGCTCCGATTTGTCTGGTTTGCAGACAAATCAGGATACAGCTGTGAGGAAAATGAGCTGCAGGGAACTGTGAATTCCTCATGGGAGATGCCTGGAGAAGAGTTCATCTTCAGGTGGAGGCAGCTTGCCAAAAAGAGACTTTGGCTTCAGAGGTGGGGCAGAAAAGGGTTCCCCTCTGACCCCAGGGCTTAGGGGTAGCCTGTAGACCAGAAACCATTCCCTTGGTTAAAAAAGCTGAGTGTGCTTGTTGGACGGTTTCACAGACCCACAGAAAATGGGACCATCACCAGTCAGTGCTGCCCACGGGCAGCCCTGCTCAAAACAGCCTCTGCATCACACAGTTTTCACTGCTGAAAAGCCATTTCCCCTGCAATTGCTGAATCATCAGCTCCAGCTTACCAGAAAAGCTGTTTTCCTTAGCAGAAAGGACCCCATGGCAATTTAAGTTCATGTCCTGAATGGAGTTTTTATCCCCCTTGTTTCTCAGTTTTTAAATAGATAATGTTGTGTCTCACATTTAAATTTCGGTAAACTGAGAGGTGGAATGTGTGTAAGTGTGGGTTTGTACACAAGTCTGTATGAGGCAGAACAACCAGCTCTATTATGCCAAGCATGTGTGACCAAACTGTATCTCATCCAAAGACATTTCTTAGATGCGGGAAATTCCAGAGACTGACTCACAACAGTCCTTCACAAGACAGATTTCTCCCCAAACCATGCCTCATTCAACCCACGACTACATAAACTCACATCCTATTCTAAGCACAGCCTCTACTTCCTTATGACACAAAGGAATTTATCCTCTTTATAGGCAGGCAAATAAAGGGGAAAATAAAACTTACTTGTTCTGGAGTGTTTTCTGTCTTTGATATTCGTCTGCAAGATCAGGCATAATGCAATTAATGTAGGTAATGGATGGATATGGAAAACAGACAGATCTACAGACTCATTGTGCTGGTGGTCACTAATCAGTTTTGTAACCTCATTTGTCTCCAAAGTGTCTCTCTCTCAGTGAATGGCTCACTGAGGACCACTACAAAGGTCTGGATAGTATATTTATAGTGGCAAAGTTCTGGTAGTGGAGATACAACTTGTGTAGCCAAAATAATTCTTTCCCCGGTAGTAAAACCACTTCCCTAAGTGACATAAGCTCTACTGACAAAAGGGCTCTTTTGCTAAAAATGAGTTGCATCTGCACAGGGAGTTCTGACATTCAAACCGTACAAAGTTGAATCATCCTGTTTTGACTGTGAATGAATGGGGCATCTTTCAATGTCAGTGCAGGGGAATCCCAGCGGTACTTGTTATGCAGGAAAATTCAACCGTGAAGTTAAAATGTATTTTTAAAATTCTCCTTTATTGGAGTGGAAATGTAATGACACCCACTTTCAGCTCCAGAAAGAATATTTTATATTTATTTTATATATATATATATATGTATGTATGTATGTATGTATATGTGTGTATATATATATATGTATATATATGCATATAAAACCATCCCCTTAGGGTATGTTTGTGACCAGTGTTAAATGAGTTTCATTATCTCAATATTTTGCTTCTTTTTATTTGAACCAGTAGATCTCACACTGGTGGCAGCGTACGTTGGTCCAAGGCTGACATCACTTACTGGTTACTTCTGGTCTCTCTGCTGCCTGTGCAAGTTTCCTCATGAGTGTAAAAAGGGAAGTCTGCTCCTGAATTTGAAGGAATTACGGAACCATACTGTTGTGTGGATTGCACTGATACAGTTCACTATCTCCATTGACATGCTTGATTCCGTTTTCATAGAAACACAGAAGATTCCAAGAATTCTGGCCTCAGAATTTTTCCAGCCATACAGAAATGAAAACAAATTCCACCTGATTAAGGTTTCCCTCTATTAATCCTGCCAATGTAGCATACACAGGTGAGTGGTGGCAGGATGGCTGAAGTAGATCCACTTCTGGGGCCAAAGTGGAGTTCATGCCTTGACCTAGACTTGGACCAAACCCCAGTCCAGTTGGCAGGTTCTAAGAAGGGATATAATCTTTTGGGCTGATGAGACAGAAGGTGGCCGGCTGGGGTGCTTCAGTCACTGGGTACGGAAAAGGTTCTTTCTCAACCACCATGGAAGAACAAAAGTCATGTAAACCTTAAGTCATGGGCTCTGAGGCTGCCAAGGAGACAGCTCTTATTGACCTGGTGGGACTTCCAGGATACTGGAGCAGCTGGGAACAGGTCCAAGATCTTCTGAATCATAGCCCAAAACACTCCTTTCCTCTGCAAATCGTAAGACTCATAAAAATCACAACAGCTGCCGAATGAGACAACTTGTACAGAAATCAAAAAGTTAAATATATTCAGTTAATGAAAAGGTGTTACTGGTGAATTCAGTCCTTCATGTTTTATAATGTTGACACCACAGTTAATCTGAGATATTATTTCTATATTAAAACCTTATTCAATATCATAGCTGTGTAACACTAACGCTGTTTTCTGCGGGCTGTAGCACAAGGACTCCAGGATATTTATACCTACAGCACGTTGAGGTAGTGGAGTACATTAAATTCCAACTCAGTGGAGATTTATTATGTTAGAATGAACATTGCCTACAGTAGAGTAACTCACAGAGATAAGAGGAAACATACTACTGGTACAAGAATTTGCATTTCGTAGTTTAGGATTGTAACTGACATGGCGGGTGGCTTATCGGGAGGCTTAGCTGTGTGACTGCACTGAAGGTCATTTTTGCGTAGGATAGATATTGCTTGGGTTGTGGAATAGCTGATGATGTTTGACTCTAAAGAAGTGTAAACAGTCCAACTGTTTCCACAGTAAATATTTGCTAGAATATAAAACCCAGTGTTTTGTTTTGTTCATGCTTTTTTGTGTTTGCTTTCTAGTAAATGACTGTGAGGTGAGAATATGTATAAATTCAAAGAACTTTAAGTAAAGATCAAATATGTCCCTTAACTTCTTAATTTTGGAATATAAGAAATTGAAACCCAGGGAACAATGATAATTCCCTGCCATTTGTTACAAAGCATACAAAGCAAGTCTGTGTGTGTCAAATGATGCAGTTTGTTAATGTTAAGAAACAAAAGTAAATATTTCTTCCTTCCAGTCACAGATTGCATAAAGACAACCTCCCATTTGTGTTATGGCATTACTTTCCTCTTGAGTCTTTAATTTAGGAAAAACAAAATCGGGAAAAATAGGCCCCTTTGAAAGCAAAGAAAATCTCTTTGACTTCCAGGTAAATATTAAATGAACTTTCATTCCAGAAACAAGTCACCCACTATTTCTGTACCATGGTCACCTCTGTCTGGATCCCCAGCATCAGGCAAAAGTTTCTCTTCATTTGCCTGTTGCTGATGTCAATGGAGAAGCTCCCATGGGCTTCAAAGGAATTAGGATTTGGGCTGTTGCAGATGATCAGGATATGGGTTTAGAAGGAACTATGCTGCATTCTAACTACTTAGACTGATTTGTGTTTATATATTTTATTATACTGGAAGATCTCATTCAAAGCAGTTCATTGGAAGTGGCAGATGCTTATCTCACTTCAAAGCTCCCTGTGACTCCCACCCATGCAGAAACATTCAGCAACAGGCACCAGTTTGTTGAAAAGACCTCATCTCCCACCTCTCTGCCAGCCCCTGCTGATATGAACAACAAAATATGCAGCAACAGACTGAGTAAGATTGAAAAAGAGGTAAAAATATGCTTCCAGCAGGTAAAATACTACTTACATTTTTAATAATAATGAAACATAAGACCACAGTAGGGCAAAACTGAAATCCATTTTGCATGTCAAAGAATTGGTTGCACTTGTTTGGGACATTTTACTAGGTTTCTATCTCTTATGGAATAAGTTCAAGGTTATGAAAAGTTTTGCTAGGACTAAATGTTCACAAGGCTCTGAGACAGAGGAGAATAAAGCAGAGGAAGGTCTTCCAACTCAGTTTTGTTTAATAAATCTTTTGTGAAAAAAACTCTTCTTCCTTCTCAATTTGGCTTTGAATTCGTATTTCAGAAGCTAAGATGGGGCAGTATGAAAAACAACATTGCTACAGGTTTTTTTGGAGAGTCCTAGCTCACATTTATTCCAAACTTGTTGCATTTGTCTAAACGGTTCCCAAACACTGTGGCAGGTCTTAATGTCTGCAGTCTTGAGCTGAATTTGGCTTTGCTTCTTGCCTGATTATTTCCTTATAAGCTTCTCTTCCCTTTAAACAACCTGATTTTCATCAAATCTGTACAAGAGCAGCTTCATTTGGGCTCTTGATATGAAAATCAGTAACGGGGGAACTTCAAAAGCTTCTGAAAGGCCATGATAAGCCTCTGAATTATGGGAGGTTTATTAAGGGATTTCATGTGGGGTCTCATGATGTGTCCATGGATTGGAAGGATGGGAATAAACGAGCCCTGGGGAAGGGGAGACACAGCAGTCTCCAGGCATGGCGCTCGCTTTCCCTGTGTGGACAGACCTCTTGATGTGGCTTGGGCTGGCTCAGCCCGATGGCAGTGAGGGTGACGGCTGGTGGGGAACCACCTTGGGCAGCACCATGGGGACAGGGCGCATGAGGTGTCACCATTTTGGAGCTCTAGACCTCTTGGCTGTGCAGTATTTATCTGCTAGAGGTCTGTGTGTGCTCTTGAGAACCTCTGACTACAGCTGAGCAAGTCTTGCCAAGCAACCCTTTCCCCTCACTTTTGGAGGAAAACACCAGTTCAGCAGCACGGCTCCCTTTTTCGTGTGCTGTTCTACACTGATTTTCATGAGTGGTTTGGTTCAAAGCATCTTCCCACCTTCCAGAATGATTCATTTTTATGTTCTTAAAGGAAAATAAACAAAAGTTCTTTTTTTCTTTTCTAACCTTCAGGATCACTGATTAACTGTTGCTTTAGCTTTTACTTGGGGAAAAAAAAACCCACCAAACATTTCAAAGTTTCAAAGTAAAAAGAGAATGTTTTGTTGTGGCAGCTTTCAAACTAAATGGTTTGTAAGACCCAGCTTTCCTCCACCCTAATTTTTTTCAGTTTGTGGAAAGTGAAAACGAAACAAAACAGTCACCCTCCTGCCTTGTCCAAGATAAAATTAAACAAGCACAAAAATCCAAATAGTTTGGGTGTGAGGAAATATTTTTTGTCTGTTTTATTTTCACCAGTGGTCTGAAAAGGCATTTGTCACTCAGATCCAGTCTTGATAATGTGTAATGCCTTGCTAAATGAAAGCGATAAAACCTGAGCTCAAGCTGTGTGGAAATGCGTATGTTTCCCTTTACATTAGATTTATAGGACTACCTACCATTAAATACAGCCCTGTCTGGGTGAGGCAGGTTGGTGCAGCTTGAAGGTTAACCATGCCATAACCTGTAAAGGATACTTTGCTTCTCCTTATCTGTTGCTCATTGCTCCATGGAAAGCAAAAGGTTAATTGCAGCTTGTCGAAGTGAGAGCATCCTCAGGCTGCTCCAGATTTGTGCCTTTGGCCCTGTACAGCACTCTCACAGACCGAAGAAATTCAAATGACAAATTTAGACTATTTTAGCTTTTATACCTCATGCTTAGTCAGTGTGCATTCAGCAGAATTTTATGAAGTTTTTATTTTCAAATGAGATATGAGTGCAACATTTACACTGATATAACTCCAGAAACATTAATCAAGGAACAAATTCATCTTCTGACTCTTTTTGTACGTCTAATCTAGGAAGAAAATGACTGCAGCTAGGTTTGATGTTATGTAAGCATCTATCTGTTAGTTTAAATTGCATCCACACAACACCACACAGAAATTCTATGTTTATTTTATTTTTAATTTTATAAAATCTTACTGTTTTGTGGTTTGTTTTTTGTTTTTTTTTAAGCAGAAATAACCAGTTTCAGGAAAATAATGTGTGGAACACAAGTGTAATATAAAGTGCAATAAATCTTTTTCAAAGAAATTCACCTAAGTAAGTTCTGTTCTCTTATACCAGCTTCAATGCTGGGTGTAACTGCTGAGTAATAAAGTTACTTTATTAACTCTTTTATAAATCAGAACAGAATATGACCCACTAGCTAAATAGAAACATATTGACATATTTCCTTTATGAACTGGGGGAAATATTTTGAAAAATGTCACTACATGAAAGAGATAATTTTTATATAAAGATCAGAAAGCATCTACTGAAATTTTCAAGCTACTGAAGCTTCTGAAGTAATAAAACTATAATATTGTCTATTTGAGAATAGAACCTCTGATTAAAAAGAAAGTATTTTGAAAAATTAATTCTTAAAGTGTGAGTGATGGTGGTAGAGATTCTCTGGTTTTACCAAAGAGCTGAGAGATTAATGAAACAAAATTAATCTCATGTTAATCAGTGTAAGTCCTAAAATGGGATAGCTCAGATTAACTGACAACTCATTTTAAGTGTTGAAAAGCTGT
The DNA here is from genome assembly GCF_023634085.1 of Falco cherrug. Taxonomy (NCBI): domain Eukaryota; kingdom Metazoa; phylum Chordata; class Aves; order Falconiformes; family Falconidae; genus Falco; species Falco cherrug. The sequence continues at coordinate 24,947,210 of NC_073705.1, forward strand.
AGAGATGCTAGTCTGAGAGTAGGTATTCAGAAGAGAGAATTAATCTCTGCTCAAATCAATGGAAGTTTTTTCTTATCAAAGGCAGGAAGGACATTTTAATGTTAAGTGAGTAAAGAAGACACACACTCCCCACAAGCTCCAGAGGTGGAATTATTTGCAGAAAATAACTAGCAAGTGGTTTTGAATAATGAATGCATTTGAGAAACTAATGATCCTTAATGGAACTAAGATTTCAACCATGGCATTCATGGGGAAATTGGTGACATCGATATGTAGAGATCAATTGATGTTTTTCTGAATTTATTAGACACAGTCTTCCTTGCAACTTTTAGGAAAGATGTTAAAAAAAGGATGATTAAAGATTTTAGTAAAAAAGAAAAAACAAACCCAAAAACCTGTGTAATTCTCACTTCAGGGGTTTGATTTTATTGGGATTTTATCAAAATGGATCATAATTAAAGTAGTAAAATAAAATTAAATTAAATAAGGAAACTGAGCAGATAACAAGGTGCAGCTTGGGTTTAGGTTGTCGATTGGAAATGACAGTGAAAGATTAATACCAAACAGCCCTGTGCATCATTAAGGAGAGTAGAGCCAGCATGTATCTTTTGATATTCCTACATTATTTTTTTAATACTTTTTTTTTCCCGATTCTTTGGTAATCACTTCTTTCTACAGCCTGAAGACACAAATTAATGCTTCCTAGTTGCTTTTTGTCCATGTATCCAAAATCTGACACTAGGAGATCACAGGTTTGCCCCAGCATAAGTCAAGTCTAGGGCAGCCACTCAGCAGATGGACAGTTATGTGTTTGGGTGGAAAGGAACATTGTGGCTTCACCTTGGAGTTGCACATGGGAACCCCCACCCCCCCCTGCCACGACATCATTTGACAAGAGTCAAAACCATTTTCTAATATCAGAACTGTTGCAAGGAACAAAATTATTTGATGCTGGGCTTCACAGCGCTAGATGAAGGTGAATTGCTCATTGGGCTGGAAGCTGGTGGCTGGCTAGAGACTGGTACTCTTGACCCCTTACACCCACAAGAGGAACAGAAGGTAGAAGCAATGATTACACTGGCAAAAAGACACACAGATACACAGTGCTGCAAAAGAAAGTACAGCTACACTGAGAAAAAGGAAAATCATTAGCTGAACCATTTGAAGGAGAAGGAATAGAAAGAGAAGAATGAGAAAGAAAATTGAGAGCTTTTTTGAATTTTAGGAATCGACAAATCAGGAAAAACAATGACTTTGGCTAAAACCTGATTCTAGTTTAATGTGCAAGGGAGGCAGTTAATTTTTTTCAAAGCAATTTATAGTTACCACAGAAAAAGGAAAACAGATGGCAATCAATAACCCTGGGAAATTGTGATGTGCAGAAAAAAATAACAGGAGTTACAAATATTAGAGAAAAATCCATGCTCTTAAGTCATACAGACTTCTTCCCTGTCAGTTATATTAGGAACCAAAATCCCTGAGAAAGATATTCCTCTCATTCGTAGAGAGAGATAATGAAACTCTTTTTAGTGCAAAGAAAGCAGAATATTTTCAAAGACTACTTTTGTCCTGTAGTTGGAAAGATGCAGGTGATGAACTTACCACAAAAAGATGAAGAACTTTCCAATCCATGAATAAAATGAAGATGTTAAGCAATTTCTGGTAGAGAATATTTTCTGTCTGATAACAGAGTCTGAGTTAAAAAAAAAAAAAAAAAAGAGAGAGAGAGATAACAGAGGAGCATCTGTCCACCTGATCTTAGTGTGTAATTAACTTTAGCTAGCTAGGGAAACTGCAGAAGGCAAAGACAGCACTGATGTTGGACAGATACTAAAAAAGAAAGACAAATAGGATGAACTGGTATCTACTAGTAGCTGAAATAGCAGCTACAGTTAGTTTAGCTAACCTCATATGGCTCCCAGGTACACTGGTGGAAGGGCTAGACTAGGTTTTCAAGCAATAACCACTGAAAAGATAGCACTATAATTGCCCACAATTAAAGAAGTTACTTGCTCAGTTTTAGGGAGTTAATGATTGTATGGTAGGAAATCATTATGCAGTGAAAGAATCGGGGAGTCTAACATTCTCCTTTGTAAGTGGGGTGAACAGAAGTATTTGCAAGAGGAAGAGAAGTCTGATGAGAGAGGTCCCTTCCTCATCATAGACAAAATTTAAGCAACAACCAAAGTTGGGAAGTTTGAAGAAAAAATCAGTGAAGGTGGCAAAGCATATTTTACTTAGACAAGGATATTAATGGTTACAAATACTGAAGGCTGTGATGAGTGCACCAGCAGCTCCATTTCTAAATCTGCAGTGATTTTTTTTTCTAAAAAAAAAAATTAAAAAAAAAAAAAAAAATCAGAAAAGTTCCAGGTTTGGGCACTGCAAGAATTCAGGCAAGATGGATACAAGATGCAGCTGATTAAAAGCTGTCTCTGCTCGTATGGGGGGGAAGGTGGGGTGGGGTGGTTGGAAATTTGGTTGTGCTTTTTATAAACTGCATTCACAAAGAGGAAAAAATGGGAGGTATTAAGAACCTCTTTTTCCTTGAGGAGAGATACACCACAAGAAGTAAAGGCTGAAGCTGAATTAAGACTCAAAATAAGCTTTTCAGAATACATGCTAATGGTGATTAATCACTGGAAAAAAAGTACAAGGAAAGGAATAGAGACAAAGTCTCTTCAGATTTTACAGCAAAGTCTGAAAGCTTTTTTAGGAGACAAGCTTTAATCTAGGACAAAGAATGCTTTAGTCAGATACAGTTATTGGACTCAGGGCTGGATAATTGGGTGGCCTGAGATATTTCAATAAGAAAACAGAGAGCTGTCTTTTGATCTTATTTTTGTGAATCTGTGAGTTGGATTCTGCATGACTCCTGTCTCAGAGTTCCGCCTACTTACTGTTATACTGAAACTGGTAACACACATTTGATTCCAAATTAATTTCCAGTAAAGGCCTGGTTTTGTTTTGAAAAACTTCACGAAATACAGGCTAGCTAGGAACTGGTTGCTTTTCCTAGAAGCTAGCAGATCTCCACTTAATATCTAACTTCTAGCTTCGAGCAATCTGATTTTAAACTTCTTGTCACTAGCCCTTGTTATGCTGTCTTCTGGCTGGTAAAAGTATTTCTTTATTATCCAGAAATACTCCCCGTGCTCCTCTGAAAGTATTTTTTCACATTTTACACTTTATTAGGTGCATATCAGTGGGCATTTACATTACAAAATAGGACTTCTCAATGAAAGCAGGCATTTTGTTTGAATAGAGGTAATAAAAATCAGTTCAGTAGGCACATACTGGGAGTAAAGACAAGGTGAAGGATGCAGACTGATTCATGTGTTGAAAGCTTTGCATTGTGGGAACTCCTGTTGTTTAGCAAAAAGCAGGGGCAGGATTTTGAAATGGGCTAATTCCATCCCCACTGGTGGAAGCAGCAGAACTCCCATGTATGTGAGAGGAGCAGCACTGGGGCAGCACACGACAGCTTTATACTCCAACCTGAAATATTGTTCTCAGTTTTCCACTTGCTTGGTGTCTTCTGTTGTCATTTACAGCAATGCAAACAGAGTGCAATACAGTTACAAACCATCATTAGGTCAGGTTTTCCCACTCATTTATATTAGCTGGAGCATCTGGCAGCCTATTTATATTAGCTTTATATACCATAAATGAGTGTGTTTATGCAATAGAAATGGCAGAGGTGCTCCCATTACGCTTTTATTTCATCTTCAAAAAGGTCTTAGCTTTCTTCTTAATATCATCCAGGTATGCTGAATTTCCCTCTTCTTACACTTCGCTACAGAAACTGTACAACGTAATGGTTTCCGTTCTCTGTTGGTGTAGACCAAAGTGATTGACTATGCATCCCACACTCAATACTGATAATATTCAGGGTGAGCTCATCTTCATCTTTCATGATGTCACCTCGCCTCTACTGTTTTTTGTGGATTCAGAAGAATCATGACCTAGTCCTGTTCTTGGAACTAGGTTCCTTGTGGTCTCAGATATTTAGTATATTTACTGTTGCAATGTATCTACATTCCAGACACCTAGGATATATTTAAAAGATAATGAGGCAAAACAGTTGCGTGCAATGTGTTATCACAAAGTAACTCCCTCACTCTCATGGCCCACCCATCAGCTTGCTATAAGCTTGATCAGTTCCTTAAGAATGATGAATAGCGTTAAAATTTGCTATACTCCTTTCTGCCAGATGCTCTGAAAAGCCTGTTAAAAGTCTATAAAACAAGCAAACCAAGTTCAGTTACGCTCTGCACTTTTCCGGCACTGCTGCTAGCACAAAAATTGATTGATTGTGCTTTGTGCTGGTCTAAATCTAGCCTGTTCACCTGCAAAACACTGCTCCCTTGTACTTTTTTGTTGTCCTCAGCAACATCATGGTGAATGTTTTTCCTGCTACAGGGATTTTTCTGTAATTCTAGCACTTGCTTGCCTTTTTTCTTTTCTGTGTGCTAATCTCATTAAAAGATTCACTCACTGCCTTAGCAACTTGTCCCCAGCTGCTGACCAGACTCCTGCTGCTCCTCTGTTGCTTCCCTGCGGAAGGATGAAGCACGTCACCTCCTTCACAGCACAGGGCTGTACGCGTAGAAGGACGGGGCTTTGATAGCTCCCTCAGTATTTCCTAGGAGCTCTGGCTGGCTGCATCAGTGTATGGCATTCAAGGCAATGATGGTGGGAAATGCTAAGAGCAAAGGTACAGCCTACTCTTCATGAAGTAAAGGCTTGCTGTGGTGGTTGGTAGAAAAACGAAACAGCTGCGGTCATTTTTTGGCAGGAAGGAATGCAAAGCATACATTTGTCTTACCTGTGATTACTACAAGAGGAAAGGTTTGTAATTAAAAATTGGAAAAATTGAAGTTAAACATTTTCAGGATAAATGATTTTCAGGAAACACATTATATATAATCATTAAACCTAAAAGTGGTTTGGGCTAATGTGAAGTAGATGGGAAAGCAAAGGTGAATACTACCATAGATGTGCAGATATTAAGGCGACAAGACCTTTACATCACTGCTGAAAGATGCGTGAATATTCAAGAGACCTGGAGCAAAAGTGAAAGAGAGGTTATGGCACAGCTGGGATGCTAGCCACCAGCCAAAAAGAGAGAGCCAAAGTGAAGGAGAACAGACTAACTTCTGTGAATGAGAGGAATGGAAGCTGGTGGATAAGAAAGGAGGAATACAGTGGGTTAATAATAGGCAATCAGAGTAAAAAGGGAGGAGAGGATTCAATAAGGGTAACAAATATAAGGGAGTAGAACACAAAAATAAATGTTACGCAGGTGTCATTTCAGTCTGTGGGAGAGCTGGTTGGAGGTGTGCAGATTTAAGACGATGGAGAAAAAGTACAGGCAAACAGCTGAGTCTCAGTAAGCAAAGCTGAAGGTTTGGTGACAGAAAGGATATTCAAGAGCTTGTGAGGCTCTGAGCAGTCCTGGGGAAGCAGGGAGCAGTGTCCCAGGTGCAAGAGAGAGTAAACTTCAAAATTTATAAGGTAATAAACAGCCTTTGGAAAAGAGAAAGGGTGCTGAAGATTACAGAGAGCCATGGAGCTTCTGCAAGCAGCCAGTGAGCATATGGTAATGGCATAAACAAGCTATTGAGCAAGATTAACCAACGTGAACAAGTATTGCTTCCAAGAGACATGCCACGTTCCTTGGAGCAGAAAAGCCCCAGAGGTATTTTGTGTGTCTGGGAAAACGTCTTGCATGTGCCTGGCTGTACAAATAGTCATCCAGCAAAATACCCAGCTCTTTTCCGGAGAAGCGTTCCCAGTTTAGGGTGGAAGGCAGTTCTGCAGCACCCTGCTCCCTGTTGTGGCCTGTGAACTGCTGCATGCAGCTGCAGTACAGCTGCCGATGCATGAAGTGATATCTTCACCTTAGCTACCACAGCCAAAGCCATTTCTCTTTGCACAATTGCTGGAGCAGGCTGCTGGTTGTGGTGTTTTTTTCACAGCCTCTTCCCAGGTGGTCAGCAGACTGCTGGTGGTGGCTGACGCAGGGGAGCCTTTGCTGAGGGAAAATGCTAATGAATACAGGACAGAAGCACATCTACTGTGGAAGAGGTGCCTTTGGTTTGGGGACAGGATTGACAGCCGGCCTCAAACGGAGAGCCTGTCATCCTTAACCGGGTGTCTGGCCAGCCCGTGCAGATTCTCTCAAAGGCTGTGAATGAAATAAAATAAATACTTTACAAACAAATGAAAGGCCATGGCCAATGACCAAAATACCAGACAAACGGACACTGTTGACAGCCATCGCTGTCATTCCCAGTCCTCACAGAACGATGCCTGTGCACACCTGTAACAGTACCAGGGTTGTCCCCACTTTCCAGTAGTCCATGGGAATTACTTTTTCCACTAAGGGAGTATTATGGCAGTTTTTCATTTACTTTCCGTAGCCTGAGCGAACTCAAAGGATGGTAAAATGCTTCCCAAGGGGGTTAGCAGCTTTCTGAAGGTAGGAGGTAAAATGCTGCAACCTCAGTGTGTGTTTTAATAAACAGTGGAAGACTATTACATTAGTTGTGATGATCTGTCCATCTTCTCAGCTGCTTGAATATATTTGGTCATCAGATGGAAAAGTAAAATTTCACCAGCAGGGTTCAGTCAACCTTCCCTCTGCCTTCATTGGTCTCTGTCACTTGCACAAAAATGCAAACCCCATAAAGTGATAAATTGTTTTGGTTGTACAAATCTGATTGTATTTCTCTACCCTCGTTTCTATTAGCTTTCCTGAGAATACAGATTTTTTCAAAAAGTTACATGCAGCAGTGACTGGGGATATGTTCCTACTGTTGGTTAAGCAGGGGCTTGAGTTCTGCCAAGAGCAATCCATACTTTAAGCCTCTGGCACATTTTCTGCTTGAAATGGGAAATGCTCTTAAAATCCAAGGTTTAAGGCCAAAAGTATTCCTGCTTATACCTGATCTTGCTCCTCCAATGGCTTTGTGCTATTGAGAAATGGAGGATGAGAGACGTGTGTGTGATGAGAAGCCATGCGACTTCTTCAGGGCTCCCACATGTTTCACACCGCCACCCCCTGAGGTAGCATCTCGGTGCCTCTGGTGGCTTTGCAAGGTGGTTTGTACCCAGCTCTTCCAGGTCACTCTCCTAAGACTAGTTTTATGGGATAGTCTTATCCCAGATACCCAGCAAGACGCAATTATTTTTTAACTAAACAAGGGTATTTCAGTCCTTTTGTCAGGGAATTTCTGTCAGCATCTGAAGAGGAGCTTAACATGTACTTTTTAAAGTAATGATAATAAGTATACTTATTGTATAGAGACAATAATAATAAATCCATAATTATATATACAATACATATGGTATATAGATAAAATAAAAAATAACAATAATAAATAGTGGCAAGATTCCCTGTTCCCCCCTCAGACACTCCAGTCACCACTGAGCTGTATTCTACTTGCTCCCACAACACGGAGCTAGCTCTTCATCTCTCAACAATGGGCACTTGCTGACAGGCAAAAGAGGATTTTGGTTTTATCTAGGTACTGAGAGGTGTACAGCATAGAAAGGAAATCAGAGACTGATAGGTGAACAAAGACTTTGTAAAAAGAAGAAAAGCAGGGCAATTATCCAGGATAAATATGTCACACACCCATGCCGAAGCAGAGGGATGTAAGCACACTCTAAAAGACCCATCTAATCAGAACTTCAGACTCTCAGTTCTGGTAGATGCTAAAATTACCTTGAATATGAATCAAATGGATAAAGGAGTAGCTCACTGGTGCTTGTGATGAGAGATCGGTGTTGCAGAAAGCCTCCATCTAGATCAAAATGACATTATGATTTGTGCTTTCTTTCTGATGGTCTCCTCAGTAAATTTTAACTAAATACAGGAAAACAAACACTTCCAACTGTCTCAGGATGTGGACTTGTTTCCACGCCTGTGAAAACAGCAGTATTATTTGCAATGCAGCTTTTTTCTGGGCATGGGTTGGGGGAGGGCAGTTTCCTGATGTATTTTTGTGGCTAAGGATGCCTGAACAGGGAAGGCTTGCCTTGCTTTTATCAGGGACTTGGACATGAAGTTAGTGCCTAATCATGCTTAACAAATTTGATGTTCCACAGTGGTCAGTCTGCTGCTAATTGATGAAGATCTAATCCATCCCTCATTTTAGATCATTTTACATTTGCATTTAAAGATAAAATTTAAAATAGTTAATACCTAATAAAAGACATTTCTCAGTATCACAAGAAGATATCTGTCAAATAAAATACTAGACAATTACCACCTCTAGATTACTTTTTTTTTGACATATAGCCAACATAAAATTCTGAGCATGTTCGTATCTCATATTTCTTGTTTTTTTTCTAAGCCCAGATGATCAGACAGACCATGCTGGAAAGTTGGAGGTTGGATATGAATCCTTTGGAGGAATGTTAGAACTGATATTCTGCTTCCAGCCTTAATCATCCTCCTCAAAGATTCAGCAGATAGGTAGTAGGAAACTAGGGTGTGTATCTGCATCTTTCAGGAGCCTGTCTCAGTTCTGGCCTCTCTCTGCTGTGAGCATCCTTAAAAGACACATCAAACAGCACAACATGAGTTCAAACAACTTTGCTTGTAACTGCAATGAATCTGAAATGTACGGATGAAAGATTTATTAATGTTGTGCAAGGTAGAGTGCCCTCGTGTTAGCAGAAACAGTTTGAATCACTGAGTGAGCAGGTCAGGTCATCAAAGAGAAATCAGCATGGTAATTGGAACAGCATTCTTAACCTAATTGCAATGGAGGCCAAGCTGTCATCTGTAAAAGGACCCTGGGTAATGACAACCACAGAAATTCAGCAGTAGTAATCCGGGCTGCACCTCCCTTTCTGCTGCTATGGTGGATTGGGATGTGTGGCTCAGGCTGAGGCAGTCGGTAGTACCTCCCTTGGATTTTCAGCTACAGTGACTTCAGTGGACTCCAGCCAAGATATGCTAACAAAACAATTTTCCCTGGGGAGAGACAAGCCTTATCGTTTGTGCCTGTGGAGATGCTGGTACAGGAACAGTGAAAATTATGACTCAGAAAATTTCTAGCATGCATAAACTCACAGGTGAACCTAGAAAGTTTCCTAAGCTTTGATCATGCTGTCCTTCCTGACACTGGAGAATATTAGGGGGTGAGGGGGCGGGGTTCTTCACTAAAAATAATGAAAGCCACGTACAGAACTGTCCACTGCTTCTGGCGCCCTTGGAAATATTACTACGGCATTTTCACCCATCACCACAGAATTTCTAATGATTATACGGGCCCAACCATCCAACTGGTGATTTTAGCATCACTCTAACAGAGGGACTTCATTCCAGTTAGCAGGCTGAAATTAACTTCTACTCCTCTTTGTAAGCCTGAAATGCAAGTCAGTGGTATTGTCTAGCTTTTTCAGAGTGAAATACTTTGAAGTGCCTATCAATACTTTCTTCTGGCTAAAACTGTTCTGACCTTGCACCTCAGTTTTTGAGGCCTTTTTTTCTAAGACTTTGAAAAGATATGTTTTTGTTCAACACTCATGCACTGTAACTGTACCATCATTCCCAGGCATCATTGGCTTTCTGCCTTTTATTCAATAGGCATGAATCCCTTCCACAGCCTAGCATCTGACTTTTTTCTGCATGATACTGCCACTGCTCTGATTTATTTATAGATTTTCAGAAACATATATTCTCACTGTCTCCCAAGTTCTCACTTTCTCCTGGGTTCCTCCACGTTTCTCCTCCCATTTTGGAGGACTGTTGCGGTTGACCATTGGGGCTTATTGAGGAGCTGGTGGCAAAGTCATTTGGATGGACTTCAAAATTTACTGCAAATCTCTTGTCTGTCACAATGGCCAAAACACATATTAGGCCACCGATAGACTGATCTTACTATTTTTGAAGCTGACCTGACATGCACTTTCTTTGCCTTTTACTACACTCAGCTCTAAAAGGCCAATATTCAGACACTTCTTCTCACTAGTATTACCCACTGAAAATGCTTCATTTATTTGTACAGCATGGATTTTTGGGTCTGAATGTAAAATTCAACTGATATCGTCTCTGGAACTAGAGTGCCATCAGGCTATAAATGAAAGCTCATCACATGCTGCCATTCACCCCCCTCTGAAAGTCAGATTGGCATGGTAACACAGCAGGAGTTCTAATTTTGGATTCAAAGGCCTCTAAGAAACACAACAGTAAAAATTAAAACCTCATGTATAAGAAATTAACAACAACAAAAAGCAGCTGCATGCATACATTTTTTAGGGTGCTGTTTGGTTAACCCCAGTTCAATGAAAAGGAGAAATTTCCTCAGTTATTATTTTTACATGATGGAAAAATGGGTATGAAAGCTCTCTGTGATGAATATTTACTAAAAGAAGTTGCAGACACTCACTGTCCAAAGTCAGACTCCCTCCTTGTTGCTCAATTATGTTCTGTTTATGGTGAAAGAAATACACAATAAATAGATTGCTTCTTACCCTGGGCAAGGATAAATAAATTCAACCTTCATCACTGATGGCATGGAGGGGTGGATGGCCATCTCAAAGATCTTTTACACAGACTCTGTGGATAGGGATGGTCCACACAAGCGTACATCAACCTTACTCTAGAAAGACCTTTGCTAGGCTGTTGCCAACAGGGTTGAGACAGGTCCTGGTATAAAGAATTTGCAAGGTCCTTGTTTAATTCCTTGTTTAACACCTTGTCCTTGCATTTTTTTTTTTTCAAATTTGCACCTGGGCACCTTGCAGTCTGTCTGACTGGTGTTACTGGTGTTACAGTTGTCTAACTGATACACTTGCATGTATAGATGTGCCAGTCCACGGATAAAATGAGGACTAGATGAGGTGGCTGGAGAGTGGCTACACAGAAGCGTATAACATGATGGGCTACAAGTGTAGCTGTACCTGTTGACTCTAATGGGGAAGAGTGGGCCTAACAGCTGTGTCCATCACCGAAAAACACTAAGTTTGGTGATCCTTTCTGGGAACTTGGCTTTCTTGCTTAGACTGACCCCATATGGGATATTGTGACTGCCAACAACTTTCTCTAATAAATGTGGACTTAGATACAACCACAGTTGCTGTAAATCCTACCCAATGATGCTTGCTTCCAGGGATTGCTTTGTTCTCCATTTCACTTAATTTGCATAAGCCTATTTATTTGGCTGCTGTAACATGTCTGAATTTTGGATGCTGAAATACTCTGGGATGGCATTATTTGGTTCTTGAGTAAGGTTTTCCAAAAGCCCTGGGAATTTTGATTTAATATGGCTGCTTAGTTGGTGACTAAACATTTATCCAGTTGCTGATGTCTTTCTTCATCAATAAGAGTGATATATTTAGAAAATCCCATGTCACAGCCTCTAAACAATACTATATCTAGACTTAATAATATTGAAACAAAAGGGAATTTGGTGAGAAAAAAAATCTGGGCTGTGGTGACTAATACAATAGATAGTCAGATACCATTGAGAGAATCTGAATTGCAGCCACAGCACCAAACAACCAATAGCGTTAATAAATCCAACAAAATATAAAGGTTCCCTTTCAGACAGAAAGCAAAATTGTTGGAAATCAGCAGTGGTAGTTTTGTATTTTTATTTTTTTTTAATTCCACATCTGGAATAAAGAAAAAAACCCACAACCTGTTAATTTTCACTGTGGAAGAAATATCCTCACTCCTTGTAGTCCCTGACATTTCCTTCCCTTTTTGTCTTTGGCTATGTGTGAAAGATTTGTTGATAGCACTTTAATTAAGGAGAAAAAGTTGTTTCACACTTTTCGTGCAGATGCCCTCCCAGTGATCTCCTCCACACTTTTCTCCAGACTGCTTTCCACTATGAAACTGTGCTGGTGGCAGGGAGAACATTTAGCCCATTCTACCACATCTTGTGGGGCTGGGCTTAACTACAACTAACCAGACAGTAGGACTTTTCCCAGTGGCACTCAGATGGTATCCAAGATGGAGTGATTTATACAGCTGGTGAAACTCCTCATGTCTCAGTCAATGTCTTAGAGTGAGAGAATCTACAGTTCAGAAGATGCATGAAATATTAAGTCCTGAATTGTTGCAGACATTAAAAACTCCAAAATATCTATGTACAGGAGTTAGTGCTGCGGATTAGTTCTTGCTCTGACAATGAGCAAGATTCAAAATATGATATGCTGTTTTCTCAGGTTTTTTCTCTGGGGCCAATTATGTACAACAACATTCTTCTTCCTGTCCTAAAATGTTACTGCATCTGCTCTGAACAATTAAAACAGCCATTATGTCCCTGCCTCTGGATATAGATGCATTTCACTAGTGAAGGGATAATGCTGCATATGGCCATTGTTTTGTAGGGGTTTTGATAACAAGATTGCTCAGTACTGATTATAAAGGTGGCAAGATGAGGATTTATTATGCTGCAAGAGCATTGGAGGAAAAGCCCAAGTCCACCATTCCTCTAGCTGGGAACCCAGGGAAGTGATGGATGCCTCCGTACCACCACTATTGGAGTAAATCATAGTGACAGTGTTTCAAAGATGTCAAAAGCAGAACTGTCTGTCAGCATGCAACATTTATTCCTAACCTATGAAAAAAAGGGGGAAAAAAACCCAACCAAGCAACCAAACAACCCAAGAAATTAGAATTTTAATCTTTACTGAGGCTAAGGAAAGATATCAGCGAGGAATAAAACCGGCTGATTCCCAAAACCACGTATTGGAGGGTGAGAGAAATTTACCCAAATTTGCTCAGGAATAGTATTATCTAATGGCAGTTAGGCAGTGTCAGATTGCTCCAGAGAACTGTGTTATGCTTGCAGAGCTTTTCTTAAGCAAGGCACCTCGACTTGAGAAAAATTAGCTTGCTGCTGTAACACAGTTAGAGGAGCTGATTGCACTGAGTTGTCCATTATAAAGGCAGTTCTTACCTTACAGCAGACTGGGGAAGAGAACAACAGTCTTGAATGGGCCCAGTTAGTAGAAAACAAGCCAAATGCAAAGAGGGGATTTTTTTTCTTTCTCTAACCTATGATGTGAGTTTTGCCTTGCAAGTATCTGGAGTGGTATTAATAAAAGGTGCTGCTTCTGTGCTAGTGTCTGGTTGAGAAATCCTCCAAGAAAAACAGCTGGGGAAAAATACCTACAAATGAAGGATCCATAGAATTCCCTCCTGGGACAATTTTGTAGCTGTCAATGCAATTACACCAGAGGTGAATTTGTTTAGGTAAGTCCAACAACATGCTAATCCCAAACTAAAATATTCCAGGAATTATGGTTTATGACTGCAGGTGGTGAGATGATGGACACAGAACAGCAGAGACATCCCTTCCATTATTTTTAATAAAAATGGCACACTAAGCTGCTTCTAGAACCCATACTGCTTTTTCTTTTTCACAAAACAGGATAAGGTCTATCACTCAGATTTCCTGTCTCATCCTGAGCGATTCTTTGCTATTGAACCCTTCGGAATAATAATAGAAAATGAACTAAAATAGAAAATAGAGAAAGTGGAATCCCATAATAGCACTAACTAGCAATAACCTCTCTAACCAGCCACCACAGGTACTCAAACCTTTTTAATTGATAACAAGAAGAAATAGCTTTGCCCTTGTGAATCAATGAGATACTCATGCAGGGTGTCTGCAGTAGGTTAGTTCATGTATTCTGGGAGAGGATAAGAGAAGAATGGAAATTGAAAGTACATGGAAAATCTGTTGACTATTTTTGAAATATAGCTGCCTGACTGTCGTCTTTTATTTAGACAAAACAACTTGTAAGCAGAATTCCCATCACAGAAACATTATTGTTGCCGGCTGGAGAACCGCTCACTGCAGATGCACTTTCTGCATGTTGCATTTCAAGCCCTTTCAGTGAAGAGAGCATTTTGCTCTCTTGTTTGAGAGCTTTTCTGAAAGATTTTCTGCCAAAAAAGCATCCAAATAACCCACCAAGGGAAAAAGCCCCAACCCCAAAATACCCCATGCATTCCACTATTTAACTTTCATCTGTATAGAAAAATATAGCCTGTCATAAGATACAGAGGTCCGATGGAGAACAGCAATGGGGAACGCATTTTAAAAGCGTCCATTAAACCTAGCAGGCAACATTAATTTTTCACCTACAGAAGGTGTGAGCTGGAGGTATTTGGGAGTTGGAGGAAAAAAATGTGAATGCTTCAAAAGCAGTGAAATTTATGTTAGTGGATACCTGTGTGATTCGAGCTGGATGTCCTTACTGACTGCTGGATATTCTAAAATCTTAACCTTTGAGCTAATCTTGAGAGAGGTAGAGTTGACCAAATTCCAAATAAATTACAAGCAATTTGATTGTCTAAAAAATGACCGTCATAAATTTTTGTTGTAAACATATTCCTGTATTCATTTATTTAATTATATTACTTTGATTTCTATATAGTTACAATGTGTTATTATTCCCAAAGTAAATATTTAAATTTTCTGGACATCTTCAATGATGTTAGAAGGACTCAAGTGCTAATGAAGGTTTCAATGTTATTAGGCTGAAATACTTAAAAAATGCTGGGTAGAGGAGGATGTTTGGACCCAATTCAGTGTCCAGGCTGGCTAGGGTCCATCCTAGGATTCTGCAGGTAGTGGCTAGAGTAATGGAAAAACCCAGTGTCCTGTTAAATACTCTCTGCTATTTAATCTTTCCTAATCAACAGCTTCTACAGATCACGAGGACACATTTAAAGCTGGATTTCCTAGAACAAAGAATCCCCAAGTTTCAAGACATTTCCATCTACTGTAATTTTCCTCTTTAAAAAAATAAAATAATTCTTACACATAGATTAGGTTATGAAAATAGGAACTTCTCTATCTGATATGGCATCTTTACACTTAGGTCGAGAATAGAAAGGAATTTTGAAAACATGGCTTTTTTACATCATTGTATCTCTTTTTCTTAGTCAGCTCCTGAAGTCACTAATTTCAGATTTGATGTACTGTCTAAAGAATGAAAAGACTTGATGGCAATTATTTAACATGTCACTGATCAATTAAGATTCCCTAAAGCCATGGCACTGTGCCCTGATGAATCTGACATTGGGCGAGGACATGGGAGAAGTTCTAGTTCTCTTTGTGTCCAAGTTAGTACCCTGCTGTGTATCAGTTTCTGTCTCCTGCCTCGTTTATATAAATGCCAGAATTTGCATATATAAACTTACACACATTTGAGAAAGGAAATACTTCTCCAGATCTGCTTATATAATGTCTGTTACCCCAAATGCTTAACCTTTGTTAGGATCCTCGGGTGATATTATTAAAATCTTAGGACTGTGTCAAGGTTCTGTATTCCTGAAGCTGCTGCACTTGGAATGGAGACGGAGCTTTCTTTCCAGCTTAATGGATTGAACTGTCTCTCAACCTTTTGTATGATATATCATTGCTAGCACTGTCTCCAAGACACTAATACAGAGCAGGCTCAATAGTATTGGCATGATAAAGTGAAAACTATTAATAAAGAAAAGCAAGTCCATCATATTCATTAGATTTAAGTGTAAGGGAAAGAATATAGTGTGTGGGTGATGTGGCTGGGAATTATATTACAAGGCCAATCAATTTCCTTGCAGAGTTTTTGTTGTCGCTGTTGTTAGTGAGTAATTAATATAAATAATGCTGACTGTATTTAAATATAGAGGATACCAGGGAAAATAGTGTAGAAGATGGCAAGCAGATGGATCATTTAATTTATTCCCCAATTATAGTTGACATGTTGGGTATAGAAATCTGTGAGTCATCTATTATTTTTTATGGTCCGTTTTACAGCTGTGTTTATTGTTATAATAAATAAATACATTATCTCATTAGGCTGGTATTGTAAAAAGCTTGTAAAATAACAAACATCCTCCTCTTTCAGCACTTCCCCTCCGTATCAGGGTATTACAGCCAAAGAGGAAGGATGTATTTATACCTTATTAAGAACAAGGTAGATCTCACTTTGCTTGTAAAAGTACAGAGATATCCAGTGAAAATGACTCTCTCAAGTCAAGGTAAATAAATCTGATTCTTTTTAGCGGAGGTAATGGTGAGAGTCCTGCTGTATCTTTCCCCTGTTTGACAGAGGAGAAAACATACCGCTTGCCCTCGCTCTCCAGGCAGTAAATATACATTGCAAATAAATGTCGGATTGGCAATAAAATTCATTGTATTTAAGTTTCAGACTATCCCATAAAATGGCAATTTGATGGGGAAAAACAACCGACTCTTACTATTTAAAGTTCAGAATCTCTTTCTGAGACTGGCAATGGGAAGGATTTGCCCCATTCGGTTGCACCCAGCTGGCTGAGGGCACAGCCCACTGTCTGGGGCAGCTGGCTTTGAGATGGGCACAACAGCAGGGACCTGCTTTCTTGCTCTTCTCTCTGCCAGGAACTCAGAAAATCGTGATTTATTTGCAGGAAGGGAAGGCAGTGGAAGCACAATGGTTGCAGTTGCTATGCCCCAACCTACTCACAGAACCAGCAAGTCCGAATCTCCAAGCCTCTCCAAGCCAAATGACGAGTACCCATCTCAACTCAAGTAATTCCCAAATCCACCATCCTGTGCCAGAAGAAATGGCTGGCTCTCAAGCACTTCTTTCTCCAGAGGCCACAATTCAATTTTGTGCATCCTGCTGAGAGTCACTGCACAGATCAGTGTTTGGAGGGGTCTGAGGTTCACATGTACTTTCTCCCTGTGTGTGGCAGGAATCACAGCCTTCAAGTTGTAAAGTCATCCATCCAGCTAGCAGAGCTCAAGCAAACTACTCCTGTTGCTGGATGGCTATCCTTTCCCACTTTTAAAATCTATGGACAAGTTGCACCCAGGTGGGCTGGCATCTTCTACAGATGAGGTCCTCAATGTTTAGCCAGGGAGGTGGCACAGGGAACCTGCCAGCTGCTGCCCAGAACCCAGAATCAATAGTTCTCAAAGAGGTGCCAGTTGTCCCCGATCCAATACAACAACAGATCTTGCAACTTTAATAACTGTTTCACTGTCCTCAAGCTCTGAAAATGAGTAACACATCAGCCAAGGCAATACTGGCATCTCACATGGGCTGGGCTTTTTTTCTTTCTTTTTTTTTTTTTTTTATAAATTTAAAAATTACAGGCAAAAACTATCTACAGATGTAATTTCTCATTGTTGATGCCAATTTACTTGACACTTCGTATTCTCGATTACCTTCCTTAGAACAACTGAGAAAAAAAAAAGAATCCTAGCTTTCATTATTTTAAAAAGATCATTTGGTCTCTGCTCTTCCCTCTAGAAGAAAATGTTCAGATATCAAAGCAATGTTTATTTTCATTCTTTTGAGCCAGGTTGGGATGTCTCTCTCTTAAATAATTCAACTCTCCTTCTATTGTGGAACCATAACTACACCAAATGCTGTATGCAGCACATTCACAAGAGCAGGGATCTTTTCTTCTGAGTGAGAAGCAGTTGTTCCAGAACAAGGATGTTTTGTTTTAGAAGCTCCTGAAACAGCAGTTCAGTCATCTGAAGAAAACCAATGACAGCACTGTTTTCCAAGAGGCTGTCTTTTCTTGGTTTGTTTAATTGGAGACCGGAGGAAGATGGCTCTGGGCAGCTGACAGTAATGGCAGATGAAGCGACCTGCTCAAGGCCACCAAAGAAGAAGAGCCCTGGGTTTGAGACCCAGATCACAGCTCCTGCTCTGCTCAGACAGGATCCCAGTTTCCAGGGATAATGAAAAGCAGTCGAGAAGTAAGGGACGAAGTTTGTCAGCTCTGTATTTCAACCTGGAAACAAGCAGCCCCCTCACCACTTCTCCCATTCCATACAGAGGTGACTCTTCATGACAAAGCAGGCTGATACTTGTGTTACTTTTGTTTTACATGACATTTAAAGAGGCAAGAGCTTGAGCTTTGGCTGAGGGGTCATCAGCCTGTGTGAAGAAGAAACAAAAAATGTTTAAGAAAGGCCGTTTTAAGCAGTACTAGTTCCTAGTTGCATAGCATACTCATCAGCTTAATCCCCTGAAGTGTCACAAGAACAGAGCTTTTTCAGCAAGTAGAGGAACAGCATGTACAAGCAATTACACATTATGTTCCTTCCTGATGGATCCATGGTCTCAGCCTCTTAGGTCTGCTGCTGATATATACATCAAGATTCTCATCTGATGTATTATGTCTACCACTGAACTCCTGTCCAAAGGAGATTTCTTGTGGAAGAAGGACTATATCTTTAGGAGATATAAAGGAGCTGTGTTATAATTTAAAAAACCATACCTTTCTAGACTTCAGTCAGAAGAATATTGGGGGAGAGAACACAGGACAAATTTCCAGCCGCTGATCTTTGACATCAACATGTTAGTAATGCATATAAAACTTCATCAGTCAAGGTGAGAGCCTTATCTAAAGAACAGTAGGAAGAATATTTCTCCACCAAATATATGTTCTGCTAGTTATAACCACACCGTGCCTATTCAAAGGAAGGATGCAGGTATACTGAATTATACCCACCTAGTGTGATCTGGGTAAAGAAAACAGACATGTGGCTCACAAAGTAAATCAAATCTGAAATTCTGTTACTTTGTGAGCAAATATCTCAACTTAACTATGTTAGCCTACAGTCTGCTAGAGGGCTATTACCCATTCTGTTATCTATAGCTTCCTTCTGCTTGGTCATATTGCTACTCACAGCTTATTATTTCTCCACGTAGCTACTTTCCCTTAGTTGTTTCTAGCTATAATTAGAGCACAGATTTAGCAATGCACTTTTCCCTATTTACTTGTAAGATGTGGATGATGACTTGGTGGTTCTCTTTATCAATACATCTATCTACAGCTATTTCCACAAGCTTTTAAAGAATTGCCGGCTCAGGACAATGCTGATGTCTCCAGTGATGTGCAAACAGGCAGAGGTGTAAACAGAGAGCTGTTGCAGCTGTGCAGATGCTTCTCTGCTATGCAGCAAGAATGTGGAGTAAGCAGCCTGGCTTTGAGCAGACGCTAGCGCAATAATACAACTCTAGCCTGTGCTAGAATTTCTGAGGCAGCAGAAACGTGCATCCAGGCACCTTACTGCTGTCCATGCTGTACTGGGCATTGAGACATCTGGACCAACATGCTACATCCCTACTGATAGAGGCCAGAAAACATTTGGTTTTCTTTTAAATGGTGTTAAATGCTGTGGGTCAGAGTAGCAAAAAATAAAATAATAATAAAAAAAATCTGTCTTCCCTGTGCAGTCAAATGTTTCCAGCAAGTTTTTGAGAAGTATGAATGGAATATGCTTACAGAGATGTAGAGTTATGCTGTAGAATTGTGCATTATTCTGGCTTCCTTGTGAGAGCATTTGTCCTCTCTACTTAAATGTAATGCCTTATTAAATTCAGTCACACATTTGTGGGTGGGAAAAATGAGCTTATGCAGCATAGGAAAAAGAAACGTTACCATATTATGAGCAAGGATTCAAGAGGGTGTTCTAATAGAGGCTCCTTTAAACTTGATCTGGTCCTCATTGCATCTGCTCAGGTCCCAGAAGAAAGCTTACAAGCAAGAAGTATCTGAGTTCTCAGGACTGGAAACCAAACTTTGCTAGCGAGCCATGAACAGTGGACACTGAGTCCACCATTTCTTGGATCTATTGTTTGCCAAGCACTGGCAAGGGGAAGTCTCCTGTGTACACAGCCCACCAAGGCCTGCAGGTTTTGCTAAAATTTTGCATGCATGTCTAAGCTACAGGGAGAGACATGAGGCAATTGAGCTTGTTGCAACCAGGCAACTTTGTTCAACTACCAATGGCATTTTATTCCCGCAACTCCATTGCGTTCAGGGAATGGCAGGTGGCTGGACCTTGTTTTCTCTCAAAATGCTGGGGAGCTGGGTAAAGGCCTGGGTTTTCATTCTGTCAGTGACTGCAACAAAACTAGAAGAATAAAAGATAAAAAGAAAAAAAATGCATCAGCCCCTGCCTTACTATTCTTTCCCCTTAGATGGATTAGATTCAAAGTCCAGTCTTTCTAGTACGACACCTTTATTTAAAAAGAGCAGGCCTTTGCCTCTTCCATCCTAGGAACTGCCACTTGGTATTTCATATCTGATACCTATCCTTACACAGGTCATCTTTGCGTTCAGCCAAATTGCTCTCCTGCTCCTCTCCCAGAATCTGGAGGCAAAGACCACGTGGAGCAGAGGGGTGCTGAGCTCTGTCACTGGTGTAAGGAGAGAGCAGATCTGCTCTGCTCAGGCACGTTGTGCAATGTTTTCTTGGCAGGCTCAAACCCCGTGAACCTTTCAGGGATTAAAATTGATGAAATTCTCTGCTGCCACCAGGCTCTTCAGAGCACACGATTTTCTTGAGCTGCAGTCACTCAGAGTGGGAATTGCAGTCAGAAGGTCAGAAAGCTGTTAAGAAAAGAAAGTCTATATTGCTATTTTCCATTATTTGAAATCTAAAACTGATACTAAACAGCTATAGGTTTGATGATGCTTTCCTCTACCCCAGCAGCAATACAGAGCACAGAATTAATCCTTTGATTTTTTTTTTAATTTATATCTATATCTATATTTAGATATAGATATATCTGTAAGAGAAGACAGGGATCTTCTGGTGCTTTTTGATATTTTTGTTGTAGGGAACTGTACATTTAAGAGGTTTACGTTAAGACCCAGCATGTGATGTTATTCATAGGCTTATGCTGCACCGTGCTGATCAGTCAAGATAGAAACACAGGGTGCAACTCTCTTGTCTCAACAAACTTGTCTGATTAATGCCCCTTACTGGTATTAATATACCAGCTGCACTATCTCTGTTCGAGATGCATTTGCATTACAAAAGAATTATTTTGTCTCAGCCTGTACAATTTCAAGTGATGTTGGTGGCTCACAAACGCTCACTGTCCAGGTTATTGTCCTGAACTGAAACTTTGCAGAGGAATGGGCTCCTGTCTCATCCATGTCAGTGTTATCTGCCTTTGCATGGCTATTTTTTTTCATTTTAGTTCATGCAGTCTAGATTTGCTTCAAACCTGTAATGAATGCTATGCTAATCTTTATCCTGCTGAGTTTACATTCAAGAATAGAAGTGAGGTCCTCTAGTAGATGCTTTAATTTTAATTTAGGATGGGAAGAGGAGATAGGGCTTGCCTGCAGTCATCTTTACACCTGCCTGTGATGATGTTCTACCTCTTTCCAAAACAGGTTTGAAAACCTCACCAGGAGGGAACAGAGGAATATGCAGAAAAATCATAAAAACATACATCAACTTTTACCAGTGAATTTATGAGCGATTGTTGCCCTGCATCTGGAAGCCTCAAAAATTAAAAACTTTCCTTGTTTTTGCTATATACAATATGTATGTCTTGTTCTTGAGGCTTCAGGGATATTTTGTACAATGATTTGTGTTTTAAGTGAAGGAAGTAGTGCTTCACTTCAGGAATTTTGAGCCTAGCTTCCTTTCAGTTTATTGTGTTACTTGTGTGCTGAGACAGGGAGGGAAGTGAGGGAAAGATGATGTTCAGGTAGTGACAGCTCTGGGGAAAGAGTGAGCAAGCAAGAAGGAGGCAGCTCAGATGAGAAGGAAATTTAGAGTTGAGAAACTAGTGAGGGGGGAAAAAAAGGCAGCCTGGTCTACATTATTTGAATGTGTTCCCCTCCTGACTTTTTATATGCTTTGGAAACTGAGTAAATGGGAGCATTTTTCCAATCTGCAATCAGTCAGATTGCCCCCGCTTTGGTGCTTTCAATCTTATTTCTTCCTAGACGAGAGGTTACCCAAAGTGGACCATGGATTTCCAAAAAGGCATTTCCAGCATTGTTTCTCTTCACACATAAAACATCCATTGCATGTTTGAAAGAGCTCATACAGTGCTTTGCTTCCTCTTCTATTTTATTTCAGACAGCCAGATACATCTGCATTCTTTCAGCTCACCCTCATTTCTGGCCCCCAGGCCTATTGAGGCAGCAACTATTTTCTTTGTCAGCACTCACCAGAACCTGATTCCAGGCAATTTTTGTAGTTTTCCAATACTACTGCACAAATTTCATATGCCTCACAGCCTATTTGCAAGTAATATAATCATGTACATAATTTTTCTAACTGGGGATTATGATGTTCTTTTCCTGGTTAAACGATGCCCAGAACTTGCTGCCATTTTGATAAATTTGAGATTTGTTTGTTTCCAGTAATTTGCAATTTCTGTGCTTCTGAGAGGAAGTCTTTTGTTGAAGAGCATCAGCAGAGGGAGACAGAATATACAGGAGAAAACATTTTTCTCATAACATGGGGCAGCAAGCTCTAGGGCTTTGGAAAGAGTCACTTAAAATTATCTGTTCGATGAGACAGATGCCCAAGTGCCAGCCGAGCTGATGTGGATGAGAACTAACAAACTCATCCACACAGGCAGAGCATAAAAATATTGCACAACAGCCAGGTCAATAGGAACTGGTGACCAAGGTCTCTGGGGAACATGTCTTTGGGCAGAGAAACCTGAGCCATGGTGGAAGGGGAGCTTGTCTGGGCTTTGCCACCGTAGCAGAGATGCAGTTCCTATTTCTGCTTGCAATTTCTCACCTCTCTCTGCGCTAAACAAACTATTGCTTTAGATTGCTTTTAGTGTTTTGGTACAAATAACACTAAACAGAAGCACGCTTAGGTTCATTGTTATAAGTGTTTTATAAATGTTACAATGTTAGTTCTAATCATTAACGTGGGGTGAAATGTCAGGGCTTTCCGTCGGTATTCAGTCTGTACGCTGAAAACAGCAAAACATTTATTCCCTCCACCCCAGGTAAAACACAAAACCTGCCATTTTTTATTGTCCACAGGAGGAAACATGGGTGGGGTGGGGTGTTTGTGGGTAGCTTCGGTTGTGCTTTATTTTTTTTTACATCTCAATACTTCCCTGTAGAAGTCCACTTTCTGTGTATAAATAGAAAGGGTTTTCTTTCTCTGATATCTTGACATAACTCAGCACTTTCAGATCAGAACTGCATAGGCCTCATTGTTGGAAATGTAATTAAAACAAAAGCTGCAGTCATGAGGACATCAGGGGATAACTACCTAGCATTACAGCAAGCACTGTGATTAACTTCAGACATTTGGCCCAATTTAATACTTACATACTGCAAGCTACTGAGATTCTGGTGAAATTTTTGAGAGATGTTTTCTTCTCTTCTGCTTTGAAGCCTGTAGTGAGAAGCTACTTTGTATTATTTGCATTTTCATCTAGACTGGAAGAAAGCCTGTTGGATAGCATAGAAACTGCAGTGATTAAAAAGACCCAGTGACTGAACCAAAATCCAGGCTCTGACAGGCATAAGTCTCCCTTCAAAGACCGCCAACGACCCAGAACTAAAGCATTGTCTGCGTAACTTGTGCTCAGAGTATTTAAGAACCTAATCTTACCCTACATTTTATAGAAAGAAACCAAACGCTAAAGAAAGAAAAAGTCTTCCACGTTTGTAGCTCGCACAAATAAAGCAACAAAGGGAGCTTTAGCAAGCAAAATTTTTATTGTGAAATCACAGGAATTTCTCTGAAACACACCTTCACCCTCAGCTCAACTTACCCTAGAAAATAAACTGGTTCCATCTGTCTCTTATTTATGGGCTTTCTGGCTATATCAACTCCCTTCAGCTGGTCCCAGTGAGTAATGCATTTCTTCCTCCTGGCTGGCTTTTGTAGTAAAAGAGGATGGCTGCTTGGTCTTGTGAGCCTGGTAGTTGTGTTCTTATAAAACGGCTGCGTGCAGAGTATGTTGGAAATGGTATGTATTATTTGGGGTGGGTTTTGTGTTTATGTTGTTATTATCTGGCTTCTGGCACAGAAGAAACTTTTGTGTGTGCTAAAGGAGCTCCTTAGCAAGTGTTTCTGCACAAGGAGCATGTTGCAGAGTTGGGACTTGGTGATGTTGTGTGAGGAGATGGGGCAGTGTTGGGCAAGGACCTCTAGGTCATGGTTGTACTTGAGCGCTGCGAGGAGAAAACGGGGTCTGAAAGCACCCTGTGCAGGAGTATGGTAGTAGGAGTGTGGACTTAAAGTGGACTTAATCTTCTGACCTGATAACGCTCCCTCACAGGCAAAGCAGACCTCATCCTGCTGTGGGGAGGTTTCTTGGAAACCCCTTGCTCCCACTGGTCTGATTTTCCCTGGGATCCTGCCCCAGCGGCTACCTTTGCTACGCTAATAGCGCCAGGGACCCATGGCACACATGATTAGAAGGAGCATTTTGTTTTGTGCCAGGCTGCCAACGGCTTCCTCAGCCGGAGCTCAAAACAGTGAGCACCAAGCTGGGGCTGCGCTAGCTGAATGTGTAACGGCTGAGCTTCAAGACGCTGTAGGCTTTATAGTTGCTTATTGCATTAACTCAAATGCTACCGTAGAGCATGCTGTGCGTTACTCTGATTTTATTAAAGTAAAAAGATGAAATGACAAATTAAAGAAAAATGAAGGGGATTATCATGACTCCAGGTTAAACATAAACAGCAGGATTCAGAGAGCTCCTGGGGAACAGAACTCCTCTTTCAATAAAATCTCCCCATTTAAAAAGAAAAGGGGAAAATATCTATATGCCATACAGGAAAATTACCTTTAAATGGTATGTTTCTCAGGAGTTTCTATGAGGCATTAGTAGCTCTCCAAGAAACAGAGGCGTTGTTTTTATGCTAATGGTAACTGAAATAAAGATGGATAGAGGGAAAATGTGGAATGCTTTGCCATGTAATCTGGGTTGGTTTGGAATAAGTATCTACTCTTTATTGAAAGTTTTCTGCTGGCTAGCAGCAACTCTTTAAAGCAAATATTTGTTTTCGTTTGTTGCTTGATGATAGCCGCTGCCAGATGCGAGACTGCTATGAAAGGTGAAAGATTTTTTTTATTTCATTTTCCTTCTTTGCTTTTTGTTGCTTCCTTCCCCTTCCAGGAACACAAATAATGATAATAATAAAACCAGGAAAAACCCTCAGGTAACTTAAAAATGAAATGCAGGAGATGTATTTTTATAAATGAGAGTGCAAATGTCACACTGGTAAAATCATAAAGAAATGTGTGAGTCCTGATCTCCCCTGAGCTGGAAGGAAAGGCTTAGGAGATTTGATTTCTGAGCACTGCCCAGAGAAAGAACTGCAATGGAAATCTCTGTTTTCATTTAAAACACAAGCCAAAAAAATCTTTCCCAAAGCCTGATTACAAAGCCCTAAGTTTGTCCCCTATTTTAGTTTTAATGCTCTTAGAAAAAAGAATCAATAAATTGTGTTTCAACTGGGATCCTCTGGCATGGCCACAGCAGGGTGCAATCTGCATGCAAACGTCAGGTAAAATTGTTTGGTGGGAGCCAGCACCACCCTCTGCAGCACCAAAATGAGGGAGTGAGAGAAATGGAGACAAAGGGAATAAAATGATACCTAAAGATGCATAACAACCGGGGGTTGACTCAATATTTAAACTTGTGCCCAGTGAAGCACTTTCACCAAAGGTAGTCCGAATGGAAGAGGCTGTGGGCTTCTGTGTTAAGCTAATGCCATGGTGCATGCAAGTTCATTTGGGGGTCTACAGGGTAGGATGAAATGTTAGCTTTTAGCCTCCCGAGTCCATATCTAGGATGTTTCATCACACAAATGACCTTTTTTAATGTGAAGAAGGATCACGGTGCTCACTAGGCTAGATTTCACAGCCTGTTCTAATAACCTGTGTGTTCTCTTTGATGCACCAGCTGTAAGCACGGGTAAATAGACAGCTGCCTTGTGTGGCAGACTGTTATGGGTAGCAAAAAAGCCAGGCTCATACATTGGAGAAGAATATAAAATAGCTAAGTATTAGTCATAAGTGTTGTGCTCGAGGGGAAAAAAATGGTGTGTTTTGTTCAGTCCTATGCTCAAAACCTAAGGGAGCATGATGAGCGTTTTCCCTTGGGAAAATGTGATGTTGGGAGGCTGAGGTATACAGGTGAAGGCTATCTTCGCTTGTGTTTTTAACCACTGCATTGCCCAAAATTGCACTTCAGTATCTTTGACTATAGGTTAATGAAGCATTTCTATGGGTTCTCTGAGATTTGCCATAAGATTGTTGCCAGGAGTGGTTACAGCTGCAAATTTAATCATCTGCTTCTGTATCCTGATGCAAATGTTGAAAGCCTGTGGAGCAGGTGAGCTCATTTATCTGCAGAAAAGTTCACTTGCAGTCAGTGTGCTTATAAATCTTCACCTCTTGAACAGCTTTACAAGTGTTTCTGAAATATTCAAAACTTTTTCTATCCAGTATGCTTTTCTGCTGTATTATTTAGATACTAGACTCACACCAGTGGACCTGTTTAGAGTGACTGCATTTTGCTTTCTGTGTCTGGTATAAAAAATTTAAGGAGTTCATTAGAAGAAAATGTTAGATAATTTTCTTAAGCAGGTATTCCTGGGTCTGGTAATATTTTCTCTGGTTATGAACTGAGGATTTGGAATATGGGATTGACTTGGACAGGTAAACAGGATTTTGAATAGTTTTCTGTACCATCTGAATTTTTAAGGCTCATCTGTTAACTCAATAAGGTCCTTAAATCCCTTCTGAAAATATCAGACCAACCACTGGATTTGAGAAACACAGGAGCATACAACAGCACTGTGCTGGACTATACCCAGCCCTAGTGAGTAGCTCGGCTCTCTCCTTCCTGCTTCTGTAAGAAGAGCTGTAAATGAACAGTGTTTGTTTGAAAAGGAGTGAGAAATATGCAGAGAAAGGGAGGCTCTTTTCTGAAGCATGCTGTAAATGGGAAGGACACTTGTGTAAGTCTTCAGAAAGGAATGGGTTATGCTGAATAACCCAGAGTCAACAGCTCTGCTGCTCACTTTGCAGTTCCCACACCTAGCTCTGAAGATGTAAATTCTTTGTGTCTGTCATCAGCAGCTTTTGTTTGAACCCAGATGAAATATTGTAAAGTTTTCAAAACAAGTTTTGTATTTTATCTTGATGAAAGACATTCTCCTAGCCTCACAAGTGCAGAAATAGCCTCCCTTTTCCTGCTCAAAGCCATATGCTGCTGACAGCCAAACCCGATTATGTGATTCTCTTTCTAGATCCTCTTCTTTTTTGGAAATAAAAAGCAATTTCCTTGACTGAAGTGAAAAATAGGTTATTTTCCCCATTAACAAAGGGAATACTTTGTCTGTAAAGCTAAAATAAACAGAAACCAATGTCTGATCTACACTCAGCAGGCGTTTCTACTCTAGACACGGTTAAGATGGTTTTGCATTGAATTCTGATGAAGTTGACAGTGGAATAATTTAAACATTTGTAATTTTCCCAGTGCTTTTCAATGTGTTAAAGTAATACCTTTTAGACTGAACTTTCTGGGAGTGATGTTTCCCTATAACTGAGCTGAGCAGTATCTGTCCTGTCCTTTCAGCAGAGAAAATCCTGGCACCTGGATATGGATACGAGTCAAAGCTCTTCTATAGGCAGCGCCAGCTGCATATACATTTATAGGGAGGTTTGCTTCCCCTCTGTGTTTCTACTGCCTACACACGTGAGCTGCGCATGGCTGTTCAGAATGGCAGTAATTCTCTTCTGTCCCCTGTTGCCTCTATTGCCCTGCTCTTCTAGGGACTAAAGAAGAAATAAAACAATGAAAAAGCTTTCTGCCAGTATTTCTGAATGGGGTGGAATCAGGAACTATCTGCAGTTCTTACAGTAAAGCCTGGACCTCTTCATTTTCCAGATCATCAGAATCTTGGCTGTATCAAATTTCCAGATTGACTGCTATAAGATTTCATCCAAACAAATCAGGAAAGTCCATCCAGTAGGGCATCCTGGGAGCTAAATATTTAGTTTCCTTCCACACTGGGGAAAAGCAGGAACATTTCATTTTTGTCAAATGGAAGCATTCCTCCAAGTGTTTTGTTTTCATCTGATGGGAATGTCATTTGCCTTTATTATATTGCATTTGAAAAGAAGCAATTTGTCTTATTGATGCAAAATATTTTGACTGCCTCAGAATGAAATGCTTTAATAACTTTTCACTGGAAGTTTCAACAAAAGGAATGTGATCGTGCCAGCCTCTCATGCCGAGCAGGCATTTTGTCCAGGGAAACTCTTCTGTCAGGACAATTCTGCTCAGCACTGCCTTCCAGGTCAGATCTCTTCTTGGTTCTTCACAAAACTACTACGCCCTCCTCAAGTCAGAGACTGCTTCCTCTTGATGCTCAAAAATGCCTTCGGATGCGGTGTAACTTGTGACCTGTAGGTCTGGGGTGGGAGGAAGAAATAA
Source organism: Falco cherrug (assembly GCF_023634085.1). Taxonomy (NCBI): domain Eukaryota; kingdom Metazoa; phylum Chordata; class Aves; order Falconiformes; family Falconidae; genus Falco; species Falco cherrug. The sequence continues at coordinate 24,975,425 of NC_073705.1, forward strand.
CACTTGATGAATAAGAAATTATTTTGTTAATACTTCAGTTCATCTGGAATTTTGGATTTGGAATAGTCTCAATGGAGAATCAGTGAGCTTTGGCACAGTAGCCATGCTTTTTGGTAGTGCTCCCACCAAATAATCAGCTACCTTGACTGCAGTATCTTAATCAGTGCCAGCATATTCCTTTCCTCTGATGTTTTCTGCATGTGGTTATGTTACATATTTTTTTCACTTATGTGCCAGAGAGACAATGGTGGGTTCTTCATATATGTATTTATACCTGTATTTTTGCCAGGACAGTGCAAACTAGTTCTATCTTCTTCTCTGTAAATGTTTAGATTACCATAGCTTGTGTACAGGATTCAAATGATGGCTGTTTAAATGAAGAGTAGTTGTCTTTCATATGAACATGCTCCAGCCAGTGCCGTGTCCAGTGGAACAGCATTAGTCTCAGGTTCTAAGACTTGGAAAATAAAATAATAGAGAAACTGAAAACTATGAAAATCAATGCAACACTAAATTTAGGACGGTCACCAGTAAGTGAAATGTATCATCCTAGTTCTGTAGTCACCAGAGTGAAGTGAGAAAATATGGTGAACATGATGAATGGGTGGTAAATCAGATTTTAAAAAAGCAAAATCAAACAAAATCCTAACTTTCTCCCTCTGCTCAGTTTCACATCGGGTGATATCCCAGGTAAAGAAAGTTCCAATTCTTTACATCAATAATGTTTTTTCCACCTTGACAAGAGCCCTTTAATAATGTTACATGAGAAAAAATCTTCAACGTTCTAAAAAAAAATAATTCTGCAAACGGAACAGAAATTGCTGATGATGTTTTGTTCATTTTGAATTAAGTTCATGAATGAAATAGAGGAGAGTCATTCAAGCATACCTATTAATGTCTATTTTATTGAGATGATTTATGTCAGAAGTATGACACCTTTGCTTCTTTAGGTCCTTCTAGAATATTTGTTTTACAAAACTGTTGCATAAAAGATCTACTTTCTAACCGTTGTGAGTAAGAAATAACTCCATCATGAAGAGGGGAGGGAAAGTGTCTAAACCTCTTCAGGTGGAAAATAATTCTAAATTGAATTTTACAAGTCACTGTGGTTTTATTAACACTGATAAAATAAAATAAAGTGAGGGAGAGAAGGAGAGAGAGAAAAGAAATTCAAAATCAATCTTATTTTAGTGGAGACTGCTCAGTGACTTGCATAAAACAAAATTAATCTTGTTTGGGAACAACAGGAAGTACATAATAGAAAATAAGGGTAAGATTGATCCTGAAGTTAGACAGCTTTGTTGCCAAGCTGCTTATACACAAAGGAGGGAAAAAATATTCAGCTCATCTCCGATAAATTATTAATCTATTTTTTTACTATATTGTTAATGTTTGCGGTATAAAAGAAAAAGATCAAAGCAAATGTATACTCAGCAACGCAGACTTGGTACCAAAATCTTCTGCCGTTACAATGAATATGACTTTTTTATTAGCATGCTATTTATGTTGCAAAAATTTAGATTTATTCCTTATTTCCAACCCAAGATTTCTGTACAAAATACGTGAAAATATGTTCTTGGCACAATCAAAAATCATCAGTTTGTTTTCAGTTGATTGGAAAGAAGCTAGGGTCTAGCTCTTTATAATCAAGAGGAATTACAGCCTGCAACACAAAAATAATTGGACTTGCACCAAGTGAGCATATAACTCTCGAGTCAGACATGTGCAGCTTGTGGATCCTTCGTGCCGCTCAAATGAGGCTGGTGGTGTCGATGCCTGCTCTGTGCTAGGCAAAGAGTTGGTGGGGAAAGACACAAATTAAATCCTTGCTGATCCCATTAGACATATGGTGCTGGTTGGGTATGAAATGGGTTTCCATGAGCCGTGGGGCAGGACCCTGTCCCTTTTGGGTGTCAGCCGCTTGGGTGGGTTCTCTTACGCCTTTGGAAGGGACATGCTTTTCTGTGGAGGAGACATTAACCCACAGCTCGGGTCTGCCTGTGCTACTGGCAGGGACGCAATATCTTGCTGGCTTCCCTGGGCTGAGCTGGGTTGAGAAGGGCCCTGATATGTATCTGCTGGTGGGAAGACAGACAAGCCCGTGCACACAGCACAAGTCGGCATAAGTACATAAAGCTAACCTCAACAGCAAACAGAGGAAAGACGTGATAACTTGCTTCTGCTTGTTTAAGAGTGGAAATATCATAAAATTTAGGCTGTAGATGGACATGTGTAACTATTAATGTTTGAAGAGTGTGTTTAGTTAAATGTAGAGATGGTCTTAAATTTCACCTATCTGCCTTCTTCCTCTCCCCACCCCCAAAAAAGCTTCTAAAAAAAGGTGATATTTTCTGATTTCCCTCTAGATTCTTATCCATGTTTCTGTCCTTGTCCTCTTTTAGACACCTAAGGAAATGAATTCTCTTCTGTAAAAGAAAAGCTGCATTATTCTTCACTGTAATGCAAGCACTGATACTAGTTTTCATGTTTGAGGCAACTGAATCCTGTGTCAGTTGCAAAGCTCAGTTTCTCCTTTGACATGGAGAGTCATTCCATTAAGTTGTTTTGCTGCCTGGGAGCTCTGTTGACAGCTACTCTTCTTCTCAGGTACTGACTCTAATGAAGAGTTGATCTTTCTCCTCCTCTCCTGTTCAATACTTTTCCCTGCTTGATGGACAGATCGGCTCTTGAGATTTGTAATGAACAGTGGCACCTTTCAGCTGTAGGTGATCAGTATTGAACCTAGCTTGGCTGGGAATAACTTGAGAGTGTACACACAGTCCTTACCCTCTGATGGCTCTTGGGTGACATCTGGGATATGACTCCCATTCTTAATAGCCCCACCTGGAAACCTGACCTTGCAGCTGATGGTAATCTTTATTGACATGCTCAGCTGCAAGGCCGGGAATCAGATGTGGAGACTGAATTCCCATTTTGCCTTGGGAGGGGGTGACTCCAAAGCCTAAAGTGCAGTGACACATGAAGTGAAATAATGGAACTTCACAGCCTGCCCTATGTTTGCCTGGTGGACAGTGAGCTGCCGTCACTGGAGTGGTGTGTTCAGTCATTTTCACCAGTATAAACTGCAAAGAGATTTTAACTGTTTGTTCCTGGCAGTTTATTTCATTCAGAAAGTACACTGAATAACTGCACTGGGTTTGGCTGGGATAGGGTAATTTTTTTCATGATAGCTTGTATGGTGATATGTTTTCGATCTGTGACCAAAACAGCATTAACATAGGGATGTTTTGGCTGTTGCTGCACAGTGCTTACACAACAACAAGGCCTTTTCATTTCCCTCGCTTCCCTGCTAGCGAGGAGGCTGGGGCTGCGCAAGAAGCTGGGATGGACACAGCTGGGACAGCGGACCCCAACTGACCAAAGGGGTATCCCATACCGTATGGTGTCATGCTCAGCAGTAAAAGCCAGGGGAATAAGAAGGAAGTGAGGGGCGTTCGGACTGATGGCATCTGTCTTCCCAAGTAATCATCATGTGTGACCAAGCCCTGCTTTCCTGGAGATGGCCGAACATTGGCCTGCTGCTGGGAAGTAGGGAATGAATGCCTTATTTTGCTTTGCTTGCGTGTGCAGCTTCTGCTTTACCTATCAAACTGCCTATCTCAATCTACAGGTTTTCTCACTTTTGCCCTTCAGATTCTCTCCTCCATCCCCCTAGAGGGGTGGGGGGAGCAAGTGGCTGTGTGGGGCTTTGCTTTGCATCAGGGTTAAGCCCCAACATTCTTCTGAACTTGCAGAGGTGTTAGAGGAAATATTACCCTATACTTGGACTTTCAGAAGGGGTGCACTTGCTTATGCATGTGTGTTCAGTAGTTTCTTAGTGTGTGTAAGTGTGACAGGGTGTAGGTAGCTGTTATATTTGCACCTCTGTGTAGAAATGTGATATTGTGTGTGTGTATGTATGTGAAGATGCAAGAGTGCATCTACTAAGGTGGGTGAATTTACTGCTGCAATGGTCTAACCTTTTGGAGGGATGCTAAGTCAAGGTGAAAACGGGCTGTGTCCAACCCATCAACACTTATTCTTAACTGACCCTTTTTCACAAACCAGCTTTGAGGACTTTCTCACCTCAGAGGGCCAGAACAGGATTTATAATAGAGGATCTTTCAACACCCAGCCTTAGACCATGATGATAAAGGCACAGTCTTATCCATGTTGTCTGGCACCAGTGCCTTCCCATATTTGATGAAACTGCCTTTGAGCAGTGTCTGCTGCTTCTGGTTTTGTGATTTCACTTTCCCAGAAATGCAGAACTGGGGATAGTGTATTTAAGTCTTGGTGCAAGGTTTTTGAACTATCATATACCAGAAATTACATAGACACAAACAGGCCCGTAAGGCATGAAGCATAGCAAGACATCTCTGCCTCCGGTTTTTTGAAATGCAAGAATGAAGGAAACTTGGACTGATCCAGCAAAGCAATGGGCTGGATTTACAGAAAGTCTATTATGGGCCATCAGAGGTACTTAGTTCCATATATATATATGCACCATACACTTCATCCCTCTTCCAAACTTTTGTGCCTTTGGAGGGTCTCAACGAGACACCAGTCTTTCAGATGTACATGACTTCTGAGTGTTCTTTAACTGTTGTAAAGAAATAATTTCAAACAGCTACATTATGTCAGAAATCATTTTGCCTGAGTGTCAATGGCATCACTTTCTGTCTCTTATCCTGCAATTCTCTGAAAGGTCGCAGTGTAGTGATTAATGAAAATCATAATTTTGTCCTTTTTGTGATTAATTTTTCTACTGTAGGTTTTTCAAGTCGTGAATTATGCAACTTCTTTTATCTTTTGATTAATTTTCCCCTTTTTTTTGCATGAAGCCTGTTGTGGGGATTTAATTACAGCTGACTCATAATTGCTAGGTTTTTTTAACTGGAAGTGTGTAAATGTTGTATCAGCAACTAATTCAGTCATACTTTTGTAAAATTCAACATATCAGATGCTGATCTGGCTTTACTCAAGATACCTTTTTCTTGTTCTTTTGAAAGTGATTACATTTTCTTGCTGTTTTTTTTTTTTCTCTTTTTCCCTCTGAATGACTTCCTTTTAATTCTTTCTTGATACAAGATATACTTCCTCTGTTTATCTATCTCTTCCTCTAGACTCAGAGATTATAAGGCTCTTTCTTTTTCCATAACCAGACCATTTGGGAATATTCTTTTTGCTTCTCCATTGGTTGTGTCAAACAAAGCTGAGTTCTTATTCTTTCCTACTATATTGTACTGATATATATATATTAACTTTTTAGAAGAAGAGACTTAAAATTCTTTGAGATAAATCTCTTCAGTAAGATTTCCAAGGCAGTCATGGTTATTTAGTTTCTTTTATTGAAAAATGTGAACAACCTTAAAACAAATATTCTATATTTACCTTCTGAAAATAATTTTCTTTTTATGCACATTTTCTAGTTCAGTATATGAAAACCTTGTCCTTACAATCGCCAGCTACTTTAAAATCCTCAGGAATGTTTTCTTAGCTCTCCTGTGATATTCTAGTTTACCAAAAAGCCTGCCATTCTTATTATTGCTACTAAATACTTTCTGTGCCTGTGGGCAGATCATTAATAGAACTGTAGCTAATCTTCAGTCCAGAATGATATATTTTATGCACTCTTTCAGCAACTGCAATATTGCTTGTACACCCCTGTCATTTAAGAGAAGGTACATTGGAGCAGAATGATGCATGAGCAGGTTACTTAAAAAAACAAAAAAGAAACTTGCTCATTAGAAAATACCATGTGGTGAGGTTATGGTTCAATGAAAAAACCTTTTAAAATCAATCTCTGCTGCTCCTTTGCCAGTTTCTAATCTTAAGACCATTGCCGAATTGCGACTTTATCATGTTGGAAGGACATAGCTTGTTGCCATAAACTATGCCTAAATATGCATTAAATAGTTACACATTCCCAAGTGCCTGAGCCAAATGAGAGTTATTATTGATTCTGTTTTACATTCCAAATAGATTTGAATCATCATTTGTTTCAAATGTAAGATGGGGGTGGGAAACCTACCACAATTACTAAGTGAAAGGCAGTTGCCAAGCCTTGCTCTTGTGCTGAGATGGACCCAGCTGGCAGAGCAGAGGGGAGGGCAACAAGGGCGCACTGGTGAGCCTGGGCAATGACCAGTGGTTATTTTATGCATGTACTGAAAGGAAGTGTATGCCGAAAGAAAGCGAGGACAGGTTGGAGAAAGTTGCCCTGTCAGGTTACACCACTGGAGATAAAAGCAGTAGCTGACCTGAAGCTCTGTGGTATTACTGCGGGGCTTTGCATGTATTTTCATAGATTTTTGGACTAAGACAGAACGTCTTCAGCTCTGTGCAGTTGCCTGTGCTTGGGAAACATGTTTATCCACAGGGCAAATCTGTCCAGATGGAGCTTTCTTTAACCACCCAAAATTAATTCCTAAGGTCCATTTCTGAAATGGCTTTTCTGTCCCCTGCATTGCCTTGGTAGCTCAGAGGGTACGGAGCGCTACCTGGAGGTTTCAGTTTCCTCAAGTGTTTATGGCAGTCAGCAAAGAAATTTCTCAGCCACCCTTTTGGGGAATGAGTCTGCTTTGTTTGCTGTCCAGCCTACCAGGAGAGATTAGATGAGTCACTGCCCAAGAGCATACTAAATATGTGTCAAGCCAGACCTCAGAACTAGCCTGAAGCATCTCTCTGGATGATGAGGTCCATGGCTTCCCTACTCTTCTGGTAGGGAAGAAAGCCGCCAAGCTCAGACACATTTTGAAGTGTGATAATTAGTGCAATGATCTGTCAAATCATGAGCTATATGAAAGCTGGTGACAAAGTATTAATTCCTTTGTGGTTCTGAGCATGTAGGTGTGTGTGCATATATGTCTATATGGATATTTTTATATACTTATTTATATATGTGTGTGGCTTTGTGTCTGGGAAGCGACCTTTTACTCATGTAGACCAAATTTGGGCCCTGAGAGCTAGGAGAAAATTTTCCGGATAAGAGTTTGAATTACTAAGCCTATTTTCTAACAAATATATATTTTTTTTTTATTTCTAAAGGTGGCTGAAACATTCTGCACAAAGTCTCATTTTATGGAAAAAAACACCCTGTTTTGTCAAGGTTGGAAAATTGCTTGGAAACATTTTATCCACAAGGGGGTCTGTACACTGGGGAAAGTGTGGGAGCAGTAAAAGAGAACAACAATAAAATAGATGCGATTGTAATCTAAAGAGAGATGTTTTGACAAAACCCTTTGAAAGGCTTTACTTTCACTTCAGTGCAGACCTAGAAAAACTCTTAAAGATTAAAAAGAAAAAGTTACTTTAAAATAGACTTGTTGTCCTGCAAGGATATCCATGTTAGACTTCTGGTGGATTTTCAGATAGACATCGTATTTCCAAATGCTCTGATCATCTCGCTTGCTAGTCAGCAGTTCAGGATGGCTGCAGATGATGTTGCGTTTATATAACATGAGATGGTGCTAGGAAGAGAGGCATCCTTTGCAACAAGTGCTGGGAAGATCATTGCCATGTTCAGCAAAAGCATATAATGTAGAAGCAGTTTGAGATTAACACAATTAACCTGATCCCAGCATTGGTCCTCACTTTCTTAGCTATCTCCGATTTCAGTTCACTGAATAGTGATTTGTGATCCTGACATACCTTAAAATCTGAAGGAAACACATGAATTGCTCTTTTTGATTTTTGGCGGGGCGTGGTGGTGGTGTTTGTGAAGCAATATAAAGCAGAGAGTATGCAGAGTGCTGTAGTACAGAGGGAGTCCTGTTCTCAATTCATGAGAAGCCAAGGAAATTGCCACACGTTGAGACCTCTGGAGGTTAAGTGCCCATTACTGGTTTACATTTGGAGTGAATGCAGACTGGATGTGAGGTGGGACACCTGGGAAGACCTGTGGCCCAGGGCAGGAGGACCATTAGAAAAGCAAACAATACGCAAGTGCTAAACTAGCAACGTGCCTCCCAGAAGGGATGTGGTCTTCCGTTTCTGTTGCCTGCGGCTTTTCAGCAAATGCTAAATTGGAAAAATTTATCCCTTCTGTTTAAGACTTTTATGAAGGTTTCTTAAATATTAGTGTGGGAGATAGAAAAGATAATTTTTCACTAATATTTTGTAATGGTAGTTATTCCCTCCAGTACTTCTAAGGAAAGAAACAATTTCTCATGTCTGTACTTTTCTCCACATAATCATACCAGAGATGAGTAATAAAAAAAAAAGCGCTGCATCTTTCATTCAGGAAAAACAAATAAGACCTTTGCTAGTTCAAGATTAAAAATAAGTATTTTAGTGTACTGGAATGACAAATGAGAAATTTATCAGAAGGGGAAGAGTTTGTAAAAAAAAATTACTGTATTTACAGTGTTGGATTTGACTTACTAGAAATCCTGCTGACACTGATTGGACCTTTTGGAAAAGGAATGACTTTGGTTGCCACTGACAAATGTTTTGAACTTATTTGGAAGGGAAATAGGGAAGGCACGGAAAGGCTTTCTAAGTGCACATTAAAAGGATGTGACCCCCTTTTAGCTTTGTCTGCAATTTCATAAAAACTCTGAAAGTTAGGCAGAGTGAAGCTGGTTCTCTACTTGGCTGAGATCCCATCTCGCATCAGAGATACTCACAAACTAGTATTGTGGAGGCCCAAACTAGCAAGCTTCTAAATTTGATGAATAAAAAAGTCAACAGTTTGGACACCTTCATGAAGTTCTTTGGGATGGTTAGTGGTTTCAAAGGGTCGTTGCCATTGAATGTGAATGACTCGTGAGCATTTAATACAATCGGATTTGTACTCCCAATTCTACTCTGGTTTGGCTTTAGATCTCTTTCTTGGTGTGCGTGGGAACAGGTCACTGTGTCTACTACTTAATTCTTTAGAAATGGTAGCAAAATAGCAAGGAGGGATGGGATGAAAACACCCACCTTAACTACTAAATGCATCCAAATAGCATTCATTTTATCTATGTGAAAAGAAAAACTTGTACTTTGAAGGGCATTAGGTGCCCAACTGCCCAGGCCAGAGCACCTTTGCACAGAAACATGCAGCCATAGGGGACTTCCAGGCTAGTAGGAAGGTCAGCACACCTAAGTTCAGAAAAGTGGTCCAGAAAGCAGTCTCCTGATTCAGGTGTGTGTGGTCTTATGGCTTGGGTTTGTTGGAGAGTTGAAGGGAAATAGCCTTATCCTTCATCCCCTTTTCTCATCAGCCTTTTCCCATCCCGTCTGAGAAGTCGCAAAAACACAACGCAGCCAAGCTGCAGCTGAAGACTGCAGTGAGCTCCCTGGGCCACTTCCCCCACCCTTATAGGCAAAATAATAATATTGACCCTGTTTACACCTCGTTGTAGGCAAAATATTCTACGATTATGGGCCTAATTCCAATGTGATACCAAGCGTAACAAAGGCAGCTGAAGTCAGGTCTTGATTTAGGCCAAGACCTGCAGCCTGGTGGGAGAAACAAGATGGCAGTGCTTTGGATATTCACCTGAAGAGAGCAGAAAAAGAAAGTCTGACCACCCTCAAGGAAGAGGTTGATGTGTGGGGCAAGATTTGTTTCTGGGGAGAGGGCCTGCAGGTTTTGTACTCTTCTTATCTCTGTGGTATCAACAGGTGCGTGCAAGTCCAGCTCTTGAGTTTCTTCTTTGTGCTCTTCATGGAAGCTCTGCCCTTCTCATGGCAGATACTGCTCACCTGTAGGGTAGTAAATTGAATTTTCATATGTTTCTGAGATGTGTTTAGCCAGCTCTGGGTGCATTGAGAGCAGACTCAAATCCTATTAACATTACTGGGGATGCTTGATAACTTGTGCTGTGGTAAGTGCTTAAACCCTGATGCTCTATAGATCTAGGCTTAAACTGATACCATCGTGAGACATTAATAACAAGGTTCTGTGTATTAAATCATTGATCAGTTCTGGGGCTGTCAAAGCCCGCAGTATGGGAAAATTGCTGCCTGACAAATAGAAAAAGCTAGAGAAAGTAGACACTGAGCAACTCAACAGCTTTTGAAATAATCAAATTGATGGCTCAGTAGATAGCTGGTGAGGATATGTTGTTGGGTTTTTTTTAAAGACAAGAAAAGACTTTGTCAAAAATCCATCATTTGGGTGAAAATTCATGGAATGGCTGGATGGAAAATAAAATCCTAATACTAATAACAGAAAACCCTAGTAGGGTAATGTGATTACCTATACCACTGATTACAGCTGGGACTGTATTGCTTGAAGCCCGTACCAACTACCTTTTCAGGTAGCTAAATCTTGCTTGTTTGTATGTAGCCACCTCCCTGTTCTGTCAGTGTGTTTTGGAAATTATTTGTCTTGTTTTGTTTGGGTGAGGATGCTGCATCTAGAGATGAAGAAACTGCCATTAGTAAGAGGGTGCCTGGTTCATGTCGCTAACAAGATCACTGTTGCACGAAGCAGTCTCTCACGTGGCTTCCATCAAATGTGACAGGGCGATGCTTCCTTGCAAGTGAATCAGCAGTCCTGCTAGATATCAAAGGCTGGCAATTTGTCCATTGCAGAGAGAGTAGAGATGACACCTGTTCTTTCTCCCTTTTTAAATCTTTGCCTTCACAGCTAGCCTGGCTTGTGAAGATACTGTCCTTAAGTTTAACTTCAGAATCAGCAGAAAACAGCTATTTTACATTTGTAGGCAGGCACAATGAGTGATTGGAATAGGTATAAAAATCACTTTCTGCTTTATGATGTGTGGATTAATGAAAGTATTAAACCATTCTAAATGATAGATAAGGAAGTTATTTCCACTGTAGCTTGAATGAGATAAAACTGCTCTGTCTTAAATTTAAGAGGTTTAAAACTTTGCAAGCTCATCAAAAGTGCATGGGCAACAAAGAGGGGCAAGTTTATAACCATTTATGGATCATCCTAATTTTTTAACATTCATCATTTTTCTGCTTCATTACTGTTAGTGTTTCCCATAAGCTTTGAGAAACCAACTAATTTCTCCAGAAAAGAAGAGTAAATACAGGTCAGGCTAATATGCTTTTATGGGCAGTGCTGGGATTTTCCCGTTTTATTGCCATTTTGCACTATTAATTTTATGTCATTGACATTGTTGTCTTCATTGCTCATGACTTGCAGGCTTGAAAAGGATTATTTACTGTGCTTGGAGGTCCAAGCTGGAACTGAAATGGGATGAAATACAAATGTGGTTCAGTTGGGCAGTACAAGTGTTATGATGTGACTGTGCCTGGCTTCATACATGGAGCAGAGTGTAGCTTTTTGTTGTTTTCATGTGCATCTGTGATTGCGTATGACTGGCTTGTTTGTGAATGTGTTTGCCCCAGAACATGTGCAGATGAGTGTGTGGTCTTTTGTGCAGTTGTGTATGTTCATACGTAAATATTGTTGTCTTGTGAATGTATGATCCTGACTGTATCCATCTATACATTTGTACTAGTGTTTCCATGGAGACACAGTTCTATGTATTTTGACAAAAAGATGTGTGAATTCAAATGAGAGAATGATGCTCTGTGTGGAGTGACTTCAGAACTATTCCTGCATACTCTGTGCAAAAAAAGTTTGCTTGAGCATGGTAGTTGCCAATAAAGTTCATGTTGAGTAGAACCAGTTCATAAATGATATCATCTTGAAGAACACCTGGAAAATGGAAGACACAGATCTGTTTATTGGTACCTAGGGTTTTTCTTGCTGTCTTGAAAATTCAGTTGTAAATAGGTAATAGGCTGTTCTTAACCTGATGTGCTGGAAAATGACTAGTAGAATGCGATCATTTATGGCATTAATGTAGAAAATAGCAGCTGTTAGAGGCTGATAGGACACATGGGGGAAAAAGTCATGGCTCTGGTGGACAAGTAGAAGAACAGAACTGCAGGGCAGGGGGAGAGGAGCAGGAAGCCAAGGTTTCTTCAGTGAAATTGATGAATAACTACCTTTGATTTCCCAAGAAGCAGTCTATTGCTTCCCCAACTCCTGCCTGCCTTGCATAAAACCCTTGTATAGTTTTCTGGTGCTTTAACAAATCAGTCTGTCTATCCTTTTCAAGAACCAGAAGCCTCTTGACCTCGTATAAATCCTGACTTAGAATCGTAACTTTGTACTATTCAAAGTACTTGTTACGTAAAACTGAAGAGTCACCTTCTGGACCGTGTGTCCTCCTCATGTTGCCTGCTCTTGTGAATTTTAATAACACAAGAAACAAATCAAAGCAGAAAAAATAACTTTAGCTTTCAAGTCCTGTGTCCTTCACAACATGTACCACAGCATTTAACCTAGCAAATCTTGTGTCATGCCTGCATAATTAGCAATGGAATTACAAAGTGGAACTGCAGTGGTATCTTTAAGTCAACTAGAATGACAAAAGGATTTTAAGTTGTGGCAAATCTTTCATATCTCTGTGTATCCTGTGTGCAGAAGATCATCCTCACAAAAAGAAGAAAGAACGAGGAAATAGACATTTATAAGCTGTGATCAAGGAGAAAACTCTCCAGCTCACTCTCTCCAGAGAAAACTTCTCCCTCTTATAATGATTTACTGCTGTTACAATGGTAGAAATTCACTGGCAGCAGCATAATGTGACCAGGCTTTGACATTCAGGTCCATCAGAACCACGTCAGCCACGTGAAAATTAACACACTCAAGTAAGGTGATTTTTATGGGCTTAATAATATCCAATTTTTAATAAATAGTTCAGTTATCATCTTAGCAGAACTGTTTAATGTTTCTTCCTTCCTATATCCATTTTACCCCTACCTAGCACTGGGCAAAACCATTAGAATATTAGATAAGTGATGCTTGAAAAATGCTACCAGTATTCATGATAGTAGTGTCCCAAATCATGACACTTAAGCTCTCTTGCCCATCATTAGCAATAACTTACCAGCTGATCTGACTTCTCCATGTGCTGGATTCTGTCCTTCAGCTACTGCTTCTCATGGTGGGGGGGTTTGGTTGATTTTTTTTTTATTTTTTTTAACCTAATCTTTTTTAGAGATTTACCAGTACTTAATTAATAGGGGTGCTCTGCCCAGCTTGTCTCTCACAGGGCAAGCATACTTTCAGTGTGTGCCTACTCACCTGGTTACAAGAGCCTTCATTATTTTAGTGATCAGAGATCTCTGCAAGAAACCACATGGATTTCATTAAGCAGACTACAACATCCAGTCTGCAGTGCCTATTGAATGCCACAGGGATAACTGAAGATGGTGTTGACTTGATTAAATAATTATACATGAGACAGTACTTGAATGCTCTAAAAAAAAAAAAGATTTTTTTTTACTACTTTAGATTTTCAAATTAAGTATGGCTCTATCCTTCGAGCCTGGTATACTTAGAACCTTTCATAAACAAAATTGACATTAATTTAGGTGATCCTCTGCTTACAAGAAACATGGAGTGGCAAAAGTGTGGTGTGACTTTCTCCAGAGTAATCTGTGTGGGTCGTGGCACCTTTGAGCAGGGCTCAGTGGTGGGAAAGCAGCAAAGCAGAGCCAGAAGCAACACCTGTCATACTGACCTGTGGAGTCCCAGTCATGGAGGGACCATGGTGAGGCTGCAATTTCTCCTTTTGGTTAGGAGGCAGTACTTTTACAAATCCTCCTTCAAGAAAGAAAATGTCAGCAAGTTTATGGTAAACTTCCTCTTATAGAAAGATCTGAAGAGGAACCCCTTTGTCACCTATGCCAAATTCAAAATTAGGAAAAGATTGCTTCTTCAGTTAAATCAAAATTTCAGTGGATGTGTTAAAATGGTTAATATAAATATCATTTATGACCAAACAAACCTCTGTTCTAACAGAACTGAAATATTCGTTATCTACCCAGCATTTAGAGGAAAAATGAAAGGATATTTAGAAAAATAGCATTCTAAACAAGAGAGAAGAATGGTGTTTAAAAAAAGCCAAAACACAAAAATAACCAGAGCAATTCAGAATGTACTTATGTTATTAACAAAATCATCATATGCTTGCAATGTGCCTTAATTGTACCAAATATAACGTTTTGACCAAAACCAGTTTGTGTGATAACTTCACATCATCTCTAGGTTCCAACCAAGGAAGTATTTTTTGAAATTTAAGCTCAGTCAGCTGCAAGGCAGGAGGCATCCTGTTGTCCTTTCAACTCCACTTAATTTGTTGCTAATTCTGTGAGAGCAGCGGTCACTGACATGAGGTACATTCTTTTACTGTCAAGTTAGAGCCCATGTGAGCAGAAAAAGGTTGTTCCCTGCTCACATCACAGAGTGGTGGGGAACTTTTTAAGTGCCGCAACAATCCCTAGTCTCTACTTATGCAGACAGCAATTTTATGTCCCCTTATATGACACCATGCTCAGGATCAGCCCAACCTAGCTATATTTTATGACAATGTTCTTTTCTGCAAATTGGTCAGGAATTTTTTTCCCCTTGGTTTGCCTTTTCTGACTGGTCATTTCTTACTGGTCTTGAGCAAAATTTCTTCTCTGCCCATAATAGACTGTGAGGTATATGTCTGCAATCTTGCTGGAGAATGATGTAGAGTGAAAATGAACCTTTTATATCGGATGTGCTGAGCCCAGGCTAAAATTATTTGTGAGGCTATGCTAGTTTATTCTGAGTCCATTTGTTCTCTGACAGGGATGTTCGTACTTTCTCAACTGTGGGTCACACTGACAGTTTTCTAGGCACCTTCAGGCTATATGTGGTGTCAAGAAATGAGATCAGGTAACAGCCAGCTTGTTTTCTGCACCTGAGAGGTGCACCACAGGCAATACTAGTTCTTGATCAGTTTAGGAGCCCAGGGGATAGTATGGGAGGACATGCAGGTTGTATAGACTACATTCACAGTACCTCAATGGGCTGGATCTTAAAAATCAGTGTCTAATGGATCTTTGGATCCCAGTGCCTTCCCATGGAGATAAAGGGAACCTAGAAGGAAGCTAATAACTTGTATCTTAAGGTAACCATGCTCTGAGCACTGAAGAGTGGTGCTTCCTAAGATTACAAGTTCCCTTGAGCCTTGTAGTTTGGATTGGGACTAACCTCTGAATGATACTGGAGCAGATATCTTACATCAGATCTTTAACAGTTCTTTATGCCTATTAGCCTCTGCAGTTTGGACTTGCCATCTGCTACGGGTTTTTTTTCTCCTCTGTTGACCATTCAGTAGTAGTGCTCAGGTCTGACAAAGGGGAAATTCCCATTTGGGATTCACCAGTGACTGTCACAGATCAGTGGCATTTACATAGGGAGATGCTGAGTGGTGTCACAGAGGTGGCTGAAGTGATTCCTAATTTACTGAGGTTAACTTGTGAAATTAGCCTAATTTGCAGTTTATAGCCCTTGACTATCATGAATTGGCCTGTGCAGAAAAATTCTGGCTGCCTGCATAATAATTACATCTTTGCACTAATGTGACAGGATTTTCTTTTTCACCTTGCTCCAGTGTGCTAGTACATTGTTGTCTTCCCATGCCAGGTGAAATTCAACCCTTTTTGGAGCAATCTTTATTAACCTGGCTTTGTTCAAATTCTCCAAGGATGTTTAGCTCAGATTTAATATCATCATGCTAGGACCTGAACTCACACGCTTAGGATAGACACCTTTGCAACTGTGCACCATAGACATTACTTAACTGCAAGCCTAGACAGCTCCTCTCAGCTAAAATGAAAATAGGATAAGTGCAGGTGTTGATATGGGCTGTTGTTATGAGCAAGGAATTTTAGTCCCTAACTAGGTTCTTTGACACTTTGACAGGTCACTTAGTCACAGATGCAGATGAATGTAATTACACCCAGGAAGTGATTGCTGAAGTTCTTTTATTGATATGCATGCTGAAGGACTGCTGAGATGGGCGGCTTTTTTCTTTTACCTTGAAAAAATATTCCCCTAGGGATTTGTATGCCTTGAGTCAACTTGTCAACCATTATAAAAGGGATGCCATGGAATATCTAATGTGGAAGAGGCTTACTTGAGTGCAGGAAGAAGTGGGAATTTTTTTGCTTTTGAAAATAAATTGGAAAATATTTCCTCTCTCCTCCATTCATAACCTGAATGTCACCTCGGTGCTGAGTGGAGGCCACTCATGCTGTCCCATAGCTACAAGCCAGAGGCCAAAGTCCTGAAACAAGATTAGGTGCTGATGGGATCTAGCAGTCAGTGTGACACAGTACTTACACACAGCTCCTCCTACGCTAGACCCACAGGCAGCATGACTCAGCACAGGCACAGTGAGAGATCTGTTTGTGGCTAAGTATAGCAGCTCATCCTTTTTGCTGTGGGGGACCTTGCTTTATTATCATGGCTAACGTAATTAAAGGTCATACACACCTTACTGGAATATGGCACTGCTGCTTATTTTATAAACACCGCTGAAAGTGTTGGAAGAAGAATGTGTTAGAAGCATGAGACTGATGATCTATAGGTCTGGAGTGGGTGGGTGGCAGCTCAGAGGAGCTGTAAGGAGGCTGGGAAAAGCACAGCTGAAATAGCAAACAGTAAGCTGGGCCTGGGGGAAACATGTAGGTGCGAAAAAGACTTGCTACAGCTTTGCTCGTTAGTCTCTTTCAAGGGGTTGTCCCCCAACTGAATACAGCCTCCCTTCATTAATCCTAAAGGATGTTCAGTGGAAGAGCACCATCTGCCCATTCCCTAGCCTCCAAAATCACTGCTGAGCTTGACACACCTGATCCTGGCAATGAAGCAAATTCAAATAGTCCAGCTCATCTGTGGGTTCCTGTAATTATATTCAGCATTACCATAGGTAGTATACTGGGGTAAATGGTTCATCAACAAAGGGCAATGGAATAAAAAGCATGCTGATCCAAACTGGGCTGATATGAAGATGGCTGGTACTTTTGCAATGCTAAAAGAAGTTTAATGATATCTGTTTTCTTATCAGTGGGAAATGAATTCACGGAATTTTGTCTTGAGACTCATAATGGTGAAGTTGTAGGTAAAAACAGTAATTAAAAAGAAAATGTCTTTCCTTGTTCTAACTCAGGGCTCTGTTAGACAATTGTAAGATTAAATCCTGCAGGGTGCTTGGTAGCTGTCATTAATGGTGCTCAGCACTTCCTACTAAATCAGAAGTCCAATTGGGCTTTTCTAGCAGTTGAGGTTGTTCTGTGCTTCTCTGCTTGTAATTGCTTTTATAAAGAAGAATCAGCATATTGAAATGTGCTCAAGCCCACTTGTCAGCCTCTGAAGCAAAATGAAAAGGCAATAAATCCTGATTGAAAGTCTGACTTCATGCTCAGACCTGAACTCTTTAATGCTGATGAAAAGATTGATTGTATGGCAGGGTGTGATGCTCACTCTGCAAGTGTGAGCACTGCAGGGTGACCCAGTAACACTTAAACCAAGCCCCGCTCTAGGATGTGAGCTGGTCTGATGCTCTCAGCTGAGGCTACATTTAATTCTTTGAGGGTTTAGAATTCAACTGTGGTGGCAGCTAGAGAACTATTGTGCAGATGGTGACAGACCTGCAGCAAAGAGTAGGGCAGGGAGCACAGAAATCACTCCCTCCCTCTCTTTCACAAATTATTCTGATTTAAAAACAAACAAACAATAAAAAAAAGCCTTAAAACAACACCAACACACACACAACCTACAACAATAATGGGCCGTTTCATTAGACCTGTCCTCCGATTTGAGTGCTTCTGTTTTGATGGTTTGGTTTCTAGAACCCTTTTTGAGAAACCAAGATTTTAAAGGTTTCCAAAAACTAGGGCTTTTGAAGCTGTCCTGAAGTGGGCATCCCAAAATAAGTGGCCCTCAGGTTTGGCTGGAGGGGATTTTCTTCACTCTTAGAAACAAGCCTCTGGTAAAGGTTCTGACACACCAGGGGCCGTTGGGAACATTTCTTCTCTTAGATTGCCCTAGAGTTTTTAAACTCTGAAACTTGTTTTCACAAGATGCAGTTTAACTGGAGTTGCTCTGGAAGCTATTTTGAGGTTTATGAAGCAGTTGGGAACTGATACAAGATTTACTGAAGACAAAGGGAAACTTTTTCATTTACTATCTTTCTACTTTGGACCAAACCTTTGAGAGGGACACGTGACAAGTTATCGGTGTGTAAATTCAAACTACAGGATTTTCAGGAATATAAGTGTTTTTTAATCTCATGTGAAAGGTCCTATCTCAACTTGTTGAGCTATAGGGGAGCTGTCTTGGTCAACTTAGAGATGTATTGCAGATGCTGTGACACAGCCTCATTCTCCTTCTGTCAGAGCTACAGGAGAAAATAGTTTATCCCCTCACATCTCTGATGAGTCTTTGTGCTGCTTGTCACACTAATTAGAAACAAAAAAACCCCTAAAGAAACCAACAAAAAACAATTCACAAATAAAAATTAATAAATACTTTGGATTTTGGGGTGAGGATGAGACCATGACTAATAGCTCACACAAGCTGCTGTTCTGGCAGCTGAAGAGGAGCTTGGCCACATAATCTGAAAGAAGGGAATGTGGAAGTGAAATGTGCAGTTGTTATGGGGAGCTCAGTTTCACAGAAACTGTTGGTTTTGGAGTATTTCCTCAGCTTCTCTGTACTGAAGGGAGAAGTGACCCTTCCCTGTGCCTGAAGGACCTTCACTGGCACCTTAGTGCCTCAGTACCTTCAATTCATTGTTTCCATTACCTAGCTGGTCCCATCCTTTTTCCTCCTGGAAACCAGGGACTAGAAGAGTGGCACTTGCGTGCACTCTTCATCCCAGCATGGAGACAAAGGCCAAGTAAGGAAGATGCCAGAGGTGAATGTGGTGCAAACCGAGGCTATGCTAGAACGTGCTGGCCTCTGGCAGTGCTGTCAGCTAGCTGGGACTGAAACAACCTGTTAACAGTGTCTCGGATGAGTTGTGTTGCTTCCCCGAGCAGCTCCACTTTGTGTTTACTGCTTGTGTGTGCTTGGTTTATATCAATTATATGCTTTTCAGAGATTTTTATGTGGATATTCAGCAGTGAACACAACAGTTCTGTACAGTCTTCCCTGACAGATGATGTTATTTGATATAAGATATAGCAAAATTATTAACTGAAATGAAAGACAATATGTCAGACTGTTGTGATTTATAATAATGGTGTGATTAATAGTAAAAGCGATAGCAGTATCAGTGACAGTAGTAGTGGAAAAAGATGAGGAGAAAAAAGAGAAACCTCTTCCAGGATTCAAACCCTCTCTGCTGTAACACGTAAATGGTAGGAAGAGCTATACCAAGCGAGGCCAGTGACTGCTTAAACTTTTATCCTGCTTTTGGCAGTAGTTACTAGCATATATATCTCCATATATATAAGGAAGAGCTTCAGGGAAGGAAAAGCAGGCAGTCCTTTGCTTGTACATGTTCCCAGACCCAGTGACTTGTAGTTCAGGGATTTCTTGAGCCAGGGATGACATCTTTGTGTTTAATAAACCTTATATATTTTTCTTCTCTAAATGTGAAGCTGTGTAACGTGTTGGTGTTAGTGTGTTCAGTAGCCTGTGGAAAGGAGTTCCAAAGTTTAACTCTGAGCTATGTGATGAAGTCATGGCTGCTTTTAACCTATTGCCTGGGAATTTCACGTGATGCTCTCTAATTCTTGCATTAGGAGAGGGAGAAACTAATCATTCCTTGTTTTGCTCTTGTGGTTTTGAAGGAATTTCCTTCACTTTGGCAATTCTAAAGCATCTATTTTTGAGCACTGTTTGAGGTTGACAAGAAATCACTAGGGGAATAATATTTAAAATAATATATACTTGCCATATCAGCCAAGTAAGACTCCTTTCTCCAAATTTTCAATTTTAGAATCGGTGAATTATAACTAGATCACAGTAACAAAAGTAAAAATAAATAAGTAGATAAATAGATCAATAGCAATAAATCTGCCTCCAGAGACACCCTCCCCTTCTGTGCAGCACATCTAGTTTTCAGCAGATGTTGTTATTTTCTCCTGTTCTCTGAAATGAACTTGATACATTCTGCTGTAATTTTATATAGTTGCAGCTCTGGGTTTTGTGGTTGGTTGGTTGGTTGTGGGTTTTTTTTTGTCTGTTAGGTTACTGGTGACTTTGTTGTAAGCAAAAACAAAAAAGTCTAAGTGAACTAATTTCGTGTTTTTAAAAGACTAGCTCTTATTAAACAATAGAGCCATTATGTAAATCAACGCTGCAGTCTTGTCTTGTTGAATGATGTACTGGCCATTCCCTTTCAAAAAGGATATGGCCGGCTTAGAGTGGATTCAGAAAATGCGGACCAAAACGCCAAGCGCTGGAGAAGACTCCTCTGTGAAGAGGCATGAGAAGAATGTGATAGCTTAGAAAAGTGATGAAAGACAGAAGCTAAGATAAAAGATTAAATAATGAATCATTGTGGTGGGTTGACCCTGGCTGGATGCCAGGTGTCCACCAAAGCTACTCTGTCACTGCCCACCTCAGCTGGGCAGGGGGGAGAAAATACAATGAAAGGCTCGTGGGTCAAGTAGGGCAACAAGAATATAAACCCAAATCTTAAAACACCTTAACCCCACCCCTCCCTCCTTCCTGGACCCAACTTCACTCCCCATGTCTTCTCTTCCTCCCCACAGCAGCGGCACAGGGGACTGGGCTGGGGCTGGGTCAGTCCCTCACACGCTGTCCCTGCCGCTCCTGCCCCCTCAGGGGGCTCCTCACACTCTGCCCTGCCCCGGTGTGGGTCCCCCCGCGAGAGAGTTTTGCATGAACTTCTCTAACGTGATTCCTTCCCACAGGCTGCAGTTCTTTGTGAACTGCCCCGGTGTGGGGCCCTCCCTGGGCTGCAGGTGGGGAACTGCTCCACCATGGACCTTCATGGGCTGCGAGGGGAATTCTGCTCCTCAGTGGGCTGAGGGCACAGCCTGCCCTGCCATGGGCTCCGCCACGGGCTGCTGGGGAATCCCTGCTCTGGTGCCTGGAAGCCCCTCTGGCCTCCTCCTGCACCGACCTGGGGGGCTGCAGAGCTGTTCTCTCACATAGTCTCACTTCTCTTTCTGGCTGCAGTTGAGGTTGCCCAGGGTTTTCCCCCTCTTATTAAATACGTTATCCCAGAGGCACCGCCACTGTCGCTGAAGGGCTCAGCTTTGGCGAGCAGCAGGTCCATCTTGGAGCTGACTGGCATTGGCTCCATTGGACACAGGGGAAGTTTCTGGCATCTCACAGAAGCCACTGCTGTAGTTCCACCCTGTGCTACCAGAACCTTGCTGTGCAGACCCAATACAATAATCTAGAAAAGATAAGACTCCCTTATAAGCATGGCCATTCAATTCAATTAGAAGGTGGGAAATTCAAAACTTATTGAAAGAAATACTTCTTTGCATGCATATAATTAGACTTTTGAACTCTTTGCCACAGGAAATTGCTGAAGTCTAGACAATATGAATCTTCAAGAAACAGATTGGCCACTTACATGAAAAATAAAAATGCTGCTGCTGAATATTAAATAACGTTAGTGAAGAGATATTACTTTTCGTGATTCATATCTTAAACCATTCTTTCATACCATGTTCTTTTGCATTGAGATGAGATCTAGCTTGGATAAAGAAAGGAAATTATCACATATATATTTGTTGTGGGCTCTTACACCTTCCTGTCGTTTGGTTTGTTACTGTCCTCTGTCAGATACTGGACCAGATTGTTAGCCTTGTGTCAGTGGCTGGAGATGCTATCAGAAAAGCTGGAAAGGCGTGGATGTCCTTATATATACTTGAGCATGCATTTTGTTGTCCATGCCAATAGCTGTATGAGGTAGCCCTTCCTCCCTGGGATGCTATTGAGACTCTAAAGTCTTTCAAAAGCAACTTCAGTTGAAACAGTGGAGCTATACTGATGGTTTGGCACTACTGAATGCTTATGAATTCATGGCTATCACATGGCAGACATAAACATAACAGCTCTGATCTGACCATCCAGTCTATCATTTCAGACACATTTCTATTGCAGTGCTTTGGTTTCTGGTATAGCAAAGCTCCCAAATATGTTTAATAATAAGCCTGTGAGAAGCCTATGCAAATCAGGAAAATATTAAAGGTTCAGCTTCATTTTTAGTGTATCTAAATCTAGTCCACTTCAGCATTGACAAATTTGTATTAAGCAAGCACTGATACAGGTCTCCAAATTTAAGTACATGTTTATAATCCACTTCAGTGGATTGAGATCAATAGGTTTGAGGAATGTGCTTAAAATGAAGAGTATACTTGAGTGTTTGTAGAGTCAAGGCCCTGGTAAAAAGCTCATCAGTTTTCCTACATGCAAAGTTGCACACTGATATATATTTGGAAGAGATTTGAAGTTGATTGGATTAAACTCATCTGAAAGTTTGGTAAATGCATTTGATAAAAAGTAAGGTTTGAGGGTTGAGAGGCAAATTTTCCTAAAGCTAGTCAGCTAGAGACACTGCCACTCTCCCAGGTCTTCTGCCCCTATCCTGAAAATCACTGCTCCCAGGACAGAGCAGCAAAATGTAGGTAACCCTGTTCCTCCACTGCTGTGTTTTACAGGGTCCTAGATTAAACTGTCTAGTAAGGAGATTTTATTCTAAAATCTCAAATTAAGAACAGAAGCAACTGAGCTATGTCTCCAAGTTCCCTTTTGGTTTTCCTGAATTAGCGACCAGTAACCCCTGGCAATGGGACAAGCAAACAGCCAGGGAGTCATAGCGTCTTCATCTATCTGCTCCTGCTGTTTCTATCAGTGTGTCTGTGTGTGTTAGGAATAAATGGGAATTAATCACTCAGTCTGGAGTATCTTAATGCAGAAGCAGTTAAGGAAAGCTTACATCAGTTTAACAGGATCAAAAGTCTACAATCACCCAAACCTCCCAAACTTTCACCTGCAAGACTCGGCTGAGGATGGGAAGTCACTAGTTTAATATGCCTTGTTGAGTAAATGTTTGTTATCCAAACTGCAAAAATTGTGTGCATGCTCTCAGCTCACAGCAATCACAGTGTAAATTGTGTTAAATTCACGGTTCACTGGAGAGCCATGTAATGGAAGCACACTCCCAAAGTTTAATAAAAAAACTCATAAAGCCTTTAACCCCCTGCCTGTCTGCACACAGAGTGTAAGTACCTTTAACATGCTTCTGAATAGGCACCATGCTTACAATACATTGCTGATGTCAAAAGAGACTTCAGAAATTAGGATGTTGTTCTACAAATCCACGCCTTGGATATTTGTGGCTGCATGGTTTTCTATTCTATGTAAAGTATTAGTATCTGTCATTCACTGTATTTCAGTCTTTATTCTCAGGCTTTTTTTTTTGCTCCTTTTGAAACTTTTATGTAAAGGAAAATACATCCTTAAAAATCTCCTCGTATTCATTCTCCCCCCTGTAGCTCCTGGCAACACAGCCTAGTTCAACTTGAGTTACTTTTATTAAGCCTTTGATTCTCAGGGAAAATAAGACCTTTTTTTTTTTTTTTTTTTTCATTATTGCCAGTGTGGGATCATCACATGTTGGAGTTCAATCCATTGCCCAGGAAACTCTTACACAGATGGTCAATAGTTCATGCAAGGAGGCAGCAGACCATGTAAACAAGCCTTTGGATTCAGGCATTATTATTGCCGGAGTAGCTTAGTAATAAGGCCAAACCTTTTGAGAAATTGCTCATTGCTATTGCTAGCATTCAAGCCTAGTTGAATTTAGGATTTTTAAAAAGTCTGGAATAAATTTCATTGCTGGAAATTTTATTTCTGTTTATGTACGTGTGTGTGGGTGTACGTACAATTGTAAAAAGTAATGAGAACTACTCTGATCTGTCTATATCTCAGTCATTTTCTAAATCTTTGTTATGTCTCAGCCATGTTCCATAAGTTTTAAAGTATATGGGATTTTATTGGTCCTAAAAAGTATGCATCCTATAAAGTGCAAGCAATAGGAGATCAATATATAGTATGCAGACTCCAGGAGGAAAGATCAGACACAAGTAATAGCCAGTTAATCAGAGGGAAACTACCCTTTCAGAAGAGGGGTTATTTTATTTCTGTTTTATTTTATTTTATTTTTAGCTCTGCCCACTTTTGATCCAGGATTTGAGCACAGGTTTCACTACTGGATTTTAAATCTCTCTGGATGCTGTGCACTACTCTTTAGCCCAGCCTTGACAGCTTCACAGCTCTGCAGTCTCATTTTTCTACAAAAAATTTCCTCTAGAGATCCCCCCGAAGTCCTGAAGAACAGCTGCACTGCTCTTACTCATACTGGCATCTGGCAGTCAAATATTACATCTTGTAAGAATTCATCATGATTTAAGTTAGTTCCTAGTTTTTCAGCTGTAGAGAGAAATGAAGCCACAGTGCCTGCACAAGCTATTGCAATTCAGGGAGGGGAGGAGTTCATCAAACTTGGTGGAGAAGGAAGCCAGAAGAATGCAATGGTGCTGGATACAGACTTCATTCACTACAAGGGGACCTTGGTAATGGTCTTTGATAATGTAAGGAGTCATCTGGGTCCTGGTGAGTGAGTGGAAATCACCTTCATGCACATGTTCCTGATCAGGCCTGTAAGAGAAGGTGGAGGGGTGAAGTGCTGCTCCTGGCGGGTCAGACCTTGGACCAGACTTACTCTGGAGAGGCAGAAAGTGGGAAGAATAGCGTGACTTCAGCTTGAGTTAGCAAGGGAACAAAATAAGCAATACTAATAGCACTCTGCAGAAGGGCAATGGGTTTTTCTGCTCTGTCTACTTAAAATTCTCCATGTCATTGACAAATGTGAGATGCCCTGCTGCTTACCTCTCCCCTTTTTTAAGTTGTGATATGGAGAAATGAGTAAATACATAACTGCAAATGCTCTTGGGCTCTCTAATAGTTTCTACTGTGGTTTCTGAACTGCTAAGTTCCCCTAAAACCGTGCTTGCACACCACCTGAGGAGGGACTACCGATCAGACTGCTCACATGCATATCTTCTTATTGAACCCCTGCATCTGCACTACCCATTGCAAGACTGTTGGAAGCAATCTGTGGGTATGTGAAGCTGCTAGCTGGCATTTCACCAGCAAACCAGAAATGGTCCTTTGTATGTGCTGTGATATCAAACCTCATTTCAGGAGTTTATGGATATGAAAAGCTTTCAAGAGATCTAGAAATGAACTGGATTGTTTATGGTGTGACAATGCCCTATGGGAGTTTAATCACAAAGACCTCCATTCTCACCCTGGAAAGCCCTGATCCACAGACGGATGAATCTAGAGGAGCATTTCTTGGGAGATGTCATTTCTGCTTGCCTTCTTACTTAAGCATCTGCTGTTGGCTGGAGCTGGGCACAGGACACCAAACTAAAAGGTCTTTTGTTTGATCCAGTATGATCTTCTTATGCATAAACTAACACTGAAGAAAACCAGGAGAGCTGGCTTTGCTCCTGATGAACCATAATTAGCATTGAATAAACACTGATCAGCCCCAGCTGAGAGCAAGCGCTGGTATAGATTAAATGTCCTACAGCTTTGGAACAAGTTGGCAGGTTTGTATTTCTTGTGCAAGCCATGGTCATCTCGTGTCCTAAAACACTCTGTGTCTGCTGTGGCATTTCAGTGGCGTGCTACTCATGTGCATCGTGTTTCTGAAAGGTGACAGGTGGGAAGGGGGGAAGTTGCATCTTCACCCTTCCAGTGATGATCAAATCAGTAGTTATCTCTGTGTGTGAAATCAAAGTTCTCATTAAAAGCTGAATTACAGCTTGCATGTTCTGCTGCTGTTCCCTTGCTGGTTTGGGGATAATGTTCTCAAACTGTGTGCAGTGGGAACTCCTTTTGTCCAGGCAACACGTATGATTGTTTCTCTCATTTTCCCTCTGCAGTGTCCTCTTCAACACATAAGAATTTGTATCTGAACATGCCAAGGGCAGTGTCAAAAATCTGTATTTGCCAAGAAAAGAGAGGGTAGTAACATTTAGAAAAGTGGGAGGATTACAGGAGACCTGAACATAGGTCAAGTTGACCTATGTGAAAACAGAGAGAAAAGAATAAAAGGCAAACAAGTTAGAGGAAAAGGAAGTGCTAAAGATACGAGCTGTAGCCATTAGTTGCAGTATTGTCAGTTCCTAAAGTGCCTAGGCAATACTTTACCTTTCCGTGTCTCTTGTGCTAGGACGTAAAAGCAGAGGGAGAGAACTGGCCAGTGCACTAGTCTTGTGGTAACAAAATAAGTCTGCTTTCCTGAACAAGGAAGCTGAGTCATGGATCAGGAAAACACGCTCTCATGGGGCATGTGATAGAACATGTTTTGGGGAAGAAGAAAAATCTCATGAGCCTGTGGCTGTGTTCAGCTGATTACCATTATGCTGCCTTTTTTCTCTGACCACACTTTGGATGGAGATCATGGTCTGCTGTTCTATGTCGTTACACTTGCTTCGTATACAGACACACAGGGTAAGAGGCACAGTTAAAGAAAAATCTAACTATTTATGTCCGTCATTACCCAGCAGCCTTTGTAGCTCTCAGCTTTATGTATTCCAGGCTGGTGCACTTCTTATTGGGGACCATAAAAGAGAATTTGGATGAACTGCAAAGTAAATGCAAGAATATTATACTTTCTTAATTTTTAAATTTGTCATGTCCAAGATGTTAGTTGCAAAAAGCATAGGAAGGGGGAAGGAATTTCTCACCACATGATTTGGAGATGCTCATGGGGATTTTTCTTTCTCTGCAGAGAGATGGCAAGGGATCAACAGTTACGATACATAGGAATGTCATACTCAATTAATTTCCTGAAATTACACTCCGAAGTTATGTTTAGAAAATGAATTAATATTGGTGAAAAGCACTGATATCCTTGGATAAAGGGCAACAGAGAAGAACACATTGTTATTATTAAACTGTTGTAGAAATCCTCTCTTTGGCTTTGACTGAATTATTGCAGTGAGTTTCCTTGGTGATGTGACAGAGAGTTTACTGGAGTGTTTGTGCTGTATAATTGAAAATGACACTACCTTTATTACACAATCTATGGAACTCTTAACTCTTTCCTATGCTGCAAACCAGCTTTGCCAGCATTTCTTATCAAGGGTCCTGAGCAAGTAAAGTGGAGACTGGTCAGACATCCACTATGAGGCATCTAAGTTAAGGGAAGGCTGAGGGCAAAAAATTCATGCCTTTCTTGAAGTCAGTGCCGTTAACAGTAGATAGAAAATTAATGTGGCTGAAGTCTCAATTAACCACTCATTAAGTTGTTGGCCATTGATAACAAAGGAAAGAGTGAAACTGCTTGTCATCTTGTCATTTTCCCTTTCAAACTAAGGGCACAATATTCAGGATGGTGAGACCTCTGCTCAAGTCATTAGTTTCAAGCCAGCTTAGTGGGCACTGCCTGTGCCACCTGTCACCAATGGCTGATCTTTTGAGTAAAATGAGTTAATAGTTCTAGTCCAGTTTTTCTTAGACAGGTGTTGGCATCATAAAGAAACTCATCTCAATCAATGCTAATTGCTGATCTTGACAGCAGCCTCCCAGGAGAGTCTTTAGGGAGCAAGCAAGCTGTGGAGGTCAGATTTGATGGGGTCACACACCTAGGGATCAGTAACAGGGCTTGCCTTTCAAAAGCTGCCAGTCTTGCATTAAATACAACGAGTGCTGGAGCTAATATCATGATTTGTATTTCTCTCACGCCTGAGATGTTAGATTGCTCAGATTAAAGGTGTCTAGCTTGTTAAGTGTTAGTGCAAATTATTAAGCCATATTTTCAACAGTGCTCTGTTCCGGTGCGGCAAGGTGGTACTGTGCTTCATGGCTGAACTCCATCCTACAGCAACACAGATTTTATCACCTAGGGTGTGGTAGGACCCTTACGTGTGAGGGACGGCAATGCAGCAGTTTTGCTCTCTGGTAGTGGGTTTTACTGGTGTTGCGTCTATGGTAACCTGTAGGGGTTGATGAAGGAGCTACAGGACTGAAAGCTTAACGGTGTTCTTCAAGTATATGCTGATCTCAGAAAAGAAATTACACCTTCCGAAGAATATAATCACTCCCTTGTCAAATTAAATTGAGTAAATTTTCTTCTCTTAAATTGTGTTTGATTTTTGTAATGACTGCTTAGTCCTACAAATATTGCTATAATAGCAATATAGACAGGCTTTGATTTAATGTGGATCCTCTCCTGGATACCCCAACTTGATTACATACCCCAGTGGATCCTAACTAGGAAGTTCTGGTTTCCTTAAATGAAAATGGTGGCTTCCTTGTTGCACCATTAAGAAAAAGCCAGGAGCCTAATTAATAGCTGAGCTCTAGGCCTCTTTCCCAAAGACAAGAAAAACTCTGCAAAGATATCAACAAGTAGGTTAGGTATTGATACCTGTGTGGCACTGATGATTTGTAGCTTCTCATTCTGGGATGGGATAGAATAGTATATAATGGAAAGAAAGCAAAATTATTATACAGCATAAATATATATTTAATGAAGGAAATTTACATTATTCCCCTATTCAAATAAAACAAATCTGTTGTCACCAATCAGAAGACCTCTTCTTCAGTGTTTGACTAAACACAAAACACATTTGTTCTGGATGTTCTGAGAGGTTTTAAAATGTAGCAGTTTTTTTGAATATTTTTCCCTAAATGTCCCTTTGCTACCCAGAAAATTAATGGTTTAATACAATGCTTAACTTCACACTGGTACACAGGAGTCCAGACACAGCAATTGGTTGAACCCTACATCTGTGACACCATCAGTATTGGTCTGGCAGTCAACTCTCTCTCTTTGATCTTCACTTTATGACGTAAATTACCAAGGTGTCAGATGCAGACTGGCACAATCTATATCTGTATAGATGAGGGTAGTGTGAGAGACAAAACATGATATTTTGCTAGTGATTTGCTCATCATGTACACCTTCCTAGCCTTTCAGGAAATGCAATCCTTGGAGGAGGGAAATTAAAGCAGGTGGATGAGCTGAGGTCAAGAACAAAACCAAGGCACGTGAGATCAAGCATGAAACTAGGTCAGAAGCGACAGAAGTTTATTTCTTTTTGGTTTTCCTATACCTGTTATCATTACAGATAATTATTTCTAACTGACTGATAGTAACTCTAGGAATAAATGCTTGATCCTGGGACTTGCTGAGTACTTTGCTCCTAGTGTGAGATCCTCTGAACCTAGGAAAAAGATCTGTTTTGGATCAGGCTTTGCAGCAGAAGTTGAGGCTGCACCCAGCCAGAAGCCTAGTTTCTTACTCTCCCCAAGAAAGCTATTTTTCTTTTCTTTGCTGTCTCAAGTTCTACAAGTCTTTCCTTATCAGAATATGATGTCTCTGAAGAATTAGGCCCTTTATTTGTCTGTTACTCAATCCAAGGAATTAAATTATTATTAAAATTAGAACGGGGCAAATCTGAATTAAATAATTCACCAGTGGGACAGTTCCCTTTGTGTCATCCAACAGAGAGAATTTATGTGGAAGGACAGTAAGAAAAGCAACTGAATTGCTTTGAAAAACCTGTTAGTTTTTCTGTTGAGCTCTTCCTTTGGATTATTTGGGTTTTTTTCCTTGTAATGAGCACTTACGAAGATCATGAATGCCAAGAACAGCAACATATCCTGTACATCTACTCCATCTAATTACAAGCCCTGTACAGTCAGAGAGTGGAGCTGCAGCTGCTAATCCCTTCTGACTTCCAGATGAATTGAAATGCTCTGTTGATACATACCAGGTCACAGGTTCATCTCATTCACAGGGAAAAGTGAGTGCTGTCTGAAAACAAACCACCAGCTACACAGTTGAGCTAGGCCAGATTTATTATTCCTTTTTTCCCAGGTCATCAGGTCATGGTGAATTGCTTCAGAGCCCAGTGGACTCCATCCAAAGCCAGTTTGAGAGGTCCAGGGTCATTATGGGACTTATCCATGGTTGTACCCAGGTGACAGCTAAATGTCTTCTAGGAGCTGGATGAAAACCAGACCAAGATTCACTGAAAATCTTTTGGCTTAATTTGGATTAACTCACAGTATTAATTAAGTTTTCAGGTCAGGTTCTGCCTCCTGTTAGCTCATGGAATTGGCTCTGTGACATCAGTGTTGCATGAGACATTACATCAGTTAAATGTGGCTGGATTCTGTTGACTTGCTCTTACGTATCTGTGTACTCTGTGCATAATCCTGAGATGTCTTTTAAAGTTTTCTTTCCTCCTAGAGACGCTTATTTATACGTTCTGTTACTTACTATGTATGGATGCGTACAGCCTGCTTACAATTACTTGGAATCTAATGAAGTTCAAGAAAGGAAAGTCTAAGTTCCTGCACCTCAGGAGGAACAACCCCATGCACTAGTACAGGCTGGGGGTTGACCTGCTGGGGGGCAGCTCTGCAGAGAAGGACCTGGGGGTTCTGGTGGACAGCAAGTTGCCCATGGGCCGGCAGTGTGCCCTAGTGGCCAAGAAGGCCAGTGGGAGGCTGGGTTGTATTAGGAGAAGCGTGGCCAGCAGGTCGAGGGGGATGATCCTCCTCCTCTTCTGTGCCCTGGTGAGGCCACATCTGGAGCGCTGGGTCCAGCTCTAGGCTTCTCAGTTCAAGAGAGACAGGGAGCTGCTGGAGAGGGGCCAGCAGAGGGCTGTAAAGATGATGAGGGGACGGGAGCATCTCCCTTATGAGGAAAGGCTGAGAGAGCTGGGGATGCAGCTCTGTGCAACCTGCTCTAGGTGAGCCTGCTCTAGCAGGGGGTCAGACTGGATGATCTCCGTTGGTCCCTTGCAACCCTGACAGTTCTGTGATTCTGTGAACTGCTGATTTCATATCCAAGCATACACTGCATTTAAACTGTGTTCATGGTTAGGAAGCTCTGTTCCTTTTTTACATCTTATGCCCAGAGGAAAGAATGAAAGGAATCATATGTGCATTTTTGAGTAGGAGAAGAAAAGGATTGCTCTCAGGAGACTTTCTCCTCAGCTTTTGTGATGAGTAATGCTCCTGTCAATTATTGGGTTATTCAGAAACATGCTATTAAAAATGCTTAATTTTAGCTTCATTTGCCTTTTGGATTGATGTCATTTCTTCCCCTGTGAAAATAGGTGTTCCCTGTGGAAACAAAGATCTCTCAGCTGGACAACAAATCAATGTCAATTAAGATCACGGTAATGATTAAGGACTTCCCACCCTGGGTCTTTATTTGAGATTTTATTAAAAATTTTGGAGAGATATATTCAAGCAGCTGTGAAGTTTCTCCACAATGCTGCTTTGCAACATTTTGTATGTCACAAAGGCTAAAATAACTTTCATCCTTATAGCTATAGTTTCTTAGCATGGTACTAGGGACGATAATGACTTGATGGACTGATATCTGTGACTTAATACCTGTTCTTGTGGAAGGTAGTGTGCCACACTTGTTGAGTCTTAGTTTTTTAAACAAAACTGTGCTAATTATTTAATAGCTGTGTGACTCTCTGTTCAGTGAAACCCCTCTCCCAGGATGAGAAATCAGTGTGAGATGTGAAACCTAAACTGATGGCAATGAAGATCTATGTCTTATAATTTAAACAAACAAAAACCTATGTCTCTAAAGCAGGTTAATTAGTTAGGATCCTTCTCTGCCCTACAAAAACCACATGGCATTTCAATCCACCTATTTTAGGTACCAGTTCTAGAAAGAACTGCCCTTTGGAACACACTTGTCTCTCGTTTGCAGAAAGAGGAAGCTTGGACACCAGCCTGAGAAGTTGGATGTGTAATTTTTATACAGTTTTGTACAGCTTAAATTGGTGTGTGAATCCTGCCTTTGGTCTGTTTAAGAATCACACGTCTCTTCTCTAAAGAGCTGGTAAGGGCTAGGAGCTGGGTGTCCTGATTTAAACATTTTCTGTCATTTCGTCCTGAATTCCACTGCTCCGTCCAACGCTGTTGGGGGGACTTTCCAGTGATTTACCACAGAAGCAACTGCATTATAACTGTGGAGCAACTAGCTGAAGCCTGAAAATTTTAAATAATTCTAACAGACAAGCAGTCACAGAAGAAAGGACTCTTCTTTGGAACAGTATGGAATGCTATGAGTCTGTAAAAATCCATGCATGGATACTGTTTGCTGCTTTGGTTCTAAATTGCTTCAACCTGCTTTAGTGAAAGGGCTCTGCTCTTGCTGGTGTACCTTGATGCAGCATGATGTTTTTCTTTGGGACCAAGTAAAGCTGTAAAAGCCACAACAGACAGCTAAGGTCCTAATTTCCTTTCACAGTCGATGGGGCATATGCTTTTAAATCCCCATTGACTTAAAATGGTTTCTCTTTTGTTGGTAAGAAGCTCTACAGTCAAACGCAAACATTGCATTAGAAGTGCTTCCTGTTTGTAGTAGCTGAAAAGCATCTTGTGGGTGGGTGTTTTATGGATAACTTGAGAAAAAAACCTGAAAAATTAGAAATGCTTCTGAGAGATACCCTAAGACTTTTTCCAACATCTCTTTACATTTGTCTCTTGAGCCCTTGATAAAACTCAGCGACAGTGCAAATGGAACAATGTTGGTGAGATTCAAGAGAAAAAGAAATGGAAAAAACAATTTTTACCTACTAGAGGGAAGGTTAGAGAAGAGGGGAAATAAGAAAGAAAACAACAACAAACAAACCATCCACTAAGCTAATTTTGCCCTCTAATAGAAGGTTTGGCATTTACGGTTTTTTTGGTGCAATCAGGAATGTAGACTAAGGAGATAATTCTATGTTGTAAACTTATTTAAAATGAATGAGACTGCCAGCTCGCATTCCTCTAACAATATTTTACATGCCTAAGTTTATGGGTTGATCCCATACACTTACTGGATTTTTTAGTTCAGGTGTCGTTCCGATTTCAAAAAGAGGAAAAGAAACCTGAGTGTCAAGGTTTGTAAAAGTAACGGAATGTCAGCTGAACCCTTCTTGACTGGTGTCCCCTACACTTTTACTCTCCCTTCACATAATTTCCTAAGTCCATGTTTTCTTTCTGCTGATGCAGCTGGGGAATGGCTGGCCAAAAGATGTGAGCACTGAGGCTTGGATCTTCATGCCTAGGCTAAGGATTTCTGTGACCTGAATGTGGAAAAGTTGTTTCACAAGTTGAATGTTGAGGTACATAAGATTGAGCAGGTGGTTTCAGCCCTCACGCATCTGGCAGATCTCTGTGTTTGAGAACAGCCACCATTTCTGGCATTTATTGCAGAATCCCCCAAGAGTGCTGTGCATTGTCAGTGAGAAGAAACTGCTTCCTCACTTGTGAAAGTGGTCCCTAAAGTTCAGCGTCAGGAAGTGAATGGGACACATCATGAGAGATTTTGCTGCTCCTGTCTATAATAAGGTTAAGAGGTAACTTGATCATATTCTCTAATTATCTCTGGGGGGGTATCTAGTATATAGTGCAGAGGTGGGAGAGGGCTCATTAATTTTAGACGAAGTTGTAACAAGAAACAGTAGCTGGAAATTCAATCTAGGTGAATTAAAAATGAAATTAAGATCTTTTTCATTCCCGATTTATTTTCTTAACAGCAGAGAAAATTAACAGCCTTGGATGACTGCTCAGAGGAAAAAGAAGGTTTTCCATGACTTTCAATCTTTAAATTGCAATGAGATTTCTTTCTAAGAGGGGAGTTTTAACCACCTCAGAAGTTATTGAGCTGAGTAGAAGAATTCCTAAGTGAAGTGTTGCCATTAATATTATCAAAACCTTGAGACTGCAGGATCACCATTGGTCATTTTGGCCTTAGAAAAATCTGTAAACAGCTGTCTATAATATAATCTTTCAAAGACATTTTGTTGAATGGTTGAGCTTTAATGATATTTTACCTGCACATTTCTGCATATATGTACACCTCTTTCAGTGCTCTTAAGCTCAGTTTTAAGTGTACCATAAAGCTACATCCTCCTTAACGCTGCTGCTGGAAATGAGTAAAATAGAGGGGAAAAGCACAGACTGTTGTGACTCTGGTTGTAATTCATCCTCAGACCTCTCTCTGAGGCTGTTTGAATGCCTTCCTAACAGATAGCTATGTGTCTTAAATCCATATCATTGTAGGAAGAAGGTATTTAAGTCTCTGGGGCTTTTCTTAGCCTGTCTTAGTCTCCTTGTAATTCCTAGACTTTCCTCATACTGCTCTCTCCTTGTAAATCTACAGCCTCTTTCAATTAGTTTTTCCTTTCTCCTTGGGCTCGTATCTCCAGGCTCAGTCCAACGAAGATCCAAATGGCCTCCTTCCACACTAATCAACTATCCTCACTCAATATCATCTGCAGGTGGAGGTTCTGCCCTGATGCAGATGATGAGCAGAGCAAGGAGCTTGCTAGGGCAGGAAAAAAAGAGATGAGATAAAACAAAGGATCTATTTAGCAATCATATCAGGAATCAGCACTCATTTTCATAATGAATTTGCATGTGTTCATCATCACTTCAGCCTTCCATTAGGAGGATGACAGTTGAGATTTCTCCATCTGTCACTTCCATGGTACCCCCAGCAGTAGGTTGCTCAAGGAAAGATCCTTTACTTTAAACACTGCTGTGAAGTACTGGGTTGTGGAGGGGGCTGGGGATGTTTCTGGCAGGACAAGGAAGGGGAGGGAAT
The DNA here is from genome assembly GCF_023634085.1 of Falco cherrug. Taxonomy (NCBI): domain Eukaryota; kingdom Metazoa; phylum Chordata; class Aves; order Falconiformes; family Falconidae; genus Falco; species Falco cherrug. Next base: position 25,009,870 of record NC_073705.1, read on the forward strand.
TAAAGAAAGCTTTATGTGCCTACAGCTCGTTGACTTATCACTAACATATGTGCTCCGAAACTCCTTTGTCGATTTATTTATATATGTGGTACTTCGTGATGAAGGAATACCATTCACCCATCCTCCTGAAATATGGCCACCTCTGTGGTGGAACATGATGGGTATTTAACACCAACCAGACAACATGACATTTCAGAAGCAGAAGAAGGGAGAAACAACAGATTTGGCTAAACTAAAGGGGAAACTAAGGAAGCAAAAATATTTCAACATCTTTTGTGGAGCCTGTCTAAACATATAAACATGGTACCCTCATGGGGCCCAACAGGTTTTATTGTGTCTAGCTTGAGGAAGTACCGATCTAGGCTTTTGGCCACACACTTCAAGATTTTGTTATTGTCAATTTACAGGAAAGAATTCTTCTTTCAGGAAGGGTGGTGGTAGAGCCCACTAGGCTGTATCAACAACAGGTTTGCCTGCCAGAGCTGTCCATTGGCAGCTGTAGGGGACTATAAGTAATCAATGTGAGGGAACACAGAAGTGCAGTTGGTTTTCCTTGCTGGATGGGATTTATCTGATGAGACTTCTGTCATCTTCTTTGTAGCATGAAGAGTTAAGAGTTGGAAAAAGTGGTGGTTATGTGTAGATAGAAACTTCTAGCACTGACTTATGTGCAGGCATGCATGCAGCGTGGCTTGGCTCAAGTTGAAGAAGCACTGAAGCTCTGCTTTTTACACTTCAATTTTTCCTGTCTTTGCAGGCATAAGTACCAGGGGAGGTCTCATGTAAATTAAAAACAGAGAAATGATTATCTGCTTATCTTGCCTTTCTTTTCAGAGTGGTACAATGAAATCAGCAGAATTCTCCTCCCCTCCTCCTCTGCTTTTCCTAGCAAATAAACCTTGTTTTAGAAAAATTAAAATGCATGATAGATAAAGGAAGGTGACCCTAGGTCTTGGATCTGTTTCCTTCATTAGCAGCAAATCGGCATGTAGTGATTGCTGCTTCTAGTATCAATGCTGGAGCATTTAACTAGTCAGAAGAGTTTGCAGATGCCAGAAGAGAAAGCCAGTGATGCATATAATATGTCGCTGGAATCATAAATAGCTGAGACAAGGGCTGGTTATTGCTTAGTTCAATATTGTTGTTTAATAGCAACTCTAAATACACTCTACTGGGTTAAATATTGTACTATTAACTCTAGAGATAATGATATTCCTAGATTGAATGAGGGACAATCATATTATGGTGTGATGCATTTCTCTGAGCTCCTCATATGTGAGCAGGGTGATTGAGGGGACTAGCAATTCTGTAAGCCATCCTGAGGGTCAAATTCTCTCATTGTACAATCTCCCCATTCTTAGAGGGCAGAAGGACTTACTCTAGGAATACAAAAGCGTTAGATGACCCTGCTTTTTGTGTATTTGTAAAGTGCCTATCAACCCAGCATCACAGCCTATGGATATTATCAATCTTTAACTAATTACAAGATAACCTTTCCACAATAGTAGCTTCAAAGGTAACAATTTACCCAGGCCTTTCCCTCAGCCTTTCTTATAGGAAACTGAATGAAGAAATGAGTTGTCTTCACGTTGGTCTTTTTCTCTCTCTTGTCTGAGCTAGAAGAAAAATGAAAAAGGACTCAGCAGAGGAAGAAGCCCTGCTCCTCAAAGAGCAGTAATGTCCCTAGAAAATGTCCTACCCTTAAACCTAGCTGAATAGTTCAATGAAAGCATAGATCACATCGAGTGGAAGTTTTTATGATATTTTTGGAATACATTTTTAGCTGGCCAAACAAAAGAGAAATCTGGCGGATGAAAGATGCGCACAGCTTGCCTTCACTTGCAACAGCCTATTCACTTTTCTTATATTATGTATTTGATACTGAAGTGTCCCTCCTTTTCTATTTCTCGTGGTCTCAGTTTCTGTTTTATTTTGTGCTGTAATTAAATGTTTAATTTAAAGAATTTGCAGTTATTGAGGAGAAGAAATTGCATATATTTAAGTATGTAAATATATCACAGTATCACAGAATGGTCAGGGTTAGAAGGGGCCTCTGTAAAAGATCTTGTCCAACTCCCTGCTAAAGCAGGTTCTCCCAGAGCAGGTCACAGAGTTGTGTCCAGGTGGGTTTTCCAGAGAAGGAGACCCCACAGCCTCTCTGGGCAGCCTGTGCCAGTGCTCTGTCACCCTCAACTTAAAGAAGTTCTTCCTCATATTCAGCTGGAGCTGCCTATGCTGCAGTTTGTGCCCGTTGCCCCTTGTCCTGTCGCTGGGCACAACTGAAAAGAGCCTGGCCCCGTCCTCTGACACTCGCCCGTAAGATATTTGTGGGCACGGGTAAGATCCCCTCTCAGTCTTCTCTTCTCCAGGCTGAAAAGGCCCAGCTCTCTCAGCCTTTCCTCACTAGGGAGATGCTCTGGTCCCCTCAGCATCTTCACAGCCCTCTGCTGGACCCTCTCCAGCAGTGTATATATGCATACACATGCACATTTCTATGTATATACACGTATGAAGCTCAGTAACAAAGCTAAATTTTATGTAAACTTTTCTCTTCCCTTCTGAGATTTAAATCTTTACCCTCCTTACTCTTTTGCTTTAAATTGTGAACCTTTAGAGAACGACTTAATATTGTCTAAATCCACAAAGGCTACCAAAGGGTGGCATCAGCAGTCAGGAGAGACCTGAACCTTGGTTCAGTTCCCTTTCCTCCAAATAACCATTTTAATTTGCATAATGGACACTTAACATCTGCAGAAACTCCACACAGTTGTGTTGCAAGAGGATCATGCTAGTAAGTTATGTCAATCGTTTTAAAACACCTTTTTTAACCCCAGAACTTTGTGAATCTCTCCACATCACAATTAAATATAATTTACCTTAGCTGTTCAGCGCGTTCCTGGGTAACAGTGATAAATCAGGAACTATCCAGCAAGGGCTATAAACAGTTGTTTAAAGCTTAATTTATACTAATTCATCTGCAGAATGACCTCTGCAAGTCTTGCTTAGGCAGGCATCCTGCACTTATTCTCAGGTGTTGCTTCTTTTCTCCCTCTGAAGGTCATCTTCAAGGCAGATTATCTTTTAGGTCTCCTCCTTCATAGAGATGAAGATTTATTGTTATAGTTTTTAAAAATGGGTTAAATGTTTCTGAGTTACTTACTGGCATCGTTTGAATTTTATCGTGAGAGTTTTGCCACTGGATGCACTATGGTTTGAGTCCTAATTTTACTGTCTAGGTAAAATGAAGGACAAGTCTGAAATGTTTTCCACTTAAAGTGCAAGGATACTTCTGATTCATAAGCCTGTTGCTGCCTGTGGAGCTACTTGCAAACTAATAACTGCTGAGCTCTGGTGGATATATCCAGGTGTAGCTGTTGGGTATGTAAATCTTCACATGACCATCAGCTATGGGTTAATTTATGATACAATAGCAGAGACACTTAAATTGAAAGTATAGGCTTGTTGGTATCTGAATAGGAAGATTCAGAGATTCCTGGTCTAAAAGAAATTTCTTCTTTGCTATCTTTGCAATGGCTTACAAATTTTTATTGAGCTCCTTGTTCTGATCCTATCATTTTTTTGCATTTAGTAGTTTTTAGACTTGTCTTGATTCCTTGATTGAAGAATGTAAATTGGTTTGGGATTTGGGGTTATTCTATTGAAATCCTAATATAGAATAATAGAACATAAAATAAAACACAAACAAAAACTTACACTATTGCACTACTGCTTGATTACAATGTTTTTGAGGAAAAAATGAAACTAGTCAGATCATTGGAGATTATATTAATTTACACTAATTCAAGACCTAATTATCTTTGTGTCTTTGCTTTGATTTTATTTTTTCCCTTAGAAAATCTATCCTTTTCCCTCAAAAGCAGAAAGAGACTGAAATTCCACAAAGTAATATATTTCATAGCAGAGACCAGGGAGATATACTCTAAGCCACTCGCATGCCTTATTTTTTTTTTTTAAATGTATTCTTTACTGAATAACTATAATGTAGTGTAATATAGAAGATCATTACGTGAAGTGGCATCAACCAACCTCGTAACACATAAAATAGAAATTATGGGAAGTTATTGAAATTGCCATAGAGCAGATACTCCTTTTTATGAATGGCATAGCCACTTACACTGAAAGAAATGTCTTCCTACCTGAACTGACATCTTACGGTAACATGTCAGATGGTTTTGTTACAACTTTTACCAGAAATAAAGCAGCATATTGTTTTGGAAATGTCTTAGTTGTGGGATTCATTAATTTTAATGCCTGAAGCAACCTTAGCCTGCCTGTCTCTACCTATGAAGTAAAGACCTGTCTCTCCCTTTTGAGGGGGAAGGAGGAAGGAACTGAAAGAGCAGTGCAGGGGTATAAGATAAAAGTTCCCAGGAACAGGGTTGAAATAAATGTGTTCTGGAAAAAGAAGGGTACGACTATGTATCAGATGTTCATCCGCCATGAAATCATGTAATGGCACCAAAAGCAGAGTACCAACAGCAGCATAAAATGGTTTACCTTCAGCCCAGGTGCAGGATGCAGCTGCAACATATGACATGGAAAAACAATGAAACATTCTTGAGTCATTTTAATACAAGAATAAGTAAAGAGCAAATGGAGCCAGAGCCATGTCTATTTGTTGTTGTAGTCAGTTGTTTAGTAAAGCCAAGACCTCCAGTAAGGGCAATTATAGATGTGTCTTTTGATGTGGAGAAGATGTTCTATTGTATTTAAAACTAGGAGGAAAAAAGATATTCCAAGCACCTGTAGTTCCATTGGTCTGATCCCAGCTGTGTATAGAGGTTTAGAACATATTTGGAGGAAAAGAACAAGGAAAGACTTGCATTTAAATAGAAATCAGGGCACATGCAACCTAGGTTTGCTAAAAGTTAGTCATACTAAGCAAGTGGGTTTTTGTTTTCTTTGTAATAGACATTCCTCTATACAAGGGAAAAGTAGATCATTTTCCTTCTTCAGTAAAGCTTTTGATGTAGGATTACATAAAGTTACATGAAGGATTACATGTGAGTTAAAAAGAGGAAGATACAGTTGAAAAATGAGGGAAGATTGGGTAAAAGAGAATCTTAAATGGAGAAGAGTTGGACTGGAAGTCGGCTCCTAGCCAACAAGGTTTGAACTTGTTGTTCAGTTACCTATGTTCAGTTTTATGTAATATTTTCATTAGGGACTTTGGTGCTGTATGAATTTGGTGATGGTACAAAATTTGGAGATAGTAGTACGGAGGAGCATTGGGACGAAGGGCAAGTTCATACACTTTGGGACTAATCTTAAGATTTTCTTATTTAGGCTGGGAACTGTGCAGTAGAAATGACAGAGGAGGAAAAGGAAGTGGATTAGCTGAGCACAGGATGACTATGAGCCCTCATCTTGCAGTACTTCAGAAAAGATAGGTAGCACCCTTCAACCTGTCAAGTAATATCCAATGGAGACAGAAACATCTGAACTCCATGGCATAAGGCAGTGCTAGAAAGCAAATAGTTACTGAGTACAAAGCAATGGTGAAACTTTACGTGGAATACCGTGCTGAGCCCTGGTGGCTCCTAGAGAAGAAAGCACACGGGCTGGAACAGCTGCATGTAAGGTCTACCAGGATGTTAGGGAAAACTGACAGAGGTTGGTTTGGCAGCTATGGTGGAGGTTGAGGAAGGCCTGTGTACGTGGGAGGAAGTCAGGGAAACTTGTTCAGGCTGGATGTGCCCTGTGTGAAGGGCACATGGACCAGAGTTGTTAAAGTTAATGGCTTTTTCTATCTGTCTGAGTAGTCATATGCTGCCACACACTTGCACAGATGATCCAGTGGACAGCAGCAGTGGAAGATGCACATTCTACTGGGGCTGGTGAGACTGGAGTGTGCTCTCTGCTTTTCTCTGATCTAAGCTGAGTAATTCTCCCATCTGGATGAGTAGGTTACTCAAGCAGTGTGCACTGGGAGACAGTCTGTGCCAACTGCTGTACTGAGTGAGTGGTGTTAGGCTTGGATCTGCTCCTATAATATGCCTTTCCAAGTGGTGGGGGTTTTTGTTTCAGTGGTTTATGCTTCCCTGGGGGCTAATGATCATTCTGCTCTAAGCTTCTCCTGCCTCCAATGTGATGAGTCTCAAGGCACATACTAGACCCGACATCGTATTTCTGGTCAACTGCCAGACTGTGTCTGGACTCAGGCACTGCATATGAACTTTTATATACCTGGAGAGAGTTTGATTTTGTGTTTAACTACACTTTCAAACATCAAACTCAAAAAGAGTCAGCTCTGTCTTGTGCTATCTGACACCTCCTAAGGTCACACCACTATGTCAAAGGTTTCAAACAGGGACAACGTAATCTCAGTCTAAGTGATCTCTACTGCTAAAAATTAATTAAACATTATCAAATTAGTCAGAGCTTGATGAGTATCAGCCTCTTGGTATAATTAAGATGCAAGAATTATATGAAAGCTTCCACCTACTTGGTCGGTAAAATTTACTGCCACTTGATCTTTCTCTAGATCAACCTTTCAGACTTAATGGCAGTAGGATAGAATGCAGTGAAGTGTAAAGCATTGGCACATACAAGAAATTTGGTTGCACAAACACAAAACAGGGACTATCTGGCTCAGTAACAGTACTTCTAGAAAGAATATAATATGGGGTTATAGAATAGGGCTCAACAATACAAAGTCTGGGGAAAAAAATCATATTCTCTTCATGAACAGCAGCTTGATGCAGAAGACATGCAGTATGACTACACATTTTCCTCTGGTTCTTTGAAGGCTTCAGATGACAGAAAACCCATTGTAGGACAGTTTAAGTTGAAATAGGCCTCTGGAGGTGAAGTTCTGTATTGAGTTTTTGGTACTAGTTATTAAAAATCATCCAATGGGAGCAAGTTCTGGAGGACTAAGTAAGAAAGAACTGCAAAGAAAGGTTCAGAATTTGGGTTTGTTCTGTCTGGAAGAGAAGAGACTGAAAGAGAGGTATTAAAGAATTTGAAAATAAATGGATTGCTATAAAATTGATTATTGTTACATTGATGTATATATATTGATTGTTTTCTACAGACTGTTGGACCAGAAGTAGTTGACTAAAATAGCAGGAAGGGAGGTTAAAGATATATATTAAGGTATGGATTAAAAATATATTATTAGACAAATATATCTCCAGGGTAGTCTTGATAAACCATGTCCTGCCTCAAAGTAGGGAAGAAGGACTTCTACTCAGAGAATTTTAGGTCAGACCAATTTACAAAAATGGACGACATGAGTAATAAATAAGGAGACTGACATATCTACTGAAAATGTTATACAACCCTAGGAAACTGGGATGATTTCACTACTCCTAAATGCAATGGTATTCACAAAGTTTGGCAGGCACTCTGGTCATAAAGGATTTTGTGTTTGTGTTTTTTTCTCCTGGTAAACTGTGTGTATCCTTTCTGTTGTTCATTAGGTAGGCAGCTTGGCTGTCTAACGCATGAAACAAACATGCAGAGATCAAGTGTAAAAATCTACTTCCAAAGCTGGGGAGTATGTCATTGATTATAAAGTACTGTGTGCTAGCTAAATTAGGATGAAATACAGCTGCAAATAGTTCAGGATGGATAATTATCTGACAAAATCAACAGAAGTTCCCACATTAGGTAACTGTTTCTAATAACTTGGTCTTTCAGACTGCTGTAAATCCTTGGTGAAAGTCAAGGAAATGAAAACACTGTGCACAAACACTGTATGCCTCACTAGTTCACTGAATCAAGTCTTGGAGCTATTAAAAAAGACTCCATAACTTCAAGAAAATGCCACTGTTACGATTGTTTGCTTTATTCTTGGAGGACTTGTTTTCCCTAGGAATCTGTTACAAATTCATCACATCTAACTACATATGGAAAAAGACATAAAGCATTTTTTCAACCCGGAGAAATTCCTTTTTAACTTGGGAAAGACAAGTTAACAGGTATGACAGCTAACTGTGGATGAGAAAACTCTGGTTATGGCATCTTCCTTATGGCAGAGTTTTTTTCTAATGGGTCTAGAAGATCCCTTATGAGTAACTTGAGAGAGATGACTAACTCCCACAGACTGCGTCCAACACATCCATCTGTTTTCCTGGGTGAAAGTGCAAAGGATTTTTTTTTTCCTGATATTTTATTTTTCTCCTGTGTAGATCTATATTTGATATCTACAGTGCTTAATTCACCTGGGAAACTTGTACAGTAACTCAAATCACATCCCATGCTTACAGACAGCTAACATTGCTTTGGCAGAGCCAGAACTGCAGTGCCTGCTCCTCTGTTGTAGCACTCTGGCATACAGAGCCAGAGAGAGGAGGTCTGGCCACATACAGTTTAGTTTTTCTTCCTTTTTTTTTCTGCAAATGACGGAAAGTGTGTGTCAGAGTTTGCAGAAATGTTTAGAGATGGTTCACTCAGATTCATCCCAGCGCGGCAGGGCATATGGAGCAGGGTGGGAGGGCAACTGCGGTGCTTTGGGGAGCGACTCCCAAACAACACAACTGGCCTTCCAAAGCAGCCAGCAAGTGCTGACGAACCCTGAAGGCAACCTAATAATTTTTGTTTGGGAAAGGGGCTGACGAATGATGGATTTGAAACTGGACCTCCCATCTGTTCCGATTCATCTTCCACTGAAGCTAAAGAATGAGAATGAGCAACCAGGCAAAAGCTTCATCCAGCCGTCTGGGGATCATGTCACCAAGACAGACGGCAGTAATTTAACTTTCCTCTCTCGTAAGACCAGTATATACTGGCAGAAATTTATTGTTTCTTCATTACTAAGGATTTACTGGATGCTTCGTTGTTCTTTCGGGGAAGGCAATATTTCCTGCTTTGTAAATGTGACCTTTCCTTTCTGGGTATTTTTTAGCCAGCTATATTTTGCTTGTATGAGACAAATGTGTGGAGCATTACAGAGAGGACAAAGTCCCAGTGGAGGATTAATAAGGTTTGTCCTGCATGGCAAGGAATATTTAGCTGTGTTATTGTCTAAATCTTCATGTAGAATACATTCACAGGTCTGTGATGTAGCACCAAATGGCTGCAGAAAATCACCAGATTGAACTGGGGGGAGGGAGGGTTGGAAAGCAATGAATTTTAAGAAAAAAAAAAAATAGACCAGATCCTTAGTGATTAAATTAGTGATGCTTGCTTAGAGATAATGACACATATATCCACAGTAGTTCTGGCTGCAGCAACTGCAGTCAGGGACCTGGGTCTGTGGGAACACAGACCTCAGGATGACATGGAACATGTACTGAAGACCAGTCTGTTTTCAAGGGATGTGAGCACTTCTTGTTTTGCAAAAGGGCAAATCTGCTCTAGATTAGCTCTAATTAGCCTCCTGTCTCTATGGTTGCAACTGAGTGATGTGGGGTTTTTATGCTGTAAATCTCTTTTTAGTCTGTAAAAAGTCTGTCATTTATTTTCAAAGCAGCTGTGTTTTTCTGATAGAGAAAGAGAGACATCTGGTCTGGTTATTGTATCAGTCTAACACATTCGTAATGGCTTTCCCACCACCTCATGTGCTATGCTACCACCTCCTTTCCTTGTGCCAGGAAGCAGGAGGGAAGGCGTCTTTGTAATCTATTAAGTTTAAGGATGCTGCATACATGTTGGCTATCTAAATTAGGTGAAAATACAAAACGTTTTATGAAACACTTTAACAGCTCTATTCCCTGGAAACAAACAGGCTCCCCATGACATTCAAAGAAGCAGGCTAGGAAAAAAATTCCAAATGAACTTATGTAAAGTGAACAAGTTACCTATTGGAAAATTGCTGTCACAGCGTACCTGCTAGCGGTTCCAAATCAGTTTGGAAGGATATGTTACACTGGGTGCACAGGGAGCTGCCTTAGGACTGGCGCTACTCATTATTTCATTAATAATTTATTAATAATTATTTTATTAGCATCTTTCGTGATGTAGGCAGTATAGCTTACTGATGGCATGAAACCCAGAAAGTCTGCAGATGCCACAGACATTGAGAAGAATTTAAAATGAACTTTGTAAGTCAGAGGAACTGTGTGCAGGAAAAAAGCCTGTGATTCAGTAAAAGCAAATGTGAAGTGTCACGTTGTATTGGGTCTGGCTGAGCCCCACAGCAGCCCTCACAGTGCTGTGCTTGTACTGGCAGCTAGAAAGGTGGTGGTAACACACCAGGGTTTTGGTACCTGCTGGGCAGCACCAGCACAGCACCAAGGCTGCCCCTCCAACATCCCCCCTTACCACTAGGCTGGGGGTGAGCAAGGTCTTGGCAGGGGACAGAGTCAGGACAGCTGACCCAAAAGGGATATTCCATACCGTATGGCATCTGCTCAGATATAAAAGCTAAGAGGAAGGGGGATGGGGGGGGGGGGGGGGGGGGAGGGGAGGGGCATTTGTTATTTATGGCATTTGTCATCCGGAGCAACCACTGCACATACAAAAGCCCTGCTTCCCAGGAAAGGGCTGAGCATCACCAGCTGATGGGAAGCAGATAATATCTTCTATTTTCCTTTGCTTCTGTGTGCACGTGACTTTTGCTATTGCTTTCATTAAACTGCTTTTATCTTGACCCACAAAATTTTTTTTCATCTTATTTTCCCTCCCCACCCCTTCTGCTGAGGAGGGGACTGACAGAGCAGCTTGTTGGCCACCTGCCGTCCAGCCAAGGTCAACCCACCACACAAAAAGTTGAGAATTACCAGGCTCAGTAGGCTTTCTGCAGGAGTGGATCTAGAGTTTCTATGTTACAAGACAATGAGGACAAAGAGCATCACACCAGCACAGAAACCCCAGAGAGCTTTTACCTAAATGTAGGGGAAGGAGTGCAGTGCATTAAAAACCCTCAGCTGCAATGCTTCCTTTGCTTCTGGGCTCCACACTTTGAGAAAAATGAGGGAAAACTGAAAACAGTCTTAAGACTGGCCATAGAAGTGATCCCAGCATCTAAAAAATGCCAGACACATGGCTTATAGAAATGTCATTGAAGTTTGTAAAGAAGAGGTTAGAAAAAATGTCAGAATACATGTAAATATAATCATTTTCCAATACGATTGGGGAATATACCAACGGATACCTCAAAGTCATATCCAGCCACACTGCTTCAATGTCAATGATTTTCTAATATTTTGTCTATTGTAAGTTGAATTTTCCCCACTTTCCCCAAAAGAAAACCAGGATTAATTTTTTTGCACCTGAAAAAAATGTGGCTTTCTGTGAATGGAAATTACTTAACAATCTTAAAAGCTATTTTGATGTGAAAACTGGAAGAAATCCATACAATATCTTAGAAAACACCTATACCATTGATAGAACTGCACAGGACGAGGATGCCTGAAACCCAGACTTCAGGAATTAAAATGCCAAACCATATCCAATTGGCATGGTGTTATTTGTAGTACAATAATACCAAGGAAACGAAGAAGAACTCATGGCACTAAAGCCCAAGGCACTGTGCAAGCCAGGTTTGAATGAAACATCTTGGCCATAGAATAAGGGAAGGCCAGCGTGAAGAAGGATAAACCATGATCCTGAGATCTGCAAGCTCAGCAGTGCACAGAATGGTGTGAAGTGGGCTGTGCCTCTGCTTTCCTTGCTGGAGGCAGCCGTTTAGACTTTGCATTTAGAGTAGTGCCTGTAGGTGAAGCTGCTGCGGTGTGGACTATCAGTCACACCCCAAAGCTGCTTCAAATATTCAAAGTCTTAGCTTTTGGGGCTTTCTAATGTCTTACTATGCACTCGGAGAAAGATGATAAGATCCTGTTAATTTATCTTATCATCTTTCTCCGAGTGCATAGTAAGACGTTAGAAAGTATTCAATGACATTTCCATAAGTAAGAAAGTAAGAAATAAAAAATAAATTAACTAACCTGTTGCTTGAACTTCCATTTTTTATTAAATAACCTTTTTGCTGTCTATAACTACTGTTCCTGCCTTTTTCTATTGAGTCTCGGTACGGCTGTGATGCTGAGACGATTTTGTGCCAGGCAATGCAGGAATCGCTTCGCTCCTTTCATTACCAACACAGCAGCATCTATCTTTCAGACATGATGCCAAAAGAGAAATGTACTCCTCTACTTAGGTATCCTGCAGCACCAAGATCAATTATACAAAATCCGCGCTCTTGGGCTTTAAAGACTGTAGATAGTGGGGATTTTGGAAATTAGATTGAAGTAGTTAAGTGTTGCAAATTTTCCCTCTTGAGTGACTGTGGTTTGATACGGCTGCTTAAAGGATTCTTTGGCAAATGGATTGCATTTCCTAGTGGGATTTGTGCTGTGAATAAATAAATTTCTATAATCAACTACTGATACTTCTGCAGTCTTCATAGCTTACCTTTCAACTAAATACACATGTGTATAAAAATTTCTGTCCATTTAAAATAGAGTAAGGCATCGAACTGGAATGAAAACCCCACACCTAGCAAAAAAAACCATCAATTTTTTACTTTGCTTCGTAAATTTGTGAATTTCGTTAGTGCCTTGGCCTATTTAGTGCTAACCAGGTGTCAATCACATGCAGAGCTCACTTGCCAATGGGAGTGCTCTGGAAATGAGAGGTAGCATCTTGGAACATCTTGCATTTAAAGAATGATATCCCCTCAGCTTTCCAAAGATGTCTGATTTCCTTTTAAAATGATTCTGTCACAAATCCAAACAGCTCTCTTGTTTCAAACAGAAGTAGAATTAGGGAGTGCTAGCCTGGAGGAAAGGCAAGAAACTCCCCAGGCTAGACAATGCAAGATCTTTAGGCATTATAATTACGTGTAAGTTGATAGTTGAGCTTCCAGAGTGCTGATAGATTCGGCTGCAGTTTTGGCATGTCTTTCCAGGGTTTTTTTTGTTTTGTTTTCTCTGACCTTTGGAAGGCCTTGACACTCTGTATGCACCCAAATAAAAAGGAACTGAAATTCTGGTCACTTTTTTTGTCCTGAAATGGAAAAGAAACTCTTCTGAAAATATTGTTTTAATAGTAGCAGCTGGTATCAGGCACAGGGCCGAGGAACCTCCACAGCTACAGTTTTGAGTCTTAATAGCTTCTGACATAAATAGGACTGACTGTGAGAAATACCTCCACAGTTCACATGTTGTACACGGTTGATAATGTACAACATTGTGACTGCACCACTGTTCTTCCTTAAATAACCTCCTTACTGCTCTTTGAGTCTTAGCCTAGCAATGCCAGCACTTCTGTCAACTTGGGGAATTCAGTGCTTGCCAATGTGAGAATTATCTGTGAGCTCATTAGTGCTAGCTCTTTGAACATCTTGCTCTTGAACTGCCAGCTGTTATACGATCTGATCTATTTTCTTGACAAATTAGGAGTAAATAAATAAATACCCCACCCCCGGCAAATACACACTCACACTTGATACCTACCATTTTCCATAGAAATTTTGGTTCTTTTACTTGTTTGCTTTTCTTATTCTCCATCCTCTTCCCAATCCTACCAAATATTAACTTAACCTAGAAATGGAGCTTTATAGAAACAGTTTTCTAGATGTCTCCACTTCGGGGAAATGAATGTTATTTTCTTCTTCTTTCAGAAAATGTGAAGCATCCATTTTCATTTGTACCACTGGGATATGAAACTTCCAAGCTTAAAATAAAGTAAGGGATACTTACTGCTCTGCCAGCCTAGAGCCCAAGAACAAGGTTGGGATTCAGTCCTAGTCCTGGCAAATAGACTGTTGCCATTTCTGATGGGGGCAGGATCAAGATGGAAGAAAAAGGGTTTTCATTCCATTGGAAAGGGATATAATTGCATGAAGATGGGAACTTAATTCTCCTCTGTCTTATCTCCACTGACTTTAGGTTGGTAGGCTAGCTTTGTTTTGCTTTTGCCTCTATTTTGGCAGCAAAGATCTCACTCTAGGCCCCTCCATGTAAGCACAATACTTCTGTTTCCTTAAATGGTCCATTACATTAGTAGAAGAGCACTACTCCTTTTTCATTAACTCACTTAATATTGCACTTGGTTAAACATGAAGTGCCTGGAGCTTACACACACGCACACACATGCGTGTATATCATCAGCCCAAGAAACCTGGTATTCACATATTTTCTATTTGTTTGACTTTCATTGACTGAGTCTGAGGCTTTTTAAAAGTAATTGTCACTTGTCACTACTCTTGTCACAGTAATTTAGACACCAGGACACAGAGCCCAGGATTCCAATTGTGGCAATATCAAAGCTGTGTTTCTGATTCCCAGGGCAAACTTTTAATAAGGAAATGGTAGGAAAACAGCCTCTTCTGCACAGATGTTGCAGCTAAGACAGAAGAGTTTGAGCAAAGGAATATCTCAGTTCACTGTCTGAACCCCCTGCCGAGGGAAGTTACTCCCTCCCTTTTGCATTTCTTCTATTAATACAACACCTTCATATCTCTTCTCTGTCACTTTCCACAGAAAAGCCCAAAGCTTTCCCCTACTTTAATTTTATTCCTTGATACATCTTCATATGGTTGTAATCTTTGATGGAGCCAGCTCTCGTAACACTATCACAAGCCTCTGCAATTTGGATTTTGTCTTAAATCCTCAGCTGAAGTCCAAGGTTGTGGGACTAATTTTAGTTGTACAAAATGAGAGTTTCTAGCCTTACTCAGAGTTTAGGCTTTGTGGAAAGTGTGCTGTGAAAAGACCACATCACTTTCCAGAGCTCCAACTGCCTAGAAATAATCAGACTTCACAGAATTCCTTTGAAAGATGGGAATAAGGTAGCTTGGCAAAGACAAGCTCAAAAGTAGTTGACTGTTTTCATACAGAAGAGGAACTGAAGGGACTGATTCCTATGGAGTGTGATGGAAGCTTCATCTGTCCTGTATCTGCTTATGAGGATCTTTTGTCGAGCCTGGGAAGCAGATGAATGGTACTGTCTAATAAGTAGAAGTGGTCTGAAAGGTGAATTTCAAATACATGAGACAACCTATGACCTGTTGTATACCCTGGTGAGTCACTAGCCCACCTTTTCTTTGGCTAATAAGAGGGTTTGGGGTGGGTGTATCTTTTTCCAGCTAATGCTGCCTACAGATGAACACTTGAACTCCATGTTGCAGGTGAGGTGTGATTAGGAGGTTGAGTTGATGTTGGCACATCCAGCTGGCATGCCTGTTTAAATCAAGTGTGCTTTGGCAGCAGTACCCCAACTACGGGTGCCAAAGAGGTGGTGAAAGAAGCCTTGAAACTCAGAAGGCCAGTAATGGAGGAGGAGCAGCAGGTGCTAGGCAAAATAATAATAAAAAAAAAAGAAAACAAAAAAAAAGAAAGCAATAGCATCAATGGATTTTGAAGGCAGTACTTTGCATTCAGCAATTAATGTAGCAAGTACTACCCAATTGGCATGGACAGGAAGAATGTCACAAATAACCCCCCTTGACAAATTAAACACAATTTTCCCCCAAGTGTCTTCAGCTGTTTACAGCCCCAGGAATTGCTCTCATTTGCAAGTAGCTTCCTTTTTTTAACAGGGAAGATTTGATCAGCATGTCTGGTCTTGAAGGATAGTTTTTAGGGTTGACCTCCCCATCCCAGTGAACCTGTTATTTCACAAATAACACTTATTGCAGCTTCATCTTAGAGGGGAAAAAAAAAAAAGCGAGAGAGAGAGAAAGAAAAAGGAGATAGAAGTGGGCAGGGGAGTAATTTCTATCAAACAAAGGTTTTGGGCCAAATTCTTACGTATTGAAGAACAACGTAGCAGCCAAGGGATGGCACCGTTTCCAGCTATTTCTATGTCTTTTTCCTTCACTGAGGTGATAGGTGCTATGATTTGTCCAAGCTGTAGACAATGACTACAAAGTGGTGCTCAAGCGTCAGGTAGGAGCACTTGAATTTGTCAGAAGAGATGATTCTCCATCCTTGGCTTATTTTGTGTTATTTAGCTATTTCTTCACCTAGGAAATCAAACTAGTTTGGGTTTACTGAAGTGTGTATTAATGCTAAGTTCTGTCTGGATGGTCATGAGGTGGAAAAGATGAATGTCTAGCTAAGGAATTCCTCCTAGCTTCATCCAACCAGAAGGGGAAACTGCTCAAAACAACCTCAGAGTGGAAGATCGTTCCTTTCTTTGGTTTGTTTGTTTTTTTGTTGTTTTGTTTTGTTTTTTTTACCATATCTACTCCCCATCACAACTTTATTAGAGGACCAATGGAATACAGCTGCCACAGACACAGGAGGTGCATCTCTGAACCTCATCTTCTTTGTACAAGCCAAGGTGGGATATAGTAGTAGCTGGAAATCTTGCCATTTTAAATAATGGAGTTAGGGCTTTAGTGGGAAACCCCTGCCAACTTTTCAAAAAACTTTGTATCAGTCCTCTCTTCTCCAAAACATACAATATTAACAGAGTTTTTTTCCAATAGATGCTTGTATCTTTTGACGTCCATGGAAGGACCTCCAAAATATGAGTTCTTTCTCCTCTTTTCCATCCATAGTTAAAACTTTTATTTGACAAAACCAGCAATGAGTCCGGGGGGAGGTGGGGGGGGTGGGGTGCGAAAAAATAGGACAGGGTAAAATAGCCTCTATGACATGAAGGAGAAACTGAGTTTTTGTTTAGAGACCTTTTTTAGGTTGAGTAATAAAGTGCAACATGGGAATGTTGACAAAACAAGTAAAATGGTATTTAGCAGTGTTGCCATCACAAATCCTCAGTGTGAACAAGTTGATGTAGTCTCCTATTTACAGGAAATTCAGTGAACAAAATTCTGAGATTATTCCTAATGTGCATTTTCAAAAGCATCACCAGACTCCTGCTTGGCTGCTAGTTGAAGGCAGTTCCATGACACACTATTTCCTTCTTCATGATGTTTTCTTTTTCTTTTTGAGTAGTTCTATCCTTGTTTCATATCATAGCATAGATGCTGATTCCTGATTTTGTGCTGCTCCAACTTTTGGTCTAGTTTTACTTGAAAGAAGGAGACTGGAACTTTTAATGAAGTGTAGGTTTATTTTAATGTCTTGGAAGCCTCATTTTTGCCTGTGGTATTGGGAGGGACATGGAAGTTGTATGTGGTATGTGAGAGTTAAGGAATACATAGACATTTAACCATCTGCATCCATCTTCCAAGCAGTTGGTCTAGCCATGGTTTTGTATGCATACAAAATTTGTGCTGAAGTCAGGCATGAACACTGAGATGTCACAGCTTGTTCTGAAAGGGTTAGATGCATTAAAGGGATGCTTTTAGCTATTCCCTCTCCTTTCCATGCCTACAGGAAGAAGCCTTTGGAAGCACTCTGCTGAGTGAGTTTTAAGCTGTTTGTGGAGTTATGAATTTTAGTTACCTTTTGCCTTATTAGTTCACAAGATGACTATAGTGCCTAATTCTTTAAATTTTGTAAGGAATCAAATCCCAGGAGCCTTAAAGCCTGGGATGACACTGAAAAGGGACTCGGTCCTTTAATTTGCTTCCCTTCAATTTCCAGATGGAAGTAGGTGACAGTTCAGCACTGGTTTACCCGAGGGAAAGCCTTGAACTAGTTTGCATGAAAAATTCCTGCTTTGCTAAAAAATGCTCAGAAGGTAGTATTAGAACAGCCCCAAAATGCAGGTGTTTATATGAGTAATTAGTTGCATTCTGGTCACATCCACTCCCTTGGCAGATGTCACGAGATACCCTCTAGCTGGGAAGCTTTACCATTCAGGTCTGCCTTTGGCAGTGTGTGGCCTTATCAGTGAGAAATGTAACTCTGAAGAAGTTGAGGCTATTCAAGACACCACTGTGATTGAGAATATTTGCAAACATGCTTTTGCTACAGTTGCTCATAGCATAAGGAGTTATAAATATGCCCCTTTCCTCCCTCTGTCCTCTTCTACCCTCACTCCTGAGGCCATTGCCAAGTCTCAGATGGTATAGCCCCATAAATATATTTAAGGCTTGCTTTCTCTGGGTTTGGGAGGGGGGTGCGTGTGCTTTTTGTTGTTGTTGTTGTTGTTATTGTTAGTTACTTTTTTTCCAAGTGGAAAGACAGTAAGCACTGGAACCTCTTCTGATAATTAGATCTTGGGAGTCAGCTCATCTATTTCTGTTTATATGCTACCCCCCAAAAAAATGTGTGTTTTAGCAACACTAACTGCCAGCAAGGTCCAGAAGTCCTTTTCAGTAATTATGTACTTTCAGCCTTCAGAAAACACATTTAGTAGCCAGCTGACCCTAGAGGAATACCATTTTATAGAGGAGATCTTTGCTAGCAGTAATTGGTCAGCTGGAAATTTCCCTTGGGCAAGTTTAAAACACATCTTCTTTATCTACAATGGAAAAGAAGTTTGTCCTATTATCCTCCTAGTCATAAAGATGTACTTTAGTCTCACAGAGAACTTTGAAAACATTCCCATTTAGAGAGAGCTCTGCTTATGTATGGAGGACTCAATATGTTTAGTAATTATTACACAGAGTGCATTTGCAGAAAAATGGGGATTTTGTGGCTTGGCAGTTCATGTATTTCTCAGCCAGATCTGCCATTTGCTATCACATCTCTAGACTCTCTGCAGCATTTCAGTAAATAATTAAAATACTGGGTCTGACTCTCCCACTCCATTATCAGCCTTTATAGCGATGGAATTTAACTTAGAAACACATTTATGTATACCTATTGCCTCCTGGAGGAGGGGGGTAAAGCACAGGCAGGTTCTGGCTGACAGGTCAAACATTGCTAAAAAATTCTGGACGGGAAAAATAATTTTTAATTTTTGGACAAAGTTAAGGTGAAGAAAAATAAAAAAATAGTTTCCACATCAGCTACAAGTCATGTCAAGGAGAAATGATAATATCAGAAATGAAACCAAGTTACTCGAATTTTCAGCATCAGGTTTTAATGAAAAAAGTATTCTTTTCCTCTAGTATTGTCACAATTAGTTTCTAGGGGGATAATTGGAATCAAACATGATTGATTTCAGGTATGAAAGCAAGCAGCAGGGGCAGGTGAACTTCTGAGCCACAAAGATCTTTTTTTTTTTTTTTTCTTTTTACTGTCATTAAGTGTAATAATTAAAAGGAGGCATAGCTCAGTCTCCTTCAAGATACAATATTTCAGCAGAAGTGTCCCTAAAATTAATGTTGTACAAGTTTTCCACCACGTCTCAGCAGCTATTTAACTTTTAATCTCTCTTCTTTTGTGCTGACAACCCAATGCATGTTTCCTCCATTAACAGTAAGACCATCCATGAGAAAGACTGTGGGCTGCCAGTGGCAGACAGGCATAGGGGATCCTGCTAGGACAGGCAGCGCTCCTGCTGATCTGCTCTTCCACTGGTACCACTCATCTAAATGCTGGCTGGGATCTGCTCTGTCGAAGGGATGGGGTGGGATGGAGACGTGGGTCTGGGTGCTGAGGACCTGCCCTGAGTGCCCTGCACTGGCTGGCAGATGCACCAAAACCTTTCAGTCCTGACGCCGATGGCCCTTCCAGCACCCGTGGGGTGGGGGCTGCTCTGGTACTGCCCGAAGAACGAGGTTTTGTCAGCCAACATTGCTCCAGCATTTTCATCCAGACTAACACCCCTGACAAATCTAACTCACTGTAGCTTATGAGTCACTTGTGAGCTCATCTTCCTGATGGTGAAGGCACACGTTTTCACTAAGCATCTGCAAGAGAAATGAGCTGTCTATGGGGCATTCCCAACAAACTCCCTGCTGCTGTTTTGTAATTGACCCTCTAAGTAACAAACTATTGTTTCTGCTCCTTGGTAGGATGACTGAGCACAACACAAATAACACAGCGCTGGTGAGATATTCATTTGAAAGATGCCAGACATACCTTTTGTTTGGTTTTTGTTTTTCGGAGTTCTTTGTTGGTTTTATTTTTTTTGTGACTTAAAGGTGGCTGAAATCTTTTCACGGGAAAATGTAACTGTGCTTTGTAGTAACACAGCAGCTGAATAATTTTTTTTCTGATGCATTTTGCTTTGCTCAGATCTTGTCCTAACCTGTCATCACCTAAGTGTTAATAACATAGTAAAGAAGTTTTTTATTGATATTAAATGTCTCAACTATTTACCTCTTTTTTTTTATTGTTGCTTTTGAAATAGAAACTTTTGCTTTTAGTTTTTCAGAAGAAAACCTTTCATCTGTTATTTTTCTCCACTTAATGAAAAATTTTGAAATATTGTTATCCTCTCTGATTCAGAACTAAACCAGTTCAGGAATTGCCCACACATAAATAGCCAGGACAAAGTGATAATCCAGCTGTTTTAATAGCACTCTTGTTCTGCTTCTTGCCTAAAATGAACCCTTTTCCAGTGGTATAATTTTCAAGAAAACATATTGGAGAAACTGTTCACTAGAAAGCAATGTGCTGCAAGAAGGGTGGATGTGTAGAGGGAAACGGTGCTGCAAAAGTACATAGACCTTGCAGGTATTTCAGGGAGTTTTGCTTTGGATCAGCTTTAGTGGTGTCCCATTAGCTGAAAGCCTATTGATAGCAGCTGAAGTGGCTTGGTTTCATGCTAAAGGAGTCTAATTCACATGCTCCGAAGTCATGTGGTGATGTAAATCAAAATTCTGTTAAATGGGGCTGATCAGGAGATCAGCTTTGTTTTAACAAGTTTCTGCGTATGTAGTCTTAGATACGGCCTTCTAGCATCAGACCACTGCTGTGGACGCTTGGTCTTCTCTTAATGTTTAACTGCCTTAACATGTTCTTCATTTCAAGTGTTGGCCTTCCAGTTACACAGAGCTTGGCAATAAATGGTGTCCTATCATGCTTTCATGGTGATCTTGCGTTTGTCACAGAGAATGAAAAAAATCAGCATTTGTTGTTATTAATAGCAACTGTTGACTGTGCAGTGGTAACTGCAATGTGAATTACTAAGAAAGAAGAGGTATCCGCTACTGTAATTGTTTTAAAACTGTAACATGATGGAAGCTTTTGTTAAATAAGTCTGAAGGCAAGTTTAGAGAGTTTTATCTTCCTATTTTTAATTGAAATATGTGTAATTTCAAGATCCAAGAGACCAAAAATCATACCATTAAATTCCATAAACATGAATTGTTGTGTCAAGTTATTAGTGGAACTGACAATTTGACAGTTTTTTGTAAATGCTGATGTGATGTGTACATAAGTGGTTTTACTCTGCAGGAAGTAGATAAATTCAGACCCTTTTTAGCCCCACAAACTGTCATCTTAGGGAGATGGTTTATTGAATTTATCTGAACATGAAATTAAAATGTGGTTGATGTCTTCCTATTTGATGTGTGTATAATTTTGTGATACTAGTCAGAGCTGTGTATTTTGAACATTATGTACAATTCAGTCGCAATTAAGGTAAATAGAGGATGAGGAAGCAGTTGATACGGTAGGTATCTCATGACGAGTTAGCTCTTGTAGTCTCAGAAATGGTTATTAACCTGGGAGGATCTGAGATATCTCTAGCTATTGAAATTGAACTGTCTTTAGGGAGAGTAAAAGAGACCTATCCTTGGAGGGCAGTTTCTGAAGACATTGACTTTCTGCCATTCCTTCAGTGCAGTCTCTTCATATTTACAGTACTGCCTTATGCTTTTATGACCCCAAATGTCTACTAGAAAAAAAATTTGATTGGAACTTACTAGATCCTTCTAATTTTATGGATATATTAGCAATGCTAGCCTAATAATGTCCAGAAGCAAGGCCAAAGATAGGGTAGTAAAGTTCAGCTCTGCTGAACTAAAACTGATGCTGCGGGTTCATCTCAGAATGAATCCTTATTTCAGTACTTAAACACATGTGCCTTTCATTTCTGTGATGGCTGAGAAGAGATTGTAAGTCACTACTCCGTTGTGTTGAAGACATTTACAAATTAAAGTCTCCCAGAAAATCTTGTAGGAAAAGGACTTAAATTTCAATATAAACGACAGAAATGAAGGAATTAATGATTTGCACAACTTCTTAAAGTAGTTAATGCAAAAACTTCCTGTAATGCAATGTTCTGACTGAAAATTAACATGCAGAAATCCAAGACAATTTAAAATGATAGTTCCCATAGCTACTGTAACTCATCTAGCAACCCAGTTAGGCAGTCCTTGATAAAAGTGCATCTGTCTGTGTCTAATTGGAGTTTTGGAGATGGACATTAACTCCTCAGTGGGACAAAGGTAGATAGATAACTAGGAACGTTAGTTGCCCACACTGCTTAAATAAAGAATGAGAGTGACTCAGCTAAATTGTACTATAAAGGTAAAATTCCATCATCGCCTCGACACATTATTGCAGGAAAAAAAATGCAGGTGGGCACGTACTGTGAAGATCTTCTGGTCTGCCTTCTGCAAACCACAAACATCCTTTCACTTGGGCAAGCTGATAACACAAGAATGAATAAATGCCAGTTAACATTTCCCTGCCTGTGATCAGAGAAAGCCATCGTTCAAAACCTAACTGCAGCAGTACTGGGGGGAAAAAAAAAAAAAAAAAAAAAAAAAAAGAATTAATTGTTAGATGTGTGTGTTTTCAGCAAAAATGTCCTTCGAGCTAGATGTGTGTGTTTTCAGCAAAAATGTCCTTCGAGCCTTTGGAGACAAAATAAATCTTACTATCCTGATGATAGCCTGAAAGTCTCTGAAACTTGGTGGTCTAGATAGTTCAGGGAAAATGGAATCTTGTATATTTGACAGCATAATTATTATGCTCTGTCAGATTTATACAGCTCTTTCATAAGAAACAATACTTCATACGGATATTACTTTTCTCATCAAATATCACTTTAGAAAAAGTTAATAATTTAGGAACTTTTATATTAAAAAATGGCTAATTCAACAGATGCAACTGATACCATCATCAAACATGGCATGATGGCCACTGAAACTTTTCCCTTTTGCCCTGAAGTAAACCTGGTGTTTACGTCAAACTCTTCTAAGCTCGATGATCCTGGGTTTCAAGCAGTGGTTTAACTCTTCAGGACAGATGGTTGCTCCCTTCAGTATTGTCCTGTCCTGAGAGCCATGGCCAGTTACGCTCACTTTACACTCCCTTTGCCCTGCTCTATCTCTGACCTCATTAGAAAAAAAAATACTCTGTTTACCCTTCTCTTCAAGTTTTGATTTTTGGGTTTATCCCTATTTCATTGGCACAAAAAGTCATCTGTAATGTTCCTTACCATGTCAATACATTTATTGCTTGGAGGAGTAAAAAGGTCGATCTCTGAAACAGTTCCTAAAAACTGGGAAGAAGTGGGAGCTTCATTGTGAACATGACCTTTCTTTAACTAGTTCAAAGAGAGTATTTTCCTGATTTAGAAACAACAAGTAATTCAGGATACATAGCATAAAATGGAAGACTTGTGGAAGAAAAAGAATTAAAATCCTTACAGATAAAACTAATTTGATTTTTTTTTTTTCATTCATAAATGCATGCTGGGTAGAACCCTGGCTGGGACGCCCTCCTTAGAGACAAATGTAAATTAAGATACATACATTTTATTCTGCTTACATACACACACACATGTATTTACTTAAGCCAAAATAAATATAAGTGTAATATGTATGTACACAAGCTGCTTTTTGCCTAATTTACCAGTCACCCTGAAGAAAACAAAGTGCTGTGAAGCCTTGCTGTTGTGGGACCAGATTTGGAGGGAATAAATATCCAATGAGTAGCATTTTATAGGACATCACTTAGGCTCAAATCTCAGTCTGTGAAGTCAGAGAGAAATCTGGATAAGATTGAGCAAATAAAAAATTGTTTCTGAAGTGCCTTCCATGGGAGCTTAAATATTTCATCCTTGACATTGTGAATGTTCTTACTTCGTCAGGGACACCATTGCCAAGTTAGCCTCATTGATTCTCAAGGAAAAGAACCATAACACCACTTCATTTTTCACTAATCTGTGGAAGAGTACAACAGACCTACCGCAGCACATTAAGTGGAATTAAGGGATGCATGTAGCATCTTTCTACAGCAGTTCCTGAGACACCCATCGGTCCGTGTCTTCGGCTTTGTACAGAAAATAATAGATTAATGCAATACAGAAGCTGTGCTGTTGTCAAGCGCAAGTTGAGTACCACCAATAGACAAAGGGGCAAATCTGATCAGCCTGGGGTGGAGAGTGGTTGTTAATTGTTGCTGCTTTTGAAAATCTAACTGCTTTGTATGACAGGCTCATTTTTCTGCATGTTTGTCTCCCTGGACCTCAGAAGGAGGCCACGTGAATCACACAGCTCACAAAAGGTAAAGCACTGATAGCAGTGGGAAGTAGGAGCTTTTGGTAGATGAGAGTTACTACAATATGCATTTGAAAGTCTTTCTCTCCATTTACCAGGTAAGGAGTTTAGGTACATACTTTCAGAGGATTACCTTGCTTGGGACTTAAAATTAGGTATGACTTGTACTTTGCTGTGCTTTTTAAAGATTTGCCAGTTGATACAATAATGGAGTACAATACTGAAAATTTGTAGGGGTATGAATCCCCTCTCTGGAAATAGCTCTCTTGATTCAGAAGTAGGAAATAACTTAGAATAAGGGTCTTATCTACCTGTGGTAAGTGAGGTGACTTTCCCACTTCTGTCCTGTTTACTGTTAGCTCAGGAACCAGCACAGAAAGCTGAAATTTGGTAGCTGCTGGTATGTAAGCACAGATCTGTGTTTGGGAAGTCTGGTTCCAGGTCAAGTGAAACTCAAGGAAAGAGGCATGTTGTCAGCTCTTAGAGGCATTACTTGCCATTACAGCTGTGTGCATACATGCTGGTTCCTATGTATATTGGATGAGTGGCAAGCCTGCCTTCGGACTACACTAAGCTCCCATCCACCCCACAGTGGCCACTGCTGGTTTATGCCCTTTCAGCAACATGCTGGATCATTCAGGGTTGGTCTTACATTGCGTTTCTCATTGCATTGCTTCACTCCAATTAGAAAAAAACAGTAGCTGTGTACAATGAGAAGCATCTGGGCAAATATAATGTGCAACTCCTTAAAGAAAATTGCTTGCCTGGGTTGGAGGTGAGGAAGATGCCACTGACCTTGGTCTGTATTCCTTTAAAGATATGAGGTCATCAAATATATAGGTTTGCTTCAGATACTAGCAGTAAAAAAAGAGACATTCTTCCAGAGCTATGAAATGCATTTAGCAAGAGACTAAGCAGCACATCAGACCTTGAAATATGTGGTCTAGCAAGTGTCTTAAGGATATTTGGCCCGCACAGAAAACATTCAGTCATCCTACTCTTCAAGGATCGAGGATAATGACTGTCAACATGTTGAGGAAAATTGCAGAGCGAATTGAGCCCATCCTTCTACCTTCTGCCTTGGTTGGACAGAAAACTGCTATTAAGAAGAGTCAGAGAGGCAAACGATAACTCCAGTAAAGGGTCCTTGCCACTGAGTTCTAACCTGAGATACATCTTTACTAGGTGGTGTTTTGCTTTGCCAGACCAAGGGTTGAATCCAAATCAGCAATAATGAAAACATTTCTAAAAATATGCAATCGTTATTGCTATCCTGGAAACTCTTTTACTATCCTGTTATGATTAATTGAAATGCTTATCTAACACTCGTGATATACCTGCTTTAACCTTTTAATTCCCTCACTTTGCATTTGTTTCTTGATCTTGGGATGCATAAGTGAGGCAAAGGATTAAGAAATGCTGTTATTCTGGGCAGCAAAAGCTTTCACCTCTTCTTTCCTCCTCTCTACCAAACTGTAGGCAGGTATGTAAAAGTTTTAAATGTGGATGAGGAGGACAGGGCACCTGCACATGCTACTTCATAGCTGCAGCATCTAACACAGAGAAAGCATATGTTGTGCCAAAAAGAGAACGATCTTCCAGAGCATAGCTCATTCATGTGTTTCAGTAAAGAAACACCGGTTTCTACAGCCAGTGGTACCCACATGACACAGAGACAACACATCGCTGGAGTGTCTCTGCTGTCCAGCCTGACCGCCTTGGGTGGCACTTTCGGGGAGGAAGGAAGGATAGAAGTAATAGGCAGCAGTCCATGTGGAGACTTAGGATTAAAGGATCAGCATTTCTGGAAATGAAGACTATAGTGTATCTTTTTGCTATCAAGAAAGTAACTTTTTATTGGATAGCAAAGCAAATGCTTAGCTAGTATCCAGCTATGTCAGTTCAAATAGAAAAGAAATACTTACAACATCAGAGTGGAGGAATAAGTTAGCGCTTGGAATATTATAGCAAAATCCTCTTTTTGCTATCTTCCTTGGTAGAACACTTTTAATTTATACTACAACTTTTTATACTCTCATTTTTTTTATTATGTTTGTCTGTATTATGTATCTGCAAGGGGACTCCGAAGGGTTTGGCTGTGTTTGAACAGGGTTCATACTAATACAGAAGGTGAGCTAGCACTTTTTCTTGTCTGCTTCTAACATCTGAGCATATGAAATACACTGTTGTATTCCAGCACATTGCAGTGTTACCTTGATATAACACAGACGTTGGTTGTGGTGACCTGCTTACACATTGCCTCCAAGCGATGGAGCTAACAGTGTGGTATACTTTTGTCAGGAAAAACAATTGCAGTTGCACTTTTACTAATACCACAAATTTACGAGGAAGTTCTTTTCTGCTGTATGTTGGGTCTGCAACCAAAAGCTTTCACTGTTTTCTGAATGCAGAGTGCCATGTTGCACAGATACTCTCAATTAAATATATGCATTGAACAGTTTTCTCCTTAAATATGGTACTTGCTCCTGCCATATGACTCTTTGGTAAGGCTTCTGTGAGATTGACCATTTAATGGGTTTGTGCACTTAAAGATTGTTTCCTTTAGACTAAAGCAAGTGTTATAAAAAGCAATGCCAAACTGATTGTGCATTGTGATCTGGAACTGGTTTTCCCATGATTGCAAGTTATTAGTTTTCTGCATCTGTGGACATGAGTTAAGACACAGTAACCAGTCCACATGGATGCTCCTGGCACAGCCCAACTGCGAAGTGAGACAGTTTGAGTTCAGTTAGAGCAAATTTGTTTTGTCTCATAACTGGGATGAGCTAGAAGTCAGCATCCCAATTACTATGTGCTGGCTGGAGGTGGGAACTTAAGATGCAATAGGCTGACTTGCAAAATTGTGAGTAGATCCTGTGGCTCCTTAAATAGAGCTCACTGAGGGCTGGTGCGATAACATAAAGAAAGGCGACGTAAGTCTGATGTTGGTCTAATCTACTTCTGGCCGAAGAGCCAGGTGGTGGTGTGAAATCATCAAAGCAAGTAACCATGCATAGCTATTGATTTTCTCTTTTTGATTTTCCCTTTTCTTTTCAACCTCTGGTTCAATAGCTTCTTTGAATCTGCTCAGGGACAGTGTGACTTCATGGGGAAAGGGAACATGCCAAGCCAAGAGAAAACATGTACTGTAGAGATCAGTGCAGAACTCCCCAGGGTGTTATTAATTAAGTAAATGACTTGCAGGCCAGCAGCAAAAAGGTAAATTCTCAAGTCAGAGACGATGGGGGGAAAAAAAAGAAAGAACAAAATCCCCATGTAGGAATGGATAATTGAAATTTTGCAACAGTCATATGAAAAACTGGATTCTAGATTAACTCCGAGGGCTGCAAGTTTGAAAAGCAGCTTCATATAGATAACAGCAGAATAAAAAGGTTCAACAATGGGAAGAAGAAAAAAGGTACCTTTCAGAAGGGGAGAAGTTGAAAGCTGCATACTGAAAAGGGAAGAGACTTGGGAGTTTAACTGAAGGTAAAAAATAAAGTAAAAAAATAAAAAGCCACCCTGTGTTCCGGTGCATTTCAGGATACCATGGGTATTCTAAATAGTCTTGTTTATGTAGTCTATGTAGTATAAATCAAAAAAGATAGTGTTATTGCTAGAAGGCTTGGGAACAAGGACCTTGCTCACAGCAGAGTGTCCATTCAGTTTGGTGACTAAAACTGAGAAAACATGTAATCATTGTGGAAGGGAAAGCAGTGCTGAGCAATCACAGATTATTCCTGATTTCTAAGATTCAACCACACTAAAAAGAGTAAAAAAAGTCAGACTTACTTATCCCTGCTAAAGATAAGAGCGAGCTCTATGGGGACCTACATGTTTCTGATAGAATCACCAAAGCAGCCTGGGAAAATGTGATCCAATTACATTATTTAAATAACCTGCAAGCGGGAACGTTTGGCTGGATGTGTGGAGGAAGGGAATTTCAAGTGAAAGCCCTGGATTTCAGACTTAATTGGCAAAATCAGAACATTAGGTTTTGATGGGAAGAGTCATAGAAACAAAGAGATCCAGAGAGTTCAAGAGTAAAAATGGACAAGCCTTTCTCAGTCTAATAAATTGTTTATAAAATGAAGACAACAGTGACCAGAAGGAGACTAACTGCAAGCACAAGCTTCCTTGCACCTCTCCATTCACATCTGACCTACACAAATTATGTTTCCTAAAGCTGAATGACTGGTTTTCACTACTGTAGGATTCTGGAGATCAACTCCACAAGGGACAGTGGCTTAACATTTGTACTGCAATAGTTCATAAATGCTTTAATCCACTATTGGTCCCCGTGATGCCAGATAGTGCACAGAGCAGAAAAGGATTTTTTTCTCTCCTAAAGGTTTTATGAGCCCAAAAATCTGAATTTATCTCAAAAGGAATTTGTTCCTGTATCTCAAATGATTCTGGTCAAGAACTAAGACTGAACTTCTCATATGTTTGGAGCATCATCCACTGCTTCTAAAATACCATAAGAACATAACAGAAATATTGTAAAATGGCTGCTAAATGCACAGACATCATGTCTGTCACAGGATCTGCAAATCTTTAAAAGCTGGGAGTATATAAACACAGAATACTTTCCTTATATTCTCCTCTTATACTTTGTTACAAAGGCCAGGTTGTTACTGGAAACACAACACTGTGCAAGATGATCCTATGCTCTGAACCAGTAAAGATGCTCTTGTGCTATGCATGTTGTAGACAAAGAAACTTCCTGATCATTTTGAACTCTCCAAGGTGGTGAGTTCTTAGTTCTTCCACAGTCCTTATCATGCCCTAAATCACCAGATGGTGCCAAATACAATGATACTTTTATCATTTCCCTGTTTTCATGGATAAAGAAACAGCTATGCTGTAAGAGGGGATTTTTTGTATGCTGCTTTAACATAAAATGTGTGAGCTTTGTAAGCACTTCAGTAGAAATTTGGTGCAGGCTTCAGTGTGGTTCTGCAGAACTCCGTAACTTACCTGCTTTAAGCTGTGTGGATTGCATTTGTGCTGGTTTTGGTGCAAAGGGAAATGGTATTCCAATAAGGAAGGAATGATGGGGGGGCACCCGATAATAGAAGTGAAGATAATAGATGTTAATAGATGTGATAACTCAGGAAGCTGGTTAGTGGCCAAAAGTTCATCCCTAATGGTCTCCTGGTCTGTGATTTGCCCCTTTTATTTGTGAACGACTGAGGGAGAGTAAGGAGCTATGTTCCTAGGCTACAACTGGCTTACAGCTATCTTCCACCCGCTCACATGGCATCGTCTTTGGCGTATTTGCAGTACCCAGAGAGATCCTGACACTGGTGAGCCTTTCAGGACCATGTCAAATACCTGACCCCTTAATATTTTTGATAACTTCTCTTACGGAATGGCTAGAAAACCATCAGAGAGGGAAATTACCACAAGTCTGCTGTGATGTCTCAGCCAGAACTGAAGTCCAGCTAAAAACCTGAAAGGCTAAAGCTGAGATTTGAACCTCTGGTGCAGACCTACCACTTTTGCTGGTGCTAGTCTTCATTTCAGCTCAGGTTTGTTTGAAACCAGTCCTCGCACACTTGGAGTGGGACCTGAATAGACATGCTCATCACTTGACGAAATATGCGTTTGGAACATATTGTGTGAGTTTTGCACTGTTTGTTACTTCATGTGATAAGTTTCCCCTTCAGTAATTTTTTTGTAGTAATTGCAGAGCAGTAGCAGAATATTTACTCTCCAAAGTATCAATATCAGCTTTCAGTTAGAAGTGGGATCTGTTCTGAAAATTTTGGTTTGACCACACATCCAAATATGAAACTTTTCAAAGTTTTGCAGTGTGTTTCTTGGTGTATCCGAATTCCCCATCTACCTAAATGTTTCCTGAAAAACAGGGCATACTTTATGGTGAAAATACAAAGACATCAGTGTTTTGTTTTGCACATAACTGCTCAGATCTGTGTGCAAGTCACTCTATTGCTAAGTACTCCTGGTGCTCTTTTCTCCAAAGATACAGCATTTATTTTTTCTTTTATTATTTCTTAATTTTATTTTTTGTTTGTTTGTTTGTTTGGGTTTTTTTCTTTTTTCTTATTTTTTGTGTGTGTGGACATCTATAGTTTGGTACAAGTGCAGAGGGAGTGGAGGATGGAAATGTAATCTGGAGGAAGCTGTGAGGGCATGAAGGGCCTGGTGAGAAGTGACTGGTATCATCTGTTGTTGTTGTTCCAAGCAGCCATAGCATAAGTGACTTGTGTTTCTTTTGAAAAAGTTCCTCTTCTCCCATCTGTTGGCCATATGGGTGAAAAACATGGTTTTCAGCATGCCCACACCTACTTGCTGGCCAACAATCTGTCCTGGCCTAAACACTGCTGCTTGCTGTGCCATAGCAAATTGTTCTTCTTAGGAACAACCAAGGGAATCTCTGCCTGCGAGGTGGGCTTTAGAAAAAGTCTGAGGAAAATGAGCATATGCATCAATCTATTTTGAGCCAGTGGGATTTTTTAGCCTGCCTCGCTGCTCTTTCAGGGGATAAAGTGAGGAATTGTGCTGGATTTTCAGCCAACTGGATCAGTTGAGAGTTTTCTGAAAAGTGTCAGTGAAAAGACTCAGTATAAACTATGCTGGCCACATTCTAATTAGAAACAACAAAAAATGGGTCATATTTTAGACTCCATCTCAGATTTTACACTGGATCCTGAAACGTTGATTTAGCATGCTAGAGAGGTTGCTTTTAGGTGGGAATTTGCCTTGTGTGTATACTTGGAGTCTTCTGATATGCTGTTGAGTACAGTGCTGGTGTCATCAGAGTGTTTCCTTCTTGGCTGAGCCAAAGTTGAAGCCCATGCTTGAGTACCATCAGAAGTCCCCTGCATACCAGGTTTGTCCATCAGTTAGCTCTCTACATATGCACACTGCACACCTAGGAAATGCCACTGGCAGAAACCTCACTGTAATAAGCACAATGCAGACATATGATCCAGAATCGTAATGAATTTCAGCAAATTCAGTGCTGGTCCTTCCCTCTTTCCATTTCACCAGGCAGAAGATGCACCTACTGAGAGCAGGGTTTTCTGGAAGGGTGTGTGGCAATTCACATGGGGCAGAGACAACCACCAAAGTCCCTAATTGTGTGCCTAATGAATAAATCTGAAGGCCTGATCAGAACATTATTCCTGTACAAGGAGGAAAGCATTTTTAAAAACTCCTCCCTGACTTGGTTGGGTTTTGCTCTTGAGGTTTGGACCTCAACCTAATTTAGCGGTGGCAGTTTTCTCCTAAATATCAAATACTGTTTTTTCACATCTGATATTATTTGCTTGTTCCTTTCAGTCCAGAGAAAAAGCATATTCCTATTTACAGGGGAAAAGCCTGCACTTTCCTAACAGTGACTTTCTCCAGTTGTCATCTATGGGTGTAATATTTTTGGATAAGTTGCTCTCTCAACATGATAATGTCATGGTGGCCTTCAGAAACATTACAGTCTTAAGTTCAGGACTCAGTAAATCGTTCCATTCTTTATATTCTTCAAGTCAGTGGGAAAATGACCTCTAAGGTCCTGTGCATTCAACAGCCACAAGGACTGAGAACAGAGTCTAAAATCTATAAATTTGATCATGCTTGGAACATGATCACCACAGCTTAAATAGGAGGTTTGGGACCCAGCAAAACCTTAAATGTCAGGCTGTTAGCTTGCTGCAAAAGCTGTTGGAGCCAGAAAAGGTTTCCAGAATGAAAAGTGGTTAGCAAAGAAGCAGCTTCTTCAGCTGGTGTCCAGTTTGAGAGTCTGAGTCTACTAATTCTCTTCCTGACTTTCTCCAGCTGTTTCTAGCTGTGTTTTGGAGTGTGTCTTCTTGCTGCACCCGGCAGGTACACTGCTGCTTTTTTTTTAAGAGAAAGAAAAACAAAGTATCATTCTTAGATTTTGCAGTATGCTCCTTGTGACATAAAATTACGCATGGAGACAAGACCTGGAAGGCCCTGGATAGGTAAGTAGTCTGAATCATTCATTATTCTCTTAAGCACAGATGCAAACTGCAGGTGTCTGAATCCAGCAAAATATGCACTCATGTATACTCTAAATACAACTCTAAGTGGCTATAAAATGTTATACCAAGGAAGTATGGAATAATATATGAAATAGAGTAACACTTTGGTGACTCTACTGAGTTTCAAGTAATAGTTTTACAGGGTTACATGAAATTTCTTGTGTGATTAGGAATATATCTATTGCTGTTGGACGCAATTA
The DNA here is from genome assembly GCF_023634085.1 of Falco cherrug. Taxonomy (NCBI): domain Eukaryota; kingdom Metazoa; phylum Chordata; class Aves; order Falconiformes; family Falconidae; genus Falco; species Falco cherrug. The sequence continues at coordinate 25,042,212 of NC_073705.1, forward strand.
TTTTGCTGAGCTTGTGTGCATGAAGTTGTTTTGCTCTCTTTTTTAGGGTGTGCAGAAGTCTGCTTTTTCAGGACAAAGGGAATGCTGCCTGTCTGCATTATTTCCTGTAAATCAAGAATCTCTGCTTCCAGTCATCTTCCAACAATGTGGAGGCAGGTCAACACTTCAGATATGCCTGAATCTTCCTCTTAGACAGCAAGGTATCTTGAAAATCCCAACTATCAAAGGTGAGTGAAAGGATGACGTTCTGTTAGCTGAGCAAACCTTGATAACATTCCCCTGGTAATGACTTTCTGGGAGCTGTATCTTGGAATTGTTCCCTTGCCCTTTCTTTGTGTCCCTGTAGCAGAGCAAATAGATTGTCCTTAAAGCTCAACTTAGAACCAGGCAAGAGAAGATGGGCAACACCACACTTTGGCATTGTCTCTTGGTCTGGATTTTCATATAAAAAATCACCAGGCTTCTTTTTCTACGAGAAAAGTTATTGCTGTCAGAGTCCTGATGATCTGTAGGCTAATATGACTGCATTGAGAGGTCAGAGAAAAATCCAAGTTTAACTTTGAAACCTGGTTTCAAAGAGAGAGGAAACAGGAGGCACAGGAGCTCTGGCCAACAGTAGGGTTTTTTGCTCCGGTTACACTGCAGGCTGGTGTGTTCTTCACAACAAGGGAAAACATTTTTATAAGTTGTTAACTAACATTATGAACATATTTTCTTTTGGTGGAATGAGAGTTTTTATTGCTGTTACTCCCTGATGCACAAACAAGACTCGCAAGGAAAAAAAAATCCCCTCATAATAAAACGGATTTATTAAACCGGGCCTATTTGCTTACAGACTGATGCTGAAATTAGAAAATGCCTTGTTTCCTCAGATAAACTGGTTCTGAGACATACCTTTTATTAAAACTTAATACCTACACAATCCTCTTTTGCAGTGGTACAAGAAAAAAAAAAGCACCAAACAAAGAAAGAATTTAAAGTGGTAGTAACTGTTGCTTGCACACTAGCTTATCACACTGACAGGAGGACTTTCATGGTAGAAGAATCAATTCATTGATGGTCATCTTTGATTACCTACCTTCAGTGTTTCTTTGAAGTCCTGTGTCCTAGGGTGCTGTAATGTGGCTGAGATGTTCTGTGTGGCTGTACTGCGCTATTCCCATTTAACATGTATAGTGCCAAACTAAGAAAACATTAAAAGTCTGTGAGTGTCCTGCTGAAAAACTTGGAAACGGGAGCTTTGGTATTGTTACCCCCTGCATGTTATGGCTGTTAAATAATAGGGAGGCTATATGACCTAGTGGTCTCCTAAAGCCTGGGAGACCTCTTCAGTTCTCTTCCTAGTCCTGCCACTTCTGCATGAACCTGAGCAAACCTGTCTATATTTTGTTTCTTCCTTGCACTTCTTGTGTGCCTGGTCTCTTCTGTCTCACAGATTCTCTGAAGGCTAGAAATGAAATTTTTGTACAGCACTTTTCTTTCTTTATTCAGCTCTTAACTTATTTCATACCATTTTTTTTTTTTGCCTGGTGATTACTAACAAATTTAGATAATAGATCCTGATTTAGAAAGTCTTTGCAAGATGGAAGCTTTGGTCTTGTGTTGTGGGTGCTTCTAGTGGCAGAGATAGCCTGTGGGTGTGTTTGGAGAAAGATCTGTGATTTATGAGCCCACTTTCATTCTTTGTAACTGTATAAGTTAGCATCTAGAATGGGTTGCACAGATGACAGCTGATGTGGCGTGGGTGCACAGGCAACCTGTGTTTATCATATGCATTTCTACCCCTAAAAGTTCAATGAAGTTGGAGATAACTGTTGTATATACTTCAAAGGCTTTCCAAATCTCTCCCCAAGCCATCTGATGGAAACTTAATACAGGTTAATAGGTGCTCTTGTCTTCCCAAAATCCAGATGCTTTCTTCTTGGGTTGCATGGGGTTAACTACTAGAGTCATCTCTTTAGTGAATGAGATACTGCAGGTCTCTGCAGGATGGCAGAGGTGTCACCCAGGGATGTTAAGGTGTTAGAGGGGCACCTGCAGAGTGAGAGGGTGAGGCTAAAAGTTGTCCTTCTCTTTGGAGAATGCCAGGGACACACTGTACCTTCATTTAGGAGATGACAAAGACAACAGGGATTGCAAAGGTTTGTGGTGCAGGTCAGCAATGAGAGTCAGCTTATATTTGGCCTCTGTGTGCTTGAAGAAAACCCTGCAACAGTGCCACTGCATTGCCATTTCAGATGTGAACAGAAATTCAGCCTGCAGTTTCCTTTGCCCTCTCTTTCCTCAAGAGCTGCATCCTCATCCTCCAGTCTTAGCTGCATTTCATTTCTCCAGTTAGCTAAGCACTTTGGGAAATGTATGCCTGAGTCAATGAAGGATTCCTGTTGTAATAGTGATCATGAATAACAGGATCAGATCCTCCGTTGGTCTCAAGCAGTATTGCTCCATCGCCATTGAAGAAATGGCACAAATTTAGGTACATCCTATTTCTCCTGAGGACTAGCATCAGTAATGGGTTTGTGGTCACTAAATGATGTCTTCCTGGCTCTGCTTTCCACTGGTCCTGTGGATATACATCCGTTTAGAAATTCAGCCCCCGTGAAATACCATATGCAAGGCAGCTGTTCACTGAATGGAAGATTATCTGGTTTGTTACAGGAATGCATATGTAAATCACTGTTGGGAAACACTATGTTAAAACTTATTGTTACCAAATCCTCCACATTCTGAATTGGAAACATTGTTAATTGAGGAGCTTTTTTTCCTTGGCATTTTGTAAGAGGGTCCTAAAGACGTCAAGAGGAGGAAGGAAGTGGGTGTTGATGAATTCAATAACAATGAGCTGTTTTAGCTCTGGGAGGATTTTTGCTAAACATGGCTGGAGTTCTTTGCCATTCCAGGAGAAATTTGTGCATCATCTGAATAGGTTTTACTAATGGCCAGGACAGACTGTTCCTTTCTTGGAGAGCTCAGGCTCTGGGTCATTGCAGTGGGAGGTAATGGTAGTCAGTGTGGCACAGACTGAGTGTGGGAGGTGAGAGCTCAGCAAAGAATAATGAAGGAAGGGCCAGGCTGGTCTGCTGCTGTCATCTTATTCTGAGTAGCCAAGTGGCCTTTTTTCGGCTCAGCTATTATAGGAGCCCATGTTTTCTCTTAAAGCCTCTTACAAAGGATCCTGTACTGTCCTAAAAGGCTTGGTCTCCCCATGGCATGAGCTGCTCAGGAAAGAGGTGCCTTTTCTCGCTTGTCTCCTATCTAGTTCCTTGGTAGATCACATATACTAACCTGTGTTTATGCTTTTGCTTCCTTCTTGCTATGGGAAAGCATTAAGTTTCTCCTAAGAGTTTTGTTAAAATTTGAGAGTCTTTGACTAAGAGAACTCAGTGGGATAACCACCAGTTCAGCCAGTGCTGCTACATGATCAAAGTAGAATATAAATAGAAATTCAGGGTGGCCAAGTTCAGTGTGTGGGATATCTTGAACTCTGGGTAGAAATCACATTTGCTTTTCCAGTCCTTATCCCATCTCCTTGCATTTCTAAGCACACCTTTCCCAGACCTGGAAAAAGAAAGATGTCTGGCCAGAAGATGGGTAAGACCTCTCTCTAGGAGTCAGTCTGAAGTGTGCTTAGTGCCCTGCAGCCCTCTGGCACATGTATATAATCTCTGTGTTTCTCATGCATAACAACATAATTCCGAGTGTTTAATTAGGTGAACTATTTTTGTTGTGCTGTTTTAAATATTTGATGGCATAATATTGCTTATTCCATTTTTGTCCTTTGCATTACTGCATTTCTGTAGCATCCGGGTTTATTCTTCAGTTTTCTGCATTAATTTTTGGTTTATTTTGTGTTTTTGTAATGTAACTTTCTCTCTTTGCCTGTCATGACATTTCAATTATTCATGATCACTACTATAACACAAGACATCTCATCTACCTGGATTCTTTTGACATTCCTCATGCTATATGTGCCTAAATCTTTCTAGATGTTGATGGAGCACAAGATCAGGCAGCATCACAGGACTTTTAGTGTCACAGAGCCTTCCTTGTTCCCGTGATCTTTTCTAATCAGATGATTTTAGGAAACTGTTTTCTACATATCTTAAACAATTAACAACTATGAACTCCTAATGGCTGTTCTGGCTCACCTTCAGATTAAGAGCTAAACAGAATTGTCATCTTTTAAGTGAAATTGTTTATTTGCCCTGAAGCAAAACCTTGACAAACTTTGTCTTTCTTTTGAGGTGGGGACTGAGTGTCCTGTAGTGCTCATGACAAGTATGTGCTTTCCAATGAAGAAAACAGGTGACAGGCTCCTTCATATATTCACGTCCTTCCCAGTTCTGGTGGCATCTATCAGAGAGCAGTGTACAGAAAGCCCAGCGATACCTCGCTGCCATCTGGAAAGGCACAGTGATAAAATGTCAGTGTTGAGTCTTTATGTGCTTACGTGTGTTGTGCCACAGATGGTGACACCAGGTCTCTTCCAGGTAGAAATTCCCAGCAGAAGTGCCCTGAAACTGTGGGAATTTTGCTTGGGTAAATCATCTTTGAGTGAGAGCACAGGGGTGATGTGACAGCAGACATGATTTGTACTAAAGGTTTAACTCCAGCACTGCTCCTTACACCTCGCTGGCCCTTTTTAAGATCACTGACTGACTCCTTTTGATTTATGTAGCAGGCAGTATCTATTTTATTTATTTCTTCTCCACTTAGACATTGTGGCACTTTTTAAAAAATAACAGAGTGACTGGGTCAGGTGGAGGCACCTCGGGGGAAGGAAACATTGCTCCATCCCTCAGGAGAAAGGTGGTCACAGACTTCACAGCAGGGCAGGAAGCAGAGACCCCTTCGCGCAGCTGTGGAGCCAGGAGTGCCACTCAGCAGCAAGAAGTGGGCATGGGCACCCAGACAGATGTCAGTGGTTACAGAAGGAGAAACCTCCCAGGGAGCAGACAGGACTGCTGTGAGTTTGTTGTGCCCCAGAGAGACACTGAACTGACAGCAGCCACACCAGCCAATTGCTTTGACCTGCCCTCCAGTGTGTGAAACCTCCAGGCTGTTAAACTTTCTAATGCTTCTCTCTCTCATCAAGTCACTTTGAGTTGCCTCTTCTTTATGAAACTAATTGTTCTAGCAAAACCTGACTTCTTGGTTTGAAAGTATTTAGGTGAACCCATGAAGAAAAGAATGAGGTACATTAGCTGGCTGATGGGATGCTCTGTGGCTCCACTTGGTACTGAGGGGGTTTTGGGTAGGGGCGGTGAAAGGAGAGTTCAGTGTTTCACTGGGGGGCTGCAGAATGCATCTGTGAGCTGCAGCTCTGCATGGGCAGACCACGGGATCCTGCCACAGTCATGGGGAATCGCAAAAATTATTCAGAAACTTTCTCACATGGATGACTCCTGTCTGCTTTTCTTAAAATGTGAATCATAAAGTCCTTCTTGAGATAGGTACCGGTCACCATAAATAATGTCAAGGGAGTGCAGGGAAATATTGAGATCGCTAGGCAAAGAAAAAGCAAACAGCCTGTCTAAATCATATGTAGTCCTGCCTGTCTTCAGATCCAGGTGATTTTTATTCAGTTAGAGATAGCAGAGGGGAAGTGGGGGGAGAGAGCACTAAGAAGATTTTGGCATGAATTTGAATCATCTGTCTCTGGTTTCCAGCAGTGTGTTGTCCCAGATGCTACTTTATCACTTCTCTAAGAAAAAAAACAAGGGCAGATCTCCTTTCCTCCCCTGCTTCCCTTAATTTTCAGCAACAGTTGCTGTGCTTGAATCCTGCTCCCATTTTTGTGACAGTGAAACGTCCTACCTCCTTCTGGCTAATTGGTGCTCTAGCAGCAGGAGATCATGTGTGGAGGCAGCAGAATTCCCTGCCTCCTCAGCATCTGTAATCTGCTCACATATGAAGTTTAATTGTTATAAAAGTGAGTCTAAGTAGCAATTGGTTGAAATACACACAGCGATATCAAAGCTTGTGTAGTTTCATGGTTTCACTTAAAGTTGCCAGCCTCTTAGAAACAATCATGAGGAGCATGTTTAAAAGAAAAGCTTTTAAAAAGCTCGGGGTTGGTAACGGTTGATGTATTACGGAGACAAACACAGTGTTCTCTGAGAGGTTATCTCCCAAATGAAGTGTTCCATATTTCCAGCTTAACAAATACATGCGTGTATTCACACTGTCCAGAAACTTTTTTTTTTTTAGTGTAGGTTCAAGAACTGCTTTTTAGAATCTTTCCTGTGTAATGTGTTCTTAGGATCCTGCAGATGCTGAGGGCTAACCAGGTAGGCCATCAGAGCAGCCAAGCAATCTCCCTCCTTTCTTCATTAAACTGCTTCTTCCTGTGCACCAGGCTGGGTGTTGTATGCAGAAAAAACTGGGAAATCCAAGGTTTCAGTCTGAAATCATATTTCACCTCTGATCTGTAACCCCCATAGCTACATCCACAGTGCACTGGGATCCACCAGGAATATCCTTTCAACCCCCTGTCACCTTTCTTCTGTTAGTGGGGAAGGAGCCAGGACAGGGGACAAAGTGGATTCGAAAGCTGTGCTTGTGGGAACGGTTTATAGACAAGAAGATGGATGTCATCTAATCACCTTACAGCAAATTCCCGCCTATTTCATGCTGTGTTGTTCTCTTGCTGTCCTCTCTTGTTCATTCCCATTATCACCCAGGGCGTCCCTTTCCCCTTCTCCTGCTTGCCCTGCTCCTGAAACCCCAATCTGCATTCAGTAAATATAGGGTGAAATGAGTTCTCATCCACCCGACTGATGCTTTGAGTCTGAAATGAGAAAGCCTCTGTTGACAATGCAGTGCCCAATTTAAAGCAATATCACCTGTCAGTTTGATAAAAGGCATGGAGAAAATATCCCGCCTCAGCCAAGGGGGGAAAAAAGTGTCATCTAAAATGAATGCTAACCTTAGGAAAAAAAAAATATATACACAAACAAATGGCTGAGAATTGTTTTTATGGTTCTATTTGCTGAGGCTAGTCCTCAAAACATAAATTACTGCTTATTTGTGACTCAAACAAAACGGCCAGGAACGAAGCTTGCAGTCCGGCAAAGATGGAAACTTGCTTGTGGTGATTTTTTATCACAGCCATTGAAACGTGCGGTGTGAAAGGTGTTTGCAGAACCTTGGGCTCAGCTGCCTTGGCCCTCTAATCTTTCTTTCTGCCAGAAAATGAGTCAGTGTATTTATCTTTTGTCCTTGCCCTCCTGAGCTTTTGCTCATGTTTCAGCCTATAGAAACACAAACAGTGTCCTGCTTGCTTGTTTGTTGTTTTGGTTTTGCTTTTGTTGGTTTTGTTTTTGTTTTTAAATAAGCAACTTGCTTGATGCTTCAGCTCTTTGTTTCACTGCATGTTGTGCTGCAGCAGAGCTGCTTCAAGGAGAACAGATGTGGCTCTGGGCTTGGTGCTGTTGGTTTACGAGCACCCTTTTCACCTTCAGTTGCAGGCTGTGATACAAAAGGTTGTCTGTGGATGGCAAAATGGTGGTAAATGGTGAAGGTGATGTTGCATGGCAGGTTGCCCGTCACACAGGTGACTCTCCTGGTCTGGTCCTAACTGACCTGTCCACTTAGTGGCCAAGGCAAAAAGAAGCACAAAACCCACAAAAAGGTTCTAGGAGTTGACAGCTACAGCAGGGTTTAGCCAAGCCTCCACTAGTTGGCTTGGCCAGACTGTTGCAATGGAAGACAAAATATGTATAAGATATATGGAGAAATATGTGGTGTTCTGCAGTATATGAAATCATCATCCAGGAGGTTGTCATCATCCTTGAGCTGGCTAAGAAAAAGATTGCAATAGCTATTCATAAGAAAACATGTATTAATTGGAAAGTGAGACAGCGAATTTCATCCCAACAGATGACAAATAAATATGTTTTCACCTGAGAATGGTAAAGGATTAAATAGGCAAGGGATCCAGAATACGTGCCCTCTAAAGAAGGAATAATTCAGTCTAGAGCAAGGTTAAATTTATTGGCAAGGCTGTGTTTTGGACTTAGGCACCAAAATAATTCTTATTACTATTTTGTTAGCTATTAGACTGCAGTGAGGGCAATCTAGAAGCTTTTACCAATATGAAATGGATCGGAAACTGGACAGAAAAAACTAGTTATATTTTAATGACATCTTTAGGAACATTCTGTAATCTGGAAACAGTACAGTTCTGTACATTCATTTAGATATCAGGAAAATGAAAAGACATTTTACTACTGAACCCTGTGGAAATTTTTCAAAGAATAGAAAAAATTATTAGACACGTACAATTAAGTGTGTTTTACCCTCCCAGAGTGGAAATAAGCATATAATTCTTCTTTCACAAGAATGCTGTAATGAAACAATTCTGTGACTTTGAGGTGCACTTTGGAGCCATCAGTGAAGAATCTTTCCCTGAGGTATCTAGCATAGAATTTGCATTTGGCCCAGGATAATTTAAGAACATTAGCAATATTGGGCTTATAAATTTATGGACACTATCAAGAGCTTATTTTTTGCTCTCTTTTGGTAGTCAAAATGTAGTTTCCCATTGCCTCTTTACACCCTCTCAGGAGGGTGTAGAGATCATCAGTTTTATAATAAAAGTTTGATCCTTCAGGTAGTTCAGTGCAGGATTATCTAAAAGTTCACACATCATGCTACATGTAAACCAGCCAGACACTAGTTTCTGACTTCCAGTAATCCTTCTTAGTCTGGATTTACTGTCAGATGTGTTGCATTAATTGTCGTTGCAGAGTCTGCTCCAGAATTCACTGAAATTAGCAGGAGCCTTCTGAATTCAACGAGCTTTGAATCAGAACCTCTTTGTAGATACAATTAAGTTACATTAAACATTTTACTTTAGCTTTAGTGCCTAAGCCATTCTCACATTTGCCTCCAAATGGATCATGTGCTTTCTGTTCTAATTCCTCAAGAGTCAGGATTTTTAGATGAGATGAGGAGAAAGACCTGGGGGTATTGGTGGATGAGAAGCTCAATGTGACCTGGTAATATGCATTTTCAGTTCATGTCGGGGGCTGCATCAAAAGCAGTATGGCAAACAGGTCAGGGGAGGTGATTCTCCCCCCTCTACTCTGCTCTCATGAGTACTTCTTATCTGGAGTACTTGCTCAGCTCTGGAGCACCCAGCATAAGGACGGGGATCTGTTGGAGCAAGTCCAGAGAAGGGCTACAAAGATGATCAGAGGGCTGGAGCTCCTCTCCTGTGATGACAGGCTGAGAGAGCTGGGGTTATTCAGCCTGGAGAAGGCTCCAAGGAGACCGTATTGCTCCCAGTACCTTAAGGGGCCTACAAGAAAGCTGGAGAGGGACTTCTTACAAGGGCATGTAGTGATAGGAAAAGGATTAATGGTTTTTAAATGAAAGAGGGTAGATTTAGATTACGTATTAGAAATAAATTATTCTCTGTGAGAGTGGTGAGGCAGTGGAACAGGCTGCCCAGGGTAGCTGTGGGTGCCCCATCCCTGGCAGTGTTCAAGGCCAGGCTGGATGGGGCTCTGAGCAACCTGGTCTGGTGAAAGGTGTCCCTGCCTGTGGCAGGGGGGTTGGAGCTAGATGATCTTTAAGGTCCCTTCCAACCCAAACCATTCTATCATTTGGCCAGTAAGCAGGGGCAAATTTTTGCTGTTAAAGGAGTGTGGCAGCCTGAGGTTGTGGCAACCTGAGGTGCTAAAAACCTGCTGCTGGAAAAGGCTGTTAAGACATCTGTGAGATGCTGGGCAATGTATCAAGTATCAGTAAAGCCCATATTAAGGTCAATAACACCTGTGAAGAAAGGCTGAAAGTCATGTAGCTCATGGGAATGCCTCACAAAGTAGGTTGCCTGGTGTGGGGAGGGACATGTGGAGCCGGGGAATCACAGGGAAGTGTTAAATATATTCATAGCACTCTCACCCTCAGGGTTTAAGTTTTGCTCCAAAGCCAGTTTGAATCTGACTTCAGACGAAGGCTTTTACTCAGTCTGTAATGCATTGTGATATCCAGCAGGTAGAACTCATTGAGGAAAATAGCTCCCCAAGATGATATATAGAATCATTCAGTCACATCTCTGAGCTATTTAGGGGAAATTATCCATGGGATTGTATCATTAGTTTAAAAGCTGCCTCAATTGTTTTTCTGTCAGGATAATTTTAAGCCACGCAAGAGTATTAGTTGGAAAAACATATTTGAAAAGGAGTCTAACTCCTTCCATATCGCTCAAATCTGGTTTTCAGGTAATATTTTCCTCTTCATTTGTAACCACTCTATTGAGGTGTGGAGGGCAGAGTTCTGGCTTTGAGGTGGCCAGTGACTTCCCCTCTGCATACATCCACCCTCTGTGAATCAGGTACTCAGCTCTCACAGGCTTATACTTCAGCCACTGGCCTTGTCTGCCCTTGCTACATCAAAAGGAACACAGCTTTGAAAATTTCCAACCATGATCCTAACCAATGGCAAAATCCATGAAATAACAAAATGCTAGCAAAGGAAAGACCCTGTTCACATTAATCAGTAATGTGAGCTGCTTCTGGGGCATTTTTTTTAATCAGAAGTCTCCAGAGTCAGAAAGGAAATTTAGACCAAATGACAAAACTACTCAAAACTAGAGATACTTAACAATAGATATGACTGTTGGAGCATTGACAAGTTGAGAATTAGTGGAAACACCAAGTTAGAAAGCAAATTAAACTTTCTCCTAGGGAAAAGTTCTGTACATCAAAGAGAAAACCCGAATTAATAATAATGGTAAATAGCAATGTGACCTGAAGACTGAAGGAAAGACAATGCAGGCAGACATGAAGGCATGAGGGGAATTCCCGTGTGACCTTTGGAAAGTCACTTTAGCTTCTAGCAATAAAATGAGGTAGCACGGCTCTGTTATTCAACTGGAGTACAAGGGAAAAGATGTAATGGGCTTGAAGGGTATGAGTATATGAGTACTCTGATAGTAAATGCTTTCTGTTGCATCAGTGCAGCTTCTCTCTTTAGCCGCAGCCTGTTTACTGATCCTTTCATGACTCAGTAAACTCATGACTTTCTCCTTTGAAATTTGGATGCATGGTAAGATAACACAGCCAAATGTTCTGCCCTGGGATGGATGGACCTGGACTGGCAGCTGCTATCAGAGCAGGCAGGCTGGGATGACAGAATTTACATGCTTGGTTAATAACAGTGATCTTGAGGCACGTGGCAGGACCAGTAACTTCAGCAATGTAAAAATATTTTGTAGTAACTAGTGTAAGGACAGATATTGAAGAGGGAGATCTCTACTTCACCCACAGCAAAGCAGGATTTAACTTTTCTTGTGATAGGCCAGCTGTGCTTGGTTGCTCTTTTGTAAGCAACAGTACTTGACAAGCCTGAGCATCTGCAGGTAAACAGAAACAATTCCAAGATTTCTAGTCCCAAAATTGCTTCTCAGTTTGAATTGTAAATTAGATTTTTCCATCTGAATCCATAAGAATGATCCAAAGTGGTGTGACGTATATTCAGTTAGCAGAAAGATGTAGCTGCGAGTATCTTAGACCACATTTATCACAAAGCAAGAAACAGAGCTTTGGAAGTTGGCTTGGCCTCACTTGCTTTCCACCAGAGGGAAGATAAGACACTGTCATGCACTACTGGCAATATGAATGCTTCTTGAATGAAGTATGTGATGGAACAGCAGCACTGATGTGTGGAGTTTGAAACATATACTAGGAGCAAGTAACTCTGATGCAAGGAGCATTTTCCTGTCCCTTTTCAATTTTTCAGCAAAAGATACTCAGTAGTTAATGGAAATGCATTCTTCTCACCCTGAAAGAATTGCAGGTCTTCAGACCACAAAAGACAGACTGTGTTTTAAAAATTTATGCAGGCAAAAGGGGAAGGGCTTGCAAGATGGTGGTTTATTTTCTGGGGGGAGTCTGGAAATGGACCATTAGCATCTTCCTTCTTTCTGTCCTCTAATGTGATCCCTCGGTATTTAGGAGGATCAGAAAAGCATTGGTCTTACAGGAAATATCTTTCTGAAATTGATGCCATCAATCAGACAAATATCCAGTGTCAGAACATTTGAAAGCACTAAATTTATATGACCCAAAGGACACATTTATAGAACTATACACAGAATCAGATTTCCAGAGCTATGTCCAAGGTGTGCCTCAAACCACTGTATGATGCCAGACTGTGCCAGGTGTGTATGGAACCAAATGGTGCCAGACTGTGGAAACTTTTTTTAAAGTACTTCTCCAGACCTCTGGATTTGTTTCAATTTGAGTTAAATCTGATTTTTGCAACTTAAGATCTCTGATTAGAGAGGATGGGATGTAAATGCTGTCTATTCAAAGTTTGGATTTTGTACAGCTGGAAAGGAATGCTATCCAGGTTATCTCCTATCCCTAGACTTCCCTCTTTCCTATTGCTAATTAACATTACAGTAACCTTAGATAGGACTCAGTTGCCTAAGCAAGTACATTGTGCCATTTCAGAAGTCCTAGAACACCCTACCTGCCTTCCAACTACCAGAATATGTCCAACAGGTGAGAAAATAGTACCTGGCAGCCCCATGCATGCTCAGCACATCAGCATCTGTGCAACTGGCTCTTAATTCTCCTCTCAGTGCTGTTGGAATTATATCCTATACCTCTACCCCCCGACTCCCCCAGACATACAGATCCCAATGAAGGCAAAATTCCCTCTTGCCATAGCTGGTGGTATTAGTCAGCAAATAGCAAGGTGCTACAAGGAAAGAAGTCCTGCTTATGGACAGAGAGATATTACAAACACTAAATCAGAACGTCCCTTAAATAAATGCTCTAAGTAAAACCAGCCAAAACTGTCAAGACATACCCAAACCTGTGTAACGTGGATGTTACCAATCACATCGAAGTTCTGTTCAGCTCGTTCAGGCTTTTCTAGCAGCCTTGGGAAATTTCAGCAGAACAGGAAATTGTACAGAGCATAAAGCATATTTTAGTGGGGCACATTTCAAAAAGAAGTAGGTGAAGTTTCTGCATAGCTAAGGGGAAAAAGAAAAGTCTTTGCAACAACAAAATGTTATCAGAGGACAAACAATCATGCATTATATTCCTGTTCTTTGCTGTGTTCCTTGCAAATCAAACTTATCTGTCTGTGTATTGTGCTCCATCCTGGTCACTGATGTTGTAAAAAGTTTCAATAGAAGAAAATCGATAGGAAGAAACTGTCCAAAAGAAATCCATTTTTCAAGTTCCTTGTTGGGAGAGACTTTGGGTAAGACTGACTATTCCACGTATGCTGTCTTGTGAGCTCATTGAAGAATGGGTATTGGGAGCCTGATTAATATATATTTTATGCACTACTAATAACCATCCGCTGTAGACTTTACCTCTAAAAACCACAAGACATTATTTCTGTGTTAAACTAAAAAAAAGCTCTTTTTCTGGCTAAGCACAATTAAATAGTGATGTGCCTAGTGATCTTGAATACAAGGACATTTGGCATCTAGTATTGACAGAGAACAAACCCCATCATCTGTCCACAGCTTGTAATTATCCCTTTTCAGTGATTTTCCTGACTGCACTACTTTGTGAAAAATTATCCACCTGCAGCTCAAAAAGGCAATCTCCATTTCACCCTCCAGAGGTAAAATACTCTACAAGAAATCAGGACTCCACCTCAGTTGGGGCACCTTTGCATTGGCAAGAAGTGTGCGCTGCATCTCAGAAGGCACAAATGTAAACAGTAATTATATGTATTCAGAGATAAACAATCTCCAGCATGAATATTACTGTTTATGAGAAAGAATGGATTTCTGATTCAGAATTAAATATAATATGAGCCTGACTAATTAAACCCCACGTGCACGTAATAGTCATACCTTTCCATTTTGTGATATCAACATAGGAGTCTTTCATTCTTATTGTAAATCTAATTGTAAATAATTACAGAGTTTATGCTATACTTTTCAAGTGACACTTATCCAATGTTCAGTCATGGTGGCAGTTTGGGATGAGGGGGATGGCTTCTAAAAAATGGGGTAGCTCACATGAAAGACATTACCATAGGAAAAGTAACTTTTAGAAGTTCTTGACAGAGTGCAGATGACATATATTTGGAAGATGCAAGATGTATAGTGACTGGCTTGGCGGGACCCAAGGAAAAACATGATAAGTGAACACCAAATACCCAGAGATGCTACAAGTGTTGAGTGATAGCAACATTTCAGCATAATCCTTCTCAGGAATGGTGTCATATCCTCTGATATATACTGAGCTGGTGTCTGGCTTTGCTCTATACCACAGAAAATATGCAGACAATAAGAGAAAATATTAGTGTGTGTGCATGCATGTGTGAGCCAGAGTGAGCCAGAGAAGGAATACAAACCAGTGACCTTTAGTGGATGGAGTCAGAAACAATCAACTTCGCATCAGAAGATCAACTGAATGTCAGAAGCTTTTCAGAGTGGCAAGACTGCTGGAAATTCCCCTGAGCTCAAATTTTTGAGCTTCATAAGTAGGATGATTTCAGCATCACACCAATATCTCTTCAAAGTTCTTGTAGATCATCACATGAAACACAATGAAAAGTCCTAGACAGTGGTGGCTTTGTTCTGGGATGTCTGCATCTGGAGAATTTACAAATATCAACCTCATTTTAACAAAATGGAGATAAATCATATTTTGGTTTGGGGTTTTGGGGTTTTTTTTTGGGGGGGTATCACTACAATTCATCAATCTCCCCCTTCCACCTCTGAGGGAACAAGTTGCCTGTGGCCCTATTATGCCTATGACTGGTTTTGAATAAAGTAAGGTGCTTCATGTTTCTTATACACAGTAGGAGTCTGTCAAAGTACGAACATTTGTCCGGTCCTTCTTGTTCCATTTCAGTTTCTTTCTCTCCTAGGATCTGACACTCTTGTATTTCCAATGCTTCGAAGATATTTGTTCCGCAGTGCATTTGTATTTATACTCTGGGTTTTTTTGTTGTTTTGTGGTTTGTTTTTTTTTTACATAGAAGTTGTTGAGTAAACTGTGAAATTCTGGAGTTGGCAATACCAAAACAGAACAAAATGGTATCACCAGCTCTTCTCACTCTGGATTTTGCCATACTAAATACATTTCTCTACCCCTTTCTCATCAGAATCACCTTTGATGCTAGAAAAACTGCTGCTGTGGGACTGACTGAATACCGCTGAAGTATTTTTGTAATGGAAAAGTTTTCTGTGAGGAAATGAGGATCTGACTAAGCTGCTATATATCACAGACAGTCTTGATTGCACAAAACTTTTCTGTGCTTCATTTCTGAGGGGCTCGGGAGCAGTGCTTTAGCTTCGCAATATAACAACATGCAATTTGGTTAGCACAGTCTATTCCAATCCATTGCAAGCACTTTTACAAAGGCATTGGGGTATTACCTAGGAGTTTGAAACTTTCGGTTTCTGGAAAACCTCCAAGCCTCAACCTTTTAGTCAATTTTGAGAATAACCCAAATGTTTGAAATTCTGAGTTTTAGTTAGTTGTAACGTGGGTGGGTGAATAGTATGCTGAGGTTAAGTGAAATTCTGGTGCCTTTTGAGTTTGTTTACAATCTGTTGGTTACTAATTCAACACTGAATTTTAGAATCATAGAAATGGCCACTTGAACAGAAAGGAGCTATGGTTAGGTTTATGATGCAAGTTTAAAAAATATGAAAAGAATGAAGAATGATTGAGATATGATGTACCACAGTCAGACTGACATATATTGTTGTGGTCGTCAGGTTGTTAGATCATTTGCAGCTGGAGGAACCTGGGAGCCATATCAATGGCTGATGAATATTTAAGGAATCCAAGCAGCACTCTTAGCTCTCTTGCTGCTCTCTTGTGTTTGCCTCAATTGCTGCTTACAATTATTGCTAGCAATTGCTCCATGGGGGGAAGAGGAATCAGTGCAAAAAGAGGCTGGAGAGCTGAGAACAGAGGTAATGGGCAAACGATCTTGCTCTGTTGTATCTGTTGGTGTTGTGGTCCTGTGCACCAGTTAATTCCTGTCTGGATTTTTGGCAGGGCTGTGGTTTATTTAGGCTGGTTTTGGTGATGCTAGAAAGCTCCTTCCTTCCTTTGTTCAGGATATTTGTCTATGATCAAAGCCAGAGCTCAATGGATAGATTCAGAGAGAAACAAAGGGCTTTTCCCTGTGTTAGTGTCTCTCCAGTGAGTATCTTCTGGGGGACATAAACCCCCTGTCTGGAAGGTTTTTTCTCCTTGCTTGGGCAGCAGGTGCAGGACAGTTAAACACCTTTGAATGAAAGACATTCTGTGAGTTTTCCAAGGGCAAGATCCTGTGCTCCCAATATATCTTGTTTATCTGTATTTTTGGACCTAAGAATGCTTTTGATTTCAATGACTTCTATCCAAACTGGGGGCTTCCTTGAATATGCATAGTCTCTCCATACATGACGTGGTGGTTTCTGCAGGAAGAAAGTTCACACACAGGGATCAGAAAGGAGCCAGAATTACCCATCAGCTCCCCTGCCTGGAGCATCAAGGGGCTACACTCTCAGTGTATCCCCAAGTTTACTTTTTTATTTAGACATAGCTATGATTTCTCAAAATTAATCCTTGGAAAATTTTGTCATAAACCTACTTTTGATAATCCTTTTATTCATTTGAAACAGAATCAAGTCATTATCTTGATATAAGACTAATATCTATATTAGTCTTCTGTAACCTATGAAGACCTCAGTCTTCTAAAAGCTATAAAGACTTCAAAGTTTAGCACTATTTACATTATACAACTCCACATTAGAGCTGGACTACTCCCTCTAGAAATTTGCTAAACACTCTGTGCAATACTGAGCAGCTTCTGGCCAGAACATGTTCCTTTTTAACACTCAGGTCATAAAGTGCCTATTAAAAGGACATTAAAGCCAAAGAAAATCTATCCAAAGCCTCAAATAGGCACTGGATAAGGCCCACACTAGAGAATATGCTATATAAGCATGCTCATAAATCATTAAAATTAAGATAGGATCTATCATTAATAAGTAAAGTTCAAGGACAGCCTTTATCTTGTTAAATTATCCAAATTTTGCTGTCTATTAGCATACCATTTAGAATGTAAGAATGGCTGTAGGGTTTTTTTTTTTTCACCCTTCTTGGTAATGACATATTATGCAGAATAAAAAGCCTTAGCAACTGTTCTAAGATGCCATAATAATGCTGGAATTATTCTTTGGGGGAGGTTGTTGTATTAAGCAGCAAGTAATTAATGGTAAATTGCACTGGAAATTCTTGGAAAAAAGACAAATTACATACGGTCTTGTACTCATAGCCAGCAAGTCCCATGTAATTAACAATATTAAGATAAATATGAGACGAATTATTAATGATGAGATTAACTTCACATCATAGTGCAAACAGATGTATTTCATCTATGCATGTGGTAGGAATTGAGAGTAGTTGTAATTGCTAAAAATATCTGACATTATTGCTTCATGGAAATTTACCGTGGAACTATTGATTATTATGCAATCCCTGACATTTGTATGGTGACTTGTCCCCACAGATCTCAAGTCACAAGATCAGTTTTGCTGGGTGGATTGAGCGGTATTTTGTTGAAGCTGCAACTGCTTGAGAACATGAAGTGCTCATTCTAGATAACATGAGTCAAGTTCTTAGTAAGCATCAAGCTGCAGTGACAAGGTAATACATCATAAATTACTAGCGGGAAGGGTGCTGACCCACTTAGCACTCTATTCAGGCCAGGTTCATGAGTTAACTCACCATTAAAAAACAAGATTAAGTAGGGAATTGCCAGAAGAGACAAAACAGCACCTAACAACAGAAGGCAGCTATTTGAAATGGAAAGTGAAGAAGGGTAGTGTACCCAGGTGAAGTTTCAAAGGCAAGAGATGGAAGCAGCAGAACAATTTGCTCCTTTGCTTTTGTCTTCAACAGCAGAAGTACTGGCTGTAGTGCATTTGTTCTGTGTGGCTGGGACCTTTTAGACATAGGAGGAAATCTGCAGATTATTCTTGAATTCAGAAAACCTGTTTTCAATTTCTAGCCGTAGTTCAGTTCCTTTGTGCCTCGGTTTTCCCACCTGTACCAACTAATAGCCTGATATTCATTCTCAGGCACTTCAAAGTATGTTGATAATATGGACTAAGGTAGGTGATTTTATTCTTGATTCTGAGCAGAATCATGCCTGCTAATATCAGCTGAAGGGCTGTTGCCTCGAGGGAAGGTCCATGTCTCTCAAATCACTAAGACCCATTTCTTCTGTGGCCTTCCTGGGCCCTGATTTTCCTGCCTCCCTAAGGATCTGCTTGAATCCTGTTTAATTCTGACAAGGTATTACAATAGCCTTCACCTGTGTCCCCCTTGAAGCAGGCCCTTCACCCCAGAGTGGCTTTCAATTTGAAAACAAACAGGAGATCATTTTGGTGCCAACTGAGCATTTTGCTTGGTAAAACCATCACCAGGAAGGAAGAGAATTGTGCCTAAAGCAGCACAAAGGCGTAGGGGGAGGGCTTAGAAATCCTCCCTCATTCAACTTCACTGGCACGTACAGAGGAGCAATCACCACAGCTTCTAGGTTAATTAATCAAGGCTCTCAGAAATGCAGATTCTTAACAGCTTCAGGTGCCTTTCACCTTTCCTGTAGGTCCTGGTTTGAATCCAGCTCAAATCGGTAAGGATGGAGGGATGCAAGTGATTTCTGCCTACTTTGTTCAGCAGTGGCAAGAACTGGTGACCTCAGCTGCACCTCCATTCCATTAGGCACCTACAGATTTAATATCAGAGTAGTAATTAGCCGTCTCGGTGGGCAGGCTTGGGCTGAATGTGTGTGGAAACAGATACTAGATGGAGTCCCTTCAGGTCATGCTGGAGGGATGCTGGTCTATGATTGACTGGGCACTTCAGGTGTCACACTGTGCTCTGTACCTGCTCTCATTTTCCATTGCTTGATCTCTTGCATGTTCCCTCTCTGAAGGAAAGGGGAATTAAAGAATACCATTTTCTCTGTCAATCAAGTAGACTGGTGTCTCTCATGAGAACCCAACTGCACTCCAAGTCATTTGCCTTATTTTCTAGCCATAAGAATAATAGAAAATCGTTCTACTCCAGAATTATATTCCTCTTTGATTATTTTTTTTGACTATAAAGACACAACAGTGACTTTTTCAACGTAAAATAATTACGTCCTGAAGGTAAGCGGTACCCAACTGTGTGTGTCTCCATGGTTTTTTAAAGCTTTGCTATGGGGTCTGTATTTTCTGATGTATCTGTGCAGTGCCTGGCACAAAAGAATGCTGCTCTTGGTTAGGGTCCGCAAATTGGTCCTTGAAGGGAACATGAGGGTACTGTATCACCATTTAATGCAGTTTTATGTATTTTCATGTGTGTACGCTGCACTTCTAACAAACTATACCCCTTTATTAGGAGTTGAAAAGTCTATGCAACCTGAGCCAAGGCAGACACAGAGGTAGGGAACTATTAGAGGAAACAGTGAAGACCATGGGAGATAAGAGGAAGCAAAATTATTAGAGAAGAGAGGACCTTTGGGATACATTTTCTGTTGTTCTTCTCTTACAGTACTGAATTAAGTTGTTTAAACCTATAACTTGAAGGTTATATGTAGGAAAGCATGCTCCCTGAGATTGTTTAATGCAGTTTTTCACCTGTTTGATGTGATAACAAGACGATTTTTCAGCTGTCTCTGGTGATTACCTCTCACATTTCTTTGCTGCCAAAGATGGTGTTTTGTTTTCTGTTAGACTGTGGGATTTCCATGGATATTTTTAGTTTCTAATGTGCCTGACAACACAAAAATGAAAGAGTTTGGGAACCTACACATAAATAACTGACCCTTAGCATTCTTCTGGGAACCCAAAAGGTTTAGACTTAAAAGCCCTCAGGAAATGCAGCATTATTCATGTATGACCTCCACAGTATGCTGAACTCTTGAATGCTTACATCCGTCAAGCCTGGCTTGATGTCCTCATCAGTAATAATGACTGAGATGATGGGGAGAATAATGATTTTTCTACTGTGTCTACAAAAGTGCTGCTTTAGCAACTGTAACTTCTTCTTTAAAAGAGGATGTCATCAATGCAAAGGGCAGCTCTATATTTTTCTGTGACTACAGCAGCACCATTACTGTCCAGAAAAATGACAGAGGAATGGATTTACTGTTTTAAGGGCTCCTCAATAAGTCATTGGTTTCAGTGGAGAAGCATTTGCCTAATTTATTGAGGAAGCAATCAGTCACCAGAAAATAAATCCCATACATTAAAGTAAGCCTTTGGGTCTCTGCCCAGCTCAACCAACTGACCCGACTCTGTAAGGGTAGTCCAGGCTGCTAGTCCCTGATGTTGGGTGAGGGTTTTTTGGTTAATGGCTTCAGAAGCAGCATGGAACTGCTAGCATGAGGAAGACATGAGCTTTGAGAGACATCTGAGAGCACCTTGCACAGAGAACAGGGTTTGATCGGTGTGTCTGCTGTGGAGATGACAAGGAGTCTTGGGCTTACATTGCAGACAGAGATCCAGGTTAGGCTTTAGAAAAAACTAACAGGAAGGATCACTATGGTTTTGAAATATATTATTGAGGTGTACAAAGTATAGTTCAGTCAGGCACTGGAAGTTTGGAGACCAGGCAGGATGTGGTATACCTGTAGGTCATTATGGTAGCTTGAGATGGAAAACACTATGCCAAGCTTTTTACGCACCTTAACAGAAACATGCAGGGAGAAGGAGGGTGTTGATGTTTAGAAAGATGAAGATGCCATCTCATAGTTGGCTTACAGTGGAGCCATCCCAGCCTTTCTGGCCCCAGACTTCTTACCCAGCTGAGGGGCTGGAAGGGATGGCAGTCCATAACCACAGCCCCATGCCCCTTGTCTCTGCCAGCTGTCATCCCTCACTGTAGTGAATCCACAGTTAAGGCCACACAGGGAATCCTGTGATCCCTGTGATACTTGTTACTGAGGTTTGTCCTAATCGGCTCTCACGATTGCTTTGCAGATCTTTCACCTCATTGTCATCATTTCTCCATCCCTCCGTTTACCATAGGTGGCAGTTCCAGGAATCAGAAATGGTCTGCATCCTTTCAAATATTTTCTGGAGGGCAGGATTAGGGTATAGGCACTACATAGCAAATTTAACCGCAGGAGAACTGAAGGAAAGTTAACACACACTGACCTGATCCTGCTCTGTTGTTCTTGCCAGCAATATGTCAGACCATCAGAGAAATGTGCTTCTTGCCCCTGGTCTGAGGGGAGCAAAGACAACGGTTATCAGCAAGTGATAACTTGCCACTAATCCCACACCATGCTCAAGAATTTACTGCAAACTGATCAGCTCTACAGTGATCATTTTGTAGGTGACCTCTGCTCTTATGAGAGCTATTTACTTCTCATTCAAAAAAAGGCTAACCACAGCAGAATAAATAATAGGTTAAATAGCTATATAAGCTATGATAACAGCCTAATGAAAACATTTCCAAGGTTGAACACTACTGCTTCATATGTGCCTTTTTGATTGAATGTCCTGAATTCGTACTCTAATGGACAATAGTAGAAGAGGAAAGAAAGGAAAGAATGGAGTAATAGATATTCAGTATTGCAAACTTAACTTATTTCACTTCACTGGTTTTGGTATTTTTCTTAACAGTCACCTCTGAAATATTGCTATGACTAACATCAGCCTTCATTAAAAAGAAAATTTTATTTTGACCCTTCAGTCACAATAAAAAGTGAACATGTGAGCTGCAAGCAGAAAGCTACAAGGCATGTTCTTTTTTTCAGAAAAAAAACCAAAAACCAAACCAAACCAAAACCAAACCACCAAACTGGAAAAATATATATTTCTTTAATTTTCCTCCTTTTAAACTTGTCGTGATTTTGAGACATGATTCCTTGTTGCTGAAATAATTAGATTAAAAATAGTGTGTATGTCAGCAGGTAAAGAGGTATCGCTTCTAAGAGTCAGGTCCGTTCTGCAGGGATGTTGTCATACTATTGATTTCTTTTGAAGTCTGCATCTTTACTATTGACTTCCCTAGCAGTGGAGATATTTCCTGTATTTTTTGTATCAATCTTGCTGAGACTTGGTGCTGAAGTACAGCTCTTGCCCTTTTTATTTGCATTTCAAGTGCTGTATAGCAGCTATACAGCTGGTTGAACAATTTCTGTAAAAACTGGGAAAAAAAAGGACTGTTTTTTAACTAAAAAAGGAGTTTTTCAATTAAATGCTACATTCCTGTCAGAAAATGCATCTTCCAAGTAGGGAAAATTTAATCTTTTGGTCAAAACATTTAAAGTTCCAAGTCTTAAGTAGTTAAACCAAGAAACTGTGTTGCCCTGAGTGCAGAGCCTCCAACCTGTTCCTCATCTTCTCCAAGGTGCTTCTTCACCACGTGCTGCATCTCCAGTAACTGCTCCTACTCTTATAAGCACCTGATAGATCATTTTCTTTCCAGATAAGCACTAATGGGGCATCATAGAAAACACGTTATTCTCAAGATACTTCATTTACAAAGGCATTTCAGCTACAAGTCCCATGAGGTACCATAAAAGAGTTCAATAACCTTCCCAGTACTTTCTGTAATGGTTTCACTGTGTCCATTAATCCTTCCCAGTAGCTGCCTTCAGTCCTGGGGTTTTCTTTTCCATTCTATTGATCTGACAAGGTTATTTTTAAGCTTCCTTGATGTATTGTAAACCTTATCTACTCATTCAGGCTTTTGCTGGAGGCCAGGAGTTTGAGAAGGTTGAATTTAATTTTACAGGTGTGAGGGAATTTATTTGAGCTGGTTCTTAGTCAATTTTGTGTCTTGTTAATTGATGTTTTATCATTCTTGTACATACATCTGGAGGGGATCTGCACTGGATCCAATTTTTATGTTGCGAAAAATAAATAAAATTACATAAAGAGTCCCAGAGGGACCATTCATCCCTTTCACCAGTCGAGTCTTCTGTAAAAAAAAAAATGGTGTGGATCCCTCAGGGGTCACCAGTTGTTCCAGAGGTAGGGTGCATATCCCAGGGAAGACCTCACTTGGTCAGATACATCAGGTGTTGGTTTTCTCCTGGGCACATACCCTTCGTATATGGATCTACTTGCAGTATTTGACATTTCCTAGTGCCGCCTGTAGGTGTGTAGAAGCAGAACTGTGAGGCAGAGTCTAAGAACATTTTTCTTGGAAATGGCAAAATGTCATTTCAGAGCTTCTCATGATAGACTCTACTTTATGGGACTTCTTCAGAGGAACTTATGGTTGCTTTCTTTAAAAAAAAAAAAAAAGTGAGTGGTAAGAAAGCACACAGTTGGTCACAGAGCACATGCTTTGTAGTATTTGAAATTTCTCCTTCATAGTAGCAATAGTGTTATAAAGCTATAGGTTTGCCAGAGCCAGACAGTTTCATTAGTAGGTCTTTGATCTGAATCTATTAACTATAAAAGTGTCAGGTCTCCATAAATGTGGTTTAAAAAAAATTAAGCAACTGATGCTAATAGAAAAAAGTATCTGCTAATCACAGTCTCCATCCTCCTAAATGACATCCCATTCATGTCATGCGTATAACTTAAAATACCTCTGGAGTATTTTAAGGCCGAATAGACCATCACAACTGATGGTTTATGCTGTCAGTAAGCATATGTATTTGAGTTAGCTCACCACATCCCTTTCAGAAATGTTTTAGACAATTGCCGCTTATTATGAGTTGGTTTTACTTTTACTAAACCCTTTATAATGTGGGCATGAGTAGGAACTTAGTACAGACCTCTTCCTTGAAAGCTTTTCTTAAGAGATCATTCATAGTGTGTATGTACAGTGTCAATTAGCAAAGGTTTAGTTTAAGCTAATATTAAACTCTGTGCCTTTTGTTAACTAGTCAGCCGAGAAAGGAATTTTACACAGATTTTGCAGGTGACTGGGGTTTCTATTTCCACTGCGTATTTTCTCCATTTTCAACTCTGGGTTTTTTCAGTTTTCTTTACTGGAACATATTTGTCTAGTCAAATCCTAGACTG
The DNA here is from genome assembly GCF_023634085.1 of Falco cherrug. Classification (NCBI taxonomy): domain Eukaryota; kingdom Metazoa; phylum Chordata; class Aves; order Falconiformes; family Falconidae; genus Falco; species Falco cherrug. The sequence continues at coordinate 25,066,186 of NC_073705.1, forward strand.
GGTATGGAAATCTTTTGCTGCATCTCCAAAGACCTGATTGGTGTGAAGATGCTTTTGTTTGAATAAGCACCATGTGTAAAATAAAAGCTTTCAGTAGTAATTTCCCTGCTGTGATTCCAGTTCATATGACCAGTGCAGCCTCACGTTGTGCGCATTATGAATATTTCTGAGAATTTTTAGAAAAATACCTTCATTTGAATGTATCCAGGGCTCATGGTTTTTTGATCTACTTCTCATTTTCCTCTGACTTGTTTCTGTCTTCTGATTTCACTCCTCAAGTTCCTTGCTTTCTTTCCCATGCTGATAGAGGCTTTTTATGAATTTCTATTTCTTTCACATTCCTTCCTTCCCCCCTGAGTTCCTTTTTTTCTTTCCACTTTAGTTCTTTGATTGCTGCTGGGGGCTAAGGTTATAATTTAGTCAGCCTCTTCTGCTCTGCTGTCTGAAAAAATCCTCTCTCTTCCTGACAGTAAATAATTCCAGAGCTTGCATGCCTGTCTTTTAGCTTACTCTTTTTTTATTATCATCACTATTATTATTATTGTTAATTATTATTAATTATTGAGTCTTGTCCTGCTGCCACAGTGTTGTCTTGTCATTCAGTGGAAATGCCTTCTCTTCCTCTGACCTCCCTGCCTTCCCGGCTTCATGCCTTTACGCTTCTGCACCGCATGTGACACAATAGAGTGGGTTGTCTATTGTTAGGGATTGCAAAGAGATATCAACCCCAGGGCCACCTCCTCAACAGCTATATAGAGAGTGATGCCTTCTTCACATTTCCTCTGATGCTAGCTATAATTTCAAAGTCTGAATTCTCATTTAAAATCTCAAGCCCTTGCAGAGCGATAGGTGTAGTAAATCAGATGTTGACTTGTTTTAATGAAATGTAAATGAGAGCCAGCAGTGGGCTAAAAACAACACAGGAGATGGAATGAGGATAAACAACAAAGGACCATTGGAGCAGGGAGTCTGGGCCACCTAAAAGATTATTGCAGTTATAGGTTGATTGAGCCTTTGATCATGTATTTAATGAACATTTTTATGGTGAATCGCCACACAGTAAGTTTGTTTTCAGGATGGCCATTAGAGAGGCTTTTATAAATGCTTTTGCAGTTAAGGGTAACAGGTCAGGGCTCAATTCCTGAGTCTGACATAGATACTTCATAGGGTGCTCAGCCACTCGTTTAAAATCATTATGCCCTAAATTCTGTAAAATGGCAATAACCTTTTTGCTGACCTTGTCCATTTAGATTGTGAAGCTTAGGAGCCGTCTGATTGAACAGCACCTAGGCAATAGACCTCCTGGTGCAGAAACTGCACAAAACCTTGAATCCAGAATCCAAATGCCTCTTTTGGTTTGTGACTTCATGGTGTGATGAATAAAAACCTCTAGTTCTGCACTAGAGGTTCTCATGCTCTGCACCTCAGCTGGAACTCAGATTGGGATTTTAATCTTGCAATTAAGACTCACCTGGAGTCCTTACGCCACTAGCAACTTCACTGACACAAGACAATACTGAGGAGCAAAGACTTGAGAGCAAATGTGAAAAATTTAAGTCCAGGATACGATAAACATCAAGCAATTTTGCACACTCTTGCAATTCAAAGATACATTTTCTATCCACATTTTTTACAAAGAAACATAATTATCCAAATGTATCTCTATATCTCTGCTTAGCATTCTAAGGAGAGACACTGCTGATCTATTAATAAAAAGTACCCTCGGCTCAGAAGCAATAAGAAAACTAAAACTGAAATAAGAGAACATTGCACACAACAGAGAACATGTTAGAATTCATCAACCCAGAAGTTACACAACTTGCAGAAAGAATGGGTATGAATCAGGAAGGGTAAGTGTCCCCCCATGATGCAAACAGGTTTTGGAGTCTCAGGATCATTTCTAATATCAAGAAACTTATGTTTGCAAAACTGTACCTGGCACTAGAAGGCTGTCTGGTTGCCACAGCTGTAAAAACAAACTTCAAAAGTGTGAAGCACAAATGCAGGCATAGCCTCGGGAAACTGATTGACTTGGGCAATGTAGGCAGTCTAGTCCTCTGTCCCATTGCACTTTATCAGACCTAGCTTCTTCTCCAGAGCTACAGCTGCATGTCATTCAGCAAAGTGCAGCAGAGGTATAAAGTGGGGTTTGTTTCAACCAAGCCTTCAGCAAAAAATCTGTATCCTCTCCAACTTCAAGGAATTTTATAATTCCATATTTTTGATGAGGGTAAGTACTACTTCTTATCTACCCATCACTCCTTATTCTTTATGCAGCAAAAAAAGTATTAGTACATTAGCCTGACTTCATCTACTGATATTTAGAAAATCAATCCTTTTCTTGCCAATATCTAGGACAGAATTTTAGCATTTCCCAAATAATCACCATGACTTTGTATGAAAAAATCTGAACTCATAGAGAAATACATTCTCTTCCACACATTTTATGTAACCCACTGATAGTGTGTGTGTGAGACTTACTCTGACATTACTAGTTCGTATAATACCGGGTTTAATGTCTGCCTTTTGCTATTGAGTGTTGCACTTCTGGCTCTCGAGGTCGTTAGTTCAAAAAATTTTTTTCATGTTCTATAAGATGGTGCCATCACAGTTTTGTGCACACACATTTCTCTTTGTATACATGTAAATAACATTTTCTGTAGTATATAATATACTACAGAACAAAGAATATCCCATATTAAGGCATATGGCCTCCTTTTACATACTTAGATAGATACACAGCCCCACATGCATACACCCTCCTATTGTTAATATGTGTAAGAAAAAAATCTTTGTGCTATTTGGTACTACTTGGTACCTCTTGATAATTTTTTTAGCCTTTTGAAAAATCTCAGCACCTCAAAGGCAAAAAAATTCAGGTGAAAAAGAGTACAGTGGAGGCTTTTCTTTTAAGTAATAATAAAAATCAGAAAGCATAGGAATTTTGTAGCATGAGTATTTCTTATTTCTTTCTCATTTTCTTTGCAAGGCTCATTCAAAACTGAACCAGTGATGGGTAAGTTAACATGGGTAGGCATGGATTTTAAAATGGATTAAATATCAATTTGAAGTTAACAACCTAGGAATCGGCCAAATCCACAGAGATTACTGAAACAAACATCAAAAGACACATTTCAGGACAGATAGTGCTAGGAATTAAAGAGGGAATTTGCTATTGATTCCGGGCTGTCTTTTGTAGCAGTCCCATTATTGCTCAAGTCTGAGTGGCTTGAGATTTTCCTCACACTGCTTTCCTTGTGTGTCCTATCTTCATGGTCCCCGTGCTGCTCCTTCCCACTTCTTTCTCCAAAATGTTGCTGTTTTCCAGTGGGTAGACTAGAGCAGAGAATTGCTGGGAACCCTCCAGAAAGGTCTGATCAGCCCAGCTGGCAAGCTCAATCGCAAAACAGTCTTAATCCAAATTTATATTTCTTAAGAATTTATCCTAGATGACATATGAAAGTCTTCCACACGATGGAGTATGAAGTTCCCAGAGTTGATTGGTGAAGCAGAACTGCTTGGGCTTCAAAATCGATGGAGAAGCACTGGGCATTGGCCTTTTGGGGGGTTCATTTGCACAGTACCATCTATTTTAAGTTAACTTGCAGTAGTGACACCAGAGAAGAAAGGGTGATGCGTCTTCTTCCTAAGTTTCAGAAGACAGAAAACAGAAGGGAGAAAGTTTTGGAAAGAAATTGCTGGCTGGATAAGGAGTTCTGTAAAACTTGCACTGTACTTTTTTGGTGGCAGCCACCAATTTTGCATCATCTCCTTCTATCTCAGTAAATGGGGAAACAATTTTCTGAAGGTCACCATGCTGGCCAGGCTGATCAGGAACAGGCTGAAGAAACAACATAGGAAGGAGGGAAAAGATCAAAGATGCATTTGTCTGGGCACAAAATTAAGATATTAAGTAAAAACAAAAAAAACAAAAACAAAAAAACCCAAACAAAACAAAACACAAAGAGAATTAGAAAGACTGGACTGTGTCATTATCCATTACTGGGAACTTTGGTAACAAACAAATGTAATTTTTTGTTTAGGAATCCAAATTTGTTTTGATGCGTATTACTCAAGTAAAATTGTTTACATGTTGGAATTATGAAAATCATTATTTATAACCAGTTTAGAAGGTTCAAATTAGCAAAGTTGACTTTCTCAAGAATATTATAATCTGTACCATTGACAGCTTTGAGAAAGATCTTCTACATTTACAGGTCAGATTAAAATACTCAAAGAATAAGATGAACATTTGTTGCTGCTATCAACTACCAATCACCAAAGCACAAGAGAACAAGGTAAACTTTTCCTTAAACATCCCTCTGTAAGGGATATGGGGTGGAAATTGTTTTGAGGAGACCAGCATGTTCGAAGTTTCACACTGATAGTACTAAAATATCCTTTGTTGTGCTCAGTGGTTATACTGCATTCAGCACTGGGGAATTTTGTATTACACTTTATATTCACAGTCAAAGAGAAACTGATCTGGGAACCATGACAGAGGTGTGTGTGATCATGTCTTCAGTGCAAACAGAATAAATTCAAAACAATTTATATTTGTACCTTGTGCTTTAAAAAGGTCAGATTCTCAGAGACAGAAACAATTATGAGCTACATTTGCAGGGGGACGGCATTTAAATGGAAAAATGTAAAAAATAATTGGGACTTGTTTGCGAACATTTTACTAAATGCCAAGAAGTCACAATAACATACTTGGAGGAAAACACTACATTGCTTTAAAAAGCTCCCAAGTCTGCTTAGAATGAAAAGGAAAACAGCCAAATCAATATGTGTGTTTGTGTATATATATGTTTATACAAGTGACAAATGGAAGCAAAAAGACACACGTAGAAATTTGTAGTCAGCAGATGTAAACATCAACATTTTAATATATTTTTTGTATGTCAAAAATATGAGAAACATAACAATAGCATTGTTACATTACTGGGACTTTTCAACAATACTGGAATAAAGTTTAGTAAGGTTTTCTGTTCCAGGTCTCAGAGTCAATGAACAATAACAGCAGATGATGATCAGCAATGAAGAAGCAATTTCAACTTGAACAAAAATCTAGGATAGTGTGAAACAGAACTTTTTAAATCAGCAGATACAGATAGCTTGGAGCTAAGAAAAAGAAAAACAGCGGTCAATGACCACTAATATTGATTGTTTGTAGGAAGTCAGAGAAGTCAGAAGAATATCCCAGAGAAGGTGAATAAGATCACAACAATACCAGTATTTGAAAAAACGAAACCAGGATGATTTAGGTAATTACAAGTTTATCAGCCCAGGCAAAATAAAGGCATATCTAATAATAAAAGAGTTAATGAAGGGGAGATAACAAATGCCAATCAACATGTTTCTATGAAAAAGGATCTTGTTTAACTGAATTTGAATATTTTTCAAAATGAAATTTCACGTCTGTCTTCTAAATGTGATATTGTTGATATAATAGACTTCTTTCAGACATTTGGAGTGATACTCACATGATGCATTGATTTGTAAGCTAGAGTGATACAAAATCAATGGGGCACACATTGAATGCATTGAAACAACGTTAAATAATGGATCTCAAAATCTAATTACAAAAAGCGAATTTTTGTCAAATGTCTGTGTTTCCCACAGGAATCTGCTCAGGCCGACACTATTCAGCAAATATATCAACACTTTGGAAATAAAAATTAGAATGCAATTATGGATTAAGTCTACAAATAACACTGACTTGGGGGAGCATGGAAGGGAACAGATTGCTGAGTGACCTGGCACCTGAGCCAAATCTATGTTTATATGTCTGAAAAATAAAAACATAGGATATGCACATATATGGAATATTTCTGAAGGCAGTGGCAGAAAAGAAGTCATGGGGGTCACGTCTTCATGCTCACTGACCATAGTTCAAAAAGGCTAGTGGTATCTTTGAATGTGAGAACTCAGTAGGAGTAGTGAGGTTAAATTAACGTTGCATTTGGCACTGGTGAGATTGCTGCTGGAATAGTGTCTGGTTCTGGTGTCTACACTTCAGATGGATATTGATGAATTGGAAGGGATTCAGAGAAGAGCCACATGAATGCTTACAGGCTTGGGAAACGTGCCTTGTTGTGAAAAACTCAAGCAGCTCTATTTAGTTATCAAAGAAGACTTAGAGGATGACCTGACTGCAGTCTAAATATATTTGCAGGGGGGAGGGAAAGGGCAGAAGGAATAAATTTGATAAGCCTCTGCAGTGTAACAAACAAAGGTGAAACAATGACTGGTAGTTCAAACAAGACAAATTACAAATTCCAACTAAAATTGAAGCGCAAATTTGAATAGTGAGCAAACCAACCACTGGAACAACTTGCTAAGGGCTGCAATACATTTTGTATCATTGGAATTTTTAAATTCAGCATTGGATTTATCTTTCCTAAAAAAAAAAAAAGAAAAAAAGACCAAAAAAAAGCACTCTGGTTTATGAATTTGGAATCAGAATGAGTAACACGAATATCTGTGCTTTGTGTTACACATGTCACACTAGACAGTCGCTAGGGTCCTTTCTGCCCTTAAAAAAATCTATGAATCTTTTTCTCCATACTGACTTCAGGGGATGAAATTGAGCCAAGAGAAATAGAGCCAGAATATAAAGTAAAACTGTCTAGCAGTGGCTTCCATTAATTTCTGGAATGGTCTCCCAAGAGGAGAAGTTGGAGGGGAGCTTACTAGTTTATTCAAAAGGAAGATGGCAAATTTAAAGGAAGAAATACCTCAACACTGAGACAGCAACCAGGGTAATAAGCTCAGGCTTCTTTTCTTACCCTGTTTTTTATACTGTTGGGCAATGAACCGAGCCACAGCTGGAAATGAAACATAGCGTCTTCAAAATCTGCTTTATTCCCCAAATCTGTCAATCCCAGATGTTTGTCTGTTGGAAGCTGACCTTTACAGGCTCTAGTGGTGCCCACTGTTCTCATCACGGCTTTATAGCTTAAATGCAGAACTGAAAGGTGAAGTTGGCCAAATACCTCCCTAGAAGAAACATGAGCAGCCATTGAGAGGATGCAAGGACACGAAGTCTTCTCTGCCTTATGCTGACTGGGGGTTTGTTTGAAACCTCTCCTTCTCATTATCCTGCTTTGTAATTCTTCACCTCCAACCCTGTCCCAGCCTTTTCCTTTTAGCATCTTTTTCCATGTGCTGCCCTCTCTTCCTTCCTGAGTACAGCCCATCTTTTAGAGGGACATTAAAGCAATGTGTCTGGTTTAGCCTGGTAGACCAATGCCTGAAGTGCATTGCTCTCACTTTGTATCTTGATAGGTGAACATTTTGGAGGAAGACAGGCTATTTCAGTTAAAAGTAAATATTCCCTCAAAAAGAGATAGATAAAATTTCTACAGTCGGCTTTCTCCAGTGGTCTTGCAGAATCTAGAAGAAGGAAGAGCCGAAACAGCTTTAAGATGGATCCTGATATTTTTATCATGTGATTACCTGCATTATCAAACAACTAGTGTGGCTGAGATTTTCAGGTTGTATGTTTCTCTGAAACGCACTCCTATTTCTGACTTTACATTGCATATTTCTCTACTTCAGGAGGTCTCTAGTGGCTGTGTATTTCTTATAGAGTATAAATCCATAAGTCTAATGCTGTCTGTCATATTTAGAAACTCATTCCTCTCATATTCATGACATGCAAACATCTGTCACTCAAACCTGCTCATAAATCCAACTTCACTAATAGGACTTCTGCATGTTCTTATTTATCAAGGAGCAGAATGGTGACCCTGGACATAGAAGTAAATGGCAGCAATGATGCCATTGCAGCTCATAAAGTGGTAAAACTTCTGGTGTACCAGAAAGCTGAAATTTCAAAATTGATTAAGAAATCCCCTGCATGTTAAAGGCAGTGTTTTGCAGTGAGAAGAAAATTAATTTCCCTTAAAAAACTGAAGAAGAAACAAACATTATCTCTTTTCCCAAACCCAGTTTATGACCACAAAGCCTAAAACATGTTCCGTTTTTTATGATCCCCACAGTATAAATTGCCAGACCTTTAGGTTTCTCTCTGCCTGTTTTTCTCTTGGAGGAGGAAAAAAAAAAGGGGGGAACAAAATTACATCTTAGAATAAAAGGCCATTTTTCTCGGGGGGGGGGGGGGGGGGGGAGGGGGGAAGTGTTGTTATAATCCATGATCAGGCTGTGACAGTTTTTATCTGAATTTTAGGGGTTCTGAGTATTGGTGGCTCTCCCCCAAAAGGAACAGGACACCTGTGAGTACAGGCTTGAGATTTTACCTGGGACTGAGATTTCCTGAATGAAATTTATTAAGTGCTGAGCAATACCTGTTATAACCCACAGATCCTGGTATTCTTTAACCCTGGTCTCCTGAGCCTGCTGAGCTCTGCTGACTTGTGCTCCAGGGGAAGTTACAGTGAGATCCTGGTATTCTTTAACCCTGGTCTCCTGAGCCTGCTGAGCTCTGCTGACTTGTGCTCCAGGGGAAGTTACAGTGGTTTAGTTCTGCAGCTAATTGACCGAGGCTATAGTATTAACTTGCTGTTGATGAGATTTAATTGAAAGTGCAGGGCTTGCTGCACTAACAGCATGTTCTGAGCGTAAGTAGAGTGCTCACCACAGCCAACTGCATTGTGGGCTAATGCCGTCTCTCCTTCTATCCAAAGCTAAAACCCCATGGTCTTTATGAACAACAAGAAAATCCAAACAGCACGGAGTAATACCTTGGGATGGGGCATGGGGAGGCTATTGTCTTTGTGTGTGTGGATGTATTTTTACTCCCTTTCAGAGCACGTTCAAGTCACTTCAGTGTGGCAGGTTGGTAGGTCACCTTGTTCACCAGACCCCAGCATTAGGATTGGATTTGTCTCCAGCTGAGAATCAGTGTAACTCAATAGCCATCAGACAGTGGTGTCACTTAGGTGTGGTCTTGAATATTTTTCTGTCTCTTTTCTGGAGAAAAGAATCTGAGGGTTTAGATACCAACAAGCCTGCAAGAGTCAGCTTATTCAGGCTCCCTGCCCAGGAGCTTTGTTCTGCGGGGACATACTGGGTTTGCTGCATGGTAACTCCGGAGTTCCTGCCCTGTGCAGTCAAAATGTATGTGATTTACATCATCTCAGTGGGGGTGAAGCTCCTCAGGGAATAGGGTGTTGCAATGTGGAGTACAGCAATGCCAAAATATTTTAAAAGTCTGAGCTTTAGCCAATTACTTTTCAAGGGCAGGGTATTCTCAACTTGCTTCCAGTGTCTCTGCAGCAAGCACATCTCTGACTCATCAAAATCTTCCCAAAGCCGAATTGATTTCTTTTTCTTGCTTTTTTTTCATTCCTCTTTGGCCACTGAAGTCAAACAAACAAACATGATTTCCCCTCCCAGCAGGCAGTATATGATCGCTGTGTGGGAGCTCCATGGTTTGGAAGGTGACTTTCATCTAAGGTGGCTTTTGTCCATAATGCCAGGGACCTGTTTTGCAGAGCTTCCCCAGGGCGCCCAGGACAGTTAGAGCAGAGCCAGGAAGGATTCCCTGCAATCACACACCTCAGGTCTCTTGTTGCTAAGTTTTGTGTAACACACATCCATCCTGAGTCTTGCCCCACATGTCCTGGCACCTCTGGTGGTATTTTGGGGATTGATCTAAATGCAGCCTGCTCAACCTTAATCTTTCTATTTTCTGAAGTAACACAGTGAAAAGCTGACAGCTTCTGGTAATCCACACTACATTTTACCATCCTTCTTGAATGCAAAGATAAGGAAATTAAGGCATTGATCATATCAGAGTTCCCTAAAGCTGTGCACGCTTCTCTTGGTCCTTTTTCACAGGGTATCCCACTAGTCTCCTCAGAAATAAGAGATCCATCTCTGAAAGTATGTGGTGCTTGCAAAAATAGAAAACAATGTCTTTTTCGTATTTAGTTTGACTTCTTGGAATTTATTCTGTGGTTCAGTCTGAACCTTGAGCATGCTTAGAAGTGGGTTCCTACCACTAAAGCTTAGAAGCAGAGCTGGAATCTAAAGCTTGTATGTAAGAAACAAGGTGCGACAATTTCAAAGCATGAGTTAAATTTAGATTCATATTTAAAGTATCCCAAAATGTTAGCTTATGAAATATTTCCCTTTACATTTTGTCCCTATGCACTATATATATTACAAAAGGCTATCTGCTTAATCATGTAGAATTCTATTTTCAGCTCAGGAAACCTTACGTTTTTATTTTCCTGATTATACCAGCACTGATCACAAATCTATTTCATGATTTGCTTAAAATGATGCTGTGCTTCAGTTTCTGGACAGTAAGAAAATGCTCGCAACATTAATGCCTCAGAGACTAAAGAAGGGAAAGGACCATGGAGGGAAGGATAGGAAGGCAAGGATAAGGAGACTAAGGAAGGGAAGAGTTATGGAGGTAAAATTTTGCTGATAGTTCTAAAAAGCAGGTCCCTTCCAAACAAGAGTGAAGAGCACTGGTAGTGAGAAGAACATGCCCTTCTTTTTTCCACCTACTTGCCTAGTGGCAGGTTGATAGAGTTTTTCATCCTCCAGCTGTAAATCAGAAGTCATATACTAGTGCATACTGGCACAAAAATCACTTAAAAAGAAAATAATAATCCTATTTGCTAGGCTAATTAACAGTGAGCAATATTATTCTGTGCTTTATACTTTCATCAAAATTCTTTATCACATAGTAGTATGGACAGAAAATATATTTCAATTATACAGCTATGTATGTCTTTTATATTAGGTGGAAATGTTTTAATAGACATTTCAGTTATCCATTTATTGATCTTAATGTATTTTTAATAATCAGGCACCCACCTCTACTAAGTGAGATATATCTGCTTTTCCCTAGCTGAGTCCTACAAAGTAATAATAATTCTTTCTTTCTTCCAATAAGTAGTATATGGTGGGCTTCTGTTTTGTGGGCAACATGTGCTGTGAGTTGCCTTTTAATTTGTGAGATTAATGTTTGCTCACAAAGGGAGAGCTGAATGTGGGTAGCCCAATTTGGCTGTAATCTGTAGGAGAAACAAGGTCAGAGAGAAATGTTGACCCAGGAATTTTTTGCTCTTTCATGCGCTGTTTGAGCCCTGGTTTTGGCAGAGAGAAATCTGAAGTGGAAGACAGTCCTTTAAGATAAAAGTGTTGTTCCTTACTTCTGCCCCCAAAGGAGACTTCCCGGAAATTTTAAAGAAAATGAAAAAAAAAAAGAAAAAAAAAAGTTCATTAACCTGTGTGAATCTGGCTGGACCTGCTTTATTGTGGTTGCTATAGGAGGCCACAATCCTCTATAGAATCTCTAAGGATCTATCTGAAGATCCTTACTTGGGAACGGTGACATCCTATGTCTGGGCTATTTTGAGTAACATAACACTTTTCAGTGTTTGTGATTACACATACTTAATTTAGATAACTGAATGTGGGAGGATTTGCTTCTCATCCATTCTGACTGTGCTTCCTCCACCCATGGGGACTCACTGATTTCTGATTTCAAATGCTTTGTGTCCCAGTAATCCTACAGGGATGGCATATGGACCAAAATATACCTCCCATGAAGTGGACATGTACACACCACAAGCATTTCTACTCACTTGCAAAAGGATTAAAAATCAGTGAGGAATTTTCTCTTAGCTGTCTGATGTAGATGGGGATGATCACTAAATTCTGCATTATTTTTCAGTGTAGATATTTTGGTCATTTGAACACTGAGATAACAGGGAACCTTCATCCTGTGATAATCTGTCTTGCTCCAGCAGTTACCATTAAATTTTGCATCTTGTTCTCTTTGTTGGTCAATGGGAATCATAATTTCTGTTTTGTATTTTCAGATAACTGGCTCTGTGAAAGGGCTATGGACGGATGGTGGTTATTTCCTATGATAGGGTTCTCGAAGCTGATATCCTTTCTCCTGGTGAAACTAGGACCTGATTGTGTTGAAATATCTTTGAAAATACCTTTGATAGTAGAGGTAAGGACATATTTCCAAGAGTCCCAACATGGGACACTAGCAAATGAAAACAAAAAAGTGATGAGATTTCATGTACAAAGGCAAAACACAATAAGAAAACCAGCCAAAGAAGGTATTAACTTATTCACACAGGAGAGAGGAAACCCAAGGAACAGTAACAGTAAAGAAAATAGTGAAAGGAAAATGCCTGTGTGTCTTCCACTTTCACCTTGGCAGACAGTGAGCAGTGAGTGGAGCCAAGGAGGAAATGAAGGAAATTGTAGGTGCAAATGACAAACTCAATATCAGATAAAATATTGGAGATGTTAGAAGTGCTGAGCGTGAAGCTGGAGGGTGGTAAAAGACATGAAAGGTCCTTTGAGTAGCACAGCAACCAAGACAGTAGTAACTGTAACAGCTTTTGAATGTAGTGAATTTGCTTAAGTAGATGGAGACACTGTTTCTTGTTATTACTTTTTGCCCCCTTCATTTTCGAGAATAATGAGGACAAAAAAATGACAGGAAAAACACTTAATCACTTTATCACAGAGAAAGGAGATGTCCCTTTGCAGTATCTTTCACCTGCTCAGTTCCAACCTGGAGGTTGCTGTCAAGTATTTTTGGTCTGTAGTCATGCATCTTTAAACAGGGAGTGATTCATCAGGAGAGCAGGGAGGCTGCGACCATCCTTTGCCCTCTGTAAACCCACTGGATAACCACCATGCCACTGGAAATCGTGCGTCCATCCTGAGGGGGTAGCACCATCCCCAGAGGGGCTCCAGGGAAATGAGAGATCTTCCATTTGCAACCCAGAGCACTTCCATTCAGGAAGATGAGGGAAACAGCCTATTTTTCACTCCCACCAACTCAGTACTGTTAAGTTGACACACCTGTCATCTACCCTAGCAGCAGTATACTGCAAGCAGTTGTCTTTCCTAAGCCTGTCATCTCCTAGTTTGTATCAGTTTCAGTCACATACTGATTATTATTACAGGGCAGAATCTATTCTTTCCCATGCTGATATTTTATGGAGCATTGACATGCTTTGCCACCTCAGTGCAGGACTGGCTCATGAGGCAGGGAGTTAATATCCTCATTTATACTTACACGAAGCTGGGGATACATTTCTCTTCACAGAAATATGCCAGCAGGGTGTAAAAAGGATAATTTTCCTACACAACAAAAAAATGATCTTTCATTGTTCTGTGAACTTGGGGTTCTGGATGCAGAATGTGACAACACGTTCTTGCAAATTGAAAAAAACCAAGCTCCAAAGAACTTGATTTCATCTCATACTAGGGAGAAATAAAAGCTAGTGCCCCTTATATAATGAGTTGACCCACAAGTGCAAGGCAAAAGGTGGGAGCACCACTACATGCATCTATAAAACAGACTGTTTTATTAGTGAACTGTCATAGTAGTGGTCATAAAGATGCTTACAGAGGGGAAACAGCCTGTGGTACTTGGTAATACACTAAATTAAGAACTGAGAAACATGCAATCCATTCTTAACTCTTCCAGTTTGTGTGGCTTTGGCATATTTGCTTCCTTCCTTTACCCTGTGTCCCTCTCTCTCAGCAAGTTGCTTTGTAAACTCCAGGTTCACCAAACACGATACAAAAGATATGCAATCCCATTGATGAACTCCACTTTATGCTATAATATACGTAATAATGGAATTGAAAGGATAATCATGCCTTTGTGTTAATCCTGTTGTAAGAAAAATCTGTAATCTCCCAGAGCAGAATGTATAGGCTATTAACTTGTTCCTGCACCAGTCATTTGACAGCAGGCCATGAAGCATTAACAAATAGATATATTTCTCATGGTTTTCCGATTAGTTTTCCCAAACTTATTAAAAAAATACATCTGCATGAGCAGAGGTGAAAGTTTTAAAACTATAAAACTTTCAGATCTATAAAACCGACACATTTATAATTGAATATTTCTACGGCACTTGTTCCTTTATTATGTGGGTATAATAAAGATGACATGATGTAATGTCTGTATATAGTTGTGGAAGCATTTGTGTATGTGTCTGTGTGTATGTTAAGCGTACTAGTACATTTCTAGAGCATGGCAACACTGTGCAGTTAGCTGTCACTGTGCCTGTGAGCGTCCTGTGGATTTAGGGATGCTAGCTGGTGCTGGTGAGCCTCTGCAGGACACTTCAGACACAACAGAAGACCTTCACTGTGAGGCGGCCTCCACTGGTTGTGAAGGATAATCTTAAAATAAGCACTGTGGGCTGGGGTGGGAGGCAAGCAATGAGGTACAAGAAGTATCTTGCAGTGACAGGCACCTGACTGCATTCAGGATCCCTTCAGACAGGGCTGAGAAATGGCCTAAATCTGCAGCCCAGGCAGTGTTATCTGGCATCCTGGAGTACTCATTAGGTCATGAAACAGAAGGCAGGTATCACAGCATATATGATTTTGGGAAATGGAGGTATACAGACAGACTGAGACTGAAGGTGGCAAGGTGTATTAACAACCAAGTTCTGTATCAGCACATGTATTGGTTACTGGATATGAGAGTGGTACTTAGAAATGCATTTATACTTTGATAAAACATATACTTGGCTTGCTTTGGTGACACAAGTAACTTCCACCCTCTGTCCCTTGGGGCCACTGCCTATCTGGTTGTTTTTCAGTTGAACCAGTTTTCCATTCTGGTTCTCCTCCTGGCCTCACAAATTCTTGTGCTGGCATCGTGGATGGCACGCAGCAGGAGTAAGAGCAAGCAGACAGGCATGGAGAAGGGCTATGAAAAGTTGCTTAAGCACTACTGACACCAACTTGTAACCATTGCTAGAGGAGAGATTGAAACGGCCTCTTTTGGTGCAGTGGGAACTCGCCATTAGGGTTTGTTATTTCTGTGCCACTTAAAAAGTTGTCTGTGTCCAGGTTAGGAAGATATTTTTGATGAGCTCTTCAGAATTCAAAGCATTACAAGTGAGGACCCTTCACTTTCTGCAGTTATGGACTTGTTTTCTGTTTTGACAATACTAGCAATGCCATCCTCTGTATTTTGAGTATCAGCTGTTCCCTGAGTTCATGTTAACGTCACTGTCAGCTCTGCCAACACCTCCTTACCTTTGGAAGACCGCTAGAAACTGAGCTGCCTACTGCTAGCACTTCTTTCAGAAGACCAGACTCTTTCTCCTAGGTGATTAGTGTCTGTATTTTCCTTTCCAAGATAAATGTATGTCAAACTGGCAACCTAAGAAAGAAGTCTATCAAATTCTTACTGAAATCCATGCCTTTGCGGCTAATGATGTTTGGAAGAATGTCACCTTGCTAGAATTGGCTCTGTGTTGACTTTTTCTTTTCTGTTGGGAATGGGCTGCATTCTAATTTAAGAACCTTTATAATTTCCTTAGCTGTCATCCCAAATGGTCCCTTTCAAATGCTGTGATCAATGTGAACCTCCTCTTTCCAATAAAGGAAGTTCTGAACACAGGGGTGCCAACTAGAATGGATGAACAAGAAATCACAAAGCACTGAAAAAAAAAACCAAAAAGCAAAAGCAAAAGAAACCCCAGTCTCATTATACAGCTACGGTAATCTGTGGCACATGTGGTCTCTTCTAATTACTGACTAACATAGAAGCTTATTTATGGATGGACTGGAGATAGCAACTGCTTACCGTCACTGCTTTAGCAATTGTAAAACTAATTATACCCCTCCCTAAATGCAAATAATTAACAGCAAGTATCTTCTCAGCTTTTTATTCATCTGTTTATCATTTTGGAAACAACTGGTTTATCTGGGCATGGGCACATCTGAGCAGGAAAAACAGGCAATAATTACAAAAATCACAGATGTTCCAAACAGTCGGCACCAGAGGAATTTCTCCCTGGAAATCTGCAGAGGTTTTGCCCCTATTTTTTACAGCATCTGTTAGAACAGTTGGATTTCCCAGGCATAATGCCCATTGCAAGGTCTCTGAAAATATGCTTCTGGGGTAGGATTCCATTCCATATTAAGACACATTCTTTGAGGTGTCTGCATATCTAGGTGTTCACTGGGTTCCTCTCAGTCAGTGGAGATGTAGTCACTACAGGGAGTAGAGTAAAGAGAGCTAGCTGTTCAGGTATATCTATGAATATAGGTATAAACTTCAGAGAGAGATGGCAGCTTTCCATACTCAACAGATGTTATTGGCTAAAGCCCCATCAGCTCTAATGGAAATATAAGTTCTTGGTTCATGTGTCAACACAGTTCTGTTGGAAGTAAAGGCATTTGAGATGTTAGGGTATTCAAGACACCCGCAAGCAGCTGGTACACATCCAGATGTGGACCGTCCTGCAGCAGCAGTCCAGGAAAGACAGCACAGAACAGCTGAAATGACTCCACCTGGGACCAAATTTGACCTCTAATCTGGAACTGAATAACCCATTGAGGATTTTACCATCATGGCCTTTGTGACGATCCTTGACTCGAAATGGCATTCACCTAAACACCTACATGTAGAGGTTTGCTTCTTAAGCTGGACATCCTCTCCTCTCTCTGGAATCGATGGACAGAAGAGGTATTTTGAGAATATATTTTATACATCCTACTCTGAAGAAATACTTTAAAATTGCATAAATCATAACCTGGAAGTACCTGTTTCTCTCCAGGGTTTTTAAACATAGTCACTTTGAAACTCAAGATGATTTTCATCTCACCAGCTTAATGAAGCATTTATAACTGCACCCAGTGCCCAGGTTCCCATTAAATCAGTGTCGTTCTTGTAAGTGCAGTCAGTCAGGTGTGATCCATCAATTCATCCACAAAGAGAGGTATCCACTCAGGATGCGGCAAAACATTTCCCAAACTCCAAGGGTGATACTGAGCAGGTTTCATTGGCTGTAAAGAGAGAAGGTCTCTCACATTGTATAGATTGTGCCGAGTCTTACAAATTTTGCTCCACACATCAAGAGCAACTGATTTCTACTCGTGTCACAGGAAGTTTTAATGCTCTTAAGCAGGTGTTAGGAGCCTAAATACTCTATAGAGAGCTAAAGGTGGCCTCTCCAATCTCTGCCATTGATCAACAAATTACAGTGTCTAGCTAGAGAGTGAATCCCTTAATTTAAAGAAGAGACTGGGTTTTACATTCAGAATGAGAAAAAACTTCAGGTCTTTGCTTATCCAGTAAAAATATATATGGTTTTCTTTCTTCTTGATTTTTGGTGGGTTTTTTTTGTTTGGCTGGTTGGTTGTTGGTAGGTTTTTTTAGGATCCAAATACTCTTTGGAATCAGGTGCTTCAGGCAGGCATCAAATTGAAAAATAACAGTTCTTTAACCTTCTAGTCAAAGCACTTGGATTGCAAGAGATTTCCACTGTACATTGTCTTGGAGAAACAAACAAACGAACATTTGTGGAAACATTTGTTGTGGTTCATCAGGGCTGAGCACGTTAATGATTACATATGCGTTTCAAAGAGTAATTTGTGTCTGAATGGGTCATTGCAAAGGACTCATACAGGAGCATGGGTAGGAGAGGTTGAAGAGGGAGGGCTATCTGTGCCACTTGTGCAGAAGGAGAGGGTTAGACCAGAAGGTGCTGCTGGATTTGTCCTGCAATTTTTGGATTGCATGGAGGGTTTTCCAGCTTGGCAGGCAGGCAGCCCACACCCAGCTGGGTTTACCAAACACAGAATGCTGCGTTGATAAACTGCATAGCATGCCTCTGGGAATGGCTCTAAGGTGCTTGCAGCTGTAGGAGCTCTTGGAGAACCCTTTGAAGTCAGAGAGTTTAGAAAGAAGTGGTGTGTCCACTGCTTTTGTCTATGAGAAACAAAAGCCTAGACCAGCTCGGGTGTGTGACCATGGAGGAGTAGGAGATGCTTGCTCACTCTCTGCCATGTAGAAGCTCTGGGAAGGGAGCAAGAATGGTTTGGAAAGTTGTCCAGCAGGACACTGGGGAGAGATACAGCATATTAAAAAACACTGGGGGTTTTGGAAGGGGAAAGGAAAAATAACTAATTTATTTAAAAGAGCTAACTACTTGTCCCATGATAAAATTTGATGCTTTCAGCTGACATCCTCATCTTCTAAAAACATTCCGATTGGTGACACATACTTGGACAATTTGCTTTGAAAAGCAGGAAGTATCATGTGCAATAGTAAATTGCAATCATGATCCCTGCAAATTAACAGTGACTCAGAATTCACACTAAAGGTGGCCTTTAGTGATAGGTACCAATTCCATCCAATCCTGGAGACAGTGTTGTGTCATTTTTTTCTTGCGCTGCTAATTTAGATTAATGCTTTTTATTGTTGGTTGTCAGCTTTGACTGATTGAATCATAAAGTTACATTTCATTTCCCCTCTTTCATCATGGCACTTGGTGAGGAAAAATAAAAATGAATTCACATGTTTAATTGCAGCACAGAAATTATTTTTTCTTTTGCTCTGATTTCAAGAACAAGCACAGCGAGCTGTGTAAAAGCACTGATTGAGTTAGTGATTGTGTTAGTGTAAATTCTCTAATTGTTTTTTCTGTCTGTGGTTAGTAGTTCAAACAGAAGTTGTTTTTCATTGACAGTTTATCACTTTCTAGGATTCTGTCAATATCTGCAGAAAGAACAGTCATATTCTTGCAAACAGATTTTTCCATTACCTCAGCTTCAGTTCTTTCTTTGAATTAATTTCTTTCTTCTGTATAATCTTAATCTCACTCTCTCTGACCTACCCACAGAGAAGGGAAGAAAGCCTGAGGAAGAGAGCAGGTGTAAGAAGTCAGTGCATGTGCAGATTTAATTGGATACAAGGAAGAATGTCAGTTCTAGAAGCTGATCAATCCATCAGTGTTGGCAAACACCCTTATGGACTTACAAAAAGGATGAAAAATGGGCAGCACAGGAATGTCCTTTCTAGACTTTTTCTAGCTGAGCAGGGAAACAGATCCGCTCTTCTCTCCTGCACTTCAAAATGTCATTTTAGTAGATGTTGTAATGCTAAAGGACACCAGTCGTGTTTGAGCTGGTCAGTCACAGACTCCTGGATGCTACAGGGGATCTAGTCCAGTGAAAAAGCCAGTTAAACTGCTTGAGGTAATGAAGGAGCTTCAGACCCTGAAACCACGGTCCATAGCATCGGGCTGTAGGGAAGTCAGAATACATTAACCGGAGCGAGGTGTGCTTCCTGCAGAAAAGTGGAGAAGTTATTTCAGGTCTGCAGACTGTAGGGCTTCTGAAAACAGGAGAGCTAAGAAGAGGACTAGCAAGGGGATAGTAAGAGGAAATTTGCGAAGGATAAAAATCCATAAACTGACAGGCTTTCTGATTTCTGGCAGTGATTTTTGACCAAGGACACTACTTGCTTTGGTTTATTGCTACACTGCTCAGGAAAAACACAGCCTGGGTGCATGTTTTTTAAAATAGAAGAGTATACACTGAAGAGAGTACCAGTCTCATATCGCTGGTGATTTTATTTTTCTCTCAGTGCAAATGAACCTCCAGCATGCCAGATAATGAATCATAGTCCAAAACAAAAGGAAAATAGATCTTCTGGGCTGGGCAGATCCATTCACAATAAAGCTATTTTTTCAAGATGCCAAATGCCATCAAAATGAGCCCATCCCCTGATCTTCTTGAAGTACTTGAGGCCAGGATTAATATCTATGCTGATCCAACCTGGGTGTTCCTAAATCCCATTTCTAAAAGTCTTTTTTAAAAGAAAAATGTATTGTAACTATCTAATTAAAAAAAAATAAGAAACAACAACAAAAAAAACCCCAAACAACAAACAACAACAAAAAAACCCCCAAAAACCAAAACAACCAACAAAAAAACCCCCAAACCAAAACCCCCCAAAAACGAACACTGAACAATAGTGCCTGAACAGATTTGGACAGCCTTGCAATGGAGACATTGTAAGCTAATCATTGCCTACTCTGGATTCCTTGAGAGCCCTTGCACTAGCAGCCACTAGACATACCTGAAATGCTAAATTAACAATTTCCTCATTTCATGGTAACCTACTTTCTGTTAACTCTTTCTATTTGTTTTCTTCTTCCTGAAGTTAATTTAGTGCTGGTAAACATTGTTGTAACAGTCAACATAACAAAACACACTGTCTGTTGTGTCTAAGCACATGAGAGGCTCTGCTAATTATGCAGAGCTGTGCAGTAATTGTATAAACAATTGTAAGAGCAGGCTTGACGTTATTGGGTGCTGAAGCAAGAAGTGATGAGCCTGTAAGTGCTGTCCAATGGGACAGGTAACAAGACATGGCATGACGTGGGATATGCTCCTTCCTCTTTTCAGTTCTGAAGAATTAAGTGTGATTTCTGAGAGTTTAAATCTCTTCTTTTCTTGCTTTATAAGTGCAGAAAAATCTATTGCAGCTCTTAAAGGCAAAGAAGCATATTCCCATCTACTTCAACCAATGGGTGACAAGTTTTCAGGACAGGGAAGGGTTTGTCCAGGAGTTCAAAGCCCCAACAGCTTTCTCCAGTGCATTTTTTTAATCTCCTTAGAAGACAGTTTCTCATGCTTTGGGTTTTTTTCTCTGCAATCAGGGTCACTTTTGTCTCTGGTCAATGAGTTTTGCTGTTACTGAAAGGCAAGCCATCAAACCTGTCTGGTGTATTTTCTCCATAAAAAGTGAGCTTGTGGTTTTCAGAGTGCAAGCCTTAAATCAGTATTTTGCTAAAAGTCCACTGGCAAGAGCATTCTGGAAAGTTTAGAGGTGAAAACGGTAGCTACCTATAAAGTTATTTTGTGAACTCAAGTTGATATAAGGCAAATAATTCAGGAAAGGATTAGGCACTTACATGAATATGAATAACATCAGCAATTGCACTGGCAAAGAGAAAATTTATAGAGGTTATCAATCCTTATGCTTCAGAGCATGGGGCCATTTCTGGGAAGAAATATTTTCTTGCCTATATAGCCCTTAATCCTCAGAGGCCTCAGTGTATGACACCAGCCTTTAAAGCATCTCTGAGCGACTTGCAGTGAGAGGCACAACAAAACTCAGGGTGAGGTGGGATGAGTCTCTTTAGGAAGTTAGAAAGGCAGAAGGTCTGGCAATTCCCACCGATCTCCACTGGATCTGGAGCAGGGACTTAACAGTTTGGCTGTTTTTCTAGGAAACACTAAAATGTGAATTGTTGTTGCTGGCTGAAAGGCAATAACTCTTTTTTTAAAGTGTTGGTGGAGGTCTCTGCCAGGTTTCTCTCAGAGTTAAATACCGGAAACCCTTTCACTTCCCACCTTTGGCCTGGTGAGGATTTTGCTGAGTCACCACTAAATCATGAACCGTTGGGAGGAAAGTCATCCCTTGCTCCAGCTGTACACACTGACACCTGAATTACGAGCTCCACATCCAGATACTGGCTCCTTCTGTCCTCCTCTCGCCCCGGCAAGGTTACACTCCCTGGGGAAACAAAGAGTCACTAGCAGTTTGCGCAACTGTGGTGTTAAATCAGTGCAACAAAATTTATGGAAAGACTAAGAGAAGCAAGTTTATACTGTAATGACACTCTAAATAGTCATTTTTTGTTGCCTTTTGAGAAAGGCAGAGAAATAGGATTTATCTTGGGTGTAGCTGCCAAACTATGTACAGCTGTGCTGGGAGTTTGTCCCTGTGGTGCTGTCTCTACTTGACTGAGGGGGTCTGATCTTCAAATAGTTTAAAGTACTTGTTTCCCAGCCCAAATGATAAAATAGAGCTTTAGGCTCTGGATGTCCTCCAGGTTTCCAGTAGGAGTATTTAATTGCCAAAAATACAATATGACCTTGTGCTTGCCAAACCTCATTTGCCTTGATGTCCTGAACGCAAAATCCTGGATTTCATCAGGAGATTCTTACCCAATATGGGAGACAGTGAAGCCAAGGGACTTGTTTTTAATTCAAACCCTCTTAAGCACAGCATCATATCATGGTGAAACCACAAGCTGAAATGAAGACTGACAGTTTAATTTCTTGAAGTACTGGAAAAGAAAAGACATCTGCCATTATGGCTACTGGCTTCCACAAGCTGATGGTAATAGACTGTGAGGATCTTTACAGCTAAAGAAATTAATCCTTTTTTTCTCCCCAATATACCTGTCACTTTCTTTATGAGAAAGTATGGTTTTTACAACCTACAACATGGTTATTTTGTCTCCCAATCCCTTCTTTGCCTGATTCTAGCCTCTGCTCTCCATGGATTTTACAAATTTGCTAGTCTAGTCTACCTTGTGATGAAGCAGAAGGGAGTTTAGCCAACAAAAACAAAGACTTGCAAAGGTTTGCTCAAAACTTTGTTTTGTTTTACATAATCATGTCTTAGCTGAATATGAACAGGAGATTTTTAAATAATAATAACACCAACACCAATAATAACAATACTACTACTACTAATATAACAGCAACAACCCAGTAATAATCCTAATAATCCTTCTCCACATGACATGGCATTTCATAAATGGCTGTTTTCTTCCTTGACTTAATGAAAACTTCTGGTATCTAGAATCTGTGACAGAAAATCACCTGAAAGGCAAAAATAGAGGGGGATGAAATTTGAGATCAGAAAAATTAACTGGGAATTTCATAAGCAGCAGAGCCAGAGCAGTCAGGTTATGTGTGGTTTTCTACTTGTTGCCTCTCCTACCAGAAGAGCAGCAGCTGCCTTTACCCATCTCTGTGTGCCTGTGGCTTCCTCAGATCCCTGCCCGTGCTGGCTTGCCAGCCCTCCTTCCCAGCCAGGGTGTGCAGCAGCTGGGGGCTTCCTGCCCCTCTTCGGATGAAGTCAGTCCTTCACATCTCACTTCTATACCCAGGCAGTTCAGTGGAATTAAAACATGATAGTTCCTGGGACTTATCTCCCTCTTTCAAATGTGGTTGAAATTGGCAAGTGTGTTCAGAAGTAATTAAGGGAGGAATGACAAACAGTTTGACAAGGTACTTTACTATCTTAGGAAATCAAGCCAAAAAGAAAAAAAAAAAAAAAAAAAAGGGGTGGTGGTGGTGTGGGTGTGGTGGAATTGTCATGTAAAAATCATATATTTTTAAAAAAGAAATCCTTCCTTTGTTCCTTTGAGCATCAAAGATTAGCAAAGGCTGGAGGAATATTAGACTCCAATTTAAATTTCAGCTCTTTCGCTAGCAGTTTACTATTGACATGCCAATTATTTTGGTCTTTTTAATTACCTCTCCTTTTGGGCTCTGGTACAATATTTATTTATTGCTTCTAAAGAAAAAAAGTGGAACATAGAACTTAATGGAAATAAAACTGGCTTTCCATGGAAAGAAAAAACCCATAAGCATGATTTTGTCCAAAATTTGAAGTTTGGGTATTTTTAAGGTTTGCCATTAGTGTGTATGTGTGGAGGGGTGTGTTTCTTCTGGTTTTTTCCCATCTGGCAAACAATGGGAAAGTAAGTGTTTTCTAATATATGCTAGTTCCTTCCTGATCAATACATTATTTGTAGGCTTTTCTGTCAATCAGGCTCATTTGTATAGCATTTTTACTTGTTTGCTGGAGAACTGAAAGTGCAAAGAGCAGCGTCTGAGACAGCCCAGGGTGTGTACGTGTATAATTCTTCAGACAGATGTAACATCCAAAAAAAAAGTCACAACAGTCCTCAGACAGAAGGAAGAGGAAAAGGCTTTGCTGCTTAAGGGTTTGACCATAGGACAGAAGACCTCGGTACCATAGTACATAAAATGCAACAAACATTGATGGATTCTCACACTCCCTGTCCATGTAAATGCGGAAGTACGGAGGTTGCAAATTGGTCGTGAAGTGCAGGAGAGATGGAATAGAAGAGATCTGGCTTCAGCCACAGACTGTAGGATCATCTTTCCTACAACACTTTTGTAACATAATGTGTGTGGGTACTTGACTTACATGCTGGGAATTGGAGAGCTACAGATCTACAGATTGATCTAAGAAGCAGAGCATCTGTATATTGAGGCTATAACCTTTCATATTCTGTATGGGTTGAGAGAAGAGGATTTTCATGTACACTGTTTACTGGGTTACATGCAGAATACTTAAGCAAAGACAGACTGAGACCAGTACCACATGAAATTGTACACAGATAAAATTAGACTTTATGCTAGAACTTGTTTGCCTGACATTTTCTTCCCCCGTACCGAAACAGTCAAATGTTTGCCTGGAGTACTGAAGAAGTGGGGTCTCTCTCAGGAATTCCTCATGAGCTTTCTGATAGACTAAGAGGAAATCTCCTAAAATCTAGTGCTGACATGAGATGTTGCAGAATCAGAGACAACAAATGCAACATTTTTGCTGCAATGCAGGACCTTTGAGCTGTTTTACTTAGCAATTCTATAAAACTGGATGCCCAAGGTTTATTTATTTTTGTCTTTCTGCCTGAGCTGCAACAGTATTTTAAAGTGTTCTGTTGTGAAAAAGCAACGTTAGGAAAACATTCTGCTAACACTAAATTTCAAAACTTTTGACCACTTCTTCATTTTAGAACTGTATTGGGTATTGTTGTTTTTAAAATTCCTGGGGATGAAAGAATAGCACGCAGTATCTTGAACCGTTTTAATAATGTATGACTGATGACTAGACACATAGATCTTTTTGTAGTTCTTTAATTGAATTTATTTTTTTTAATTAGACCATGTCTTTGAACAATATCCAAAATCACAGTTTCAATCTTTACCAAGAGACAATTTCCTCTCCTTGCACTGTTGGTGTCTTTCTGTCTCCAGCAATAAATAAATAAATACCAGTAACCTAACTTTTTATTATGTTGCAGTGGTACACTGAAATCAGAACATCCTAGAGCCACAAAGCTGAGTGAATCAATGGACATTTGCAGGGGGCAGTGAGGTTCTAGCATTTTCTTCTGTGTCTCTTCCCTTCCATATGTAAATTTATCTATAATCAAACTGCCTCCAACAGAATTTTGTAAGGAAGCAGACAAGTTAAACTCATGCCCGTAGGGTTCTTTATAGAAATTATGATGTGCCTGTTGGGACTCCTGTAACAAAAGAGGAGGAAGGAGAAACTCTTGCCTTTTTCTTTCATAATGAGTCCTTATTGGATCATAGGCAAAACTGAATTCAAGATCTTCAACTACAGAATTAGAGGTATAACTATTATGGGGCAAACAGCTGTAAACCCACACATATATTTTATACAGACTAGCATTTGGGAAGGTGTAAAAGTCCTATATTCAAACCCACCCATTTTCACAGCTTCTAACTTCTGTTATCAGAAATGAGACTATTAACATTGGAAAATCAGAGAAACAGGGGAATCATTAACATGCATATACTTTATATATCAACATGCATGGTGTGTGTGTATTTATATTTATACGTATCATATGTGTAGAGTTTATATGTGTGTGTATATATATGCACACACAATGCTCAAAAAAGTAGTGTAGATGCTCTGCTATGGAAATGTAGGAGTCTGGGTATAATTTGTATCTTCAGATGGACCAAAGAGATTTTCCTGTTCATTTTGACTTCTGTACATCTGTATAACTGGGCTCCTACTGGACTGCCTCAAAGTGTGTATCCTTAAGAGCTGGTGAAATATTGATCTCTGTGGAAACACTAGTGGCACACATGGGATGTACAGCACTGGAGATAAAATCCGGACAGAGGGGACCTTCAAAAGGCAGGGTAGAATGGAGTGGGGAATAGAAAACACTTATTATAGATGTGTACTTTGTTTCAGAGTTGAAACATTTTTGAAAGTTCAAACTGGGAGAAAGGGCAAGGTCACCAAAATTAATTGTGTAATGGTCTTCATGACTGCTTTTCATTGCGTCCATGGATGGTCCTTCAGTTTATACCTGAAATCTTCACCCACTCTGAACTGAATGGTAAAACAAGTAGTTAATTGCTCAAGTCTCCTTTTAGAGCTGTAAAAAAGATGACAGTGTTTCTGTCCTCAGGAGGTAGAAGTGAAGAGTAGAAATGTCTTAAAAATAATTGCTTGTAGTCAGTATAGTTTGATGTTGAGCTGCAATAATTGCAAAGGTTTTCTGAGGAGCAGTCAGGTCTTAAGTATTTGTCTGTGCTGCCTTCCCAGGCTCTTTTGACCATTTTTTGGAGCTAAGTGCCCCCATGGCTGTAGTGGGTTCAAGTTGCTTTGGGTAGCAACTGGATCCAACCACCCTCCTTCAGGGTGACCAAATTAATCTTTTAGATAGAAAGAACTTCTATTACAGTGATTTTTGACATTTTCCTTGAGAAAATCCTTGTCCATACTTAGAACTGCTGAACTTCCAGGTCCCTGCATCTGTTTCCCATCCATCTGGGATCCATATGAGATTGTTTCTGTTGGTTCTGGCTCCTGTCAATGAACCAAAGACCTAGCACACTTCTTTCTTCTTCTCAGTTATTTTTACTGTCTCCTTTTTCAGATAAATAGCAGTGAAGGAAAGGTCTGTGGTGGCAGGAGAGGGACTGTTTTGCAAAGCAGTTGGGTATGGGTTTAAATATCTGTCTGTTCCATGTCCCAGGATATTATCTGTGCACTTTCTCCCTGTCCTTACTCAGATTTGCAATGTTCTTGTAGCAGGTGAAGTGCTGCTTTGTGGGCTGCCAGTCCCTGGAATGGCTAAATCAAAATGCTCTGGTGCATTGAATTTTGGCATTATTATTCAGTAAATCGTGTATCTTCCCCTCATCTGCTCCCTTGTGATACGTCCTGTTATTAAACAGCCGTTGCCTCTGACACCAGATGAATGCAGCCCCGACATCCAAGCAGAGAGAAGCACACCCAGGAACAGAGGTTGCCTCAGGAGCACGTGTCTCCAGACACACTAACAGTGCTGCATCCAGAGCTGTTTATCAAGTGCCAGAAGTGGCTCCTGAAGTGCTGTTGGATATGCTTCTACCTCCATTAGACTGTAAAGCAGAGAAAAAAACAAATCCTGGCAGCTGTAAGAGGTGGGCTGGGAGAGCAACAGCAGTACAGGCTAGAGATTCAATCCAGTAGTTATATACCAGTGCAAAATGCCCTTAGCTTTTTGGTGAATAATCCTCTGGTCCACGATGTTAATTCACTAGTTTGGAGATATTTCTCCAACCAACAAAGGTCATTCAATCTACTCATGTATTTCTCCAAAGCTTGGATCTGATTTTGGGTGGGGGCCTTGCCAACTTTCTGTAGCAAATCCACGGTACTTACAGAACTGTTTTATTTCAGTTGAGTCAACTTGTGCCATGCCCAGAGAGGTGCCCTCACCCGGGGGGAAAGAATACTTCATTCTTTAATATTTGTCAGAAAGGAAGGGCCTGCTCTGAACCTAATGGTTGATAGTCAGTTCAGGCTCTTCTACTCAATTTCCTCTGATGGTTGACTCAGCTCTGCAATGCCCTTTCACTCTGCATCCTACAGCATGCTTAGCTTAGGGGCTGCGGCTGTATTACCCTTTCAGAGCAAGCTATGATGTTTGTGGAAGTTTTTCAATCATGCTCTGAAGTCCTTTGGGATAGGTAACATTGGTTTATTAAGTACTTTTCTGATAAATACTTCATTTTTACATCTCTGTGACTAAAGAATACAGCTTGATGGTCTTGATGTTGGAATTAGTGGAGCAAGGCCTATACTCATTGATTATATTCAGTGATTAGAGAGGTGAAAGCCCAGCTAGAACTCAGACTGGCCACTGCTGTAAAAGATAATAAAAAATGTTTTTACAAATACATCACAAACAAAAGGAAGGTCAAGGAAAATAAGACATGCAAAAGTCTATGGAGCTAGATGGCATCCACCCAAGGGTGCTGAGGGAGCTGGTGGAAGTGCTCACCAAGCCACTCTCCATCATTTTTCGGCAGTCCTGGCTAACTGGGGAGGTTCTAGAAGACTGGAGGTTAGCCAATGGGACACCCATCTATAAGAAGGGTGGGAAGGAGGACCTAGGGAACTACAGGCCTGTCAGCCTGGGCTCGGTGCTGGGGAAGGTTATGGAGTAGATCATCCCGAGTGCCACCATGCAGCACGTGCAGGACAGCTGGGGGATCAGGCCCAGCCAGTGTGGGTCTATGAAAGGCAGGTCCTGCTTGACAAACCTGATCTCCTTTTACGACAAGGTTACCCCCCTAGCGGATGAAGGAAAGGCAGTGGATGGTGCCTACCTGGACCTTACTAAAGCCTCTGACACCATCTCCCACAACATCTCGTGGAGAAACTGGCTGCTCATGGCCTGGGTGGGTGTGCTTTGCGCTGGGTAACAAGCTGGCTGAATGGCTGAGCCCAAAGGGTGGTAGTAAATGGGGCTACATCCAGCTGGTGACTGGTCACGAGTGGTATTCCTCAGGGCTCAGTGCTGGGGCCAGTCCTGTTTAGTATCTTTCTCAATGATCTGAACAACGGGATCAAGTGCACCCTCAGCAAGTTTGCAGGTCACAACAAACTGGGCAGGAGGGAGCGCTGACCTGCCAGAGGGCAGGAAGGCTCTGCAGGGGGGTCTGGGCAGGCCGGGCCGGTGGGCCAAGGCCAATTGCATGGGGTTCAGCCAGGAGCAGTGCCGGGTCCTGCACGCGGGTCACAGCAACCCCACACGGCGCTACAGGCTGGGGCAGAGCGGCTGGGAAGCTGCCGGGCAGGAAAGGCCCTGGGGGTGCTGGCTGATGGCCGGCTGAACGTGAGCCAGCAGTGCCCAGGTGGCCAAGAAGGCCGACAGCATCCTGGCCTGTATCAGAGACAGTGTGGCCAGCAGGACCAGGGCAGTGCCCGTCCCCCTGTACTGGGCACTGGTGAGGCCGCACCTGGAACACCGTGTTCAGCTTTGGGCCCCTCACTTCCAGGGGGACACAGAGGTGCTGGAGCGTGTCCAGAGACGGGCAACGGAGCTGGGGAAGGGGCTGGAGCACAAGGCTGATGAGGAGCGGCTGAGGGAACTGGGGCTGTTCAGCCTGGCCAGGAGGAGGCTCAGGGGGGACCTTGTTGCTCTCTACAGCTCCCTGACAGGGGGTTGCAGGCAGGTGGGGGTCGGTCTCTTCCACGCAACAAGCAACAGGACAAAAGAGAAAGGTCTCAAGTTGCACCAGGGGAGGTTTAGATTGGATATTAGGAAAAATTTCTTCACTGAAAGGGTGGCCAAGTATTGGAACAGGCTGCCCAGGGCACTGGTGGAATCACCATCCCTGGAGATGTTTGAAAATGCATAGATGCAGTGCTTGGTGACATGGTTTAGTGATGGACTTGTCAGTCTTGGGTTAATGGTTGGACTTGATGATCTTAAAAGTCTTTTCCAACCTGAATGTTTCTATGATTCTATGATTCTGTGATTATATGGCAACCCAGCTCTTTGGTATTTATTAATCCTCTGCCCATTTCTTTGACATTGCAACCCTGCTGGCTGCCTTCCTTTTTGCATGGTCAGTCATCAGCCACTGAGCTGAGGTGGGCTCACACCTGGAAAACCCTTCCCTCAGACAGAAAAAAAATCTGAAAAGGGAAAAGGGGAGAAAGATGCAGACAAAAATGAATGAATACATTATTTGAACTCAAGATTTCAAAATCATCTCATTTTCCATCTTGGGATGTTGTGCAACACTTTTATAGGAACATCTATTGGCATACACCTGTGGAGGGCTGTGGGTTAAGTGTCTCTATGGCCTATTCCAGAGCTCAGAGAAAAGCCTGTGTAGAAACCCCCACTGAGTTTATTAAGCCAAGAATTATGTCTCTGCTAGGATAGCTGTGTTACAGCAATTTGCCTGTTGACACTTGGAGGAGGTGGAGCTGGTACAATTTGAGCCATTTTAAAAATAAAGTTGCTGTCCTTCATAAAAAGCCTGTTTGTTGTTTTGCAATTGCTTCTGGCAACCACTGACAAGTTGGTGGGACTAGTGGGATGGTTTTGGCAAGGTAGTTTGCTTCTTCAGGTTCTCCCACCCCTCATCTGTCCATTTCAGTAAGTTTTGCTAAATTGGCAGTGTTTAAAAAATAATAAAAAATGGGGTGAAATCCAGTGTTCAGTGGCAGTGAAGCAGAAAGCTGAAATGCAATGGTTTTTACTTTTTCTGTGGAATTTCAGATCTATTATCAAGGGTAAAAAACACAAACAATGACTGCCCCAAAAAGAGGAAGAAAAATAAAAAGGAAAAAGCTTTCCTTATCTTGAATGTACCTGTGTCAGTCTTCCAACGTGTAATATAAAGGTTAAGCTGTGAATTGGGGATAGCAAAACGGGCTAGAGAAAGAGAAAATATTTGGCAATAACTTCGCTAAAGTCTACATAGCACTGATTTGGAGAGATACAAGGGTATGGGAGACACCCCTTTAAGACATATGGGCAATTTCCTGGTGAGCAAGTGCCCCTGGTACTGCAAGGCTGAGTGATCTGGCTGTCTGCTACTGCTGCTTGTCTTTCCAGTGCCTCCTGCAATAAAGGCAGGCAGGTTTTGCTCAAAAGCTTCATGCTGTTGAATTGGTGTATAACCCTGAAAAGGATTGCCATGCCAGAGTCCTTGAGCTTTGTCAGATCTGCAGTCTATCCCCACCCCCTGCCATTGCAGCAGGCTGTGTTTGACACAGGTACTGCTCTGGAGGGGTTAGATCTGATGGACTGGAAGCTGAAGAAAGTGTTGGATCCCAAATCAAGTCCTGTATCCAAAGCCTCTAATACATACATACTGTGAGCATGTCCCTAATCCAAATGGGGCTTCAGGTCCATATTCAGAAGAACCAATTTGCTGATAGAGCAGGTGAGAGAGATCATTCAGCCTGATGGCACAGGTTTCACAGGCAGTACCCAGATGCCACCAGTTTGAACGCTGGTGTAAAACTCCAGCCTGGTTTCACCACCTTGTTTCTCATTCCGTTCTGATAACTGGCATATGTTCTGTTTATCTGTAATAATACACAGTTCCTTCCTCCGTTGCCCTTTCAGTGTGTGACAGCTATAAACCACTGGTTACAAAGCCTGAACGTTTCAGAATCTAGTGACATTTAAGGAAAAAGATTGCCAAGCTCTTGAAAGAAACACACCACTGAAATACACAAAGAAGCAAGCGCAACTTCTTTGCTGTTAAAGCGATAAAGAAATTAATGGCATACCAGGTTCCAAAATCCCACTGCTGTTTGGAGATATCTTCTTTTTTCTCTTTTTTTTTTTAAAAAAACTGTTCTCTCCCTCCACAATGCATAAAGGTAGCTGCCGTTAAAGGGATGGCAAGGCGCAGAAAAGATATTGCTTCCCCTGAGTTTTATGAAGCTGATATCAATCTTTTATTTCATAAACTTCAGGCCTGTTATTACCTTAAAAGCGTGTTCCATGGCATTTAATGTGACACTGATGAGAATACAAATAAGGGGAAGTGAGGGAGATGGAGGATGGGGAGAGAAGAATCAAACGATGTTAAATGCGAGGACCCGGACAGTGCTTCCATATCCGTTGCCATTGAGGAGAGTTTAAAAGGGCCATGAAACTGCAGAGCATCAGAATTGTATTTGGGGGCAGTAAATCAATTTAAGCTTCAGCACTGAGGGGAAAAAATACCATCTGAGGAAGGTGAGAAAAGAAATTTGGGTTATGGAGGCATGAAGGCTCGCATGTGAGCTAATGAGGCATACTTTAGCTGAGTGTTGTGTGGAAAGCCAGGGTATAAATGCCCTTGAAATTGGGATGATTTGGAGTAAAAAAAAAAAAAAAAGTGCTTTGGATTTTTTAAACTTTCACCTGGAAGCATATGAAATGCCGATTAGTTTTATGTCATATTTATCCAGTGCTTGGCTAGATTCTAGTAGATGTGCATAATTTTCAATAGAGAAATGTTCTTGCTCCTGATTCGTGCGAAAAGGTTGGATCATTTGTTTCCTCTCTGGTACATGAATGAATAGTCACCAACTGGCACATTCAAAAGAAAGCAAGAGGTAATTCTTCATACAGGGTGTAGCCATGAAATTCCTTGCTGCAGGATGCTGGGGATATGTAGATTTTGCACAGATTCAGGCAGAGACTGGGCAAGTTCATGAAGGGGAATCCACTGAGAATTACTGCCCATGTAGGAACCATGTTTGGTTTGTGAAGCCCCGGAGCTGTAAACTGCTGGAGATCGGAGAGTATTCTGAAGAAGTATTACTTCATGACTGTCCATGGCTTATATTCCTTCATTGGCATCTGCTCTCTTCATTGTTGCTGTCAGGCACATGAGCCTGGGGGACCCTGACTAACTGCCTTCATTGCAAAGATAACCAGCCTCAAGGCAGGAACCACCATGATTTTAGGCATGGTTAGAGATTATTCTTTGGAGCATGAGACTCCATAAGTTTACCCTGCCACATGCATACCTCAAGATAATTTTTGTGTGCTACTTGGAAGCAGTCCACCTTCTTCCTTAGCCCAGGGGAGACAGCCCCACAGGCATAAGCCGGGATGGGAGGGCAAGGCTCACCAACATCATGGTCTTTTTTGAGACCATTCTTCCATTGCAGTGAATACTTACAATGAGGCATTGTTCAGAGCTAGGCTGAGCTTAGGCCAAGTGCAGTTTTTGCAGATACAGAGCTAGACTCTTAGGTGACATTCATGAGGCCACATCCTGAGGCAAAATCAGGGTGGCCCCACTGGAGTCAACATTAAGTTACCTCAGTTGAAGATGAGGCCTTTACAGTGCTGTTGACACAGATGGGCCCACCAGTCTGCTTGGTGATTATGCAGGGTATGTAATCAAGGTGCAGTGCCACAAGGTAGCAAACTGAGTGTTCAGCTAGCTCATAAGGTCACCGGTCATGAAGTCAGCTAGTCATGAAGTTTCCCCAAGCTACTTCCTCCAAGTTTATTGCTGTGAGGAAGCTTACAGGACAGTAGAGAACAGAAGGAGGTAACAATTACCACTGAACTGAACCTGGAAGAGAAGTGGTGGGGAGTGAGGTGGACATGGGCTTGAATGCAGTCAGAGCAATAATGTCTCTCTGTTCATCACATTTTTCCAATGTAATGTACCATCAGCTCTTAACAGTTTAGCTGAGGAATCCAAGAAGTCAGTTCAACAGTCTTTTGAGAAATCTATGTCAGCACTTTGAAGAAAAGTTGCTGTGAACAGGTTGTAGCTTAAATGGTGACAAATTACCTGATACTGCTGTAGGAAACAATGCTGTAGGCATTCTCTTGAAAGTCCTTCTAGGCTCCCTAAATGCTCCATAAATATATTAATTTTTTTAATGTATTGTACCATATGTGATATGTATTATCAGTTCTCAGTTCATAATTTCAGCTCAGGTACCCTGTGCCAAATTTGCATACATGAGCATAAGAGGGAAAATTATCTCATTTTCAGATTATTATTCCAAAAGAAGACTCAGAATGTGTATCTGAAGATTGTATGTGATTTTCCACTGGCATGAAACTTTTACATAACATTTTGAGAAGAAAAAAAAATATTGCAACTCAATGTTTGTCAGAACAGCTATAATACTGCTTAGAAATCAGAAAATAGTGATAAAAATTGCAGCAGAGTATCTATGTTTTGAGTTTTGATGAGATGTAAAATTGGCTGGAGTTATTTCAGATTTCTGCAGAAGACGACTGTCTTGAAATGTCAGTATTTCATGAGAGTCTTCAATAACTCTTCAAGTGACAAAGTACTCTCATGTCAACCTTAGAAAACCCAACCTATGCAGCTGTTCCTACATAAGGAAATTCCTTTACAAAGATAATTCATAGCTGAGGACCAAAATAGTTTTTCGGGAGTGTTAGAAAAAGAAAACAAGTTTCAGGAGAGATTGCAAATCTGCAAAGTAATGCCTTTGTCAGGTTTTTTTCCTGAGTGAATATTCAGCAGAGGAAGAGGGGATATCTGTTGCCATGTTTTGAAAACAACCAACATTAACAATTTAATCTGAAGGCTTAGTCCTTCCGCTTTTTTGCGGTGAAGTTTTGCCCCAGCCATGTCATTAATGCTGATTTAATGTTGGACAGCTTTCAACGCCTCTGTGTATAGGCTAACTTCTCTAAGCACCTGGATAACTTGGACTCTAACTTTTTATGGGAGGGGACTGTGGACTTTGTTCAATGCTCAGTTTGGGAGTCCTTAAGGATTTCAAGAAGCACAACAATAAATTGGAAAAAATGGTACTTCATGATGTTCAGGCACACTGTTTTGTGGGGACCTATTCTTGAGAAGTCAAATAGTCAGTGCACCCAGTGCCAAAGTTCTACATGGGCAGCAAATGAACTCCTTCCAGATGTGGTTTTGGTATGTCACATGCAGTAGAAAAATCTTCCCATCTATCTATGCACCCACATTTAATCCTGTGCTTAGGATGTCAGATTTTTGAAGAATAAACCCCATCAATTCCTGAACAAAAAGAGCCACCTCAGCACTATCAAATCATTCCACGAAAGCCCCAGATGTTTGGGTTTGTTCTGAAAAGCTTTCCAACAGTGGAAAAATACTGAAGAATTCCATACTTAATTTTTTTAAAAAAAATTAAATTCAGGAAGAAGTCATCCTGAAATCCACTACAAAAGCGTGGCTTTCGGCCATTACAGGTAAAGGCAGGAAGATCACCAGAAGCATCCTGGTTGTGCAAAGAAAAGTGATGGTGTCACTTAGGTCGCTGCCTGTCTTTCTGTATTAGTCCCATGGGATCTTCATGCCATGTCAACCCCAAGCCTTTGTCACGAGTTTTTTCCCCAGCTACTTGTGAATATTTTCAGGTATTTTATGAGCAGAGGGAGTTTGTGCTCTGCCTCTCTGCTTTAGTGGATGATGTTTCTGTTTTCCTGGTGAACTCCCTCATTTCCTGATCTAGTCTTCATTCCCTTGCATAATACAGGGAGCAGACCCGTTTTCCACAGAGGTGACAATGACCTGTAATCTAGTAACAGGACAGTGAGAGACAGAGAGGTCATGATGTAATTATATCCATACTCTTGAGAGCAAGAATTGATTTATTCCTTCAAAGCTAATTAAAAAAAACTACTTGTGAGATGGTTCTGCCAGCACCCAACAGGTGGCAGAGAAATTTTCATCCAACTGAAATTGTATGTTTAAAAAAAGGTGTCCTGAAACAATTTTATTTTATTACTTAAAACTTGATTCTACTGAATCCTAGAAGACCTATCTAATAGCAATACATTTTTAAAGTAATGAAATATTTACAGCTGGAGCCTTCAGTGGAGGAACAGTGGAGTATGTTTATTTTGCAGCTCAGTAAATTATATATATACAAGAATCAAATGGATGCTTTCAGTTGATCATGTTAATCCAAACAAGCCTTCTTTATGCTTTTTAATCTGGAGAATTTGTTTTCCGTTCCCATGCACATAATTATCAAAGCATCTATTAAACACTATAAATAAATCCAGGCCCTAAAATTTGTCTCCAGACTCTAAATACATAGTATGACTGCAGGGCATATAATTTCTCAGCAAAAGCTGGTGGTTTTGTCACTCTCCCTGGGCCCTTGCTAGACCCTTAAAGGAAAACTGCAGTGATAGCTAAATAAATATTTGCTAAATAAGAATATATATATTGAAATTTATGCAAAACTGCTGAGAAATATCTGGTGAAATTTCCATCTCTGTACAGTAGTAAAGGGGTGCTTGTAGCTTTCCATAAGCTTTGCCAAGTCCAAGATGAACAAGAGCAGGATTCAATTTCAAGACTTGTTTCCATAAATTGTATACAGGGGAAAGTCCCCATGTGGACTTTCTACAGCCAGATTCCCCTGAGCATTTGGGAGGAGAGGAACAAATTATATAGAAATACAGTGGATGCTGTTGGCCAGACAAGCTCTGCTGTTGCTTGAACTTAGCGGAGTTTACCCTAGCACAAGTTAGTTATTTGAAAAAGGCAACTCACAAGACAGAAAAATAAAAATTCAGAAAGCTTAGAAGACCCAAAAATTCAGATAAAACCCTCAGAAACCTGTTTAAAACCATAAGAATCTCAGTTGATGTGAATGTGTGTTTACCTCTGTGTGCACATGTTTACTTAGAAATGTGGTAATTCCTCTGCTTCCCATAGCTTTTCTGTTATCAGGGTTCATTGCTCTGGGTACGTAACAAGAGCTGCAGGACCTAACACGTGCTGGGTCTCATTGGAGAGTCACTAGCATGACCCTAAGCTGCCCGTTGGATTTGTGCTGAAAGCTACTCCTGGTCACATCGTTCCGCTGTAGCCATTCAGTCAGTGGTCACTAAGGGGGACTCGAAAGGTGGCTGGCTGTGATGGTGTCATTTTCACTTGTTTGTTATTGAATCTGGTGAACCTCAAGTATGCTAAGCCGTAAGAAGGAAAAGGCATGCACATAATGACAGATAGAATAAAAAAGAGAAGTAGAAAGAAAAGGGTGACAGCCAGCATAAGCCTACAGGTCACCAGTCCCACCAGAATCCCAGACCTGCTCTGGGATTTACAGAGATGCATCTTTATCACCAATGGCGCATTCAGATGGTTTTCCTCTCACACTTTTCTCCAGCACTGGAGCAGGGACAGCCTTTATTAACTGAACATGCCTTCTGCTTCAGCATGAGCTATTGGACCCCCTGCCAGACTATTTCATAGTCACGCCAGGTGGAGTTCACAACAAGTTAATCCCCATCAGCCAAAGAAATGGCCTAAGTTGTTTTTATGGTCTTTTTAAAGAAGTTAAATGAGAAAAAATATCCCCAGAAAAAATGCAGAAAGCAAAAAGCTTGGTATTGCTTAGCTGATTCTTTCCAGCTGGATTGTTCTCTAATGCTGAACATTAATTGGAAAATAACAACATTCCTGCCTGCTTTTAGAAAATCAATATGTGCTTTTCTGTCCCCCTCCCCCTATTCAGGTTAATTCATTACCAGGATATTTTTAGACAACTGAATAAATAAAACCAGCCCTTTTCCAGTCAAATATTAATAACCATAACCAGCCAGAAAGACCTCCCCAGTGCAGTCCTTTCCCTGTCTTCAGTGTTGCTCACTGTTATCCATGCCAATCACCCGACCCCAAATCACTTGCCCCCCCTTCCAAAAAAGCTGGGTATGCATCCCCCATTCCTTTGACCTGGCACAAGCTGGAGGATCAGTGCTTCTGTTTGGCAGGGGCTGAGCTGATGGACATTTTGCAGCAGCAACAGCTTGGCAGCGTTGCTTCAGTACACGGTTGTTCACGCCAGTTCACCATTGCCCATCAACCAAGGGAAAGAGCAAGGCAGGAGAAATGAGGACAGAACTGGAAATGCAAAGAGGCAACGTCATATTTTACAGAAGATGCCTCACAACATAAACCAACAATAATTCTAGCAACATTGTTTTGCCTTTTTTTTAGTACGTCGTCCTGCTGAAATCCCCCTGGATCTAATTAAAACTTTGCTGGCCACCCACCAATCAAGATAATTATGTTGTTTGGCAAAAACAACAACAACAAAGTCAAAATAAGATTGTTCAGAGAGATGCACCTATGTGGCAAAACAAAACAAAACAGGAAAAGAGTCCAGGCCCCATGCCTTGTTGATCTGTTCTTTGCCTCTTTTGGAAGCTGCAGAAAGAACCAGACTGCATAAAAGATGTTGAGTTTGCACCTCAAAGAGTCCTTCAGCAGATGTTGAAGGCAGCAAAATGCCTGGTGTGTCAACGAGGATTTGAAATCATGATAAGGGAATCTTTCAGTAGACCGAGGCACCATATTAAATATTGAAATGGGCTGACTTCTGGGAGAGACTGAATCAGAAAAGAGGCTTTTACTGCAGTGAGAAGGCAGACGCTCAAGATGTGTTATTTAGAGCAGTCACCACTAATAAACCAGGACTTGCCTAAGCTCCTCCCAAGCCAGATCTAAGATCCTGGATTTATTCCTTGTTCTCTCAAGTTCCTTGGCTGCTGCTGCTGTGATAGCTGGCTTATTCCATGACAGCAAACATATGGAAGTTATGCTGCAAATGAACCTGATCCAAATTCCATTGAAATCAATGAAAAGACTCCCACTGATAGCAATCAGACATAAACGAACTGAAACGTACATGGAGACTCGGCCAGACTGGAAAATTGAAACTGTTTTAAAACAGGATATCAAGGAGTCTTGCTTAAAATGTTAAAAATTACTTTGGATTGAACAAAGACAAAAGTGAAGAACACTTAACATCTTTTGAACAAACATTGTTTCCAATGGAGGAAAATCAGAGTGATTCGGACTTGGACTAATATATGCGCTTGGAGGGCTCCAAACACTGACAAGCACAGTTTTGGCATATGAAAAGCACAAAACTTGAATTATTATTAATTGCATGAAAATACATCCAAATGGAGTTTTCCTCCTATGCTTTCTTGATATGAGAATAGATATTAAACACACAGAGCCATCTACATGCAAACACTCTCCAAAATAAATGGAATCTCAGGGAATGCTTGCATTGAAATCAGCAGAAGCATCACTCATGAGTTCCTTTCACTGCTTGGGCTATCAATTGACCTTTGTGAGTGTATATGTGTATTAAACAAACTTATTGTTTGGCCATCACCCTTGTTTCACAAATTTGATTCTTCTAAAAGAGAGTCCTTTGACTGAAAATGAGAGCGGATTTCTTTCTTTCTTTCTTTCTTTTTTTAAGGCATTGATTGGAAACTGAAATAATTCCAATTCATTTAGAAATTATTTTATAGAGTCCCTTTATCCACAATATCAAATTTAACCCTAAAATAAATTAGCATTTTCAGGGTTCTGTTTACCCAAAGCAAATATCTGTATACGAGCTTTATATAGCTGAATCTTCCAGGTGCTACACCCACAAATGTCCCAGAAAACTTGCTCAGAGCTCTGGGCAAGAAATGAACCCGGTACCAAACGTAGAGAAATACATTCTTTTGTGTTGCAAAGTGTTCTGGCAAACATCTCAAGTAATTAAGGCCATATGAGTAACTAAATTTTTAATTCCCTGGCCAAATTGAATTTAAAAAAAAGGAAAAAAGAGAGTCAGAAATCAAAGATTCATTTCCAGGTGAATACAACAGTTTGTTCAGCTTGCAAAATTCTATTTTATTTTCCTTTTATGTGTGTATATATATGTGCATATATATTTTAAAGATAACTGTTTTTAAAATCTCTCAGGCAGGCAAAATTAGATCTAGAACACCATTTTTAAGGAGGGAAACCTTCATTCTCAAAGTGCTTATAAGGAAGCTTTAAATTTGACTCCTTTGGCTTTGTATTTTGTGTTGAAACACTTCAGATTAGATTTTGAGCCAGTAGGAGCCTTGTCTTCATATTGTTCTTCATAGTTAGGAGGACTAGTCTTTTTTTCTTTTTAAAGAAAGAAATGAAAACAAAGGAAGAGAGTTGATGATCTCATACAAAACCATAACATCAGGAGCTCAAAATTCACTACATGATTCACAATGAAAAGATCGATAACGTGGAAACACAGATTTCCTTTGCATTTTCTCCTGATTTTCCACCACCTATTCCAAGTCCTTCCTTCTGATTCTTTGGTCAAAAGACTGGAGTTTCTCACCAAACATGGGATTGACATGCTGTCTCTCATGACTGCTTCTTCTGCCCTCATTAGAGGGTGTATCTGTCTCTGTTCCACCAAGCTACAAACAGGTAGACTGTTGCCACAGTTCTGACAAACTGTTGAAGAAGCTACCAAGGTTCAGAGGAAGTTTTCCTCCCTTCATCTGCCTTCATTTCTGGCCAGGGAGATCCTACGAAACCATTAACTTTCCAACCAGCTGCCCCAGTGGGAAAGGTGTCTCTGAGTACGCACTGTAATGTTCAGATGTGGATGTCTGTTGGAAAGTATCACACTGCTTATTATCTAGCAGCAAAAATTCATGTGTGTATCCTCTAACTTGATTTAGGCAGAAATGAGCTGTGTTAGTAAAACCAGTTTTAACTGATGGCCAGATCTCTCTCTCCTGATTTTGTACCATGGGAGTATGTGTATGACAAGCTCTGCTGGTTGATCTGTGACTGATACAGCCGTCTTCAGAAAAGGATTTCTAACTATGACTTAAGAAATGATGCATCAGTGAAGCAGGACAGAGTTGCCTCACAGAAATTTTTGCTGGGTCATTTTCTTTGGTTCTGAAATAAAATACTGTCAATGAGCAAGCTCACATATTCAATGAGCTTCAGAAGCTCTTGTTTTTTCATTTTTATTTTTCTTTCAGTAGAAAGGTAGGATAGAAGAATAATATTTTTTTCTCTGTCTTCTCTTTCTTCTACCAGACATTTTATCTTTAGTTGTACCTGCAACTTCTACTTTGTCAACACTTCTGGCTAAGAGAAATCAAGCAAGGTGCACAAGCAAGGAAACACCATCTGTAATAATGACAAAGTAAAAACACCATTCACAGGCCATTAAGTTTGTAATCTTTTTCTCTTCATCATTATTCTCTTACCTCCATTAAATTCTTCCACAACCAAGTGAAGAAGCCAAAGGTGACAACAGCAGAGTGATAGACAAGAATTTTTATTGTCCTGTCGATACAGATAAACCTAGAGCTGATAGAACGTCAGGCGAACTTCCCCAGTGTTGACTAAAGTTTAGTAATCTCTGGAAAAGGGAGAAAATACAAATGATTTTTACACATGTTAGGCTTTTAAGAAGATTTATGTTACCGAAGTATCCTAACTCTACAGAAGATACTTTGAGTGATATTTATTGTTCACAGGAAACTATTATCTGCACTTGATCAGTCTGCCTCAAACTGCAGATTTTCAAGGTTGCGAGAAAACGAGAGGCATCCCACAGCCACAATTCTCTTGAGGTACTGGAAAGGCCTAGAAAATGAGGGAATGAAAGGACTCAATGGGCACAGCTAAGCAACTTGCAACTGATTTTTAATAGCCATATTTAGGACGGTGCAGCACAGCTATCCCTGGCTTTTATTTGCCAGTGGATGCTACCACCAGTAGTAGCATTACATTAGACATAGAAACTCCAGTTTACCCCACTCTCAAATAAACGCTGGGAGTCCTGTAGGACTCTGCAAAGGTTTGGCAACAATACTTGGTAACAATACTTAAGGTAGGTGGGATGGGACCCAAGAGGCTGAAAGAGTCCCCACTGGTTTGTTAAGTAAGTGCTGGAGACACAGGCACTTAATGGGAGAACTGCACTGGTCTCTGGACGAATCTGAATTTCACTGTAGGATAGTATCTAAGCTCATGCTGAACCTGGAAACCATTTGTCATTGGAACAGATTATTGGCTTTATCTTGGGAAGAGATTTTTTCCTGCCTTTAGCTGTAGATGTGTCTTCTTCTTGAGCTTTTTACCTCTCATAGATTCAAATATTCGAAGAAATGTTGGTTGTGAGAGACCCACTTTCCACTTGAAGCCAGGCTGCCATCATTACTAGAGCAGGCTGGCCATAGATTTGTCTTCCTGAGGGAGATTCTGCAGTCTAAAGAACCTGTCCTGGAGTGGTGTTATCTTCCTGGGTGAGCTGTTCCTAATTTTCAGTCTAAACGTTTTAAACACTAGTTTTCTCCTCTCTTTGTTTTAGCATCTGCCACAACGAAGAAGTGTTTGGCTTCTTTACTTTTGTAACTCCCTCTCAGGTAATTGTAGGCTGATATTTGACCGGCCCTTAGCCTCCTCTTCTCCAGGCTAAAGAAGCCCAGCTCTCAACCCTCTCCTTGTAGGTTGTGTGCTAACTACCTTTGTAGCCCTCCGCTTGGTAACCTCCCTCAGTTTCTCCATGTCCCTCTTAAACTGGGGGCCCACACCAGAAACAGTACTGCATGTTCAGCCTCCCCAGCCCTGAGAACAAGGAGACTGCAGTTTCTTCTGATGTCCTGACGATGCTTTATCAAAGCAGATGAATATGCAGTTTGCCTTATTTGCAAGGAGACACCCCAGTGCAATCCCCAGACCTTTTCCAGTCAGTTGGTTCTTAACCTTTGAGACTAATGGTCCAGCCAAGTTTCAAACCTCTGTCAGATGCTTTGCCTTGCCCATACTGCCTTAGTTTACCGTGAGACTGCTGTGGGAGCTGGTGTTACAATAGCCTGCTATTTAGCAACAGAAGAAAATCAGGTTGGTCAAATATTACTTACTTTTGCTGAAGTTATTTTCATTTCTCCTGGTTACATTCTTGCCTTTCATGTGGTTGGAAGCATCCACAGTGTACATTGCAGTTATTGATGGCAAAAACCTTCTGGGTATTATGGGGTTGCATTAAAACAGTCAGGATGAAATGTGACAATTGCTGGGTCATCCCTGTGGTTATCATTTACATTGGTGCTGGTGAATGACTTGACTACAAGATACACCTCAGGCTTCCTCTTTCCGCCAATGTTTACTAGTTTAAAAGTTGTTATAATAAAGCTCATTCTGCCTCTGAGCTCCAGCTCAGTTTTTCCCTTAGCTGCAAGCTCAGGGCGCTGGCTGAGTATGTGCAGTCCTGACATAAGTGCAGTCCTTGCAATTCTACTTTACACTCAACTAAACTACGAAACCCAGCAGAAACTAAGACCAGCTTTTCAGGGCAGCTTTCCAGGTTTCTTAGGCTGCAAAAGATGATCAAGAGAGAATGCCAGCTGGGAATTTCAAGCAGAATATTTTCTCATTAACTGTCTTCTGTGGCCTAGGGTGTTTTTGGCTCCTAAATCCCTTGGTAATTTCTGACAGGGGGGGCAGCACTCAGGAGTGCAGGGTGGCAATGGCTGGATGTCTCCAGATCACAAGGGGAGTCAATCACCAGAGCAGTGAAATGCAAGGCCAGCACAGAGGAGAAGATGTCACTAGAGAAGAAATGGCATTAAATCCCAGGACTGATAGATACAGTGTCAAAGAGGGTTGGATTCAACATCAGTGTAGATGTGCTAGCTGTGCAGCCACATGAGTATTGCTTCAGCACGTGACTTGGGAGTGCAGGCTTACTGGGGGGGGGGTGTCACATGCTCCTCTCCTCCCATGGCAAATCCACCCTTGGTTTATGGCTGAAATCATTGTGCAAAGCTGGCCCAGGACGTCTCTGCAGCTATAAGCGCAGGGAGGAGGTCTGGACCTACAGAGTAAAATGCAAAGTCTGTGCCATTGGTGTGGTTTGCCATCTGCGCTGGGATGGTGTGAAAACCCTTTGGATCCAGAAGTAGAACAGAGGAGCCTACATGAGAGATTTTCCAAAGATCCAGACAACTTCTGTTGTTCCCAGAGAGAGCTGCTGGCTGCTAAACATCACTAGATGTTTCAGTATAAACAGTGCTTTAAGGAAAACTGGCACCAGGTATGGGTGCTGAGCACCCTCCTGCACTTAGAAGCAATCACACTGATCCAGTTCACTCACCACCCCACTCTCCTTGCCAGATGAACTGCTATCTAAATTCTCCATCTGAGGATTTAGCAAAGCAAAATGGCTCTTTAAATTATAAAGTGGCAAAACCTTGGACTTTTTTTGAGATTACTTTAAACCTCCGTCTTTGCAACAGGCTGCAGCAAGAGGGAGTAAAAGAACAAAAAGCCCTTGCTGTTAATATTTATGGCAACTAAAGCAAAATCCCATCACATTTGCAGATGAATGGGAGCCCCTGTTAAAAGCTGCAGCAGCTTAATTTTGGGATGTCACTGGTTTGGAGCTTGATTGTCTAGAATAACAAAGGAGACCTTTCATGTTAATTAATTTAGAGGGATTATTAGTGTTAAAAATAAATAGTTCAATCACCTTTCCAAAAATAATCTGAGTGAGGGAAATGAAACTCAGTGGAAAGAAGGCACAGATTTTATTTTAGTTCCAGGTTATTTTTTAAATAATTTTTTTGTGCCAAATGCATTGCCCTTATGTGAGGTCGTAGGATTTACTTCTGATACTACCTATGTAACAATTATCTGATGATTGCTACAAAACAAGCCACATAGGTAAATAATTTCCATTCATTCAGTGAAATAAGAGGCACTTGGAAACAGTTGTTTTGATGTATATAATTAGTCTCTATTTTATTTAAGGAATGAATCATCCACCTTATTTTAAAAAAAAACACACAAACAACACACCAAGATCTCTGTGATATTTACAGTTGAGAGCCATCTTTTTTTTTTTTTTCCTTAAGGGAAACTGCAACAAGCCCTGTTGTATCCTGATTTGCAATTTTTTTTTTTTCAAACAGAGATTCCTTTTGGAGGAATATTGTGTAATGTCAAACTACAGTATTCATCACTCACCATGGCTTGATAGGAATCAATGGAGCAGTGTTCTTGGGCTCCCTTCATTACACAGTCTTTACAGAGAAAACTGATGATTTAAAATGAGTGTAGATTCACAAAATCCTGATTACACAAATATTTACTAGTGAAAGATTACACTGCTTAGCCTAAAAGACATTTGAGTGCAAGATAAACCAGGCTATGTTATGCACCTGCCCTGTATTGAAAGCTCAGCTGGTTAAGTCCATCCAGTTCTGTTTCTTTCTCTCCATCCTCTTTCATTCCTCTTTCTCTCCTTCTACTCTATCAAAGTGCAGGCAATGTTGACATAGTCCCTGAGATGCTTCCATCATGCTGAGTACATCGTCTAGCATGTTTTAGAAGACAGGAATCCTGTGGAGCCAGCAAGTATCTTGGGACCACATTTTTACAAGTAGTCTCTGATTGGGAGTGTGAAACACACTGAAGGAAAGGATTCCTGCAGACGGCAGATTATTGCAATCATTCTCGTAAGGATTTATGTCCTTGACCAATCCCATATTTCCACTTGTCTCTGAATCTGCCCAGTCCCAAGTGAAGATTTGTGTACTTATCCACGTTTTATTCTGTTCCTGCTTCTTTTCTTAAGGCTATATAAATCCTTAGGAAGATGCTTGCTCCACTGCAACAGCTACCCAGAACTGGTATCTACTCCCTTCACTAGATTCCTGGTTGTGCTTCCTGACCCCAAAAGTGAGAACTTCCTCAAACCCTCTTATGT
This sequence comes from Falco cherrug, assembly GCF_023634085.1. Taxonomy (NCBI): domain Eukaryota; kingdom Metazoa; phylum Chordata; class Aves; order Falconiformes; family Falconidae; genus Falco; species Falco cherrug. The sequence continues at coordinate 25,110,878 of NC_073705.1, forward strand.
CCGTGCAGATCTCTTCCTTGTGCTAGTTCCTCCCTGGCAAAGAGGAGCACTCCCTGCCACTGCTTATCCTAGTAAAGGCAGAGGCTGAAGGGGCCAGCTGAGACTTTCACTTTTCATCTGCTGTCATAGCATCATGTTTTATAGTGCCGATGATTGCCTTCTGTTCCACAGCTCCTGGGGCTTGCTTCTCTCCCCTCCCCCAAGGCAATATTGGCCATGTAAAACAGAAGAGCAGTCTCCTGATGAGGCAGTGCAGCAGCTCTGATGGAAAACATGTTCTCCTCAGAGGCTGGAGCTGGACATGTGGTGTAGTCTGTGCTATTGAAACATCAGCTCAGGTGTAACCTCAGGTCAGGATACCCACAAGTGCAGCCTTTCCTTTCTCCTGAGCACAGCCATGGAGCTCAGTCACTACACACCACTGCTTTTTTGGCTGAGTATATGAATTCAGCCCTTCTCCAACGACAGTGTAGGGGCTTACTGTAGCTCCCAACTCAGAAAGCTGTCCCTTATATCAAGCACCGGGGATTATTCTTTTGTGCCAAAGACTCTGGCTTCTTATCTCTGATGGCTCAATCATCGCATCATCTGTGGCAGAAAGATGGCTGGCAACAAGATTAGACTATGGTAATTTAAAATGTCTCTCTCAGATAAGTGTAGACCACGAGTATTCAAAAGCACACAAAATCAGATTGTAAAATTGACTGCCACGGCATGTCTCAGACACCAGGAGTATAAATGAGGATTAGACAAATTTAGGGAAGACAGGTCTACCCATAGCTATTAAACATAAGTGATCAGGTGCAATTTCTGCTGCTCGAATCTCCTAAACTGATGATTCCTGGAAATACAGATCAGCAAAAGGCTTGTTATATCCACCCACAAGGATTATGCTGGAAGCAGTTGGCTGTGGTCTTCGGGTTGGAGCCCATATTTTCTCTCCATGACTGACCCTTGCGTGCATTTGCTGAGGAGCTCTGCAGGTATAGCGTACTCACAGCATATGAAACATGCTCTACCAGGCACATCCGTATCACTCACTGGTCACTCATCACAATCCAGAGATAACTGTCTGCCTAAATGAGACAGCTAGATTTTTTCTCTCATTAGCCTTAGCCACTTATTGGCATGCATACTTCTATGACAATCCCAGAGGAAATTTCCTCTGACCCTTTATTAAGGTCCCTCCACGTTCTTTTTTCTGACTCACCCATTCATTTCTTCAAATTTCATCCCTTCAGATTAAAGCCTTTTTGAGAGACTTGTCCTAGGAGGGTGTTACTTTTTAGTACATCCTTTGGGATAGATGGATCTGGTCAGTCTGTGGTACAGAAGACAAAGGATTGGGTTGATAATAAGGTAGCTCTATCTCCAATCCTTGCTGCTTTGCGGATCACACTACGACTCAGTTTCCCCCATTTATACAATAAGAGTGGCCTTTGTGAAGAGCTTTAAGCTTAGGAAAGGTGTTTAAGCGCAATGTGTTAATTATTACAACTGGCAGGCTGTAACTAATAGTTACCCTTTAGCTGGGAGATCTGGAAACAGGTATGCAGTTAATTGGCTTACAGCAGATTTAGCTGAGGTCTGTTGGTTACATTGCAGACAATCCATCATTGTTGTAAGCAGCAAGAAGTTATGCCCAGCCTCAGCTACTGTGAGTCTCCCTTCGCCTGTGGCCTTGTGCTGATATCCCAAGACGCGTCACCAGTGAGCTTTTGAGTGAAATCTCCAGAAGAATGTTGAACAAATGTGTAAATCTCTTTCTGAAATGCCCTGCCAAAAAATACAGTAAAGCCTTGCATGTCAGGAAGGAAATGTTAAAAACTCTAATTAAAAAATGGACTCACCTGGAAATCAAATGGGAACGAGTGACAGCAGGCAGATGGGGACAATAAAATTCCAGTGGAAGAGCCTTTAATACCCTCCAGTCTTAAAGCTTGTGGGTATTTGCAAGTGCCTGTTAAACTCAGGCCCCTGTCCTGCTGCGTGGGCAGTCACCAAGGATGGCTGCAGTCTGAGGTAAGGGGCTGGTGGCTCCCACGGCCAGCAGACACCAACCCCTGCACTCAGGGCTTGGTGATCTCCTCTGGCCATGACTAGTGACTGCTCCCTGGGGAAGAGACCTAGTGAGTGAGAGGGGAGCACAGCTCCGGGGGAGAAACTGCTGGTCCTGAAAATGTGAGAGACAGCTAGAGCAGAAAGGTTTGGGATTTTTTTCTACTGATAAACCAGTTGTGGGGAATTTCTCTCTCTCTCCCCCACTCCTACCACCGGTTTCTGTCATTTCATTTCCAAAAGCTTGTCCCTGTCTCCATCAGCATTTATGCGAGTACATCTCTGCTATGCCTGAGTGATTTATCTAAACATCGGCAGCTACTGTAAATGACAGTACAGCAAAGCAAAGGCGGAGGAGGGAATGGCAGGGTAGAAATGTGACTTTCCCTCTGTGAATTCAAGCACGGATGCCTATTCCCAGCCACTGCAGGGCATTTACATCAGGCACAGGGGGAAAAGAGAGGGACGTTTCAGAGCCTGCTCAGACATTTAAGGCCACTTAATTAATGGAGTTAAAATATTTCCTCTGGAAAGACTATACACACGTGTATGTATGCTTATACTTATGTATTGCTTCTTCGCTTTACACATTTGCTTCCAGTCCATGTGCAGTGCTTTCAGTGTGTTGGGGAGCAGGTTTTAGAGGTTTGAGCTGATGGGAAGCGCAGGGGAGGAAAAGATGGGAGATTTGAGTTTAAAAGTTGGGGTAAGTCCTTCTGGGCGTGTGGGTGTGTGAGAGAGGGGGTGTTAACCAGTCACTCACGGAAGACACGCGGGGCGTCCTGGCGGGGTGTGATGCAGAAGCGGCGAAGTGAGAGCGAGCAGAGAGAGAGCGAGCGGGAGAGGAGCGAGCTGTGACTTCCATAGAGGCAGCCGGGAGAAACCACCAGCCAGGATTTGCTCCTCTCTCTCTCCCTCTCTCTCTGATTTCAATTGAGCTCCTCCCCCGTGTGGCTGTAGCTTTGCCTTCCATCAAAAGCCTGATCAGCAACGCCAGTCTTGGGGGGGGGCGAGAGAGAGAGGGGGCGGGGGGGGGAAAAAAAGGGGGGGGAAAAAAAGAAAAAGTGCAAAAGAAGGAAAAGAAAACAAGGAAAAAAAAAAAAGAGGGGAAAAGAAAGCAACCTCTCCTCCCCCCCGGCTGCATCTAATACAGCAGAGTCTGAAACTTTGTGGAGTTGTGGCTGTGTTTACCCCGCGGCTGGTAAATCGGCAGCACCTCGCTCCCTCGCTCGCTCTTTCTTGCTCCTTCTCCCTCGCACTCAGCAGCAGTCAGCAGCGATGGAAAAAGTTGCTGGCTGGTACCCAGCCTGGCACGTTGCTCTCCTGTACTGGACATGGCTTTTCCTCTTCACTTTTGGCTTTACCGGTGCAGAAATAACTTGCAGATCCTGCCATTCCCAGGTGAAGCCGCAGCAGCAGCAGCAGCCGCCGCAGCAGGGATTATTAATGCATTTAAGGACCGACAGAGGAGAAAAGGAGCAGAGGCGGTTCCCCGGGGAGAAGGGAGGTGAGAGAGGGCAAGGGGCCGGGATGGAGGCGGAGGATGCCGGGCTGCAAGCGACCCTCGCCCCTGCTCCCGCGGGGACCCAACTCAGCGGCTGGGAGACCCGGCGGTCGACGAGGCGGCAGCCCGAGAGAGCGGCCGCGGAGAGCCGGCCCCGAGCGGCGGCGGCTCCCGCCAAGGACCGGCCTCCCCGAGGCCGGCGCTCCCCCGCACCGGGCGGGCTGCGGGGCTCGGGCCGGCGGCGGGGCCGCAGCCCGCGGGGCGCCGCGGGGCCGGGCGGCGCTGCGGGGCGGGAGCCGGCGGCCAGCGGCGCCGCCCGCTTCGGGCTGGAGGAGCTGCGGCTGGCCAGCACCACCTTCGCCCTCGCCGGCGACTCGGCGCACAACCAAGCCATGGTGCACTGGTCCGGGCACAACAGCAGCGTGAGTACCGCGCCGGGCGGCGGGTTTGCCTCTAGCCTTTTTCCCTTTTCTTTCTTTTTCCTTATTTTTTTTTTTCTCCTCGTTTTTATGGGCGGTGAGACGGGGGGGGGGGGGGGGGGGGGCGGGGGGGGCTGGGTTCTTCTTCGAGGGGGGATTTTGTGCCTCCGGGCGCCGGGGATTGGCTTCGCTTAGCAGTGTGCAGTGGGGCAGAAGTGCTTCAAAAGGGCCATTCTTCTGAAGCAAAAAAACTTTCCAGCGCCCGCCCGCTGAGCGCAGCTCCCCCCCAGCCCTCCTCCTCCATCACCCTGGAGGCAGACTGGGACAAACCGCTGCCACCGCCCGCGGCCGGGAGGGAAAGGGTCGCTCTGGGGGGGTGTCGTCCTTGCACCCCGCCTTCCCCCCAGGGGGACCCCCGCCGGGAGACGGGGGGGCTCAGCTGCAAGCAAGGCCTGGGAAAGCCCCTCCGGTGCTGCTCCTCCTGCTCCCCGCCCGGGGGGCCCAGCTCAGCTCAGCCCCAGGCCCTGCTGACAGGGAGATGCTGGAGGGGGCTTCAGGACTTCATCTCCGAGGTGGCTCTGCGCAGGGGATAACGCTGCTTTTTGCCTCTTGTCACCAAGGTGTTTAAAACGCGACAGTTCTTGTTTCTTCCCTGTAACCTGGCCCTTTTTGGGAATAGCAGCAGAACGGCTCCCGCATAAGCCAAGCAGAACAAAACCAGCCGGAGAAGCAGGTGACTCGTTTCCAGGCTGGAGCAATAGTTGTGGCATCAGTTACCAAGTGGACTGGAGCGCTGTGCCCCTCCAGCCCCCCCGCGGCCAGGGTTCTGAGCCCTGGGGCAGGCAGCGGAGCCGCTTTCTGCAGGAACGGGGGGATCTGCTGAATGCTCCAACTTCTGTCACTTTGCCTCTCGGAGAGGGCAAAGCAGAATGCTAATAAGAGAGAAAGGGAAGCCGGTGCTAGTGGCTGTTGCCCGTACAACTTCCTAGGAGAAAAAAAGGGGACTCAAGCTCTTCTCCTCTAAGGTGTCTGCAGCTGTAATGCCAGAAGGTTTCTGGCTGCTCGGCAGAAATCCTTGGTCTCCCTTTCAGCTTTTAGTGCTAGGAGCCTGGTAACATTTTGAAATAATGGTGTAATCGTTATGAATTCCTTTTGGTGTAGATTGTATTGAGGTGTATCACAGCCACCCGACTGAGAATTACAGCGGATGTCATGAGCACCACGCTGTGGGGTTCAGCCCTAGTTAATTGGGACGTGGTCTCATCAGGAACTTTTAAATCAATTAATTGACAGAGGAATACTTGTCATCTCCGTTTTGAAGGACTTTCCCATTTCTTCACAACTTAGCTAGCCTGCCTCTTACGTAGATGTGTGAACAGAAGCTGCCTTGTAGGAACTCAGGTCTGTTCATACAAATTGAATTGAGGCTGACGCTGGTTTAAAGTGACCCATTTGCTAAGAAAAAGCTTCTGACATAGGAAGTCATCCAGCTGGCATCAGTTTTCCTGCTCTATCACTGCAATTATGTTTCATCTGTACATTTATCAAGACACACATCTTTCTATTATATATTTGTTTTATTATGCCTGTGCTCTAGGTATACATATACATGTATATATGTTTCTGCCCACTGTGGTAACATGGACTGTTAATGCCAGGGACTGATTTACTTTGAGTGTCTTGGTGTACTAATGTCTTCAGGGATCTGTGGGAAATGTTTTGCTGCTGTCCTTCCTAAAGAGCTGCAGGTTCCATTCCTGAGGTTGTGCTCCCACCTTGCTACTGGGGGCTCTGGCAGGCCTGTGCTATCTTGTGCTGTGATTGCACCCCCCTCACAGCACTAAATGAAGCTGGGTCCCATCAGGACTTGGATGCACGACGGGCTTGTCCGGGCTCAGCTGAAGCAATGGTGTGTTCAGTAGGTAGCCCGAAGCGGCACTGATCCGATATCTCTGCATGGAGGTTTTGGGCACTCATGTGTGAAGGAGCTGGGAGTAGGCTGGGGTGAAATGCTTCCTTTAGGGTACAGTGTATGTAGTTTTGCCTGCGTGGGGGTCGCAGAGAATCCCATGGTGCTGCTCATGAAGGATGCTGTGTAACCCTGGTGCCCAGGCTGCACTTCAGCAGCAGCAACTGCTGCCTCCCTGCCTGTGTTCCCCCGCTGTGGCGGGGGGTCTGTGTGTGCGTACAACCCACCTCTTCATGTTTTCATTCTTATGTGCTCTGTTAAGTGCTGCTTTTTGCTTTAAGTGAAACAGCTTTTGCCTTGCACCTAGGCGCAGGGGCACTATGAAGATGATTGTAGTTTGCAGTATTTGCGTGAGTACAGTAAAAATCCAAACCAAAGCTCAAAATATTTGACATTCCTTTAGGTGGAAAACCTGGAAAATTAAAGCACTGTCACCACAAGTTTTTCTGTTGCAATGTACCTGATTCTGCCAGCCTCAGTGTGGTTCCCTGTATCCTTATTTTGGTAGTGGTTTGGATATAATTGCAATGCTTCTGATGGAGGAGAAGGGACCTCTGAAAGGGACTCCTGATTTCTCTAAGGGCTTGTTCTTGGTGTTTGCAGCTTCTTTCAGGCTTGGCTGTGATTTCTTGTTGAGTGTGTGTACCATCTAACTGATGGCATTCTGCTCTGAGGATGAGCTTGCTGTAAACTCTGCCACAGGTACAATAAAAATAAATAAATAATAGTCCAAGTCATCCAGATGTAACTCCACTAACATAAATCGCCTTACATCAGGGGTTATTTTGGCCCATCAGTGACTTTAGGTACTAAGCTCCCTGAACAGCTTACCCCCCAGCACAATAACCATACTTAGACCCGTGGAGTGTGCCCAGCTCACATCTGTAGGGACACGCTTCACATGTGTCCTAACTCCTCTTGCCTACCTTGGCTTTTTTAATGGTGGAGTCAGCAGAAGCTCTGCAGAGGAGTGTGTAGGTAGGGAGCCTGTATTGCCAATTGACTGAAAAGGATGAAACTGGGACTGTATCTCCCATTGTTTTAAAATACAGGTGGGGCTCAGGCTTTCTCTGACTTCACTGGAGGTGAGCGAGGCCATGCAAGGCTGTCTGGCATCTCCACAATCCTGAGCTCTTCCAGTCTGCAAAACAGGGAAGACTGGCTGCAGCTGAAATGGGTGCTTGAAATGGTTTTTGGCTTGTACTAAGTCCCAGACTGGAACCATTTTGACAGAATAGTAAGAATATAGACATTGAGTCTGTGAATGGTACTGCTTAATTTTGAATTTGTCCTGGTACTGCTTAATTTACCGGTATTGATGCACCCTGAGAGTCTTTCCACCAGCCTCTGTAGAATCTGGAGTAAAAGATCCTAAGAGATAAAATCTTTCTCAAATCTCTGCTACAAGACACACAAGTGATGTCTCCTGCCTTTTTACACCACTGGAAAATTTAGTCATCGGTGTGGAAGTTAGCAGGTTTCCTAGCTCGCAGAGACACCAAATGTGTTTCCTGATGTGGTGTATCCAAACACTGTAGATTTGGAATCCCCACAGCTCTCTTAATACTATGCTATAGACTAGGAGAAATCAGCTAGCAGAGATTTGTGTGTGGAGCTATGGTGTGGTATTAGTGTGTGGTATTAATGGAGAGAAGCAAATCTCTAAGAGATGTCCTTTACGAGTTTCTAGGATATGGATGGTTTTCAGAGCTTACAAGAAGCCAAGACTGCTTCTGTCCTAGGCTGGCTTGGAGTGACATCAGTGCCTTACTTGTTCGTTTAAAAGTACCCTGGAGAAAGAGCAAAACAATTGGAGGACATAGAACATCAGGGAGGCTGAGCAAGAGCCTTGATGCTATAGTTTGGGCTATAATTTGGTGTCGTGAAGGAAAGCAGCATGGGTTTTGCATTCACTTAATAAGACAGTTTACTGTTGCCTTGCGCTGGACAGTGTTCTCCTGGGCTGGATGTTGGTGTAGATCTCAAAGTGTCTGGCAAAGAATTTGAGCATGTACCCTGATGTACACCTGTGGACTGGCTTTTACATGGTCATGACACCTTTAAACAGCTGTTTCAAACGTCTATGATTTACATGGCTGAAAAGACAAAAGTGAGCTTCTCATAGGTCCTCCACAACAGAAGATCCTCAGCAGACTGATGGAGATGGGGTCTGGACCAGATGCAAGACAACCATGGGCAGACAGGCTTCATATTCCATCCAGAGTAGAAAATCAATACAACTGATGGGTCCAGTGCAGGGTGAAGCCAGCAAGGTCATCATTGCAGTTGTCAGGTGATTACACTAGACAACAGGGGAAGAGTTAGGTCTTTTATGGGAGAGCTTTAGGTAGTACTTGCAAGATTTTACTTGGTGTTATTGACAGGACAAACTGGGGACAGGTAAGGCAGAATAACAATGCACTTAGATATTTCCGATACACTATTTCCTCCTGGACAGAGTACTTGTGAATAACCTGCTGTTGGATTTTCAGTTAGTGTTCAAGCCTACTTTATAACTTAGGAACTTCAAGAACGGCACAGGGCTGCAGCAGGTACTGCATCCTGCAGCCATAAACTGATCAAACTGCATCTTAAAAACAGTTGGGTTTCTTCCAGCCCATCCTCCTATTTTCTCCTTTCTTTCTGGATGGCTGTTCCAAGCCTGGCTGTTAGAACAGAAATCAGACAGAAGTTTCTAACATTGCCGTTGGGCAATTTAAATTATTTTTTTTTCTTCTTTTTTTCCTTCATTTGTGCATGTGCCTTTAATTAAAAAGTTATGTTCCCTCTCTGGCACTTATGCCCCCTGGAATTATTTTACAGGCAGTGATCATATTCCCTTTCAGCCTCTGGTTTGCTAAATCAAGCTAACACTGTTCTTTCTGTATCTGCTTGTAAGACAGGTTGTGGAAGGTGAAATGTGAATTTCTAGGAGTCAGGTTCTCAGGACCTCAAATTTGAATCAGATTTTTGCTTTTGCTAACAAACTTCCATGCAGATGATAGTGAATGTATTCCCTTTTGCAAGTGAGACAGTAAAGGCACAGCAAAAACATCTTAAATTGCTGGTGTTCTTCTGTTCAGACCAGTATGGGGGGATTGCAATCAAAATGTCACTTTTCACATCATCTCATTCTGTCACTTCTTTGCTCAGATGCTGTGTTCATGCAACAGGCTGTAGCTGGTACCCTCTGTCCTTCCCTGGCTGGCAGAGCTGCAGCTCCAATGTAAAACTACCAGGGGTGGATGAAGAATCTGCCAACATCACCCGGTGACTGACCGGCATTATGCTGTATGACACCGCGATAGCTCATTGCTCCCTTTCTCCCATGGTGATTGCATTATTATGAAAGAGGAGATTTCAGAAAATGAATATGGATGTGGAGCCCAGAACCAGATGTGCAGTGAGACCCACAGTGAGGAATGACCCCACTGTCAGTCACTTTGCATTTAGATTGGTTCCTAGGGTGCAGGAAACAGGTCCCAGAAAAGATTCATCTGAGGAGGATGCCTGCATTAAAATACTTCAGTGAGATGTAGTATGTATGGCTTACATACTACAGCAATATATAATAGTATTAATAGTATAATGTACCAGATGCTGAGGCTGTTTCAGGCTAATCTCTTGCGCTAGAGTTAATGAGAACACATTTAGGAAGTGCTGAATTAAAAAATGAGAAAACAAAAATGGGAATTTAAACCAGAAAAAAATCAAGTCAAAGTCAAGTATTGCTGAAAGTCCCCTATTCCAAATGTTGGTCTTCTGAACTATGCTTACAACTGTGTAGATCATAAAATATTTCACATCCATTCTAGATAAGAAGCCTCCCTTAAAAAAACTTAAAAAGAGATAAAACACTGGAAAATTTCCTGTAACTGAGTAGGAATTTATTGCTTTCAACAGAAGGTTTTGAGGGGTTTTGGGTTGAATTTTTTTTTTTTTTTTGGGGGGGGAGGTGTATGTTTGATTTGGCAAAAAATAGTCAAGAACTGTAGTATTTCCTTCTGTGTTGCAGTCCATCTCTAAATATATTTCATGAATGAATAAAAAATAGGCTTTTCATATACAGACTATGAAATAGGATATGTGGGAAATTGTTAATAAGAATAGCCGTGCACTGAGAGAAAGCAGGGGGTGAAAGAGAATCTGTGAGGACTAGAAGAAAGGCTTGTCATTGTGTAAATCTGGTCTCTGTAAAAGAATTTGGGAGACAGTGAGGAGCTTCCACCCAGACTGACAGGTGGGATATGCAAATCCCATCACATGGGGAGATTAAGAAGAATAATGGAAGAGCTTTGACAGTCGCAACTGGCATTTGTGCAATACCGAGGGGCTATAAACTGCATAAAGCAATAGGGTTATAGTTTTCAGTCTTCTTAATGCTGTACTTTATAATAGAAAAGGATTTTCTCCCTTTCCTCTTGACTTCAAATGAGACACATGTATTTCCTTTCCTTGGCCTGGCAACCATGATGAGGTCTGTCCAGAGGGGGAAGCAAGGAGGTCAGAAGTCCTCAAGTCATTCTGGAGAAGTTAGAGACCATTCTGACCCATTCAGTTGTGATACAGCTTTACATATGAAGGACTGCAAGATTAGCATTGACCTTGGACAGTCTTGTGTCCTCTGGGCCTTTCTTACTACACCAGACTAAATGCAACCCTCACATTGTGCAGAGCTCCAGCGAGGTGAGTGAAACTGCCCCATCAAAGACCTCTTCCTCTAGAAAATGCTGTTGTAGCTTGGCCAGAGCATTTCATAGGATCACACTGATTTTCCTTTTCATCTCCAGGCTCCTAACAGCCCCAAGCAAGCAAAAATTGTGCAAGTCTAACGTTTATTTCATTGCTTTGTTTCAAGGTGTCATTTTTGAATGAATTTCTGATTCTTATATTCTGTGTTTAAAAATGATCTGCTGATTCAAAAACCTAGGTTCAGTGTCCCAGACAGAGGCATCTAGTGACATTTGAGATGGTATTGCCTCTAGCTGCTGCCTCACAGGGCAAGGGTGTCCTGTGGGTCCTGTATCCTGGGATGCCCATGCCTGGGAATCGTAGAGCATCTCAAACTGTATTTGGACAACTAATATTATCACAAAAGCTGTGTGTACTGGATCTTGTTCAGCAGAACCAAAGCTGCATTCAGGTTTTCATTTCAGAGGAGGAGAAAAAAATCAGACTGATGCAAGGCACTTGTCTCTCTCTCTCTCTGGCCAGCAAACCAAAAAATCAATGACTCCCGCAGCTCTAATTGACATTTCTATGTTAAATGAAAATGGGCCTTGATTCCACTTCAAATGGCAGCATTGGGTGATAGACTAATTGTTTTGGAATTTTAAATGCATATAAAAGTTGATGCAGTAAAATGATTTTTGTGCCACTTGCAATATTTTTGGCTGTCTCTTAAATCAAACAACAGTTAACGTGAGAGCCCTTAATCCCTAATTCTCAGTGCTGGTAACACAATAACACTTTTATTTCATATTGTGCTTTCTTTCCTTGGGGAACAAAATAGAAAAGTACTTTGAGAAGGAACAGGGTATTTTAGGATATGTCCTAAAATGTAATTCCTTTCTTTTAGAGGGTTTCTGGGAACTTAACCTCACATTGTGTCCCTCAATAGGGGAGTGATGTTCTCCCGTGCTAACACACTGGGACTCAAAGCTGCCTCTGAACTTCCCCCCCCATGTGCTGCCATGCCAGGGATGTGCTCAGGACAGGCTGTGCTGAGGTCCCTGACATGGGGCGAGAGGGAAGGAGAAGGCTGAGAAAAGACATGGAGATTTAGGCAGTGCAGGGGAAGAAGGTGGGAAGTTGGACCTATTTCTGTTGCTGCGGAGGGATGTCAGTGCCAAGCATCCCCACCTTAAGCAACCTGTGCTGGGGCAGGGCCTCCAGTGCTCTCACCCCCTGCTGTGGTTAGGGGCAGAACTGCTTCTGCAGGGGCGGGAAGGTGAAGGGAGTCACAGGCTTTGTCATTTCTCTTTTCCTGGAGGGAAAACTCAGAGGTAACCCAGATGAGACAAAGCCCACCTCAAGTGAGTGGCTTGCGTGGGATGCAGGGATTGACCCATGCTGTGCTGCTGGGAAGTGTGGCTGAGGAGCCTCAAGGCAGGATGAGGAGACCATAAAGTGTACATAGGGCAGCAAATTACATGTTAACAGCAAACACCACACCCACCTTCACTCCCAAAGAGGTTTCCGTCGTCATAAAAAAAAAAAAAAAAAAAAGAGCTGCTTCTTCCCCCCATGGTATTGTGTTCCCTAATGCAGCAGCAGTCAAGTAGGGAAGATACTCTTGGACTGTCTGGGTGGTAAAAATACTGGATTGCATCTAGTGCATAAAGATAGGGCTGGTGTTTGGAGAGAATGTCTGAAACTCATTCACGCTAGTTTTCAGACTGCCACCAGGAATGTGTTCCCCCATGCCCTGTGTGTTGTTTCTTCCTGCCTCTTGGAACCTAAAAGCCCATTTGCAGTCTTCCATGCTTGGCACAAATATGATGAATCAGGAGATGAAGGAGAATAGATGGAAGGGGATGATTTGGTGTTAGCATTTCAAGGCAAATGTGTTCCCAAGGCATGGAAGGGCTGATTTTTGTTGGTTTTGGTTGGGGTTTTTTTGGGGTGGAGAGTGTTCAGCTACACATGGGAAGCTCTCGATCCTTTAGAACACTGGGTCCCAACTCAGTGTCAGTGCTCACATCCTATTTGTATTTGGTTTCATATGACCCTTGGTGGTGATTATTTAAGGACAGCAGTGCCATGAGCTCTTTCAAATCATTTTCATATAGGTCTTCAGGAGGAAGTAAAAGGATCTTTAGAAAATCTCAGGCTATTTAGACAACCCAACAGAGACATCCAATGTCTTTCCCCAAATGTTTCTCTTCCTCCCTCATTCTCACCTCCCCCACTACATTTAAGGTTGAGAAAATAATTCCAGGAAAATATTTTATATAACAAATGTAGGCTTGTTTTTCTCTTCATAAATTGTCCCTGTTCAATATGTGATTTTCTCAGGTGCACTTATTTTATTTTTTTTTTAGTGAAGTAAAAAGTTCCTGATTCAGAAATCAGTGGGAAAATCCTCAGTAATGTGGGAATATGGATCATTTGGAATAGACTTTGCATGGAAGATTTTTTTTTTTTTAAATCCAAGGTGTATTTTCAGTAGATGAAAAAGGTCATATGCTCCCTTTCTATGTGTGTTACTGGGTCAGTATAAACCTTTAGAAACTGTTTAATGTTCCCTGCCTTGGCCGAGAATGCTTCCAGTCACTTTTGATGAATAGTCTTTGAAAACAGACCTAGGAAAAGTGAATTCCACTGAATATTCAACTGAATATTTGAGGACCTTATTTTTGGAAGAAATTACCTATGTGTAAGTGTAAATATATTTTTCAAGTGCAAAAATCATACTTATGGTGAAGATCAAGCTCTATATGCCAAAGAATATGATACGGAAAATTAATTTGCTTTCCATTGAGTTTTAGTTTTGGTTTCCAAGAAAAAAAATACCTTTCTATAGACAAAAGATAAAAGCTTTAAATTAATCGTTATTGGAAAGAAAATCAGATTTTGGAGATGATTCTCTGCAAATCAAAGTTAGATCTTACTTTGATTACTTGAAGCGTAATAGATCTCTTCTTTAATAGGAAAGGCTAAATGAGTAAATAAAAGACACACCAGCAAAACAATAGATGCATTAAACATAATACCAAAATCATACATTTGTGGTGAAATGTCAGTAGTTCGAGGAGCTTAGAGGATATTTATCCCCTGAGATGGTATTCTGGCTGAGGACTGCACCACGGGAAGGGACGGCACTACACCTCCTCCACTTCATTTTTGTGCATATTTCCATACTCCCCTCAGTACGTTAAGAGGGACAGAACCTGGGCTAGAGATAAGAAGAGTATAGATCTGGACTTAGCCTGGATCCAGTGACCTAGCATCTCTATAGAAGAGTTGCTGAAGTTTATTGACAACTATTTAGGCTATTGTAACTCAAAGATGCTTTGATGCAGATCTGCATCAGTTTGATAACTGTTTAATTGTGTATCTCTTGGTAAACAACATGAAACAAAGCAGGCCAAAACACAGCATTCTTCAGCTCATCTTTTGGATGAAAAGCTCCATGTTCATTGTTGCCTTCCATTTTATTTTCAACTTTTATAAGTTGACATGTGGTCTTTCTTTTTTTCTTCAGAAACTCCTCATCCACTCCCAAACAACTAATTTTCAAGTTGTTAAATCAATAAATGTGGTTGATTTCAGCTGTCTCTAACCACAGGCTTTGCCTGTGAGCCAGGCAGGGTGGCAAGTCCCTGCCATCCCACCTGTGATGGAGGGAGCTGGACCATGAACACCATCAAGAGCCAGAGCAAGGAACCCAGCTCTGCATTACTGTGCCATGGGCCAGGGTTCTGCCATCTTTTCTTCCTCCACCAAAATACTGGGTTCTGTGGTCACTGAAATCCCTGTTATTTTCATCATGCTGCAGGCTGGGATCCCATCAGGTAGACTCAGCAGCTCCTGTGCCTCCCTTTCCTATGGGAACATGAGTTCTTCCTCCCTGCAAACCCTGGTGTGCTCCATCCTCATCCTCCTCCTCACCAGCCACCCACGGTCCTGTCTGTTGATGCTGTTGCCTGGTGACCACCCTGTGATGGACAGCTTGGAGGGAAGCGATGATTAAACAACCTGAACTGGCTTCTGAAAGCAGCGATCGTTATTGTAATGTGACAAGCAGTGACAGCTGAGACAGCAACACATTTGGAGTGTGATTCCTAAAAAAATTGCTAACAATAAACACACGAGGAAAGTGCCGCACACACCTGTGTGTGTAGGTGTGCGGCTGCTGACACTTTCCCTTGATGCAGAAGGGCTAGAGAGGGAATGTGTTTATTAATGAAAGGCGAATCTAACCCTAATAATTGTCATGATGAACAGGCCAGCCCACAAGCCACCACAGTCTGCACTGAGGCTGTCAGACACCTCTGCTACTCTGGCAGGACAAGGCAGCAGTTATGTGATGCTGCAGGTGTTAGCAGTGGGGGCTGCACAGCCAGCAGTCCCTCGTGGACTGTCAGCAGGAATACCCTCTGCAGAGAGCGATGTGTTGAAGCTTCAGCATGAAGGTGGTGGTTCTGCTAGGTTACCTGCTGTTTCTCCTCCTGCTTTCCAGGTGGACAAGTCCAGTATAAGCACAAGGATGCAGGGTGGACTCAGCCCTAACAGGAAATGCATGTGGCTGTACGACCACAGTGCCTGGTTTAGGGGAATGTGCGTCACATCTTCCAGCATCACCTGGGAGACTCCTGCCCATTAGCCTTCCTTCCAAATCCAGGTGACACCAAATGTTGTCCTTACAGAACAAAGCTGAGAACAAGACCAGACTCGCCTTAAAGACTGGGTGAACCAGGTCACTATGAAGAAGTGAATCACTAATAGTTGAGAAATCTTAAAAAGCCCCACTCCCTAATTTGGAAGATAAATCCTACCTTCTTCTTGTTGTTGTTGCTGTTGATTGGAATGAGCCAGTTCTGCAACAACTGGCTTGGGGCTCTATGGATTTAGTAATTAAAGTTTCCTTGAGGTTGTACAAGTCCCTGTAGTCTCTTCCCTCTTATGCTGTCAGAAACTTCTGAAAAACTTCCATAGAAAGCATACTGCTTCCTTTTTTCCTCAGCTTCCTTTGACTTCATTCCTTGTAACACAGCTCAGAATTCGGCCAGAAGCTGGGATTGCAATAGGCTACTTGGATAGCTGAGGAGCTGCTGGACAGGATCACAGCTAAGGTCTGACAAAATTCAGCATCCCTACCTTAGAGAGATGTGGGCCAATTTTGCCACCATTGCTCTGAAGGCCAGAAATAGTCAGTTTGCATCTCCTTGTGTGTGTGTGTGTTCTTAAGTGTAACACACTCTAGGGAATTTAAGTGCTGCCACTGTCCAGGATTCATTATAATGTTAAAGCTTGTCTTTATGATTTTCCCATGCACGCAAGATACCGATACACACAACATCCAATGGAGCAAGTAACATACTCATACTGATGGTTTGTCTGATTTGTGCATGGATTTGGAGGGAGAAAACAAATGTTTCTAGTGCTTCCCACTTGCTTCTCCATCTCCTCTTTCAGTTTTCTCCGAAGTTAGAATTGATTTCTGCTGTTCTCCTGTCCTGTTTGGGTGCTGGTCCTTTTCAGCCCTACTCAGGGAAACAGCCCTGTCTTGGCAGGTTCATTACATCTGTATTTTCACCACAAAGGACAGGACAGGTAAAGTACAGCTTCAATACAGGTGAACATCACCTTTCTCTTAAAGCAGAGTTAACCAAAGATACTCTGATGTTTTGTTGAACTTTTAAAGTGATGTTAAATGTAGCAAGTATTTCCAGGAAATGTTTGTGCTCTGGATTATCTACCTATGCTCATGCCCTTGTAAAATTGCTGTCAATATCTGTGCTTAGCACAGCAGCACTGATTTTCTTCAGTGCTATTCACGGTCTTAAGGCAGGCTTATCAGCGAGGCACTACTTTACAAAGGTCCTTCCAAAGAGTTAAGAAATGACCAGTGCCCTGTCAGATTGAAAGAGACCTGCACACACAACAGAGGAGAAACTTCCATTGCCTGCCTTGCTCTATGCTTTCCGTATCTCCACTGCATCTGGCACCATCTCAGAATGAAATAGTTGAGGAGGAATGTTGAGTCTGTGTCTGCGTGCCTTTTCCACTCATGTAAATCAGGATGTACTTAGATGAAGCCAAGAACCGCTTTGTGGCAAGCAGATGGAGAATCCATCTCTATTCCTTTCTAACGCCGAGGTATTGAAAGAACAGGTAGAAAGAGTAATTTCTGAGAAATCTTGCGTTTGACAGGGTGGATTTTGGTGAGAAACAAAACTATGAGCAAGTAGGGGAAAGAGCTACTTTGAGGAATTTTATGAGCAGAGAATATAGTACAAAGAAATCAGCATCTCGTTATAAAATGTTACTCGGGAAACCTGTACTTAATTCTCTATATAGACACCATTTTGTTTAAATAAGGACATACTGTATCATTAAACAGATGGAGATATTTGCTGGAGAGAATTCAGAGGAAAGGAAAGATGTCTATAATTTGGTGCTCCTGCTTAAATATATGGAATTGTGTGGTTGACGTCTGAACTGGGATGATACGATATGAATTAAACTTTAACCCATTATTATATTTGTCCTTCTAACAAGCTACTCAGATGATGCAGAAGTATGTTATGCAGTAGCAGCTGCTAGAAGATGAAAATATTTCATAGTAGAAATACATAGTATAACGAAGTATGGGAAATGAATGCAGTGTCGCAGTAAGGACAAAAGAAGATAGATGACATACAGTTTTAAATATTCACCTTCTGTGTTGAGTTTACAAAGGACAGATGACGTCAGTAAATTGAAAATGCCACTGAGACACATAAATCATTAAACACAAGTATTAAAGACACTTGGGAAAAGAAAGTTGTCAGAATAATTTTCCATTAGAAAATATAGTTTAGTCAAAATCAGAAAATTTCTTGGGGGTATGTCATTTTCAGTGACATTTGCTACACTAAAATATGAACCAAAATTGTCTGCATTCTGATAGTGTCAGAAACTGTAGTGAGAAACATTCCCAGCTGACTTTTGCTTTGGCATCAAGATTATGACAGGATATTAATGCTATATCATGGACACATCTTTTATACTGAATATATAATAATGTGCGGGCTATATGGGACACTATGTGGTACATCATCTCCTTTCCAGAGGTGTAAAAGTCCATTGCTCTTCCGTCCTCTTCCACCTTCCCTTCTGTGAATAGGCCCTATGAACAAGCTGTATTCTTTCTCCCTCCTGGAGAGATTTTGATGCCACCTGTCTCCTCTTTGCTGTGTCTCCTTAGTCACGTGGTGAGTGTCACCAAAGAATTTTCCTGAGGGAGTTCTTTGGGCAGTAAGGGCACTGCAGGAAGGTAAGTCAGTGCGTAGCCTCAAAGGCAACACAGCATTTTCCTTTCTGAGCCGGTACTTGTGGGGATTTTATCACTACAACGTCTGGAGTATCAGGAACCACATCTCTATATATGTTTTAAATGAATGTTTAATGTTCTGACATTATCAAAATGAAATGCTTTGGTGCTATTTATTATCATCTGAAAAAGGTTTACTGATACTCATTTTCCTGGGAAATTTCATGGTGTCTCCTTTCCCCCTTGGGACAGAAATGAAGCATTAGCCTGTCTGAATCCCTCACAGAACAGTAATGTTTTCTTCTGACACGTTTAGACAGACAATGTAGCTTGGAAGTTTGTTTTAAAATGAATCTTGGCAATTTTTGTGTTTTATGAAATGATCTTCATTGGCTGCTATAAAATTATGGTGAAAGTAACTTGAATATCCAACGGAAATTTTTGTTCCTAAACAGCCTCAGCTTTACTAAGGATAGCTTTGTGGAACGTCAGAAGCGTGGCAGCTTGGCCATTTCTGAACTATCCAGAAACTCAAGGGGAGAACAGGTTGCAGGAAGAACATCGGGAGACCCAAATGCGTGGTTTTCACTGTTCTGACCCCTTTCGTTGCTGAGCAGATTGACAGCTGAGATCCTAAAGCAGGGGTCTTCAAACTTTTTAACCAGGGGGCCGGCACACAGATGAAGTGGCAGGCAGTCATCTGCGGCTGCTTGGTTTCCCCCCCAGCCCCCGACAGGGGGGTTCTGTAGATACCGGGGGCCGGATTGAAGACCCTGGGGGGCTGTATCTGGCCCACGGGCTGTAGTTTGAGGACCCCTGTCCTAAAGTATGCGATTCCCACCCAAGCAGGAGCTCCTAAAGGTTTTAATTGCTAATGTCATTTTATCGTGGAACAAAGAGATGACTTTTCTCTGTTAATTGCAAATCTTGTACAACATTCCTTTTACAGCAGTGAAATGCTTTAAAGACAAATATTTGATTCTTGGCTCAAAGAACTGACAGATTCAGCCATGATCTGGGAGGCAGCTACAGCCACACCACTGCAGAAACAGTTGTAAGGAATGCTCTGGATGGCTTTATGTGGAAGTCAGGTGTCTTGACTGCAATGGTGTCTTCCTTAGGCAGGAGGTAGACTAGATAGCTAGCTCTTCCTTAAATGTGTGAACAGGCAACAAGAAACAGCAGAAACATGAGGTTTACAAATGCATTGATTATGTGATTGCTCAATTCAGCCTAGTAAGTTTTTTTGTGATTTAGATAATTAACTTCTAAGAGGAAAATAATAATAAAGAAGATACAGACAGGTACAAACACACAAGAGATGAGTATTGATTTTTAGAGTGTGGTGAGATGCAGCAGAAGGCAATTTGAAGGAAGCCCTCAGGGTGTAAATTGGCCCCTGAAAGGGGACTCAGCTGGCTGTAATTCCCTGTCTTCCCAGGTGGAAGGAATAAGTAATTAAGGAGAGGAGGAGTTATAAGGGGTAAGAGTAGATGCATGAGGGTCTTTTGTAGGCCTGCATGAAGCTGGAAGTAGCTTCTTGGAGAACAGCTTTTTTCTAGCAGAGAAGCTGACCTGTGGCTGTTGGTCAGTTTTGGAAAAAGCTGATGTACGGTGAGTGACCTCAACAACTGAAAAAAAACCCCAGTGTGGTTTCTGCTTTTGAAGAGATGCCAAGGAAGAAATGTGTTCTAAGCAGATAGGAAACCTTTCTTCTTGTAAGGGGGTACTAATTGGAGAATGAGAGAAGACATGGCAAGATAGGGGAGGGTAAGGCTGGATAGCAGTGTGCTAAGGTGTTGCCTGGAAAATGTGGGGAATGGACCAGCAAATTATATTTGCTGATAGAGCAGAATAAGGTGATGGTGCCAGAGAGCTGGGTTTGTGGGACACGGCCTTGAGAAGTGAAAGAGCAGGCAATGGGAAAAGTAGAGACAAGACAAGGTTTGCGAACTGGTGTAATGTAATCAGAAAAAATCGGTTTTAAGGGTGGTTTAGCTCCAAAATTGGCTAAAAAGAGACTTTAGAGAGGAAAGAATGTTTCCCTAGTCAAGATGCAAAAAGCTGGATTGATTTAATTCAAAAAGAGCATGAGCTTTTTGAGGAGGAGTGTGGATTTTCTATTGGGGATTTTGGACTTAAGTGACGTAGAAGCACTGGCTGGAAGCAAAGGGGCAGAAAGAGGACAAGACCAGGATAAAAGCAAAGAAGCTTGATTATACACTGGTGAATGTTGTGTTGTTGGTGAACTGGCTTGGAGGAGCCAAGGAGGTAAATTGGCAGATATTAACATGGCTAGCCAAAATTTAGTACTCAGTTGGCAGAGATGGTGGCTGGAGGGTGAGATGTAGATGGAAGAGTTTACCTAAAAGGAGTTTTCCACGCTGTGACTTTCCCTGCGTATACTGTGCTATTTATTCTCAGCATCTTTGAATCAAAGTCCTCTCTCTTAGCCACCACCTGTGGAGGTCTGATATGAGCCAGCCAGCAAGTCGTGTCTGATACATCTGGTTTAATTGTATTTCAGTGCTTAGAGTCAGAGATATAATATGTGAACAAGACCCTCTTCAGGGATGTAGGTAATTACACAAATTGGTGTGGAGACATTTTGCCAGAAGAGATGTATGTTGTTTACCTTCTTGGATTTGGCAGGGAATGGCCTTGCTATTTGTAGAGGTACAAGTTCTTATAGCTGGGAGAGCTGCTGTCTGGGCTCAGAAAGGAGTGAAATAACTGGGGGCTACAAAAGCCTGTAGCCTAGCAGCTTATGTCTTTAGGAGGATGATGTAAATAAACCCAGAGGCCTTTAGGCCCTCCTATGTCTTTGTGACAAAAGCTAGTATGGACAAAGGATTGCCTGGGTCCGAGTGGGGAACCCTGGTGGTGTGGTTTTACCTTTCGAGCATGCAGCCTTGGAAACAAGCTCTCCTGTGGCTGGTGATGCAGTCGCAGCAGAATGTTTGCAGCTTAGCTTGGATTTGAGACTTAGACCTGCGGTCTAGTAGACTGTCACTGTTGAGGCAAGGAGGGGCAATACCATGCATACCCTTGGCTTGCAGCAACTTACCTGAGGGGCTGACCTGTATTTACCTTAGCTTATGCTGAGAGATGTATAAACTGAATTTTCTTTCAAGGTGAGAAGCCCCCATGTGGACAGTTATTATAGATAAGCTAATGTGTGGCAACTCCTGAAGTTGTCGTAGTGTGAGATGTTTCATTTATATCCTGACCTTTTTCCAGCTGAAGCTGCCGCATGTTCTGCCCACAGAAGCTTGCACAATGGCATTGCTTCCTGTTTTGTTTTTTTTTTAAGCTGATGTTGGCAGCCTGTGGGGAAGGGTTGATCTTAAATGGGGTGGTGTGTTATAAAGGCACAAAGGCAGCTTCTAACAACTGATATCCTGCAGTATATCATCTCAAGGGGGCTGGGAATCTCTGGTCTGCCCAAGAATCACAATCCGCCTTATCAGCAGGTGATTCCCTTTGGATTGTTTCAAAGGTGATTTCTCCCATTCCCATTGATTTTTTTTTTCTTTTCTTTTTTTCTTCTCTTTTTTCTTTCCTCATTCATTCAAACTTTTTTAACTTGTGAAAGTGAAGCAAAGCTTGGCTTGCTTCTCTTGAGGATCTGCCAACACCCACATTAACCCACAAGTATCTTTTTTTCTAGCCAGTGTTTTGGCAGGAGACCTTCTGTCTTCATATTGCATAGCTCCTTCTGGAGAGTGGAAGGGACAGATCTTGCACTGCTGTTCACAGTTCTGCTTAGAAGATTTTCAAATATGTGCCTTGAAGTCAAAGGGTTTTTGAATTTTCTGCATTATTTCTATTGTATGAGATGTGAAAATAAATCTGTACCTAGATGTACCGCTCCTTTTGGTGATCTTTACTAAGGATGTGTTTGGATTACTTTGGTTATTAGTGTAGTCTAGCCCCTGGCATGTTTGAATACACCAAAAGACAGTGAGGATGGCCACTTCCATTGGTGAAGAATAATGGACAGGTGATAGCATCCCAACTGCCTCTTCTTCCACCTGTTGCACCAGCACCACTCCTGTTGATGTCACAAGAGAAATGGTATCACCAACCCATATGTAAGGAAATGACAAATGGTTTCTTCTCAGAGAGTGATGTAGCTGTCAGTCTAGCAAGTTTAAGACACAGCCATTTCATGGGCCAAAGCATCATGCAACTGATGGTGCAGCTGTTTCAGATAGATACCTCAGTCATGATAATCTGTCTGGTTATTGCTTGTCTGCTGGGAGAGCTTGTTGTATAGAACTGTTCTCTGCAGACATAACAGGGTGCATTAGCTGCTCTGCTGTCATAAACTCTTGGACTAACATGGAAGTCACTTTCAGAAATCAGTTTATTTGGGTCTTGTTATTTCTATTCTGGGCTTTGAGTTTTTAGGCTTTCCATTAGTTTTTGCATTTAGAGAATCAGCAGGTCTAGTTTGTTGTGGTTTTTTTGTTTGGCTCTGATCATGTTGGAATAAGGGGACCATCTTGATGGAGATCTGAGTGGTTATCTTGTGCTGCATTTCCACTGAGGTGCCAGGCTTTCCTTGTCAGCCTCTTCAGGTGAGGAACTGACTTGTTCAAGGCAGGACTTGGCACCTGTCCTGCCTTTTAATCCAATTCATAATAGCCCTAGCTTTCTAAAGACATTGAAGTGTTCACTTTGGAATAGAAAAACAGTATTTTAAGGTGTGTGAGAAAAATCTTATTCCCAGCTCAGTCCTGTTATGAGAAATTAAATGCTCCAGCAATCACATCCATTATGGAAAGCGCGGACATCATGAGAACCATGCAGAAATCTTGTCAAGACTCTTCCCGTTGATGGTATCCATCACCACTGAATAGTTTCCCCTAGTGTGTGCATAAGCAGAATGGAAGTCTGTCCACACAGCCACTGCCACCGCTTCTGTTCCTTCACACAGAAGGTAAATTGTAGCCAGGATGAAATATTTTGCTAATTAAAAAACATTAAATGATCTCCACCTACCTTCTCCCCAGTGAACAATGCAATTGAATTATCATTAGAGCTTGTACAGAAACTTTGATAATGATGGAGCTATTTGTATTAAATTCAGCTTTAGCTTTCTTATTCTACCAAGTGCCATCACTGTGTTCGTTGTATTCTGAAGTCATAGCAAGCTTCCCTCTCCTGCTATTCACCTGATTTATTTCAGCCCCAACACGCAGCTCCTAAATTCTTGTTAAATTTGTTTCTGAACAAAAGGACTAAATTCAGAGTCTCTTTTAAATGAAAGACATGAGGCAGTTATGATTCCATTCATTTGCTTGTATCTATTCGCTGTATCTAGAGAGCTATTGTTATGCATGCAGTACTGGAAAATAATAATGCTAATAAAAAATAATAATTCTCCCAGGGTTTGCTGTCAATAGCAACAATCTAAAGAGAACTCAAGCCTGGAGACTGTGTGATGATATTTCAGTTCTGCTGCTAAACATTAATGCTTTCTGGATGCAAAAAGAGGCTGAAGAAGACAGACAGGACCTGGAGGGATCTGCTCCATCTCCAGGGCCAGCTCCTTGTGTGGTGTGAATGGGGTCATACAACTTTACCCCAGAGCTTTTCGACGGGGATATGCTGGCTGCTCAGTGATGTGCAACTTACAGCACTGCTTTAAAGGGATGGTAACTTATGTGGGAACTCTGCCTCCTGATGGCTCTCCTGTCTTTCTCCTCTTTCCTCAGGACTTAATCTTCTGACTCTGGGACATGCAACAGCTGAAGTTTTATCTCTGTCTCGAGCAGGGCTGGAGCAGAAGCTCAAGAGCTTAGAGAGAAGTTTGAGTGAACTTGTTCTGTGTGAAAGGGTTTATAAAGCTGCTGGAGGGTTGCCCGTGACTCTGGGGACTGTGTGTGCATGATGCTGAATGTATAGCATGATGTTACTGCTGCTTTATTCCTTCCAGATATCGCAGATTTGACTGGCTCATGAGAACTGACCTTCCCCAGAGAAGAAATTAGAAGTCTTCTTGTTGGCACCCAATATGAGTCACATCAGGGTCAGCACTGGTGATGACCTTGGCCTTGTAGGAATTGTGCTTGTCTGGGCTGGGTGGCTGGCCTTATTCTCGGGAAGATATTTTTTTAACTTCAATAAGTAAAAACTACAGAATACCAGGTTCAGCAAAAAGCCTTGTGATTTAAAAGCTACTCTCTGTGTTCTTCTGTTCTCTGTTTTCAGAGAAGAGTAACTAGGCAGGTGGAATTAGTTTCCTTTCTCTGATAAAAGCAGATTAACACTGGCTAAAATTGCATCTGTTTTTTCTTGGTAAATGACTCGTAAGACACAATGTCAGAAGTGAGCCTTCCATAATGACTGTGGTTAATATTTTAGAGCCATTTTCTCTGTGGATCAGAGCTTAAACTCAAGCATGTGAGAATCGGCAATATATGCTGTACATTAGCTTGATTTCTATTCATCTGAAGCTCAAGAGTACTCTTCCTGTCCCTCGTGCTAATTCCAGAATACCTCTGAGTTCTGTGGAGCAAGGGATTTGCATCTGATTTCATACTCGGGTATATGTGTATTTACTTTAGGAGAGCTGCCTCATAGGCAGAAGGGAGGTAGGACAGCTCATGTGCTTGTAGGTCGAAGCTGAGATTTGGGAACTCTCAGTTCAGTTACCTGCTGTGCTGCAGAATTCCTGTGTTTTCCAGAAACTCCCTGTGCCTTGTGGTGACTCAGTTTCCTGAATTGTAGCATGCATATTAAAATCCTTGCCCTGCTTCCCGTGGGACCCATGAATCTAAATCTCTTCAAAGGCTGTGGTGCACTAAAATACCCTGTTAATAGGATATAAAGGTAGCGGGGGGAAGATCTCCTAAGGCTCGTTGGCAAAGCACCTATTCTGGTCATATGTAATTCTTTCAGAGGCTCATTCCAGATGTTGCTTCTACTCCCTTGATTTTTGTTCTCAGTGTGACAGTCAGCTTGAACAGAGCTCAGCAAGAAGCATTAATTTAAATTTGTGAAAGTGCTCACTGAATTAGATAAGGACCATTTCTGCAGCGGTTAGTTCCATGAAGCTCATCTAGGCAATTGCTCCTACTGTCCTCACTTGGCCCTGTCCTTTCCTGGTGCAAGGAAAGGGTGAGGATTGTTTTGGGAGCAACAGGGGATGGGCAATGGGACTATGCCCACAGGTTGATGTGGCTAGTTAAGTTTCACAACGTTTCCTGTGAGAGTGGGAAGAGACTAGTGAGAGGAGGTTACTGTGCACAGCAGTATTTCTCATATCCAGGAATGTATTTCTTGTCAGACTTGGTTCTTTGAGTATTTAATGAAGAAGTAGTCTTATATGCTGAGGGACACCTGGTTGAGTTGTGCAAACACAAATTACTGTGGTACAAGGAATACTGCACGTACTGAGGAGTGTGCCCTGGCTCTCTGGGTCTACTGGTGGTCTTTGAGGTTTTTCCCCTATGTTTGTTCTACATAGTACAGGGAATACTGGGACCAGCTACGAAGTGTTCAACACGTTTGTATAGGGTAGGGAATACCCGCTGCCTGTGTATCTCAAGGCAGTACCCCTTCCTGAAGTGTCAGGCAAAGGATGGCTTTTGTTCCATGTTTTGTTCCTGTGCTGATCATTTTCTGTGAAGTGGGTCTTTGGCCAGATCCCTCTGGTATTGTCCATGAGTGCTACTTCATCTGGAGAGAACGTAAATGACTGAATGCAGTTTCCATTTGCTATATGCTCCACAGGGATGTTTTCTGCCTGATTCCTGCTCTTGCTTTCCTGGAAAAAAACATTACATTTCAGACCATGGCACCTCTGCTGTTAAAACCCCATCTGTGTCTGACTTTCCTGTTACTTTCTGGTTCTAATGCATAAACCTATGGAAACTGAGTAAACTATATAGGTTTTAAAAATTACTTGACCCTGTCGTTTATTCTTAATGTCTGCTTCGGCACTCCTTGGGGTCTGGAACAACTGAATAGCCCCTGTGGCTGACAAAGCTGTAGCTGTGAAAATACAAGAGGAATATTCAAGTTTTAAGACTGCCACTTGGGACTGTATGTTGAGACAAATTATACTGTGCATGTAGGATAATGGCCTGAGCCTAGGATGGGAAGTTGTTGGAAAAATGCAACAGCTCTGGTGTGCTAAAAAAAATTATAAAATTGGACAGCCAAGGTAATAGTTTTCCTAAGAGCTCTTAAACCAAATTAATGCTGCAGTTATTATCAATAAAGTATTTTTATTTTACTTACATATTCTGTTGTCTTGCCTTTTTGCCTAAATTGGGGAAGTGAATTTCTTAATTATCCAGTTCTCAAGCCCTGATGTAGATTTTTAACACTTAGAGATATTTTCAACCAGATCCTTGTTTTATGAAGTTGGTGGGAAACATCAGGGAAATTTGGAAAATATTTTTAACTCCAATAGGTTTTTAAAAAGCATGCTGTTCTTCTGGTTGATGACCAGTAATACTAAGCAACTGTTGTTTCTACAGCTTGGGTGTTGTATTAATTCCAGAGAACTGACAGAAAATGGAAGCTCTTTTTCCTGTTGCTTTCATTTGACAAGCCAGTACATTCTTCCCCCAAAAGCCTGTACCAGTTTAACACTTTTCATCCTTACTAACATAAGAAAAGGGTGCTGCAGAGAGTCAGGAAAGGTTTCAGGAACTTAAACTGCAATGAAAAGAAATCAGAAAGCACCAGCGACACAGCTGGGCTAAGCCAGAATTCTCATTTCACATCTTTATTATGGGAATCCCCAGAGTTCCTGCTGGGACTCTGCTCTTTGCTTTCTCTGCCCCATTTCACAGCTCTCTCGCTGCAGCATCACCACAAAAGACACTCACCTTTTATTTATGAGTATCTGAGACAGAAATTATCAGCACCATCTATTGGGGAAACAGAGGTATTGGTTCCTTTGCTGATTTGAATATGCAAAGTCCTGTATTTTTTCACTTGCTTTTCTGACTTCTAGCTATAGCTTAATTTGAAAAATGTGCCTGGACAATCTGCTTGCTTTTTAACTTACAGTGGCCTGGAGTTTGCGCTTGGGGGATTGTGCCTTGTTTCAAAAGGTATCTTCAAGAAATGCAGTGAACCATTTAAAAGGGGGCAAGCAGACAAAGATTCAAATGTCAGAATGGTACCTTGGCCGTGGCAGGTTCTGTCACATCAATAGGACAAGGGCAACAGCTGAGAAACAATTTGCAGCTGAGGAGATAGGCGCATCTAGAGCCTTGAGTCAATCTACACTGGTGTGTCTGAGAAATTTGGGTGAAGAGCAGGATATCTAACCTTCTTGATCCTTTTAGGACAAAGAAAACTCTGTAGCTTGAAGAAAAGGCAGAGGAATTATCGTTGTTGGCACAAGACTGACTTTAAGGCGCATCTTGGGGTAGGAGAATAGTCATGATCAGTAATTTCAGGACAAGCATGGTTTGATCAGTGTGACTCCTCCTGATCAGGTTGGTGGTCTCCCTAGCATGTTGCAGGAAATGTGCATGTGTAGAGCCTATTGAGACATCTAGTGTGAAATTATCTCATAACTCTTGCTTATTCCGCTATGTTACGGGCTTTTCCCTTTTCCTGGGTACTCTTACCCACTGCATTTTTGTGCTGTTCCTGTAGCTGTACATCATAGGTGCTTTTGTCTTCCCTGCGCTCCTCTTTAAATAACAAGTAATTTCTTGCTGAGAGCACCATGCCAGCAGGCCAAGGTTCAAATCCCATTATTGATAAGCAATGATACTGCAAGAACACAGCATGTAATGGTCTCTTAAGTCAACAAGGTTTGATCCCTGCTACTGTGGGAATAACAATAGTCCCTGCACTGATGGACCAAACTCTGTTTCTCTGCAAGTTTTAAATGGTTTGCCCTACAATATTTGTTGGAGAACACTTAAATCTTTCTGATATGTCCATTGAAAAAACTTTCCTTAATATCCAGCAAAATTATCCTTAGACATTGTTCATCCATTCGCTGTTCTGCCAATGCAGTCTTTTAATTTTCACTCTGTGGTATTTGCACTGCTGCCTCCTATTTAGAAACAAAACTCTTATCCTTTTTTAGTCACTATTTTGCTTGGTAAACAAGTAAAGGTCTTTTATGGCATAGCTGCATGATTGCAGCTAACTGAATTAGCATTTTAAGAAGCTAAGGTCTCACAGGTAACTTAATCAGTAAAAGTTTAGCTCTTTTAAAATTGGACAATTATTCTTCCAAACTCTCTGGATGGCTATCGGAGAGACCTAAGTACTTTCTATCATAAATTCCCATTTCAGTAGCTTGCTCTGTCAGTGAAAAGTGATAAGATAGCTAGATTTCAGATAATCAACACCCTAAAATTCAATGACTGTTAGCTAGGTGAATGCCATTCTGAGAGAATGGGAGGATTAAATACAAGAGGGAGAACAGAGGTCTGTTACCTTTGGGAATGTGGACTTGTTACAGATACAAAAGGGTTAAGACCTCTGTCCATCGTGTAAGCTGGACTGCTTTGATCCCATGGGCTAAAAGGAATTGCAGCGCTCCTGAAATGCGAACTGCAGAATTGCTTATGCAGTGACAAACTCCGGAGCTCCTTCACTCGGTTATAAGTGATCCTAGTGACAGGTTTCCCCGCTTGCTTCCCTTGAGAGGTATGTGCTTAGTCTAATTGATTGACCCATTAGCAAAGCAAATTTCTCTTGCTATTCAGCCAAAATTTTCCTTCTGCTTAATTTCAGCCCATCACTCCTAGTTATGCCCCCTGTGAGCCTGCATGAGCTGCCTTTGCCATGCTATAGCTTTATTGATCTTGGTTCTGTACAAGTAATTCTTAACTGACTGAACTTACTGTTGGCAGTACCAGGGCACTGATGGCACTGGGGAGAGCTTGTTTCTTGGCTCAGTAAACTTTCTGAATGGCCATTTGGAGGCGTGAAAAGTGATTTCCAAGTTTTCCCCAAATCTTCAGATGTTTTGAGTTTGCACAGTTTTGTGTGTGCGTGCAGGGGATGTTGTTTGCAAATACCGAGGCCACTGGATGTCAGAGCAGGTGTCCTGAAATCAGAAGCCACGGTGTAAGTATTTGGCCTCTGGAAGATTTCTCAAGGATAATTTTTGGATTCCTCTAAGTCAGCATGTGGATGTGTTTTGTGAGGACAGGAGAAGGATAATGTCTGGGGAAAGTGCTTTTCTGCAGGTGTTTGGCTGAGGAAACCTGTTGCTGTGTGGAAGAGAGGCATCATAAGAACAGACCCTCAGACTTGCATACCCTTTGATCCTTTTGTTTCAATGCCTAGTCTAGGTATATTGCAAAAAGCACTGGGCATGCTCAAGTCCACATGAGTTGGGGGGGAATAATCACTGACGGACTTGCTTGGACCCTGTTTAGACTTACCTTGTACTAGGTAGATCTCTGTATCGCCATAAGCTTTGTGCTGGGGGTCGCATTCTGCTTCTGGGAGTTGTCGCTCAGCTGAGTGGCTGAGCAGAAGGATCAGTGATGCCGCTGTATTCCCAGGTTTCTGTGCGTGTACCCTTTCTGTGCCTCAGTTTACTCCTGGCTGCAACAAGATCTTTTTTTCCAGAGATGCTAGAGTAGAAAGGGAGAGAATAGTGTTCCTTTTGGTGCGATTTGATTTGAAGACCATTTGCAAGACATTTTGGGCAGCCTGCTCGTGCTGTCGTGGAAGCTGCTTGGACATAGTTATCTGAGCTCATATTAAAATAGATCAACAGCATAGTTAGAGGGGCACTGTTAATAGGAATTTGTAAACCAAAACCACTGGTGAAATTGTTTCCCATGTAGGTGTAAGTAGGGGAGTATGCATGGGGCAGTATACACTGGGAATATATTTTCCACAGCCGTTCTGTGGGAAGACAGCACATACTCATCTGTACTGTTACTTCTGCTGCGGAGTTTGAAACACTAGCACAAAACTGTAGTTAGCAAGCCTTAGGCACTACACAGTGTGTAAAAGCTGAGGTATCAAACTCCCTGTTTAAAGATACAAAGCCTCTCTCGATGCAAGGAGAAGAGCTAAGTGCAGAGAAATGCAGCAGCCTGCTGCTGAAAGGCTGGTGGACACCCCGAGCCGCCCACACGCCGCTGTGTTCCCGGAGGCTGCGCGAGCGCGTTAACCGGTGTGAGCTGTGCACTTTTCCGCTGTGACTGCAGAAGCAAAGCCAAGCCAATTATTTGCCCATCAGAGCGAGGTGACGGTGTCCCTCCTCCCTCTTCTCTATAGCCATTCTTCTGGTTTTGTATTGTTTTGCTGAGAGTGTAAATGCAGAGATGATTAATTGCCTCGCTGCCCTGCTTCTGTTTCTACATGGGATCTGCTTATTCCAAAATGCTTTGGCCCAAATGACTAAAGTGTGTCAAAGTGTGGTGATTAAAGAAGTATAAAATACTTTCTGAACATTCTATTTTCAACTCATTGTGACTTTGGACAGAAGCCCAGACAAGAGGGGGAGACAGAAGGGTGGAAAAAACCAAAAAAAAATCAGTGAGAGGGACTTCGGCAATACTTTGCTCCCATTTTATTGAGAAGACAAGATTGATAACAAACATTAGTGAGACAAAATTACAGTGATTTGTATAGGTTCCCAGGTGGACAAGTTTAATATTAATAAAATATTATAGCCTGCTCTATCACAGAAGTATTGTACTGATCATAAAATGAAAGGGCTTTATATATAGGCGGGGTGTGTGTGCGCTCTTATAATATGGATGGAGGCATCTCATTTTCCACTAACAGATTAAAATACTTGTTGAGCTGGAATAGTGGAGTGTTTAACTTGCTGCTAATGCTGTGGATGATTACTCTGGGAGAGGATGTGCCTGACAAACTTCTATTTCAAATGCCAGAGCAAACCGACCGGGTCTTGCTGAAATGACCCCTAAGTCACCAGTGCCTTAAACCCAGCAGCTCAGGTCCCCCATTTGTGTCTCTTGAGGCTGTCAGCAAGCCGTGCACCCCCACAGCTCTCCCAGGTGTAAGCATGGCGTGGCACATCAGAGCTGACAGTTCAAGTGCTTTTTCGCTGCTGCTCTGGAGTCTGTGGCGAGAAGGGAGCAAAACTGGAAAAAACAACTAAATAGAAACACTTCGGGATGAAAATATTTTATGTGGTGTTTTTAAGTAAGTTTCTTTGGAGTTTCTGTAATGCCTGCTTTTATTTTATTACAGATGATGCTGAGGGATAGGCTGGGTAACACTGCCTTGTGTGGGCTTCTTACCTGCAGTCATCTCTCTCTGCTATGGTGGGAGAGGAGCTGATGCTTCCTCCTGATCCTGGACATTTTTCCGGTGATTGCTTTAGTTGACAACAAATACCTACTGGTTTTGTGGCCTTAAAATGGTAGAGGAAAAGCTGACATGAGTTTTACAATAATGCAACACCATCCCCTGCTGTCCTCATGCACCTCTGATGTTGGCCAAATTGCCAGTCGGGTGAAGTCAATCTGCTTCCATGCTTAGCCCCTCTGTGTACTTTAATGCGCTTCTTAAACTCCTCAGTTTAGTATATTTAACTTCTCACCAAGATAAAAGGGGAGGCAAATTTGTGGTGGTGGTATTTAGCCAATAAATTTTTATCGGCTTCATCTTTCATTCTCCAGTGTGACAAACTAATGTAGCATACTGGACATCTGCTTTCCTTTAAACCATGTGGAACTGATGAATTGCTGGTTTAATTATTCCCAGGGATTTAAAAAATGATGAAATTAATTTTTTCTTCCAATATTAAATATTTCAAATGCTAATATCTTTTGGAAGTGAAGATAACATTTACTGCAAAATCATGTTTGTCTTGACAGCATTGTATGGTTTAGTCAAGTGAAATGAATAAAACTGTTAAACACACTATTTCCTTCATTTTATTTTGGCTAAAACTCCTGTTTCTGGTTTCAATTAAAAAATAGTATCATCCTAACCCTGTTACTCTTTCTGGATTTTTGCCCCTTCTCTTTTCTGATTTTTCTACTGTAAATATGTAAGAAATAGAAAATGCAAAAGTAGTCCCTATTCCCCTTTCTTCTCTATGTTCTCCACCTATACCCTGAATGCTGTTTTGAAATGAAATTTAAAGAAACAGTCTTTTTTCAAACAAGGTAAAAGGAAAACTCAATCTAGAAATCAATTAAGTCAAAATTCAATCAAGAAATTTCAATAAACATCTTCAAAGGATTATTTTTCTGTTTTCCTGGGAGAGGAAGTTATATGTTTTCTGATCAACTCTCGGCACTAATAACAAAGGGGACTATCAGAAGGAAAAGTGATATTGAGACTTCACTAAATATCCACTTTTTTGTTTCTCCTTTGAGTCAGATGATCGATTAATGGTTGCCTCCCAGGGCTGGAACTCGAGATGTTTTGATTCAGTTTCCTGTCCCATCATAGCATTCCTGTTTGGGATCAAATAAATTAATTTTGCAAGTCAGAATGTATTTTAACCCAGGCTTATCCCGCAGCCAGCACACCATAGTTCCCTGCTATGCTTCAGGTTTTTGAATCCTATGGAGAGCGGTGCAGCATCTGGCTCTGGCAAAATATCTTTATCTTTTGGTCCTTTCTCATAAACAAGTCTTTGTTGCTTGCTATGCATTCTCGTATGCTTTGAGTTCACTTTAATATATGGGTGTCTTTTGTCATGTGTTGTGGACCAAAGAAAGTCAGCTGAGAAAGGACATTGAAAGACTGTGTGTGTCCACTTCCAGCTTTCCCCAAGCATGAGCTATGGGTTTCGGTGTTGAGGGAGGTGGGAAGGAATGTTCAGTCCTGCTCATGCCCAGGGTTGGACAGAATCTAAGAAACTATTGAAGAGAACATCAGTAGCAGGGGAAAATCCACACAAGCGTTCAGGTTTGAAACAATAGCTATTATTTACATCCTTCAGGTTTTTCCTCTGCCAGGTAATTTCTATTCTAGCAGACAAAGTGATCATGTATTTCAGATCGCTATATGCTGGAGGAACTGGTTGCTCTTGGATAGAAACAAGAATGGAATTAGGGTACCTGGTTTGGTTCATAGCTTGATGACCCTGCTGGACAGCTTCTATAAAGTTGCTCCACTGTCAGTTCTTTGAAGTAGAACCTTTCCACAGGATGGTTGCGTTTCTTTTGGAGTCTCTAGATCAGTGGTCTGCATGCCTTGCTGATCAGTAGGTAAAAGTACAGAGCACATAATACTCTGGACTGGCTGAATCTTTTTCTTCCTCCCAAGGAAGGCATGACTGCTTCGTGTGGCCTCAGCCTGGTATACCAATCTCCAGAAGCTTAAAGTTGGGTACCACTGTTTCAGATGCTGCTGTTAGTCATCTATCTTCCCCAATTTTGAGTGCTATACATGTATTTCCCTTTAAACAGCAGGGGGGCTGTGGTAGGGGACGAGCTCTTTAAAGCCATTATTTTTCTCCCAAGAAGGAAAGATTAATGTTTCTGCATCACTTTTGTTGTTCTTCAGGCAGCTTTAGGACAGCTGTGCTAAAAGTGAAACAATGGGTTGTCACTTCTAAAATGCTGATGCTGTAAAGACAAGGAAGGAAAGGAATGGCAGATGTTTATCTCCACGTTTATACCAAGTTTTAGTGCATCAATCACTCAATGCTATCAAGACTTGTGGAAGAAAGATAATAAGATTTATTGGTGGCTGTTGGGATAACCCATCCAGTGCATAAATATGTTAGTACACCTCTGGGAAGCCTTGGTCCATCAAAATGAAATAGGTGGAAAGGAGCATGGGCCTCCCAGCTATGGAGCAGTTAAGCTCTTTGTGGGAGGTCGGTTCTCAATCGTCAACATGAATTGCAAGAAACTCTGGCTGGTTTTTTTTTTTTTGTTGCATCCCCCATGTGTCCGTCTGTGTGTCCCCCCATATTCACTGAAGGACTGAGAGGCAGAAATCAAGAAAACAGACTTGTAGTGAAGGAGTGGTAGAAGGCAAGCAACAAGATGCGGTTTGCATGTTTTCCTTCCTCTGGTATTAAGTCATTGATGTGGCCGTGGCAGTTGGACTTGCAGCAGGCTGCTCGGGTGGTGCTGGAATGGGGAAGTGGGGGCTGTGACAGGGAAAAGACTCAGCTGAACAACTGAAGTCACTTATGAGCAATTGAATAATAAAGAAAATTTGACTTGTGATTATTTACTACTCTCTAATTATCAGTAGAAGCAGATGATTCAGAGCACCTTGGGGAAAGAACGGCTGGGTTTTCCATTGCTTCACTCCAGGGAAAGAGGAGTGCTGTTTCCAGCTAACTTAGTTTTGTTTCCTTTGCACTGATCAGCCACGTCTGATGCTGTCAGTGTCCTGAAATGTAACACAAGCTACGATCGTGATGTGTCTGTAGTTTCTACTATACAGGTGTAGATAGTCCAGATGATTGATTCTATTTCAAAGTTACTTGTCATTTTTGGCTGATATACTTGGAATTTTGCATTTTGTGTGATTCAGAGCTGAGTGGTAAGTGCTTATGTAATCACAAAATTGATTTGGAACCAAGCCCAGTTATTTCACAATATGCAGCACTCAGGGGATTCATGGAAAAACAAATCCCAAAGAATGACTTGAGCATCTGTGGATCAGGTAGAACAAAGACAAGGCAGGCTAGCACAGGGGCCAGTCCTTGTTACAAGCAGATACAAGTGCAGACTTCAGTGCTGCAGGCTCACTCCTGCACAAAATGTGCACTAATGCCAGCTATACTAAAATGGAAAAAAACCCCCTCATACATCAAAGAGCTTCCTCTTCTGCTGTGTGGGGACAAATGCGTGCATCCCTACCCGTTCAGGCAAACAAAACTCTGGGTCCAAAGAATAGCCAGAAGTCTGTGAGTTAAGCTACCAGCCTACATGTAGAACCCAAGAGAGATCTCTGAGGTTTCAGTTTCATGCTCGCACATTTGAACACACACTGTGGGATTTGCAGCAGAGTGCCCCAAGAAGTGCAATTCAGATGGGGAGGCACCTCTGGAAATCTCTAGTCTCCTGCCCAAAGCAGGGACAGCCTGAGGTCCAGCCAGGTGAGTAAAAGCTATTTCCAGTTGCATCTTGAAATCTTCCCAAGATGGAGTTTGTAAAACTGCTGTGGGCAGCCTGTCAAGCTGCCTGGCTGTCCTCGCAGGAGGAAATGCTCTTCCCTTGTGTCCGGGCTGAACCTCTCATGTCTCAACGCCTGGTCACTCCTCCTCCCACCATCCCCCACTATGATGAGCCTGCCTTCTCTTGAGGAGTGCCCTGTTGGCTTGGGGGGTGACTCCTGGGCTCCCCAAGGCCATGTCCTCTCGGATGAGCAGACCCTGCTCCTGTAGCCCTTCTGCAAAGGTGCTCCAGCCCCACTGCCTGAGCAGTTCTGCCCTGAGCTCACTGTGCTTTATTCAAGGCTTCTCTGCACTGGGGGTGCCAAAACTGTACACAGCATCTAACAAGGGCTGAGCAGGGGGAATAATTGCTTCCCTCAATCACTGGCTGGGCTTGTGTTCTCACACCCCAGGAGGCTGCCAGCCACCTTTGCTGCCAGGGTACAGGGCTGGCTTGTGCTCTCTGCTTGCTGTCTGCCAGGACCCCTGGGTTCCTCCGTGAGCTGCTCTCCAGGCAGGCAGACCCCAGCCTCTGTTGAGAATTTGGGCTCTTCTTACAAGAAGCAAATCATAAACATAACATAGTTCCTGGCATTGCCCATGTTCCATGTGCCCAGAAGACTGAGGTTGCCTTCAGGCATCTTGATGCAGATGATCAGCTTCTTTGAGCGCTTAGTGACTTGCTGTTGTTTGAAGCACAAGCATGGTTTAATAAAAAAAGACCCCTCTTCACAGCCTGGGGTAAAATGTTTTATACTTAGAGTCAATTCCAATCTAGGGAGTTTTTTATTCGCCCCTTTTCTCCTCTTGAACAGGTTGTCTTTAAAAACTCATTTGATAATCCATGAGATGTCGCTGAGTCTTAAACAGCAGCTACTCAATGTGTATTTGCTTCAACTTAATAAGAAATTCTCCTCTGTATCCACTTGCTACTGCCATTCCTTGGAAGTGATGCTGCATGTGCTTCCTTCCTTTTCTCGAAGATGCTGTAAAATTCTATCTTCGATAAGTTAAAAATCAGTCTCTCTCCTTAACTTCTGAGTGAGCGAGCTAGGTGAGGATTAGCTGCAGAGAAACCATCATCCCTCATGCTTAATCGAACTGGTGTGTTTGAATGAATTTCACTTCAGTAGTGTTAAAGCACCATGTGTGTGTTAACTGACATTTATCCAACTGGGGTTTTATTACTTTGTAATTTTTATTAATGATTTAATAAAAATAAGACAACCATACAAATCTGAGAACGTGCTTGATGTGTTTTTGGTTGTCTTTGAATAGACATGCTGCAGTTGCCCTACTACAGCATTAGCAATGGACTGTTCCCATCGGAATTGCCCACCATACTGTCATGGGACCAGTTAATGAAGCTGATGTGCTGTGCTTTGCCTTTGGGTGAACAGACGTGTCTTTAGCTCCAGATCTGTGCACAGGGTTGGAACCCAGCAGTTAATTTTTCTCGTGGGCTGTAGAACCTCTGTAACATCACAGAGCACAAATATTTAAACAGCTTAACAAGAGCCTGTTCTCTACTGTAAGTTGTCCCATAGTTTGCCTAGTCCAGCTATAGGTGACTCCATTTCCAGTGACAAATTTATGCAGTCTAATGGAATCAAAATGTATTTCTCCATTTATGTTTTCTGATCTGTTTCATCTTTCTAATTTGTCATGCTCCCTTATTTAGTCAATACAGAGACCCTTTCCTTTCTTTGATTTCATCCCTTAGCTATTTGTATACCATGCTTTTTAGTTTGCTAGAACCATTATTTAACCATAATGATGTTACCAGCAGTACTATTTTAATGAACAATAGGTTTTATAGCTGGAGGCGTGTCCTCCTATAGTTCTATTTCTAATGGGGACTGAAATTGTTCTGTGCAAGAAATATCTAATGTCTTGTTTTAGTTATGCACAATCCAGTTTTCCAGCTGCTAGGAGAGGCAGATTGTAACTAACACTGAACATCTTTTATAGCACTGGGAGATGTAAAGTTAGGAATGGGAGGATCTGTTTTATTTTTTCATTCTTTTATATTTTCATTTTTGTCCTCAAGGGTGCTATCCACCTACCCGTAGCCAGCTGGGAAGCAATGCCCTGACCTCAGGTAAATCTCAGCTTTGAGTGCTTTGGAGCTCAAGAAAAATCATGGGGCTAGAAACTGGAAAGAAAAACACAATTTGGAAATAACTAGACCTGACATGATGGAATTATTTAAAATGAAAATGACGTCCTAATTATCAGGAACAGCTGACTGAAAGATGGACAAGCTTTTGTTACCACTCTCCTGGACATCTGCAGGAGGAACTCCCACCTGCTGTGAGTTTTGGGACTGCATCCAAGGCCAACCTTGCTGCCCGTATGCACAGTAAGTCAGAGAGGCTGGCCCTGGAGGGTGCTCTCCAGAGCCTGGGCACCAGGATGGTTGAAGGTAACCTGCCAGACATGGGCTTCACGGTCCGAGGTGGGTGAGCTGCTGAATGCCCAATGTTTAATGTTTATGACTGCTCTTGCACCAAGCTACAAAGCCTAGCCTACACATGGCCATGGTCCTTCATGCAAAGTCAAAGCAGAGGCAGAGCTGGGCAAACTCGCTGTGAGATACGGCAGTCTTCAGACTGAGCCAGAGTGGGAAGAGGTTCAGGACAAATCAGGACTTGCCAGTTTCATCACAGCATGCCAACTGGCCTCCTGCACAGGTGGGCTGTCTGGATTTTGTGCGGTGGGACTGCTGTGAAGACCTGCAAATGTGCCTTTATTAGTTAGAGGAAAAGACCAGAAAGGCAGGACTCATGCGTTCCCATGCCGCTCCTCCTGCTTGGTCATGGGTAACTCAATTAACTGCTCAGTGCTTCAGTGCAAGCCATCTGTAACATAAGCATCATGATACTTACCTGCCTCTGAGGGCCATTTACTTAATTAAATTGCTGAGATCTTCAGGTAAGAGATAGTTTAAACAAGTGCAGTAGAAGTAATGGAGCTTGGTTTCCAATGGCTTTGTCTTGTGGTTCGTTGCCAGCTCTGATTGAAACTTCTCCCCTGGGCCAGGACTTCATGAAGGTTTTCTTTCTCTTTCTAATTCTCTCTCCAGGATTCACAGGTGTTCAATAACAGGTAAGCTTGGCCTTTCCATTAGAAAGGGTGCTCCCAGGGGATGTTTCTTGGATGTCTCTTTTCTGCCCAGCTGCCTGGCTTTTTGAGAGATTTCCCTGTGTTACCGTAGCTGTAAAACTTCGTCCAAGTCAGCCAGTAGGTTCAAGCGGTGCAGCAGGAGGGGAGACTTGCAGACACGTTCACCTGCAAACTCCCAGGGCAGCTCGCAAAAGCTGTGCTTGTTTCGGAAAGCACATGGAAACCAGAGCATGGTAGTGCAGACCTGTCTCTTGGAAATGGTGGAGGAGCTGAGACAGGCAGTGGGGTTCAAGTGTTGAACTTGGGCACTGTTAGGAAGAGGAGTTGTGATCAAGGCTCATAAATCACTTGGACACTTTATCTGCTTCAGTGTGATGCTATCCTGACAATGCCCACATCCCTTTTTCCTTTTTAGTCATTCCCTTGTCATGCCCTTTGCATCTGGACGCATTCCTGTAAGGTAGGTGTGGTTTATGGATTTTCCTCAGTGCTTTAGCCAAGGAGAGCCTGTCAAAACCAGTTAGCTGATCCTAGGTCTCTCTGAGTTGATAGCTCTGCTGCAGCTCCCCTTGCTGTAATTCCTTCCTGCTGACAGGCTGCCTGATCGGGAAGAGTTCTGTAGGACTTTTCAGCTGTTCCAGCTTTTGTGCACACTGCCTTCTGGGACTCCCACAGACAGGCTGGGGATAATGCAGAGGCACCTTGGCACCGCACTTTCAGCTGTGCTGGTGAATGCCTTGCAAGTCTAGGAGAGCAGCTGGGAAATCACTTACTGCAAAGAAAGGTGCCTGAGGAGAGGGCTTGGGACAGGGATCAGGGAACGGGCAACAGATCTGATGGCCTTTGAATGTGAATGTGTGTGAATACGTGTATCACTCACTACATCTGCACTTTTGTGGTGAGTTGACCTCGGCTGGACACCAGGTGCCTACCAAGATGCAATATCACTCCTCTCCTCAGCAGAACAGGGGGGAGAAAATAAGATTAAAAATAAAAAAAAACAACACTGTGGGTCAAGATAAAGGCAGTTTAATGAAGCAATAGCAAAGGTTGTGTTGGAAGTGAAGGAAAACAAAATATGTTATTCTCTACTTCCCATCAGCAGGTGATGTCCAGCCACTTCCCAGGAAGCAGGGCTTCAGTACACTCTGGAAGACAAACATTGTAAATAAAGAATGTGTGTGTGTCTGTCCCCCCCCCCTCCTTCCTCTTAGCTTTTATATCTGAGCAGATGCCATACGGTATGGAATATCCCTCTGGTCACTTTGGGTCAGCTGTCCTGACTCTGTCCCCCGCCAAGACCTTGCCCACCCCCAGCCTAGTGGTAAGGGGGGATGTTGGAGGGGCAGCCTTGGTGCTGTGCTGGTGCCCAGCAGGTACCAAAACCCTGGTGTGTTACCACCACCTTTCTAGCTGCCAGTACAAGCAGAGCACTGTGAGGGCTGCCGTGGGGCTCAGCCAGACCCAATACAACCATTTAGGCAGTGCTCCTGCTGTGGTTAATCTTGTTATCGTCAGTTCATGAGTTTAACGCTTTCTCCCTGTTTCAGTCTGGGTGAAGCAGAGTGAGAAACTCCTCTGAGCTACCTTTCTGTTTTCTTGGGTGCTGCTCAGCTGAAGCTGGGAACTAGCTGTAGTGTGTAAATGCAGAGTAACATCAATTTACGGGTGGAGGAATCCATGGGCGCAGGAATTACACTGCAGATGCAGAGTCTGGCTTTTGGGCTTGCAGCTGCGGAGAAAATGAGCAATGAATAGGCAGTTAATTGAAAGCTAAAGTAGCTATTTACTGACAGTATAGTCTTGCCTTTTCTCCTATGTGTAATCTGTGTGAGATCACTTGAAGTCAGCCTCTGTGACCCAACTTGTTTCCAGTATTTGTTTGTTTTTCCTTTTCCAGATGAATTTATATGCCGTGCTTTTTTTTTTTTTTTTAAATGCCAGCTTCTTGTACTGTTGATCCTCACTGTTAAATGGCTGCTGTGCATCAGTGGTAGAAAACTGATTCTTTTCACTGAGCCAGTTAAATTCTGCTAATCTTTGCTCAACAAGTAATTGCAGCTTTAGGGAATAGGGATGCAAGAAGGACTACTTGGATAAAGAAGGATTTACAGGTCTGGGCAGAAAGAGTTTTCAAATTCTTTTGGGGTACCTAAAGTAAAGGTTGAGTCAGGAAAAGAGGTAAATATTTGTGGGATCTTGCTGATTGAACGGGGCTACTCAAGTCTACTTAAATTCTTTGCAGGGCTAAGGGGTTCATTCCTTGAAAGAATAATGCGGTTAATAAAAATGCTCCTACTGGCTGAGTTGCTGACTGGTAGTTCATACCTGCTCAGCTTTTTCATATTTAAATATGTTGTCTTATGAATATGTCGTGTAAATGCTTTCATTTAGAAAATCACATTGGTCGAAAGTGTAGAACAGGAAAGCATTTTACTGAGAAGACAGTTTTCTCATGTTGGGAGATTATAGAAAACAGCACAGTAACACTTTAGTATTCTGATGTAGCTGCTGATGGCCTCTGACTCTTAAAAGCTCCCCAACGGTAATGCAGAATGTGATTACTGAGCAGAAGCCCTGACAACTGGTTTGTCTCTGGAAACAGTATTGGCAATATCCTTAACACAGCCGATATAGGAACTGCTTGGGATCAGTTGCCAGTAGAGCTGGCTGGCATTTCTTTCATTAATATTAAATTCATAAGTGTGAAAAGGATTTTTCCAAAGGGTTAAAAAAATTGAGGGAGAACTGAAATTAAATACAGATCTCTTGCTGCTTCAGGCGCCGTTCCCAATCTGTCTACAGATAGAAAGTGGCATCAAGAAGAACCTTCCAACTGAGTTGCCAGAGATGGAGGCAGGCAGGGCCATCTCCACAGAAATCCATGAGTATACCTAAAAGAAAGCAGGTTGTAGCTGAGAGGAAGAAATGGGGGTACTCTTCTTCCATCAGCCTGCTTAGATGCCACTCATCACCTTTGCTAGGCATGTATTGGTTTGATTTTTTTTCCCCTCTTTTTTTTTTTTTTTTTCCTTCCCCCCAGTAGAAAATATCTTTTAGATGCAGAAGGGAAAGAAGAAAGAGGATCTGAAAATGATTTGTGGAAAACTAACTTTAAGAATGTTTCCCTCTGCAAATTATTCTGACACAGAATTCCCAACCTGTTAGTAATTTTCTTCAAATATTTGAGGAACAGTCAATAACAAAAAGTGTCTTAGAAAAGGATTTTGCTTTAATGAGTACGCAATGAGGAAGATTAGAACAGCTCTAACTGCTCAATATCTGGACACCACGCTAATGAACACTTCAGAAATGCCAGAGGCACAGCATAGACTTGCATTAGTATTTGCACTGAAGCATGCAGGACTTAAAGCAAGGACCCAGTGTGGTAGATGCTAGACAAGGGGGTGGTTTATACTTAGAAGGTACTCGAGATGGCAAGTAAAGCCGTGAAGGATGTAAAGGGAAAGGAGCTGGGAGCTAATGTGGGCAGGATGACCAAGGCATGCGGGGAATGTGGCCCTGGCTGTCAAGCCTGAGGGATCCTGAGTGATGCCTCAGGTAAGGGGAGAGGTGAGACAGTGTCAAGATGCTCACAAAAATGCTGGAACCCTGACAGCAAAATAAGACAGAGATGGGCTATTTAGAGTAGTTCTAAAAATGGATCCAGGGATGTTTATGGCAGCAATTTCATTGCTTGGAAACACAGACTTTTAATATCTAAGCTTTGTGTAATATATGCAGTTGTGTCTCCAGGGAATTAAAGCAGCAAGAATTATTTGGATTGCCTGCATATATTTGTATTACTGTTCAGAAGCTGTATCTTCTTTTGTTTGTGTTGTTTTGATTAATTTCCTGGATTGAAGCTGCACATGAAAAATGTTTCAAGCTGTTTAAGGTTCAGGCTTTTATTCAGTAGAAGCATTTTGCAATTGGTTACTAAATCCCTTTGCTGTCTTAGAGCTGAGCCTCCCTTTGGCTCTGCAGGCTGGACAGCTGGGTTGGAGAGTGCCAGGTTGCCCACCGAGTCTGAAAAGATGAATGGGGGGAAAAGTTTTCCTTGTAAATGAACCCAGTAACTTGGCAGAAAAGTTTCTCTTCTGACTTGCTTGCAATGTCTCTGCCTGGGAAGCAGCAGAAACAGCTTTGTGTTAATTTGGTTATACTCAGAGCAGGAATAGCTTCATTTGTCGGTGTTTTTTATGTCAGAGAAATAACAAAAAGCCTCAGAACAGGTCTCTGGCGTGCCTGGAGCTGTACGTCTACCTGGGAGTTTTTTTCTCCATATTCAGTAGCCTCTAGATTGTCTGGTTGTGTTAACATAACTGTTGAACTCTGCTTGATGCAGGAATCCTGGTTTGGAAATGTACATCTGAGCTAGAGGTGCCAGCCTGTGCTCTGGGGTGATGCAGGTTAATCTTCAGATTATTTGGTCATTGTGTTTAATCTGTTTGCTCTGTGCAGTGAGATTGCTCTGAGTCTTGGGCTCAGAATAATCATGCATTTTAGTCTGCAGGGAAGGAAGTTCGGAGAGGTCAGATCTCTCCCTGTGACAGTGCCTGACTAGATCTCTATAGACAAACTAGTTTTGCCCGCATAGTAAATGGTTTTATCGTCCAGATCACCTTAATCAGAGGGTGGTTACCCTACAAAACAGTGGGCTTCTGGCAGTGGGAAGAAGATATTAACATGTATGTCTCTCCTAAGGAATACCTTGTGGAGCAGCGAATGGCCCAGCTGGCAATCTGTGTGTGGTTCAGTACAGATTTACCTGCCTGGGTCTGCCTGCAGGAATGAGTCCTGCGCTGCATCCTGGAGAGGACAACAGCACGCAGAGGCTGGTCTAGAGCTGCACTGTGGCCCCAAGGGCACTGTGCCATACCTGCGTGTGGTGCCACGCTGGGGGTCAGCAGGGAGTGGGGAGCCTGCGGTGCGCTGGCTGGCCCATGATTCTCAGATGCTGCTTGTGAACTTGGGCTTGCCCATGTGGCTGAGTCTTTCCTGTATTGCTCCTTTCAGCTACACCCTGAGCAGGATCCCTTTCAGCAGGTGTAACCGTCTGGCAGGGAAGGCTGTTGGGATGGGCTGAATTTGTCTCTGCCAGACCTCAGCCTCATGCATGTCAGCACGGAGCTGCCGTTGTCTGGGTGGCTGGGATCTGCTGACCTGCTGTACCTGGAGCAGCTAATCTTATTGTGAGGAAAAAGGCTGCAGATGTGCCCAAGAAATTTGACATAAAGCAGTGGCTTTTAGTAAAATCTGGCCTTGCCATGGACCCTTAGTTACTAGGTGGCCCACCACTCTGTGATGTACTTATCACGTAGCTGCTGTGTGGGGTCTTGTGCATAGGGACGGAAATACTTTGGAGAGTTTATAGGTGCCTAGTGGGATGCAATATTAGCTGACTGGACTGTTGCCTTTCATTTTCTATGTTGTGCCAGCTTGAAAGAGAGAGAGGCTAGGGTGGCTTATCCTGCCCAAGACATGGGAAATTGTTCCATTATTAAAATAAGTCCTTCTGGAAAAACTGAAGTGATGCAGCATTTTCTAAAGATAGGCATTTCTGGACACAGTATACAAAATAATTAAAACCTCAGCCAGTTACGTTAGAAAACAAACCATTAATTATTCACCAGTGTTATAAAAAAGAAAGGAAGGTCAGTTATGAGGGTAGTCAAGACCACTCATAGTGAAGCTTCTGCTGCACTTTGGTAGAAGAAACGCTCCATCCCTCAAAAACATTTTTATTCCTCTCCCCGCAACACACCCCTCACCCCCCCCCCCCACCCCCCACCCCCGGGAATATAATTTCTTTTCAGTGGTTCCAACTGGATGGAGTCTTAATATAGTGTTCATAGGTTTCGTTTCTGCACATCTGATGGCAGAAGAAAAGCTGGTTTTTCTTCGTGCCTCAGTTTAACTACATCA
The DNA here is from genome assembly GCF_023634085.1 of Falco cherrug. Taxonomy (NCBI): domain Eukaryota; kingdom Metazoa; phylum Chordata; class Aves; order Falconiformes; family Falconidae; genus Falco; species Falco cherrug. The sequence continues at coordinate 25,154,927 of NC_073705.1, forward strand.
AAAGGCCATGACCCAGCCTTGAAGAATGTTGGGGCTACCAGTGAAGAGCTATGCTTAGGGACAGAACAGGGTGCTTGCTTACTGTTTGTGTATCTTCAAATGAAGTTAGTATTTGTAAAAGTGCTCATCTTGGTTAGTCTGGTCCTTTTCAGGGACTGAATTGTACCCTTTGGAGAGGACCACTGCCAAGGTCCTGCAGGGCCAGTATTGGCCCCCATGGTCTTGCACCTCAGCAGATATCTTCATACAGTTACCGCCACTGTAACAACATCAGTGAGGCTGGACGCTCACTGGGAGTCATGTAGGGCCATCCAGAAGCTGGTTTGAGCATTCAGTGGCCCATCAGATGTTCACCCGTAAGGATGGTCCCTACAAGGTGGTTGGGAAGGAGAGCAGTTTAAGGAAACAGTGTATTGCATCATCAGGACAGGAGCCAGTGTACTTGGCTTGAGACGCTACAGAGAGCTCTGCTGTTAGGTGGCTGCGGAAAACATCACCGTATGGGTCAGAATAGGCAACACTGCATCATCTGTGCCTCTCTGGATAGCCGTGAAAAATCAGTAAGTGTGCTGAACATCCCTAGCCTAAAGAGCTGGGATTTGGGGTTTTGGTTTGAAAATCTGCTATGTCCCCTTGAGTTCAGTGCTTACAGATCAAAACCTTGGTCGTTCAAACTAAACCTTCAAATTGTTGATCCTAAGCTGCTACAAATCCCCCCTCTGTTGATGGGGAGCTGGCTCAGCTCTGGCAGATTTGGCCTTAGTTTTGGATTCTGTTCACACATGTGCAGCATTAAGTTTGAATCGATGGAATACCTGAGGAACAGAGGTTACCATTACAGCTGTCTTGCAAATCCTATATCCAAGGCATGTAATGTGGTATAACAGCAGCATTTGTGCTTGTTGTTTTTTAACCTGCAAAGTACAACCTACTTCACAAAATGTTACCAACGAAACAACTGCTCAGAAAATTGGCATATAAATATCACCTACTGAGTGTGACAAGGGATCTGCAGATGCTGTCTGCGATATGTGCACTTGTCCCGTATAAGATGGGGATTTCAGCCTGCTGCAGGTGAGCAGGAAGCCACGGCTGGCAGTAAAACAGGAGCAGTCTGTGCGGTGGGAACGCAGACGCCAGGGACTCTCTGTGTCCTGGCTGTGCCTTCCCACGGGCCTCCAGGCTGTAAACATCACCACTCCTGCCTGCACAGGATCACCAGAATAGATTTTGGAACTAAAGGGATGTAATGTGTGGCCCAGGTGTGTGCAGGAGATGCAGGGATTTTAAAGGGGACGGGTGCAGGGGGGCAATCTGCCGAAGGAAGAGGGAAGGGGATGTCTGGACAGAGGGAACAAAAAGGTTTAGAAGAATGATCGGAGTGGGTGAAACTTCAAAGAAAAGGAGGGATCTAAACTTTGAGATTTCCACAGGTTAATAAAGGTTGTTTGTACTGTGCCTCAAAGGCTGGCTTTAAACTCCTTGTGGAAGGTCAGATTAGACAACTAGAACAATTCCTTTAGGTGATGAAAACCCATAGACCAGGCAAGCTCTTCCAGAGGCCTTGCATTCAGATGAGACCTGGAAAAGTGATGCACCCACTCACGAGCAGAGTCGTGAGCAGGCCCTTACTCCCTGTTTCTCCCACACTGCACCCAGTGCACCCTGCCCATGAGGCCGTTGTTTGAATTCACTGCTGTAGCACTGGGTGCTCTATCTGGACTCTGGGGTGGGTGGGTGGGGGTGGGGAACCAAGCAAAACCCCACCAAACCCCAAAACCAAACCAAAAGAAAACCCCAAACCACTAAACCCAAAACCAACCCCAAACTAAAATGCTTTTTGCTATTTAAAAAGAAAATAACAGTCTCCCTTCAGAGGATGTTCAAGCATTCATTTTTCAAAGATAGAAGCAGCCTGTTTAAAACCAGAATGAACCCCCCACTTTCTTCTTTTTTAAATGGAAACCGAATAGCACTGCAGTACAAATCCAGCAGCACTTCACAGTAAGAAAAGGCAGCTCAGTGTGAGGTGCTGAATAATGCTAAAACAGCAAATAAGTGAGCTGACAACAGTAAACCCAGAGATTGCATCACGTGTTGGACTCTGTCTTGGTGGAGAAGGACGACTATTGTGGGGAAATGTGCAAAATGGTATTTGTGCATATTTCAGGAGTGCTGCTCAGTAAATGGTTTTGAACGAGGTCTGCCTCACTGCTGGAGCTGTAGGGAACTCAGTACAGTTGACGGAGGGACCTTGACTGGATATTTGACAAAGCCATTTTAAACTGTGTTTTGTTATTTTAGTGTATGTGGATCATGCTAACTTTGAAAAAAAAAAAAAGTGCTTAATAATAAAAAAAGAGGACACACCCACCCAAATATAACTAGAAATAAAATCCCTCAATGTGATATTTTTTTATTTTTTTTTTGTAAAAATGGTTTCATTTGAAAGGACACTAAAATGCCTCTTGAGCTTTGTGGTTCTTGTGCTTTAAGGTCCTCTTCTCCTCAGGTCTGCAGTGCTCACCCCCAGGCTGGGTTTGTGAGCTGGATTGTGTCTGTGTTGCTCTGTACATGATTTCACTGCCTTCCATCCATTATCACACCTTCCACCAACACTACATGGGGCTAATTCTCGCTATGGCACTTAGCAGTTGTGTGGGACTAACATTTTTAAAATCACTTACCTATTTTGTCACAATGTTTATGTCAAGTATTACCAACAGCTGTTTTTTCCACAAAGGTATCAGAATTTTGAGTGAGGAACAAATATCCTCTGAAATCTAGTCCACATAGAAGACTATAAACTTTACTGTTGATGGTGACGGCAAGAGTTGCAAGTCTGGAAGTATGACATAAAAAGAAATTATTGCTTTCTCAAAGATCCTGATACAGAGCTCATAAGGGTTATTGGAACAATTCTCCTTATAAGCTGTAGATCAGGCCTTCATCAGGTTAAGAGATTGAATGAAGCATTGCTGAGTCTGCTCCTCACTTGAAACTTTCTTGAAATACAATAGAAAGTTCCCCACGCTTCTATTTGTTAAGAAGATGGACTCAATCCAGGCTACTTCCTTAAATTTGTCATTGGCATTATGTGCTAAGTTCTTGGTGGATGGTCTAAATTACCTTTTACTATGGTAAGATTTTTTCAGCTTTAATGAAATACAGATGTAAGTTCTTCCTTAGTAATTATTCCTTGGGAGAATTATTTTTGAGTGGATACATTTCATAAGAAATATTTCTAAGGGATTCAGTCTTGGCAGAGACAGGAGTGATGGGAACAAAGAGGAACCAAATTATTTTATCACCTGATAATAAAAAGTTTTGTCTAATTGTTAAACTTACTGTGTTCTTAGCTACTGCTGAATTAAGTGTTGCTGAAGGAAATATTCACACAAAGCACTTGGGTTTCAACAAGCTTCTAAGTTCTGGTGCATGAAAGGCCTCTATTTGGATTTGTTCTTTGCATTGTGATTGTGGTCCAGGCTTTGTGTCCTGGGCTCTGCAAACACCAGAGTTAGACCCCTTCTTCCAGGAGCGTGCAGTGTTCAGGAAGAAAAAAGCAAAGATGCACCTTCACTGTTGAGGTTTTTTTTTTGGCAAGAAAATAAGCTCATGCAAGAGTTGTAGTTGTACCTAGATTGCCATGAGTATCCAAGTTCATCTGAAATCAGGCTAATAATTTTTATTCTCCCCTGTAGCATGGGTAACACAAAGGCAATGCTGTTATCCTTCTTAGAGTGGAAGGTGGAATAGAAGTACAGGGAAACCAGATGGACTAAGCTTTGACAAGAAAGCTTGTGGCCAAACAGAGAACTGGGGCAAGTTCTCCAGAGTATGTAGTCTTTCACTGAAAGCAGGACTGGCTTCTTTTCCCATTGTTTCTCTAAGTGTCTTCCATTCTTTTTTTCATTGTCTTCTGCAAATGTTTGTGTTGCATGTATTTTAGTAATCTAACAGGAGGTGTTTTTTTCCTGGTTTTAAGTCTATTCTTACCAGTTACAGCTGTGTTAAACCGCCTTGTGATTCTGTTCTAACTTGGTGTAGAACAGTGCTCCTCTTCACAGTGAAGAGCAATTAATGACTCCACACAGCTCCCTAAAAAGCATGAAGTAACGTAATTATCATTGTTGGTTGCAAAGCTAAATGTACATAAAAACTCTAGTTGAGGTAATGAGGCCTTAATATCACTCCGTGCGGTTAGGTGCCCGAGTAAGAGTTAACCTTGTAAGGGAAGTTTCTTGCTAACATCAGTGGGAACTGGGAAATCTTCTCAAACTTAGCTTGTGTATGTTGACATTTCATTGACTCTACCCTTGCTGCAATGTTGATACTGCTGAGTTGTCCGAGGCTGTGAGAAAGCAAGTTGAGATCAAACCCAGAAGAGTCTGTTTCCTTGTCCTGTGCTGGGGTCTTGCTCTTTCTTGGCCTCAAAGATTTTATTGATCTTCAAGTACTGTTGCTGCTAGACCAAACTCTCTATTTAAGCTTGTGTGTTTCACAGAGTGTGGGGGATGCTGGCTGAAGCAGCAATCCTAGAACAGGGAAACTTGTCAAGGTATAAATATCCAGCAATGGCTCTGCAATGCAGAAATGATAGCATTTTTTGTTTAGACATATTTCGTTCAGTATTTCATATCAGTCTGCATTCAGCTGGGACATGTAAGATGCAGTTAGCTGCAGGCTGGATGTGGAGTCTGTTGCAGACGCTATGCCAACAGAATTGCTAGAGCCCCCTTTGGAGCTGCTTGTCTTTCTACGCTGAGTGTAACGGGTCTGTGCAGTGAGTTCAGACTGAACAATGAGCATTTAAAGAACAAAAATGATCTCAGATGGATTCTGTTTTAAGTAACAAGTAGTGTCTACTGTGAAAAATGAATTGTGACTTGTACACTACAAATGACCTAAGATCTCTTAAAGATTGTACCCACTCAGATCTTCCCCGAACTGCTGACACAATCCTTGGAAGACAGTCACCAGTGATTCTGTTAATCTTGAAGTTTTGCATGCTCTTTTTTTTATTCCAGTATTTAAAGGATAAAGGGGACTTCTTCCTTAAAATCTGCAGGTATGATTTCCCTCATGTAGACAGTACTTTTCTGTGTGGCAGTTTGATCTGGAAACTGAGAATAATGTTTTCATACTTGCACAAAAAGCTTATGAACACTTAAAAGCCTGTGCAGTCTGCAGACCTATTCTTGCCACATCTCTCTTGACAGGTGAGATGTACTTCCTCTTGGACCAGTTGTTTCAAAGGTTTTTATTCATGTAGTGGATAGCTGAGGAAAATCAACTGCTTGAAAGACAGAAAGAGTTTGACTTCACTCTTTGATCAGGAAGAGAAAGGGCCATTCAATCACCATCATATCTAGATCCTTGGAGATCTTTCTGTAAGAGTCCAACTTAAATCACCCACTTACATACGGAGTTGGAAGAGGGGTCATCAAAGATCTACTGCCTTACTGAGGTTTTCTGTTCCTACTTTCATTATTGAGCCTGACAGCAGTCCAGAAGCAGGCTATACATCTTCAGGCTAGGGATGGTACTTTTCCAGCATCCCGTAACACTACCATGTAAAGGTAAATGTTAAAGATATTTGAAATATAGTTGGCACTTGTTATGAATAAGCAGTTCTGCTTATTTTCAAAAAGCAAATCCATGCTTCAGCTGACCTGAGATGGACTTGCTTCATACTGAATCAAAAAATTCTCTCTGCTGAAGAACTGGAGCTGTCATAAACCTTGTCACAGGTCTCAAAGGAAAGAAAAAAAAAAAAAAGGAAAAAAGGCAAGAACTCGCTGAGCTCTAACCCTGCTGTTTACTCTGTTAGTACATGGTTACCTAGGAAAAATATTCCCCAGGTAAGGTAATTTCTAATGCAGCACTAATCACAGACTTGAAATTGTCCATTTATTAAAAAAAAAAAAAAAGGCATCTGAAGCATGCAACTGGATATTTGTAAAAATTAACTTAACATCTTCCTTTTTTTATATATTATTAAAAACAAAAAACAGCCCTCACTGCTTGAAATAAAAATATTGTATCTGCTAGTCAGGACTTACATGGTAGATTAAACATAGCACTGGGTCAAAAAACATCACCTTGGACTGGTAAACATTTCAAATTCAGGTTCTTTTATTTCTAGGGATAGTAATCAGAAATCGTCAGTACCAGTGTAGCATAGTTTCATAGATTTATTGGAATGAGATACACAAGTAAAATATACCATTATGCTGATTTGCAGTGACATCCACAGGGAGTTTTTTGCTTTAGCTATACTGATATATAAACAAAATAATAATGAGATGTGGTATGTGTAGAGGAGATCTTGGAGTTGTGCTTAGGTAGCCAAGAGTATGGAGAGACAGGACACACCTGTCCAATCAGAAGAACTCAGACTGATTATTTTATATAAAATGCATGGTAGCAATTTGCAGGTGAAGGACATATGGCTGCTTCGTGAATGCGTTGCAAACTATCTGAAAAAGCTGGTCTGCTCAAATTGTGGAAAAGGTGGTTAGAGATCGCCTTGGGGAAGATGCTTGACAAGTGTTCTGCATAGAAATACTTGATGTGCCAACCAAGTGCTCAAGTCTCCAATGTTGCTCTGTTTGCTTAGCTCCGAAGCAGAGATAAGCACCATGGAAGAGCTTTCAGCACTGGCAGGGGAACCATTTTAGGCAAAGCAATATTTTTTTCCCCTGCATGTCAACCTCAATTCATTTTAAGTACTTGGAAAAGCAAATTAAATTCACCGTTGCTAAATTCTCCTTCTGTAGTAAGGGTCAGGAAGGGTCTGGGGACTTCGTGTTTGTGTTAACTGCCAAAATGTCTTCTGGATAAATCTCTTTGTGGGAGGTGAGGAAAAAGTGAATGAGGTGGTGATGTTCATGTAATTGAGGTCTACAACGTTGCAACTCATATTGTCACAAGCAAAAGTTTAGTGAAAACCCCATCACAACCTATGTGCCATTTCAAGGCGCAGAATTTTCTGAACCTTCTGGGTTTTTTTCAGCTAAACAGGAAGACTCCTGCCTTTCTCCTGTGCCTAGTAAAACAGAATGGGTTTTTTTTATTATTTGGCATAATTATAGCAAAACCAGAAGCCTTTACATTCTGATCACAAATTTATGTCTTCTCACATGAGTACTGAAAAATGTCAATCTTCCATGCCCTTGTCTGACTAGGAACAACACTACTAGGCCTCCTGTATCGAGCTCAGAGTAATTGCTTTTGTTAAGAAATTCTCTTGAGTGTGCAGAAAATGTTTTGGGAAAGGAGGTATTGTTTTGGGAAACTTCAGCTGTCTTCTTTCAAGGTACTATGAAACCAAGAAAGCCTACTCTCTTAAGTAGCTAATGTAAGTAAGAGTAGAAAACTACTCTCTTAAGTTGCTAATGGGATTTGTTTTCAAATGTTTTAACAGACTTGTCTAAAGCTTCTGATTCTGACTTAAATATGGCTCCAAAGCCTTGTTTGCTGTGTGACAGTGAGCCACCAGGGCAATAGGACACAAAGGGTTTATCTGGCATTTATTATGGGGGGGTGGGGGTGGGGTGTATTTCGTGGCATGTGTTGTTGTGGGGGGAGGAGGAAATCTATCCTGAACATGCTTCATATTTGCATTGCTTATTTTTGTTGGTCTCAGAGTCAGGTAGCAAAGTAAAATAATTGCTGTTTATTAAAAATGCTTGTAGCAGTATTGTGCTTCCTAGCAGTACTGAGGCACAGCTTTTGCATTGTAGGCTGGATCAGACTGTCTCTTTTGCAAACTGCATTACGCCAACAAAATGTTTCCCAGGCAGAGGTATTCCAGGGAAGAATGCTTTTCTATTCTGGTTTAAAAATTTGTAGCTGCAGTTTAACTTCTGAAAAGCAAAGACTGGAAGCGCAGAAGGAAGCATCTGGAAGCTAGCTGTGTGACTTTCAGGAGGTAAAAGCACCTGCCCTATGCAAGCCTAGTCCTTCTCAGGTCTCAATGAGGTGAGTAGCCAGGATCACTGGGGACTTCTGATTCTTGAACTGTGCGAGCATGGCTTCTGTGATACTGAGGAGTTCAGGTGACCACTCTAGTGCTTGTTCTTTTTAAAGAAAAAACACAAGGGGAAAACAGATCGAACAGTCCTGCTCATCTCAGATGAGGTGATAGTGCTAACCAGTTTGCAAGGTGCTGTCTTGGAACATGGGATCTGAATTCATACAATCTGGCAGCAGTATCTTTTTGGACACACTAAAGTAAAGAAAGCAGTACTGCTAGAGGTCTTGAGATTCCTAGGGCTTGACGAGCTGAGGGAAGAAGGGACAGTGTGTCTGACATACAAGGAATTGAATTGGAATTCTTTATATTCAGAATTTCCAGCCTGAAACATACATAGGTTTTCATAAAAATATCACATCCAGTATATTTTTTATCTGGGGCAAGCTACGATATATCACCCTCCCAGTGAGATCCTGTTAGCCAGATCTCAGTGTATCTGTATTTTCTTTCCAATCATCATTGACTTTCCCTTTTGTTTTGTTTTGTTGTGGGTTTTTTTCCTCCTCAACTGACAGTTATGTCCTCCAATCCTGTAATTACTGTCTATCATTTTAAGTGATAGGCTAAGGGCCAATATTTAAGGTCAGGGCCATGAACATCTGACTTTCCCTTGAGAATAGAACTGGTTGAGTAGGAAGAATATTGATTCACTGAGTAAATCAACCAAAAAGAAAGATTTTTTTTTTTCAAATGCTTTTGACCTGATACAGTCCAACCATTTGTACTTGAGGCAAGTTAATGAAGGGGTAAATCGTATCTTGTATCAAAATGCAAAAAGAGAAACTTTGAAAAAGCAGCCCAGAGGCTAGCTGCAGACAGCCGGGAGTGTGTCTTAGCCAGGGGTTATACTAGATTTATAGAAAATGCAGAAATAAGTGAATCTGACCCCTAATTCAGAGTGGAAACTGATTCACCTCTATGGCTGCCTTAGTGGATCTGCATCTTAAATAGGAGCATATAAGTGAAATGCATGATCTAATTCTCTTAAAGGAAGAATTTGTAACTCATTCTTCCCTCAAATGGTATCTTTTAATTTAGGAAAAAATCATCCCAGTTCATTTCCAGTTATTTCTTCCTTTCCCCCATGTGTGTAACCCTGAACAATATAATTTCATCACTGGGTAACAGCATCAATTACAGAGCATTAAAAACTGCCCAAGCTACTCAAAGAACATTGCAGATGCTAAAAAAGCACCCCCTCCTGCCCCCTAAAAAAACAAAACCAAAGATGGTTCCATCACACCTCTCATGACTGCCATTTAAGAAAGTCCTAAGCGAATTCCAGTGCTCATCTCCCATTTAGTGGAAATCCTGGTCTGGAGTCTGCTGGTGTTTGATTATCTGGAACCCGTGAATTCTGTATTTGTGACCCTGGTCTGAATGAATGATGTGGAAATGTCAAAGCAGCTTTTTGTATGATGAACAGTAATAGGGAGGGAAGTAAAACAGAGATCCAAAAAGACCTTTAGATGTGTTGGCTGAGTTAACTTCCCTGGCAAACCTCAGCTACAAATAACAGAAACAGCCTGTCTTGCAAAGGAGAAAAGTGCCATGCTAGAATTGTCCTAATCTTTTGGGCTACTGACTTTGATACTTCTGTCCTTGAACATGAATAATTTATGCTCAGGAACTTGGTTTCACTGTGACAGACAAGCATTTGTTGAGAAGTCTCAGTGTTGGTCCTTTCAGAGCTATCGGGGTTCTTCCTGTTGCCATTTTAGCAAAGTAGTAGATGGAAAATGGAGAAAAGCTCAGGCTTCTTTTGTAAGGGAGTCTTAACAGAAATGCTGCTTCCTCTTTGCTTGTTTGTTTGTTTGGGTTTTTTTTAACCTGTTAGGAAGCTCATGAAATGCTGCTGACTAGCAGAACACTATTGCTGTCCACACTTAACCATTTCTAGATAGTTGAGCAAACAAATGTTAGTCTGGAAGGGTTAGAAATAAACACTGATCTCGTTTGCATACACTGAGTGGTTTTGTCCCTTCCAGGTTTATCATAGCACCTCTTTATCTCCTGTTATCTGTCCTCTCTTTCTCGAATTTGTCAAACACCAACTTTTTAATGAGCTAGTGTGGAGCAGACAAAGGGGTCCAAGGGCAAACCTTAGTCTTCGGCTTGGGTGGAAAAGGGAATAATTAAATGCTGAAGAGGCGATGCAGTCAGATGCACTGGAAAGAGGGCAAAAGGATAATGAGCAAAGGGAGGGGAGTTTGGGCAAACCTCTTTGGGAAGCTTCTAACAGTCAAAGCCACTTTCGAACGTGGCATGGTGTGACTTTGCTTTTACACAACATTGAGGGGAACGTCAAAACAATCCTGAGTGAGGCTGCATCCAATTTTCTTTGTCTGCTCGAGTTGGATGTTGCATGGAGGGAAAGCGAGCCCTTACTTTGAAAGGCAATGTATAAAATGCTGGTTTTCTGCCTCAGAGGCAGATGAGTTAGAGGGTTTTGTGCTTCGTTTCACTCATGCTCCTGGAGGACTAGAGTGTAATGTAAATATTTTAATGCTTTAGCTCCTGTTATATGGTCAGGCAGTACAGGAGGAAGCTAAGCCGTGATTAGGATGGGATTTTCAGTACCTGTGTGTATAGGGGAAAACAGGAGTGGGCTGTGACGCAAAAACTGTTGCAGATAACATTTCCCAACTGATACCAGATTTGGGGTACCAGTCAGTAGCTCAAGGGCAGGTCTGCCATTCAGAGGAACCTAGACGGGCTGAAGGAGTGAGCCAACAGCAAACTGATGAAACGAGGGCAAATGTGAGGTCCTGAGCCTGGAGCGAAATAAAGCGCTGCAGCAATTATGGGCTGGGAACAGACTGACTGGGCAGCAGGTCTGCAGAGAGGCACCTGGGGGTCTTGGTAGGCAGTGAGGTGAAGGTAAGCCAGCCAAGTGCTGTGGTAATGAGGATCACTAACAGCATCCTGGCCTGTATTAACAGGAGCATGGTCAGCAGATCTGGCAAAATGGATACCCTCCTCTATTCAGAAATGAGATACTGAGGTTGGCTGGAGTTCTCAGAAGGGAAGACCTAGAAGGAGAGCTCGTAAGTGATATGTTTTTAAACACTCAGCCTTGATAAGTGTGGAGGGCCACTTCCATTATCTTGAAGCATTTTGGTAGTGGAAATGGAGATGAAGAATGGGTGCAAGACTGGGTGCAGCTGGCAAAGGCCACCCTAGATACTCAGAATGAAGCTTAATCTGCTAGCTGGGCTGTGGGGCCATCAAGGGAAAGAGGAGCTGTTATAGGAGGGATCAGGCACTTGAATTAAGAGAGTCAATCACTGGCTGGTAACTGGTCATGGTAGACACCTGGCAGCATGGCTGTATAGGGTTGTGACCCCCCTGCATCTGGATATGCAAAGATGGGCTCCTACAGTATCCATAATGAAGACAGTTACTTGATTTTGTGTCAAAAGCAGGAGTTTCCACAGAAATCTGAATTCAAGTGCAAAGTCATTTCTAATTGACCAAAGTGTGCACAGGGAGTCAAAGGTGCCCTAGAGCAAAGCTGGCACCTTGCTGTCCTGGCAGTTTTAGGACCACATATGCAAACTGAGCTAGCCTGAGGATGTGGTGAGGCTGGGGATGCGTCTGGCTTGGTGGAGGTGGGTTCAGCTCCAAAACTACCACCTGTCCCCACTGTTTGGTGATAAGCAGCGGCACAGCCATGGTTTTGCCTGTGGTTCTGGTTGTTAGGTTTATGACTGTTGTAATCCAACCTTCCCTGCCTACCCTTAGATGAAAAAGATATGTGGTGATTTTTGTTCTAAAATTAAATAGCTTTGTTCCACTTAGAGCAAAGAAAAAGTGCTAAAATTCCTTTCCCCATCTTCCTTAAAGGGTGCCAAACATGGACTGAATTCCTTGGAGAATTCAGTGTTGCCAGCCTTGTCTTGCTGTTACCCTCCCCATCTTCATTACCAACATCTGAGGTGCAAATGTGGAAAGCAGTGCTTTGGTCTGTAATAACTATTTTCTGTATTTTTTTTTCTTTCTCTTCCCTGCTCTGTTTGGAAGAGAAAACATGGTAGTGGGCTTGTTTTTTGGTTTTTGTAGTTTTATTTTTCTTTTGCAGAGCTGGCCCACAAAGTAGAGTAAGTCAGAAACTTCCTGAACATACACCTCATAAAGGTGCCTTAAGCAAGTGTCTAAGGAGCTGATTAGGGGAGAGGAAATCAGCTCAAGCTTCTTCTTGGGACTGTCTGTATTGGTTTGAGGGTTATTTGGACTCTGATGCTAACTCCTCACAATATCGCTGGGCAGCGGGGAGGTTGCTTGGAAGAGAGGACAGAATCCTATACCTACTTGATTAGGTTTGTCTCCGTATCTCCCTTCCTAGGGAAATGGAGAAGTTTAAGGGAGATCCTCAGCTGCTGAGGAACTTGAAGGGGTTAGACTGGCTGGATTAAGACATGCTAGTGTTCACAACCAACCAAAGGATCAGTCTAGCTAGCACTTGCTAACCGGTCATTTTTGACTCACTGGCATGCAAAAGATCAGGTTATGAGTAAATCTATAGGATAACTTTCGTCATGACTAGAATTAGGTAAAATTAATCTCCCTTGATCCAAAGAAAGACAATGTAACAACCAGTTTGCATCATCATATGCTGTCACCATGAATGTTAAAAATGAAAAAAAATGAAACTAGCCAAAGCCATTATGGCATAGGTCTTAAAATATTTAATCTATAACAACAGAGAGCATATGCAGAAGGACTAGCAATAATCAAGGAAATTAAATTTCTGAAAAGGATCTAGCAATTTGCTGGCCTCAATATGTTATGGACAGAACTCTGGGCAGAGCACAGCTGTCCAGCTTTCAAGGTATGCCTTACTGCAGTGGCGAGCAGAGATACCTGGAGATAATGTGCTGTTTGTAGCTTAATACTGAAATTACAGTAATTATTCCTGCCTCTTGAAAGGGCTAATTAGCTCAAGAGTAGGGTCATGCAGAAAGGCTAAGCATCTTCCAGGGTTTCAGTTACCTTCTTTTCACCTGAGGCCTTTTGGACATACTGGCTCATTCAAGCAGAGTGGGTTCTGGTACCTCTGCACCATTGCGCATTGCCCTTAGCAATTGTCAGCTCTCAGGAAAAGAGCAAGCAATGTGTAATTAGCTTCATCTTTTTACAGACTCTGATTTCACTGGCTGTTTTTGTAAGGGAACTAAACAGAACCATCACTTGGCTCTTGCATCTTTAAATTCAGAACAGACAGCTAGCTGCATCTTTAGTGGGAGATGTTCCATCTCTGCCAATTACTTCCCAGCTGGAAAGAGGTTCCAGCAAGCAGTTACCTTTGCTTGTATTGTGTATTATTGGCTATTTATTTTGCATTTATTTTTTGTGATAATGGCCTCTTTCTGCATACAGGTGTATAGTTTCCTGGGAAAAGCAAAAATCATATTGCCCATTTAGGCAGTTAAGTTAAAAAAAAAATTATCAGTATGGCTAAGTAAGCACTGGAACAAGTTATCTAAGAGATATGGTAGATTCACTATCTCACAAACCCTTCATCAAGATTGCTACTTCTGTACAACAGATTTTTCAGCCCGAAGGAGCTGTCTGGTTTAATGTGAGAGTCTGAAGGATATTCTTTGATCTGCATTACAGAAAAAGGCAGATACCATCATTATAATAACCTTAAAGGTAGATGGTGAGAATCTCTGTAGTCTCCAGCATGTCCAGTGCCGATACAATGGAAAGCTTGGCTAAGGGACTATGGAGGTTTCTCGTTACCTAAACAATGACATAATGTTAGATGAGAGCTAAAAGTTTTACATGTGTTTTTGCAATTTCTTTTCCTCTTGTGCCTCTCAAATGTAAACTGCTATGCTTTTCCTTCTCCATCTTTGCTACAGTGGTCTATTCCTCCTGGATAACTCTTCCCCGAGTCTATTTCCCTTGCTGTCTATATCATTACCATGTCACCATGTGGCAGTTTGACAATGCATGCGATTGTAGTGGCAGAAAGGTGTGACCTTGGGAAGGATGCAGTATGTTAGAGAAAGAAATATGGGGTGGGAGGAGACAATAAAGTGTAATTTCTTGTGAAGCTTCAAAATGGTAAGTTTTCTGCCTTCAGATTTTGCATGTACTTAAACCAGATGTATAGTGATTTTTTAATTTTTATTTTTGATAACTTATGGGCTTCAGGTAGCGATTCTGAAGGGAAATAAGGACGCTGGTTGGAGCTGAGTTGATGGCCTTTGAGCTCTAGGGTGGATAGCAGTGAACAGTTGCTTCATTCCCTATTTTTATTACATTCTTTTTAATCCCTTATCTCATGTTCTAAATGACAGGAAAAAAATAATCAGTTCTTTGAACTGTTTTCCTGTAACTTCTGGTTGGAAATATTAACCAGAAGGTAAAAGTCATGTTGCACAAAACAGTAAAAAAATCTCAAAAGCCTGTTTCTTATGTATCATTCAATTAAGGTAAGTATAGTTTGATGAATGGAAACAATGAAGAGCTCAGTGCTTTGGAAAAGATAAGACAGTTTTAAACTTTCTCATAATAAAAAGTATGGCATGGTAGAAAAATAGAGATGGAAGAGATCATTGGAGATTGTGTAGCTCATCTGTGGCCTGTGGCAAGAACAAAACAACCTGAACTGTTTGTGACAGAAGTACATCCAGCCTATTCTTCCAGATGTCCAGGCTACTGAGAGTAGATGCTCCACAGAAAGTCTCAATAACCTATTCACACGCTTTATTGCTGTAAGGAAAGTTTCCCTTAATATCTAGCTTGCATTTTTTTCTTTTTTTTTTTTTTTTGGTAGGTATTGCAGGTTATGATTCCTGTTGTGCCCACCACAAAACTGGAAAGGAGTTGGTTCCCTCTTTGAAACAGCCCTGCTCAAACCTGTCCTAGACGGCATTAGGCTAATGCATTAGGAGAGTTTTAAACATTTTAAACAGTTTTGAATTTATTTTTTTTGTGAGGTCTTAAACTCACAATCTTAAGAAGATGTAGTATGGGAAAGAAAAACACCAAGAAATGAGCTGGCTTGTAGAGCTTAGCAAAGACAAAAGCAGAGACCAGCCCTCCTGACACCAGTTTTGACTCCTTCCCTGTTACACAGGTCTGTCTTTTGTGCCTAAAAAGTACTGAGGAACGCATGAAAGACACTTGTCGTTTAAAGCAGTGTATTTTAGGGACAGTCCATGGTTCAGTTTTGAATCCAGGTGCTGGTGGTTCTATGCAGGCCAGATTGTATGAGATTTGAGCAAACGCTCTTTGCTGCAGTAGCTCTGATAGCTGAGATACGGAAGGAGGCGCGTAGCCTATATATGGTGAAGAGAAGCACTGAAAAGAGATGCTGCTAAAAACCTAAAAGCTGTCTCTGAAATCCCATCATTTTTTATTGCATAATTAAGCACTATTGCTGACACATCCTCCCTTATGATTCCCTTTAAGTTAGAGCATCTGGCCGGGTGTTGCACAAGAGCACCGGTTTTCTTCTCCCTATACAACGGAGTTTTGATTAATTAATCATTGCTTCTGTTTGAATAATACATTAAAGATGCACTCGAATGTTCTAGAAAAAAAGCAAAATAAAAAAAACCCCACACGAAATGAAGTACTGCTCTGGCTTGTGAAAGGACGTACTCTTCAAATGGCAAGATAGTTTTAAAGGTAAATGTGTTCCCAGTCAGCCTGTATTTCTCTTTCTGCTTGCTTATTTTTGTGCATTTGACTTGGTGTGACAGTCACTTGCATCGGCACACAGTTACATCATAAAAAACATGAACTTTAACATAATGATATTGAAGAATTATGTAGTTATGATGGATATATTTTTTGAGTCAGTGTTTTGCTATATTTAAAGAAAATAGAAAGAATTATGGAACTTGCATATTGTTGGCTGCTGTCCATGATTATTTGTGGCTTCACAATACCTTCGTGCTGAACAAGTTGGATAGCTGGCCTCCTAAAAATCCTACTATGGTTTCAATAGGGCAGGTTTTGTGTTTGCCCAGCACTGAACCTGCCACTTCACAGAGGCCTATTGCTGGTTCTGTGTTTGTGTAGGGACCTTGATTCTATGCTGTGCATATCCTCCACAGTCTGGAAGCAATGAGACAAAGCTTCTGAAAGCACAGAGCAAAATTGCCTTGTTTTAGAAGCCCAGCCTTTCCTGGTGTTGTGCTTCCCCCCCAGTATTTAACCATGCATGGTCCAGACCTTCAAAGGAGGCAATCACCCAGCAGCTGCTATCATACTGCATGCAATCTTTAGTGTTGCGAGTGTTCAGTTCTTGAAAATCTGGATGTTAACCCTTGGACTGAGATTTTTCAAAAATTCTCAGGGTTGGCCCTAAGCTTGCCTTTGCATAATTTGAGCTTTCTGGAGTTGCTCAGTGTTTTCTGTAGAAAGCCAGAGAAGCAGTGTGTTGATGTTGGGTCTGGCATGTTCTGTGTATCGGGTAAATATGACTCTGCAATCCTGTTGTATTGGCACTTTTTAAAGAAGTCTTAGTAGTGTTAAGGACGGAAGAGATAACATGGTGCTGAGTGCTGAAATGAAAGCTAATGCCTGGGTGATTGATTGCTGAAGAGACGGGGTGTAGGAAGAGCTCGCTGACAAAATCCTGGCTATGCAAAACTGAGGTGGCTTCTGTACCTAACCTCGAAAGATTTAAGTGCTTCATCCTCCCTAAAGGAAGGACTGTGGCGACACTGAGACCCAATGCAAAACTAATGCCGCTGTTCCTGTGTGTCTCATGAGTGGTGACAGCAGCAGGGTACAGAGTGCATTTGTGGGCTCGATTTGGACCTGTCTTCCTAGGTGAGCAAGCAGGAGAGCTTTCCAATCTTTGCATGGACACACTCCTGCTGTCAAATGTGACAGCTGGCCAGAAGCTCTTACTCTGAAAGCCAACAGTGAAGCCCAATAGACTGCTGTGATCTCACTAGGTAAAGTGGAGACAGTGCTGGATTTTACCCATGGAGGTTCTTATAAGAGCTTTCTTTTCCACCCCCCACTCCCTCCCTTAATCCATTTTCGAGCCTAAGCATGCCTCATGTTTACCCAGCAGGCCCATATGAAAAGGTCAGTTTTATTTCTTGACCTTTTTCAGCTCAGTAAACATTGGCAGCTGGAGGTCCTCGCTGTAGATGTGTCAGCTGCATGAAATGGTGTTGCAGGTAATGACATGCATACATAGCATCTCTGACCTCTGATGTTGTTTGCCCATCAACAGAGTAGTCTTTCCAAAATCTTAGCCACTGCAAAAGCATTTAGACTTATTTGCTCTCAAGGAACTTGTGGGTGGTTTTTCTTTCCCTTTCCCCTTAACATTGTTTGGGTTTTTGCCATTTTTGAGCAAAGATCTTAAATTTTCATAATCTTAAAATTATAGGTGTATTGATTACTGCTAGTGTGTAGCCCTGGGTTTTATTCCTGATGTTTTAGTCCCAGTTTGTTAAGGTATGAGGAAAACTTTTCCTGCAGTCTCTTTCTTAACTTTTTCTCTGAACTGGGAGGCCATGTCTGAGACCCACATGGACTAATGTTTTGCTGAAAGTGGAGGGGAAAGAGAAAAAGAACAAGGTACCCATGGAAACTTGGATTGTGACCTTCTAACCAGCATCAGCCCGAAGCAGCTATTGAAATGAATGTCACTGCTATGGAAGTACAGAGGTGGTGTGAACACCACCTGTAGTAGAGGTTTGTCCTCCTTCAGTTTCAGAAGTTGGGCGCTGTGATCTGTGGTCTCTCTTTGGACCTTCTTTTGAAGACAGGAGCTAAAGTAGTGCACGTCTCCAACGTTGAGCTTAATCCGTGGCCATGTATTACCATCAGCTACTGCTGTGAATCCTGTAGTCCCGTCCGTGGGAAAGCTCATGGGGAAGTGATGAAAAACAAGTTGTCATGTTGCATTCAAATTGTAAGTATTTCTAGGTGGAGTGATAGCTACACAGTTCCCATTAGGCAAGTGATGTTTTTCTACTCATCCTGTACAAAGCCGAACCTCATTTACTAGCTTTGATATCTCATGAACATGAATAGCTCTACTGACTGAATTACATCCAACGTTCAATCTGCAGAGTGTGTTTCATCTTCCGGAATGTAGTGCATATTCTTTTTTTATAAATTTTGATAAAAATTTGACAAATTTTATAGCTAGATTAGTACCATACAAAATGTAGGAATGAAAGCCTCTGCTCTGTATAAACTTAATGATCTGTTACTAAACTTCCAAAAAGCACAATAACCTTAGAAGTAATTTCTGGGTAATGATAGGAACACTCCTGGGTACTCTGTAAGTCCTTTGTCCCTTGTTAATACTTCATTTTGATTGTTGCATTTTTAATATTTGGATTAAGACAGTGACATGCTCTGATCATTTCTGTTGAATGCATGAACATCTGTTTTTTGTTGTGGTTTAGTGTTGTTTGCTGTTGGCTGGGGATGAAAGGAGAGATCAAACGGTTTGAAGTTGGCTTTTTTTGTTTTTCAAAGTTGCCTTTGTTCATAAGCTACAACCCAGGAACTGAGCAGCAATTGTAATTGTGACTGACAAGTGATGATGAGAAGGAGGAAAATGTGAATGACGATACATTTGCTGTGCTAGCTCAGCAGTGAGAGAAAAAAAATCTTACAATTGCTCTTCAAAATTGTCCATGCTTTACCTAATGGAGAGATGAGGTTGCAAAAAGAAGGTACTTCATTATGCACTGAACAATCTGAGTATGCTGTGTGCAGATTAGAGACCTGCTGATTGCCCAGAAACTGAAAAGTAATTGGCATATGCTGCCTGGTGACCCGAGAGCGAGGACATGGGTTCTCTGGCCTGTGCCAGCTTGAAGTGGTAAAAAGTGAAAACCCCATACCTATGGATTATTGAAACCTGAACAGAAGCCAACATCCTTTTAACAGGTCACAGCTTGCAGGCTTCGTCCCTTGCCCCTCCTCTCTTCTTTGGATATTTTGGGATTTCACATAGTTAACTTGATGGTTATTACCTTGTGCCATTAAACAATAACGTCAAGGAAAGGCCATTCCACCCTGTGTATAATGATATATGTTTAAAGATGAATAACTGGCAAGCGTCAGTGTCTAGGGAGAACTTGGAAAGCTCAGGGTACAGAAGTGGGCGATTAAATCATCTCAAAGTACGTACAATTGATTGCTTGCTCAGTGAATGAAGCACTTTTGCAAGCCTGGTGAATATTGTTTCATGCAATGTGCTGTATGCAGCTGGCTAAAGGTTTCTTCAAATACTTACCGCTCGTGCTTGTTGGAGGGACTGCGCTGTCAGTTCTGGAGAATGGAGAGATCAGTCTCTGCTACACTTGCTCTGAATAAATAACCTTTTAAATGAAAACACCTCTTCTGTGCTTAAAGTTAGGCAAGAAAAATCTGCCCTAGTGTAAAAGCTAGTGCCTGAGTTCCTGCTGGACAGAGGATGAGCCAGAAAATGTCTTACACGTTTTTGTAAGAATGATTTTTTTTTTTTTTCTCTAGGAGTACCTCTCTTACCATTGTTTGGAGAAAGTGTCAGGATGTCCAACCTAAATTCCTGAAATTTAACTTAATTTCCAAGAAATGAAGCGTACCCTTAGTAAATAGCAACCTTCCTGAATATATAATAATTTCACTTAAAAACTAGACTGAAGGAGATGAGAAGTACACCATCTCCCTAAGTCTTGAAGCTGGGGACTTGGCGCCAGAGTCCTGCATGATACAGTCTGGTGTTTGCATGCTCGACTGCCAATCACTCATCAACGAGGTTGCATCTGTACTCTGCTAAAAGTCACATTGGTCTCAGGTTTAGGGTTTTTTTCCTTATGCTTGTGAAGATTTTGACTTAACGTTGTATGATGTATGTTTGAGCTTACTTAGGAAATTCTTAGCACTAAGATGATATTCAGTCTAGGTGTTCACCAAACCCCTTTTCCACTCTGCACATGTCGTTG
Source organism: Falco cherrug (assembly GCF_023634085.1). NCBI lineage: Eukaryota > Metazoa > Chordata > Aves > Falconiformes > Falconidae > Falco > Falco cherrug. Next base: position 25,174,898 of record NC_073705.1, read on the forward strand.
CACCATCCACTGCTGAAATGACATAGTGTGATGCTGCTGCCAAAAGAGGCACAAGTACAGTGTGTTCCCGGTACAGGAAGCGGAAAACCTGGGGGAAGAATGGGATAAACATGCTAGTGGTGTTACATAGGGATGAATTTTGCCTGTTTAGGCCCTGTTAAAACAAAGGGAAGAATTTACAGAAGCAAATAGCAATTGCCTGAATGGCAGTATGGCCAGGGCATCAGAAGTAACACTAATGAAAAAAAACAAACGTAATAGGATGGATCTGTAATGATCTTGGGGTTAGGATCTCGGCTTTACATCTGATCTGAAAATTAACAGTTCCTGAAGCGTGGGATAAGATGGTTTGGTTCAGTATTAGATGAAAAAATATTGCCCTGTTACTCTGTAAATAAAAAATTCTGCTGGCTGTCCCTACGCTACAGAGTACTGGAAGGGTACACAAAGCAAAGTACTGCCACACCTTTGTTGATATACTCCAGTTCCAGCTGGGAGCAGGACCTATATGGTGTCTTTGCTCTGTCCTGGGCTTGCAGTTGCACTGTGTTCATTTAGAAATGTTCCCTATAGGCCTGTTTCTAAATACTGTAACATATCCCAACCAGGACATGCTTGCACTTGCAGATGTGCAATTCATTAGCCGTGATCTGTTCATTCTCAGTGGCCGTGGAGATGACCTCTGTCACAGGATCGTCAGTGCAAAACCTAATTTGCTCCTACTGTCCACAGGTTATAGAGATGTACCAGTTACATTACGCTGTACTAGAATTGTGCTATTGCAAGTTCCCAGTCCACTGTGTGGAAAACCAAACTTTCTAAGCAGCTTCTTTTCACACAGGGAAGTTTCCCATTTAATATCCTTAAGAAAATAGGTAATGTGTAGAAGAGCCTCAGCTTCTCTAAGTGTTGGACTTCAAAACCTCATGTATTGAAAGCTTCCTTGGACTCGATCAATTAATTTGTAACCTCTCTAAGCATGAATATAAATGTTGCTCGCCTTATTAGCCTGTTTTATAGCACTTTTAAAACCTTGGTAAAACTGGTCAATGCAATAAATACCTAATGAGCACTGAGCCGCCTTCTTTGGCAAATAAATACATAAAGCATAGCACAAACTCTAGGTGATGCTTTCAATCAATCAGCATAAATCCTTCTTTGGCTGCAAAAATGAAACCCGAGTTGATAAAATGCAGTGGCTTCAGATGCGCTACACTGATTATTTCTTTTTCCCCATAGTAATAAGGACAAACACTAAGTTACTTTCCTCTTCCAGTTTAAGTGCAGTCTGCTGGTAGCTTCGCATCCTCCTCTAGTCTGTAGTACTTCATATTACTATACATATAAAATGTTACTGGTTTAATATTTCAAAGGAATTTGGCCCGCTGGTACTGAGTTTATTGTACTGTATCACTTTCCTGTTGCTATTCGTTAACTCTCACCCACACAGCCACTTACAGAAGTGATCTTGTTGGTACTAGCAAGTTGTTTTTTTCCTAACACATATTTAGAGGCATAACATACTGAAGTGTCATGACCACAGAGGATGCTGACTTGGTAATTGCTGTGGGAAAATATTTGAGAGAATGCTGGAGCTGGAGAATTAATTGGATACCTTAATGTTCATCATCCCTCTGATCTCTTCTTAATATGGCTAGGAAAGACGGCTATGGTGCAGGTAATCTGGAAGCAATAAAGGATTCTTGGCATGGTTCATGATAGGTGATCCATGCTGCCTTCTGTTCTTTGTATTGACCTTTCCTGGTCATTGCAGCATGCATTGGTGCATTTTATTATTTCATAGCAGCTCATGCTTATGGATGATTTATTGAGAAAATATATGTGTTACGTATAAACCATAATGAAAATGGCTGCGACCATTCCGGCTGGTGCTCTGAAAGATGTGCTGAGCTGATCCAGCTGTTAAGGACTGTAGCTGTGAGAATAAAAGTATTTGGTTTTGAGAAGAGTGATTTCTATCCCATGCTTGACTGGCTTGTATTTCTCTATATTCTTATTTTAGTATGTCTGCAGCACGCTGGCCCAGTCCTTGATATTTCTGTGGCAACAGCAAAAATGTGGAAGATTTTAGGCACATGTCTCTCAGGTTAGAATGCAGCCTCAGCCTGTTCCCCTGCAGTCACCTGTACGTTCATGGTGGCACAAGCAGCAGTGAAAAAAAAACTGCACTTCCGCTGATATGGTTGAATCAGATCTTTGTGAAAGCAGTGAAGTCATCCTTTTGGAGTTTTTGATGCCTAATGATGACTGTGAACCACTTATTCACAGAATTTGGCCCTTTGCTCTCTTCTGTAGATCCTAGTGAAAATTCACTTTTAACATCCTTCTTCCCTTGCTAAATTTAACATAAATTAACAATGTTTTCTCAAACAAGTCCTATTTCAGGCATAGGTGCCTCTCGAAGATCACAGGTAATGTCTTGAGTTTTACTTACCATCATAATTTGACTATGACTGTCAAATTCTTCAGATCTTCTTAGAACCTATCTGTAATACCAGTAACAAATTAGAAAGGCTTTTTCTGGTAGCTTTTAGGAGATGGTATGACTAATCCAACTTTCTGCAATATGTCTAATTAAAAAAATGAAGTAGCAGACTTCCAAGTAAAGCTGAAAGAAAATCCTTATCTTTTCCTGACTTTTTTCCACTAAGAATGGTGTTGATCTGGCAACTCACATGGTTTCTCAAGTTCATTTAAGTTTCACCAAACTGTTACAAATACCTCCACACCAGCAAAAGAAAAAGCTCTATCTTTAAAAACAAAACAAAACTAATATTTGAATGAGGGGAAAAATTTGTGTCAGGTGGGCTAATTACTTTTTTCCACAAAATCCCTGTTTCAGTGAAATACATGAAAAAATGAAGGGGGATGTCACTGCATTCTGCATTGATTTAACAAGATTATTTTTTTTCACACGCAAGTGTAAATTTATATAAATGGTTTTACATACATGTACACATGCATAACTGTCTAGAAAATCTAGGAGTTTTGCAGATCGAGTCAAACGTATGACTCCTTTTGTTAGAGACAGATGTGTAGGCTCACTTGGGTTTGATTCCCATCCCCATCCTTAGACTGCAAACAGAAAACTTTGTGTTTAAAGCTTTTATTTTATGCATTGGTGTCTTTTTGCTTAGTTTTGTGTTAGTCTTTGACAGACACTGGGGGTATTTGAGTATCTGTTTCCCTGTTGCATAACGCATCTTTCTTGCTGTTAATATTACAATAACTATTATCTCTGTGATTAAGACCCATGACGAGTTGCAAAGCAGTGCACTGTATAAAGAGAGTAGCTTTTTTTCCTCCCTAATGGATGTAAAAGTAGTGTCCAGATTCATTATGTAGGTAATGGCTTCTGGGCCCAGTGACTTGGCCAACGTCAGAAACATAAATCCTTCCCAACTTGGTTGTCCATGTCAATGATGCATTTAAAATTTGTAAGAATTAATCTTCTGGATTCACATAAGTCACTTCAGTTGAAGGCCACCATCTGCTAGTGACTTGGATGCTCAGGGCAGTTCCTCCTTGATGGGCAGAGCTTTCAGTCAGGAAGACAGATCTACTCAGGATTTACTGATGATTTCCCTAAGAGAATATTCTAGCTATTTGGGGAGATTTTGAAGACCCCTTTCCCAAAGCCAGGGTTAATGTCTGAAGAGTTGAGTTTGGTCTCCATCCATGACAGACCAAGGAAAAACAACCCAGACACTTGTGACTACTGTATCTGTTTGCTGCGATCTGTCAGCAAATAATTTTGAGGGAATGTGGGGGTTTTTGGCCAGCCCTTAGAAGATATGACAGGATGAGGAGAACGCTCTCTGCCTCACAGTCCTGGAGGATTCTGGCAGAGGTGGAGCCCTGCGACGTGTGCCTTCTCTGAACTCTGGCAGGTGTAAACAGATGTTTACTTCTACTAGACGAGCAGGTCATGAGAAGATGTTATGGTCAGCCCCAGCAAGCTAATACCCAGCAGCCCAGCATGGGCAACTACCCTGACAGCAGCAAAGCAGGGTTGCTTCCACAGTAGAAGGAACTGAAACATTACTAAACAGATGAGGATAATTTGAATCAAAGGTTTGGCAAATTGAACATGTTGAGGGTAGGATAAGTGAGGGAAAAAGCCATGTTAATGACAACCTCCCTGATGGTGGTCCACAGACAGTCCAATGTCTGACAGTAGGCAGTAAGGGTACCAGCACTATGACACCTACTGCAAGGGTTAATGTAGTGTAGGATTTCATGCTGGAGGATGAAATGATAATTTAAGGACTTGCATACCCTTGATGTTCAGGCTTATAAATCAGGTTTGAGCCACTGTTCCAGTTTTTGATGCCGTCCTTGGAAAAGGTTGTCATATAGTTGCTTAGGAGGGAGCGTAATGGTTTATGACTACAGCACCTGAAGTCCTCTCATAGAATGAGTTCTCAGGAGATCCTAATCATACAAATCTAATATTGCTTAGCTAGTGATAATGTCATGCTGCCAAGCTGAGTTACATGGATTGCTGTGGCAAATACCCGGCTGATTAATTTTAATTCAATGTAAATAGAAATGGTGTCAAGGATATATTGTAAATGAGAAATGGCTTTACATGTGAAGGCATTAGTGAGGGACTGATGAGCCAAGATGGCATCTCCACACCACATTCCTTAGTTATGCCTGACAGTATTGCTGAGTGATCTGCTGCTCAGCTATGAGATAGTGCAGTAAGCTCTGAGCAGACCTGAACAGAAGGAATTTCTGCAGGTGTGGGTGTCAAAAAAGAGAGGAGGCTAAAATGAAGAGGAAAAGCAGTGATACAGGAGTACGAACTGAGGTTCCTGAGGCTGATGGAAAAACTTGGTTGCAGAGTCAGTGCCAATACTGCAAGGCTCTGCCTTCCCCTAGTGATTTTAGAGAGATCTCAGGACAGTTCTTATCCTGACAGCACATAGATAAAAGTTTAGTGCCTTCTGCTTTAACCAGCGAGGGATTTGTGCCAGGCTGAAGGGAAGCACCACCCTAAAGGGAGCAGGAGCTGAAGTGCGGTCTAATCAGTTCTTGCAAAACACTCTCATCTCTGTAATTGAGGTGGTTCATAGTTTATGGAGGCAGAACCCGAGTGTGGCACTCGTCTGCTGTGGATCCCTCACTTATCTTTGTTTATGGGGATTAATTCTCCCCCTGAATTAAGCCATCAGCAAAATTATTTCCTGTAACCCCAGGGTATAAAGAGAAACAATTAGCTGCAGGTTTATATTGCTGATGAAATCAGCTAACAAATTGCTTCTATTCCTGTAGCAAGGAAGTTAGTCTTGTTTATAATCTACCCCTCAAAAAAGAAAAAAGTCCAAATATATATGTAAATGAAGTGAATCATTTAAGCTCCTGTCAAGTTGCCAGTTCAGACCTACTTACTGTGGGCAGATCTCTCTTTATCATCAGAACCTGGTTGCTCACTTTGGACTCAGTCCACAGACTTTCCTTTTTGCCTTTCAGGCTATATGTAAGCAGTTAATCACATTACAGCCAATAAATGACTCCAAGTTGCAGTAGGTAATTAGATATTTTTTTTAGTAGGTCGTCACTCCTTTTTCTTTCTCCAGAGCATTCTGAGAGAGAAACTCCAATGTGAATATTCATGAGAATACTAAAAGTAGGCAAGTGAGAAGATGGACCTGTTATTTATGTTTGAGGAAGAAACTATAGCCTTGCTTTCATCATATTGACTTCTAGTAATTTGCATAGTGGACTGAAATAATTTAATTACATGGGTTATATGAAGAAAAGAATAGTGCTCTGGCTAGAGTCCTGGGTTGGAGTTATGAGCACTCTGTTCTGTGCTGTACACCTTGTTTGACCTGGGCAAATCATTCTCCTTTAGTTTTTCCACTTGTGTTAAATAGGGATAGTAATTACCCACTTCACAGAGGAGGGCATGTGGCTGAAAATAATTAATGTCTATAATGTACTTGGTTTCCCTGATGAGGTTTGTAGCTTTGTTGCCGAGTACAGTTATTTCTGGGTTTTGGCTTGTGTATTGTGTGCATGTGGCATACAAAGGTTGCCTCCAGCAGAAAGGGTAGTAAGATGCAGTCCGAAGAATAAAAGTCTTTGGCACTTATATAAGTGCAATTAATTGCCAAAGATTTTAAAACATTAATATAGCTAGTACTGGCTTTGCTACTAAAATGTACCTGCTCTGTGGAAAGCAAGAAGGTAACAACAAGGCAGGAGGCTTGTGATGTGGTGTTTTTTTTTTTTAATGGGAGGAGTAAAATTATTGGCCCTCAAGGGTAGTCCTCAGAAAAAAAGACATCTTTAGGACACTGAACATAGCTCACCTGAAACCTTGTGGGTATAAGTGACTCAAAAATCTGGTCACCTGATGTTCTTCAGTGCTAACATGTTGGAAGAAACTGACATCCTGATTGAGCCTCAAATGCTTATTTTAGTGTGCTAGTAAGTGGAAGGTGTTATAAACCATATAAATACACATGCTATAAATCATATCAATAGATATGTAACAAATATAACACATATCTTGGTGTAACAGCCAGAGGATTTTTTTTTAGCTGGATTTCTGTACAGTCTGTAATCTCTGCCAAACTATTTTCTATCAATTACGTAAATCTAATGAAACCTAATAAAAGACTTCAGCTTTCAGAATGCTTGCTGGAAAGCAAATTTATGCAAATCAGTTCACGAGTGAGATCTTGGTGAAAAACACTGTGGCGAATTTGCAGCCTTTTGATGTCAAACAAATTCTTGGTGCGAGGGGCTCACTGACAGCAAACCTGCATATGCAGTTGAGCATTGCCATCAGTGATACTCAGTTTTAGCAGTAGGTCAAGTTAAGCAGAGGCTTAAATCTTGTCAGTGCAAGGGAAATTGCCCTCAGAATTAAGCATATTTTCTTGCAGTATATTAGGTTGGGATGATACAAAGGATGTGTTCAATGTAAAGAATGTTTTTAAGTGCTTTGCTGAATTCAGGCCATAATGGCCAAGATCTTCACCTTTCATTGACATGATGGGTAGCATCTAACAGGTGAATTACTACTCCTCTGCTTGAAACACTGAGCTTTTGAGCCAGCCTTATCTCTAACTCAGATTTTCAGATGGGTACTCTAGCATTTTCTGCAGGGTCCCTTTGATGCCATTGGTGAATCCTGCTTAATTCATCTATCCAAGGAGGGCTCCAGAGAACTCTTCTTTTCTCATCCTGGAGTGGGATTTTATTTTCTAATAACTTCTCCCTGAATTTTGACTCTGATTAGCAGTGTGTCTGCAATTTAATAAATGATCTTAAAGAGCTCCCTTCCGTCTTCCCCCAGCACTTAATTACAATGTGTAAATATGCACACAGCCCTATTACTGATGTTAATCCCAATGCTGATAAAGCTGGATAGGAAAGAATAGAAATGAATTGGAATAAGGATAAGCACAGGTCTTTCCTTAGCCCAGCTAAAGGTAATCACAGATCTCTTGCTGGTAATATACATCTTTCAGATAGAGTACTAATTACTTCTGGCAGTGCTGTGCTACATCACAGAGATAACTTTATTGTAATCCTGCAGTGATCTAACGCTTTCACATACCAGTTGCTGTCTTGATAATGTGACTTTACAGATTTCAGACCTTCAAACTACACCTTATAGTGCCAAGGCTGAGAAAATCTGATGAGCTTTTTTATTTGTGGTGGGGTTTTTTTTCCCCTCAAAGTTTTCCTCCAGTGTTTGATATAAACCAAAGTTGTACAGAATTCAGCAAAATTGACTTTTACATTACATGTTCAGGGTAATGTTTTATGCAGCATCCAGTAGGGTTGCAAACGTGTCATTGAAAAGACTAATAGCAGAAAAACATATGTGGAAGCACTTCAGGTTCCTTGAGCAGAAAGGAGTAGTTAATATCTGTCAAACTGTGGTACCTAAAATTAAGCTCTTAAGTCCAAAGTTAGGGCTAGACTCTCATCCCCTACGTTCTTTACAAGGGATACTGAACTCCATAAATAAAACCATTATGTATTTTTAGCTAGTAGAATCACATTCTGCCTGAAATGATCGAGACAGTTGCTGGGACATGGCCCATGGGAACCTGTCTGGTTTTGTGGTGTGGTTTGTTTTCTTTTTTTTTCCTAAAGCAGTGGGAGTTCCATCTAAAGGTGCAGCTGAATGGGTAGCTGATACTTTTTTTTTAGTCATCTTAAAGGCAAACAACAAGGAGATGGGTGTTGTATGGCTTGACCGAGAAAGACAATTAGGAACCATGAAAGGCTGCAATGTCCCTCCCTCAAAGTACTCGATATCCCGTTAAATTCTTTTGTTCGAGATGGACCACCGGACTCAGTGTGAAGTGTTCTTCATCAATGTGTTAATTAGCAAAACTGAAGGGGCTCTCAAGCCAAAGAAATAATTTCTATTACAAAAAAAAGTGCAATATATGCCATTTACATGGAATCCCTCTTAGAATTTTGGTATTTTTTGAACATAAAAAGAGCAAACAGTTCAATTGAAAATGGATGAATGAAATAACTTCTTGTCACTGCATTTTTGGTCCAAAAAGCTTTGTCAATGAAAAATTTGTCAGTTTGTACTGACAGCCCAGTTCAGAGTCCTTTAAAATACAACTCTCAGGCAGCACTAGCTTAGAAATACCAGAAGTAACCGTGAGGAAGTGTAGCCGTATGGTGTTGAGCTATAAGCCATGTGGGTGCGTTCATCCCAGTACCACGTTCTTTGTCTCATCCCCTCATCTCCAGCTGGTCACCTTCATACCGCAGCAGTTTCTGACTAAGATCATACTGTGGGCTTTGAGGATCTGAATGGTCTTTTGGGCTTTGAGGGTATTGTATTGTGTGGTGTGCCAAATCTAGTCAGCACAGTGTTTTGCCACTTTCTTCCTGGGGAATACTTGTGGTCATGTCATTTTTCCTTCTCGAGATGTTAATTCCCACCTCTGTTCCTAAAGCAGTTGTTATGCTGTTACTGAGAAACACTGTCATTTTGAGTAACATATTTTTGCCTGCCGATAAAAGCCCTTTCTGTGAATTTGTGTGAATGCTTTCTGTAAGTACTTGTGTGTGTGCAGATGAAAAAAGTTGCCAGAGCAGGAGGCTGAAGAGTATATCCCGAGGTGTAGCAAGTGGAAAATCTCCCAGAGACTGACAAGGTCGAGAGATGAGTGGGCCTTTCTTATTTACAACTCAATAAAAGGTGTTGAAGTAAATACTAGTTGTGTTTTGGTGGCCCAGCTTGATGCTGTATTGGGGAAAACCCAATTTGTTTGTAACAGCTTGACCAAATTTTTTTTTCTGTGTCCATGGCCTTTCTGTGTGATGTGGTCTCATGTAGTTGCATTAAACTCTCACAGTTTTATGGACCTGTCTTCCTTTTCTGCCTGAAACAAAATACTTTCTTGTGGTTTCCTGAAAGCACATCAGGGCTTGGCTGTATGACTGCTCCTTGGTTATAGCATAACACTGAGTCTTGGCTGCTTGCTTTAAATAAACTGGTGACTTGTATTTTTTTCTTGTTCCAAATCAAACTAAACACTTTGGAGGGATTTGTGTCTAGTTTGTAAATTACTTACTTCAATTACAGTTTATCACAACATTTACAAAACTTGCATACTGGAATGCAATTTAATGAATTATTAAACACATCAATCTTATTCTACAATAAACATGAACCCGTAAGTATCAAGAGCGAAAAGAAAAATCATAAATGTTGACTTGTATTGTAACTAATATGAAGAAATTAGTATCAGATTTTGTTCCTGCAGTTAGTTTTTGTAGTGGTTGCAAAGACTCAGTCCAGAGGAAATACTTTTGAAATTGTATGAGATTTTACACTAACTTATTTACATAGCACCATATTAAAATTTCTAGAAATTGTTTATTTCAATTGTTATTGAAAACTTAAGGACTTTTCGCATAAAGCACTTACAAAATGTGTTGCCTCTCTTCTGGCAAGGGCAATAATAACAACAGTTATTATTTTCAGTAGCTAAGGTGTGAGCTTGCAAAGAAAAAGATGCACAGAAAATAAAAAGCTGGTTACTAAGAGACACTTGTTCAACAGAGCTATGTAACTACAGACATACTGTTTTCTGGTGTGAAACTCAGGGATGGTTCGGCTGTAAGGCAGGGAGTTGGAACATCTGGCTCGAGATTTCCAGTTTACAGTGACACTTTTGAGCTGCGTACCCTGGGCAAGTCAATTATGCCTAGTAACTGAGGGCAGTTAGGTAATGTGCAGCCTTGCACTATGGTATCTAAAAGAAGACTCGGAGCAGATGGCAGATGCATGTCTCTCTTGCAAGCAGCGGGCTGAGTAGGCTGCTCTGTATCTCCTCCTGCGTCTTTTCATGCCAGGCAGCGCTCCAAAACACCACCACTTCCACATGCCTTTTACATGAAATAGCCAAAGGTTATAGGAGATTTTCTAGTGCTCAGCAGATGCAAGACTACAGCTTATGAAGTAGAACCCAAACTAAGCACTGCTAATGTGCATGTGAAAACATATTTGGTCGTAAAGATGATATGGACATGTCTGTCTTTGAGACTATGAAGTATAAGGCCTCTTCTGAGAACCATAAGCTTGTGTTTTAGCCACTGCTGCATTTCAAACAAGGAATCAGCAGAAGCTCCCACATAAACCTCATAATGCTTTGCTGGCTAACAGAGATAATTTGTCTGTCCATCTTCATGTGCAAATAATGAGGCACAGGTAATGACAGCATTCTGTTTAAAGAGGATGACAAAAACTGGGGATTTGAAGTGCAGGCTTGTGGTGCTTATCATTGATTTTTGTATGGCTGATTTTAATTTCCATTGCTTACTTTCTAGACTACAGGGCTGCCTAAAACTGATGTTCTTGTGTTGTGTTACTCCAATGGCCTTGTAAATGATGCTGCAGGTCTGAAGATAGCTTGCTTTCTGCAGGCAGCTGCATTCTCAGACCTGGCTTTTGGAAGAAGAGGGGGCTGTGTCACTGCTTATACAGGTTCTGAGGTCATTTCAATCTGAACCAGGGAGAAGAATTACTTTTGATATCTGATTTTAGGACTGTGATAAGTCTTGTTTCTGCTTTACAGGCCAAGAGCTAATAAATGTCAATGTTACAGCCAGTGAAAATATCATGGAATGAAACACAAAGCAACAGTCCACAAATACAGTTTAATTTTCTGTTTGATGTTGCTGTCCCTTTTTTCACTTGAACACTAGCACTTAGAAACTTCTCATCTTATCTTTTGCATGACGCCTGAAGAGTTCAAAGTCAACTAGATGTGATATACTGAGTTCTTACTTTATATATTTACATGGACATCTCCATCCTTTTGTTTCTAGATATCTAAAGCTATATCCCTTCAAAAAAGGGAGAGAGAAAAGACTGACTAGACTTGATATTATTTTTTTTTTTTTTATTATTTCTCTTTGAGAAACAAATTTCTGGGACCTCATTCCTTCATTCCCTTGAAAAGAAAGACAACAGCTGCCAATAGAAGGTGACTCATAAGTGTAAATGACAGGCTTGCAGAAGCTAGATATGGACAGAAAAAAAAAAAAGACACAGGTTTAGAGTCAAAATGCAAGGTAAACCTATTTTTTTCTTGTAGCTTCCTTTATTTCTTTAGTACCCTAAATAAAATGAGATGATTTGTCCTGTAAGTAGAAAGCAAAGGAGAATTACATCATTTCTGATTTAACACATTAGGGTGAGGTGGAAAAATTCAGTTTTCTAGTCACACATGTTTTTAGTTGCCTAATTCACTTGTGAGAATGGGGGACTGAAATCCTGCGGAGGGTCTGGGTGTCTGTTACTGCGCTGGCTGGAATAACTAATGATACCTTGGAACAGACGACTGTTTGAAATGTGAAAAATTAGACAGCTCACAGGAGAACGGATTGCGAGCCCCTTGCTGCAGGGGATTTCACTGTGTGTTTTCATATTTTGTTGGTTGGGGTTATATCTGGAGGAGGAGGAGGGAAGGATGGAACAGTTCTAAAGAAAATGAGTAAGTGGAGAAAACAGCTGTTTGGAGATTTTTAAAGCTGTTGAATAATTCAGTTTGATTTTCTTTGGGAATAGTGAATGAGACTGTGCCTTTTAAATGTAAAAATAGACAAGTTCAGTTGAGATTGAACAGTGCATTTGAAGAGAGTTTAGATTGCTTGCTTCTATTCTAGCCAAATCATCAGCATTTAAAAGCAATTTAAGAACCTGCAGTCATAACAGTCTATTTACTTAATTTCTTTTTTCTTTTTTTTTCTTCTTAAATATACCATTTTGTTTAGTAAGTAGAAAGTATTTTATTTAATTGCAGAGCAGTTGCCCTCAATCTAGGGACTGCTGATAGGGTACTCACATAACTGAGCCTGTAAATCTATGCTCAGAGTTGCTTGCATATGTAGATATGTTTATATAGTGTAGTGGTAAAGTACTCAATAAATACATATAGCTGTGTTGACGACACAGGGATTTGCACTGCTGCAGGGAAGTAGCATTGCTGTCCCTTGACCAAGTTTGCCCAAAACAATTAACATAGTTGTTAAGTGCTTCCTTAGGGACATCTGATGGTGCAGGGTCACATCACTGCTTGGTGTAGGCAGGGAAGCAGAAAGATAAACATATCTGACACTCTGGATTAGATCTTAAACCGAGAAAAATTATTTTTTCATTGCTATTTTTTTTCTATCAAAATTCAGAAGATATCAATGTTTTGATTTGCATCTAAAACCCCAACAAACTGCTGGTTTTGAATGATAACATCTGATTTTTGAAAGCTTTTCTCTTTCCTGTTGCATGCGGGTGTGTTTTGTATGTGTTTTTTTTGTTTTTTTTTTTTTTTAATCTCCTATGTGGACTTTTCTTCTTCCTACTCCATTTTCCTACATTTATCTTGTTTTCTACCAAGTAATATAGGAAAGAGTTTTAGAAGGGCAAAGCACAGTGAATAAAACTTTTCTATTTCCTGTAAGTGGTGAGACTCACTTGATATGAGATACAGAATTGTGTTTCACACCATGTTGACCTTCTACTCCTCCCCTCCAAAAAAACCCAAACCCAAACAACTTCTGAATCTTTATTGTGAATTGTTGGTTGTACATATGGAATGACGAACTGCATTAATCAGCTTTGCTAGTAATCTAGAATTGAAGCAGTAATGTGCTCCTGAACTAATGGAAGCGGCTTGTTGCTACAGTGCTGCATTCCCTTGCTATCTATGCACTGCTTTTTTCAAAGTACTTGAAGTCAGAAATCAGAACTTTGGTCCTCAGGAAGTGAAAAAGAAGAAAGTGAATTTGTTATTCAGCTGAACAGCAGTATCTCTATCTTTCTGTTTACCGGTCTTTCAGTATCAGCCACTAAAAGCTTTAGAGCCAGATTGAAAAAATAATAATAATAATTGAAAATGCAGATCACTGCATAAACAACGTGCTCATGCAGTGCCATGTCTCATTTGTGCACGGAATTAGTGTAATTGCCAGTGCAAGCTGGGTAATTGGGTGTGGAAATTATGACCATGATTTCCTCATCCGCACAAGCTGCAATGAAAATTGGTTGCGCTTTATTTACTGAGTGTTTTTTTTCACAATAGCTTATCCTTTGGTGCAGGTGGGCTAAGTGGGACCAGTCATTCTTTGCTGTGGCAGCATGTGGGTTCAGAAGTCCAAGGATAGCGAGCACAGCGGGTCTGGAAAAGACAACTGAATATCGGAGAGGTTTACTCCTGAACACTCAGTTGTTCAACCAGGAGATGCTCTGCTCCCTCCTGATTTTTTTCACACATCCTCCCAATTAAGAGAGAAAGGGGTTCTCTTGAGTGACTCCAGCTTGCGTAACTTTTCACCTGTGCATGATGTCAGCATTTTAATGCTTCTTGTCGAATAAGAATGAAGACAACCATCAGTGTGTTGCTGCTGTGTTACCTGGCAGTTCTTACAGGAACTACCCGTGGAGGAGCAGGGCAGGGGTTTGTAGAGGCACTGGGGGTGAGTGTTGGGGGTGTCCGGGGTGCAGCTGCCGTTGGGCCATCCCCTGCTCCCAGCGCTGCTGCGGCTGCCTGGGCTGAGCTGGGCTTTGTGCAGCCGATGGCAAAGATTTCATTCGTTTTGTATGTTTTTCTCTGCCAGGCGTAGAGTTCCTTGTCACTGTACTAGTCTGACATAAGCAATCGCTTTGCTTTCTGCATATAGAGGGAGGAAGGGGTAGGGAAAATGACAACTCCTTGGCTCTCTCTTTGACTCCAGGTGTCTGCCTTTTCCTAGTGAGACTGGTATTGGTGACCCAGAGTAACTGTCTCTTCATCTGCTTCTTCTCAAGCCAAAGGTTCTGATTAATTTTGTGCTGCTATTTTTTGCACCTTTTCAAACTGTGCTAGAAATTACGACATGGAGTTAACACTAAATAACATGTATTCTCTGTTGGGGAAAATTAAAGCCAAAGGACCAGAGTTCGTTCTTTGGGAAACAATGTGACATTTTTCTTTTTCAGCCTGGTTTTGCTTTAATAATCTTCTAAAATGCTTAACATTCTTTTTTCTCTTGAAAAAGAAACTGGTTTAAAAAGAATAAGGATTAGACCATTTTTATGGAAAGATTTTACTGGTTTAACGACAAGTCAGTCAGTTGCAGCTGAGTAGTCTTTAATCTTTAGATGCGTTTGTGTGGTGATAATCCCTTTTAAAATGATAGGAAGCTCGTTACTTAGAGCCAAATTTATGTTGGATTGTCACAAGTAAATCTGCAGAGCTGATACCTTTTCACACTGCCTGCAACTTAGCCCAGAAAAGGAGAGGCCACTGTCTGGTAATGCTGTGTCTTGGTTATTACAGCTTCACTATTCAAATAAATTATAATGACAGCTTTTAGGTTCATGAGACTTCTTCCAGATGGAAGATTTGTATGTTTGTCTCTGCTTCCTGACACTTTTTTTTTTTTAAAGTCATAGTTTCTGTCATTTTAACACAAATGGGAAAGCAAGCTTTTATTTCATAAAATTGCACATAAGCCCCTGCTGTAACATCAGGCAACTCTTTAGCATAGCAGATACTGCAAGACCTGTGATAAAACTGAGGGAGCTTTTTCACAGTGAAAGTAACATACACTGTTGTTTCCCCAGTCACCCTCCACTGTCAGGTACGTGTATTCTATGAGTACGCTGCAAACAGCAGGAGTGTCATCCTTTGCAAATTAGGAAGTGGCTTACATTAGTTTTTCTGACAAATTTAATTTTACTAAGTTCAGTACTAACAGAATTTCTTTTTTGTTTCAGTTTGGGGGATAGCCTTTAAATGTATGCATTAAACTTTCTCAGCAGTGGGGAAAAAAAAAAAAAAAAGGGAAAGCCCTTGGAGAACTGAGCTTCCTGCAGCTTAGACTTTTTTTCAGGTCTTCTGGGCTTAGTGCACTTTGTGGGGAGGAAGAGTTGCAGCCCTTGGATACATAACCTCTCTCATTTGGGCTTTCCCAGCTGTGTGTGTTTTTAGTAAGGCAAATCTTTCAGTGAAGGAAATTGGAGGCAATAATTCATGATATTCTGCTGCTTTCCACTAGCTAAAGATCTGGTCCTCAGAGTGCATTACCCGCGTTGTAGGAATTTCTCAGAACGTCTTGCCTTCCCTGAATGATATCCCCAACTGGTGGAAATTATTGGTGCACTGCTGGAAATCTATAGAGTGACACCAGTTTGTCTCCTACCTCTTTAATGTCTTTGGGGGATATACACTGCTAGTGGTGCTTATGGTACAACACTGAGCTACTTGATTAACAGCAAGCCAAGGGTAAAGGCTAATAATCTACTTTTCCTACTGAGCTTTATGGTACAGGCAGCTGAGGATAAAGGTGGTAGGTGACATGATGAGAATATTTTTCTTCCATAAGACCTATTTATTCAGTTGCTTGTGTAGCTCAGAGGCAGAAATATGGAAATACCATTCTCCCTGAGAACAGGTGTTTAGCAAGCAGAAGAGATGGTGGGAAAAATTGTATATGCTTCCCTGGAGGCACATGTGTCAAATGTAAACCATAAGTCTAAGGAAATGGAATAAGTCAGAGCTTCATTCCATACCTGTGTCTTGATAAATGGCTGACTGTAAGTGTAAGACAAATTAGTTTAGTAGATGGGTCAGTGAACTGGTGACAGGGCTGAAAGTTTCTGTTAGAAATAATTCTGTTATAACTCTGTTCTAATACGTGAATCCACGATATTTCTCTAGTGTGGGGAGTGATGGCTTGCCAGTGAGAAAGATATGGAAGCAATGTCCAGTTTGGGGCAATATTCAGATCTCTAAAAGTCCGTAGTTGAGGCCGAGAGCAGATCGGTTTGCTATAGGATAGAGTTTTATAAGGCTGAGTGGAAAGATCAGTGGACTAGAATTTGGGAATGCAATGCTGGAAAATCAGAAATGTGGTGGAGGTGGGAGAGAGATGCTTATTTGGCCGTAGGTTTGCAGAAATAAAGTGTTTCTTTTGTAGGAAAGCTGTTGAGTGCTTCTGAAATGAAATCTCTAAACCCATGGTCTAGTGCTCCCAGATTATCTGTGACTTGGCAGAGATTCAAGTGTCTGGATCCCTTGTCAGACTTCAAGGGATGAATCTTGCTTGTAGAGCTTGGGAATCAATACTTCTCTATTTGGAGGAAGGAACTTGTATGATCTTAACATGCTGTAGAAGAACACCCAGAAATCCTGAAACCCCAAAGTTTTGACTCTAAAACATTTCTATTGCAGAGTCTGGACTTCTCAGAAAAGCTCAAAATGTTTCCCCCAGCTTTCACTGATGCGTTGACACAGTTGATGAAACAATACACTTCTCTGCAGTGTGTTGAGAGGAACGGGCCATTTTCCTATGCTACACCCTTCAGCAGCATGGTTAATTTTGTTCATAAGGACTAATAGTAATTTTTTTAAAGTTATAGTAATTTTGAAAATTATAGTTAATACACTGTTTTCCATTTTTAACAACCTTAATAAGGGATATGTTGTAGAAACCAACAGGGGGATTGGGATGTGCGGGCTAGTTCCAGGATCAGGATATGATACCCCATAAGGAAATCCTCCTTGCACCTGTGTGTTGGTCTGCTTTTGTTTAATGTAAGAGCTGGGGGTTTGGCCCAAAGCAGAGCTGAAGGAGCTGAAGGAAGTGATGGAGAGGCAAAGGAGCTCACACATTTTTAGAGATCAAAGATACTCTCACTAGTGGGAATGACTAAACCAGTGCTGTTTCTTAGCATCATGTCTGGAAGTCCAAAAGGACATCTGATTCCACAGGATGACTTTCATCATCATTGTTCGATCTGGAAGATGGCATTAATTAGAGGTCATAAAAAATAGTCAGTGATTTGGGTGCTGCAGTTCTGGTAATGGGCTTCCATTCAGTAGCCTTGGTTTTGTTCTTGGTTTTACCTTCTGCTGAGAGAGGAAGTCAGGAACTGACTTGGCTTTTTCTTTCTGAAAAGATCACATGAAAAATCCAAACTTAAATAGTTCATATATAGTAAAATGGGAATCCCTACATCCCACTTAGTAGCAAAGGAAGAGAAATGAAGATGAAGATCACCAGTCACTTGGGCTACCATGCTTCTCCTACACTTTTTGCTGAAGTCTTGAGGATATAGACAGAAGGCAGGTTATGTTTGTTATCCTTAATAAAATAGAATTTTAGTCATGCATGCTTAAGCAATTAACTTAGTGGATTAGTAAGATTTTTGTGTGTTGGTTTGTAATCTGCTTTGACTTCCCCCTTCTTTTGAGTTAGCTTCCTGATAAAATGTGTGTGGTGGGAGAGAGATGTGAGGTGCAGCTTACCATCCTGCCCCTTAATATTAAGAGATGAAGCCTCTGCAGGAGATAGGCATGTGCCTTTCTTTTTATTTTACAACTAGGAGGTAGCTAAAATCTAGTGAGTTTTCTTCTTGATGCATAGGAAGGACCCCAATTCAGAATGTCTTGTAATTACAAAGCCTCGATTGTTTTATGCTCCTCTTATTCTGTTTTGTCCTTTTATCCCCCTCATCCTTCCTTGTCTTGCTCAGAGTCCTGAAGGGGTGCAGTACCTATCCCTCATTGCTTAATGGAAAACCTCCACCTGTTCCACCAGATCTAATCTCTCCACATTTCCCCTCCAGCATGACTGAAAAATATAGCAAGAGAAATGTGAGACTGGAGTTTGCAGGGGAGGTAAAGGTAGAGAGGGCAATGAGGGCCTTTTTAAAAAATAAAAACCTTGGGTGATATGTGCTGTATTGTGTTTGTGTGTGTTTGGTTTTTTGTTTGTGTTTGTTTTGTTTTGTTTTTTTAAATGGGGGGACTGTCATTTTGGCCACAGTGCTGCTGAAAGTCTGTCAGGCCTAATACCTTCCTTAAATATATTTAGTGTTTATACGTCTTGACTTATATAGTAGTTACAAATAATATGGCCCATTAAAAGATGGAATCATTCATTTCTGTCGAACTCCTTCCCAAAGGCATGGGTATGTGAGCCGAATGTTCTTTGAACCTTATGAAGGTATCAGATAAAGTGCAACGTCCATATACGAAGAGTGTAATATAAACAGCTGTCTTTGCACTTCAGTCAGTGGTGAGTCTGCAGCTGGTGCAGATAACTCGTGAGCCAGCTCAGGTGTAGCTGATTTGATCTTTTGACTGGAGGCTCAGTAACAGGTTTTCTGTCCTGCATGGCTCTATCTTTTCTCCAGTCCTGTTACGCTCTTCAGCTTTTCCTATGTGTGTGTGGCTGTGCTCTAAATAAGATCAGACCAAGAATAATCTAAACTTTTGTCTTGAGGAAGTTTCTCTAATCAGGTAGATATGTCTTACCATCACAATTTTGATTTCTGTTTTCCCAGATGACGAAATTAATTCAGATGATGACTATGAATTGTACCTTGTGACCAGGGACACTTGCATTATTTTGTCATAAAAGACATAGTTTTAGACTTTCTATGACCATACAGCTCCATTTTAAGGTTTGTGTGATCTGCTGCTTGAGGAAGTTTGCACCAGTGCTGCAGGTCAGCAGATGTTTTCAGTCTTCTAAAGTGCTCTTTTGCCAGCACTAATTTTGTGGGGATCCTAGTTGGGAATGCAGCAAGAGGTCCCATTCAGTGGATGCAGCTTTCCAATGTGCAAACCTTACACATTGTTGTTATATCAGTGCTTGTGCTTGTTACTGGGGTTGCCCCAGCTGGCTGTCAGAGTTGATGATGCCAGTGGGACCTGGTGCATCTTTAGTTGGGGGCAGTAAATTGGATGAGGGAGAAGAGAAAAAGAAACAACCTGTAATTCATGTTTTAATGACAGGGGTTCTTTTTTGTTTTTCCCCAAAGAACTGGGGGAAGGATATTACTTTGAATATATCTTGCTTCCTTTAACAAGTTGTTTTTGACTAAGTCTGCCTCTCTTTGCTAAAATACAACAGTTTTCATTCTGGCAGCATCAACCTGCTCTACAGAATATAAAGCCCCAGTGAGAATAGACCTTTAACAGGAATTTATATCCCAAGTCTGAAATGTGCACTTTATGTCTGTTATGATCCCTGGGTGCCTGTTAAGGGATTACTTACATCTTACCATCCTAAGTTTCTTTCCATAAACAAATGAAACCTTTGAGTCTGAGGTTCAAGGAATATGTTCAGATGAAACATGGTTTAACAGCTCCTTGGAGAGAAAGAGATAAGGTGGGAAAGTGAAGAATTGATGACCTATTAACTGTTTCAATTTCCCACCTTGAATTATTGACAACATGTGACATTACAACCTTACAAATTACTGTCTATAAACAGCTCAGAAAATATGACCTTTGCATTACAATTGGTCTCAAGATACCTTCCAGCTTATTACAAACAGCTGCTGCTGGCATATTTTGTTGCAGCTGGAAGGGGTGAAAGAATGCAAGGAGCTGAAGAACTTTCCTTGTATAATCAGACAAATCTCAAATGACAAAATGTACTGGGTAATGGCTGAAATGTCTCTTTGAGACTGTGCTAACTTCTCTGGAGTTTTGATGTCATCTAATTTTCAGTAATAAAGACATCCAATTAGTTAAGGTTAGTTGTCCATACATTCTGCCCTGTCTTTTTGTAGAGTAGGTGGTGATTCTGTTCATAGATGCTAGAAACACCTATGTTTCTATTCCTCCCACTTCCTTGGCTGTGGTGACCAGTGAGTGCAAGCTGAATGGATGGTTTGTCTCATTTGTTCGTGGCAAACCAAGTGCTTACTTTGTTTTGTTGTTCATGTGATTAACACACAAACTAAAGTAAGTGTTGTGCTGAATTTGGCCCTGAGATTTCTGCTGATCTGGGAGAAGCTGAGAACACAAGGACTTGATTTTGCATGTTTTCTTCTTAGCACTATTGAGGGGTAACAAGTGACCGCATTAGTGTTGGCAGCCAGAGAGCTCATAAGCCCTTTCTGAATCCTAGGCCTGAACCATATTAATTTCTAATTTAACTCCATTAACAAAGGGTTGCCATAAGATAAGACCTACCATGTTTGTCTGTGGAGTGATGCATTTTATTGTTATTTGTTGGTGTAAGATGTGTAGGGAGTGCTAGGAGACTGTTTTCAGGAGACCCAGTATTTGGAAGAACAGATGTCCCCAGCACAGGGCAACAAAAGACTGTGCTGAATAAAAATAATCTTTGCGCCAAGCTTGTTTGTTTTCTCAGTTTCTGGGAAACATACCTTGTGTCTGTTAGTGTAGTGTCAGTCATCATCAACTAAAGATCAGTTGAAAAGGTCTATGTTCCCATCTGTGTTGATGCAAAAATACAGTAGCATTATAGAGAAGGAGATGGAAAGCTTGAATTTGACTCATGTTGTGTTAGAGCTAGCCAGAGTGGAAGCTGTGATTTAAAGTTAGAGCAGGTCAGGACCTTATGAAGTCCATCTCTCCATGCATTAAAGGACAGGGAAGAATGATTTAAAGAATGAAGACCCAAGAGTTCATCAGAGTAAGTATTCCCTCCTTGCCTTCCGTAACAAACGCTCAAACTCTGCATGCTTGATGTGTGTAATAAAACCAACCTACATCACAGAGCTGTTGGGAGTGATCAATTAATGTTTTCAGGGCACTTCTGGGACCTAAAGACGAAAGGCACTTATGGTCATAAGTTTTACTACCCCTGCTGCCCCAGGATGAAAGTTTTACTTGAAAGATTCAATTTCTTCCCTGGGGTGAGAGGGAGGCAGTCTATTATTCAAGGACAACATCCTTATCTCTGTTGTAGTTGCCTGGTGGCCATGCAACATCACTCAATAATTCTGTCAAGTGGTATCTTTTGCTTGTGACAGAGTGCTAAACGGTGATTTATTGCTTGAATACACATTGCTTTGATGAAAGTGATTTGTTTAAACAACAGTAAACTGCTAAATAAATTATTCATTGCATGCTAATTTTTCATTTTTATATTCTGTAGTGAGCTCCAGGATAAGCAATATGGGTATTGCATATACCACGTGAATCCCAGTTTTTTTCGGTTGTGTGTATCCACCTACCCCCAGTCTTCCCCCAGGACATAGTTCCTTTCCCAGGGAAAGACCCCTAGTTTCAGCCTTTCTCAGCTTTGTTGCATTTTGTGATATTTTTTCTCTTCATTCTTTCTTCAGGCAGTTGGGTGAATTGTGTTCCAAGTGGAGGCTTAGATGACTGGACTAGAGTTTATGGGTATTTCTAAATCCTTCGGAAACTTTTGCACCATAACCAGGAGGGTGCCACCATAAATATAGCTTGCAAAGTAGGTTCCTAATGGCCGAGTGACATGTTTTCATAAAGTCTCTTCTTGCATGCTCCCTCTTGGCTGTATGCTGCTCTCGCTTAGCTGCCGGTGGCTATGCTGGAGCACTAGTTTGCATGTAAGATCAGGTGTCTGAGAAACTTCAGAAATAAGTTTTTAATTGTAGATGCGGAGGCTTTCCAAATTTGCTTCAGAAATGGCTTCTCAGCACTTAAAAACTTTGTCCCTGGGCAAAGCCCTGAGACTCTGGAATGTCTCTTGACTGTTTCAATAGCAAGCCGGAGAGCAGGCCAGGCACAGAACAGCTTAGTGCTTTTCTCCAGTTCACCCTTTCACCCTTTCTGGGTGTTCACTCTATATCACTGTGTGTTTAAGCAAGAACTGCTGATTGACAGTAAATATAATAAGGAGTAAGAGAAGAAATTTCCTTCCAAGTAGTTTAGGGCTTCAGCCTCCCTGGTCTTAATTCTGAAATAATCCCCCGAAGATTTATGTGGGTATTCAGTGAATTGGATAAACAGAAGACTGCATTTCCCTCTTGAAACACGAACAGAGCCCTCATGCTAATGGCTTTTAAGCATCAATGCAATTATAGTGTGTAATCGATTCTCTCTATACCAACTTCTGTCTTCTGAAATGAAACCTTGTCTCTTTCTTAAACATTTGCCTTTGTATTAAAACATTTCAAGATGACAGGCAGTTTTTTTGCTTATTTTTGTCCTCTTTCCCCTCTTTCCTGCCTACTTCTGCCACTGGAAGAAACTCTACTATTACATTTAATTTGGAATCTGATTATCTTTGCTTTTTTTCCCTACAGTAATTTACTCCCTGAAATGTCCTTTTACTCCTTTTAATTTATTGGGTTTTGTGGGGGTTTTAGTTCATTAATTGTGTGTGGAGCTGCTCAGAAATATTTCCATAAAATAGATTCTCATTGAATGAAAGGGGAATTTGTGAAAATGGATTTCAATGTTGGAAAAAGGGTTCAAAGCAGAGAGTTAATTCCCCTTT
This sequence comes from Falco cherrug, assembly GCF_023634085.1. NCBI lineage: Eukaryota > Metazoa > Chordata > Aves > Falconiformes > Falconidae > Falco > Falco cherrug. The sequence continues at coordinate 25,197,653 of NC_073705.1, forward strand.
TTATGTTATTCAGGCTGTCAGTGGCTAAGGCATTTTTCTGGAATGTGGTAGACCTAGGCTTGGGTCCCCGTAGAAGCCAGGAGAAGCAGTAACTCAGTGTGTTGACCTTTGGGCTTTAGCTATTACAGAAACAAAATTTCCTTCTCTCTACTTTGGTGGTGGTAGTATTTTAAATTCTTTTTAGACTGTAACAAATTTCTGTTTCATCTTGATGACAAGCATGAAGAATGGAACTATCTTTAAAAGATTTGAAGGAGACAGATGCCTCATTTTGCCTCTCTTTATTATAATTCATATTGTTGTCTCCTTTAAAAGTTGTCACTGTGCCAGGGACCCCTGTAAGCTGAGTATAATACAAACTGCCATACATCTTGCTCTACAGAACAAGATGCTTTACAAGACTAAGGAAGGAAATACTAGTATCCATGTTTGGAAACATTTGATTTCATGCCTACAGGTGGTTTTTATACATGCCAAAAATACAAATAACTATAAGGAGATTTAGACAAATACACGAGGGCTAAAGCTACCTATAGTAGCTATAAGAGCAAAAGAATTGTCATACGTGGCCATATTTCCTCTCCAACAGTGGCTAAAATTGCATGCCTGGGAAAATTTGAACAAACATTGTACTAGAAATACTTTTATTTAATTGATCTCAGTGCACATTTCTTCCCTGAACTTCTCCTATTTCCCCTTGAACTGATCCTACTCATATATATGTAGTATTTTGAACGTCCCAGTTCTATTTGTTGTGTTGGGTCTTGTGTACTGAAAAACAGTGAATAATCAAGTCAGGACACTCGTGACTTTACAGATGTCTTATCTCCTTTGTTGTCTCTTTCTTGGATTGAGGGCTGGTGTAATTTCTCACTAAAAGCCAGACCATTCCATATCTTTGATCATCCTTACTTGCTTTCTCTGATTCTTTTATTATTTGGAAAAATATTCATAATTTTTGAGTTAGGAAGTGTGATCTGATTGCTGACAGTTAATAAGGGGAGGAATCACCCTCTTCATAGACGATTTTTAATGCTTTCTCTCTAAACTGCTATTGCCTCCTGTCACAGATGGGATAGTGGGCAATATCGGATCTTTTTTCTCTCCATTGGATGATGCAGAAAAGTGAAGGGATTTTTACTTTATGGATCTTTTATAATGAAGGCACTGGTAAATGGGGAGCTGGTATTCCAGTTGTGTAACCATGTGGCCGTCTCTATCACCACATTTTTCATCTCTTCCTTTGCCTGCTAATGTATTTTATATAAGGAAGCCTGTTGATCTGCAGTCCAGGTGGAAAGCAAATCACAGTGTCTCCATCATTCTTGGTACTTGTATAGTTGTTAGAGACCCCCATACTTGCTGCCTGGAATAAAATTGCTAAATAATAATAATAATACAAAGAACAAGATTTGTACAAGTAATTTGCCCCAAATAATGAGTTCTCTTGAGTCTGTCTTTTTTATTCATGAGCAGCCTGTAAAATTCTCAATCATGAATTATTCAGACTTATTTGTGAATCTATTCGAAGACATTTCCTCACATAGCTGCCTCACCAAACAGCTCATTGAGAATATTCCTGTGTTCTGGTTGTGTTCCTTGGGTTTTTTTTTTTGTTTGTTTGTTTGTTTGGGTTTTTTTTCCTCCAGTCCTAAAGTTCTGTGCTGTATTAGGAAGGTAGAGATGAAGAAGGAAACAGACAGGTGTTATCCAGTTATTTCTAGTCTTTGATTGAACGGCGCATACTCTCAACCATTGCAGTTTAGCCTGAGAAACATGGTTTTATTAACATACAATGCGTAAGAAAGCTTCAAGTCTTTTAGCTTCTTGCTGTATTATAGAAGACCAACAAGCTTGTGAAAACTTAATTTAGTGCTTCTTTGTTATTGACTTATGTTCCTGCTAAGTGGGCGATGGAAAGGATCTCTAGAGTTTAATGAGGGATTCATGGATCACTGCACATTGAGGTGTACTTAAAACTGTCTTGATTGTGGCTGGATATTTGTTTCTCTCTTCCTAATTAGAAGGTGGTGTGACAGTTTCATCAGGAGAGCCTTGTAAAGGATAGTTACACCATTACCATTTTTTACATCGCTATATGTATTACAATTCCTTATTAACAGTATTTTGTTATATTGAAGGACTCCTTGTGTTCTGTGCCTGTGAGAGCCAGTCCCTATGCCTAGATATTTGCAGCTTGTAACAACAGAGCAACTAAACTGCACATGCAGTGTTTTGAGTCGCAGAAGCTATGTTGCATGCACCTTGCATGGGTGGAGAGCACCACAGGAGAAGGAAGCTCTTTTCTCAGACTGTGGCACAGCCTGAAGATCAGTGTGGAGCGTGTGGCTGGCACACGACTGAAATTCGAAGCTTTCTGTCAGGTTATTAGTTCTAATACAGGGCTAGTGTTGGAATTCATGAAGACCCATCTCAGCTATCCTGTTACAGAATTTAATATGCTCCTAAGACTGGCTTGAGACAGAAAAATCTGTGGCACTGGATAAGAAGTCAGGATAACAGCATCCTGAAGGCTTTTGTTGAGTGGCGGGGGGAAACTTTCCTTTTTTCTTTCTGGGACTTCAGTGGTCAAAAAGAGCTATCTGGTCACGGCACTAGCAGTCTATAGAAGAAACTAATTGTCAGACTGGTTCAGAAAGCTGTTGTAAGTGGTTTGCAGTCAGGTGTTAGAAATATTTTATCAAATATACCATTTGCACCACTTTCAAATGATTGCCACAATATGATGAGTAAGGAGCAGTCTGTACACAATTAATGCTGAGAGCTGGTGGTGTGCAAGTCAAGAAAGCGGGCTATTGATTAAATGTTTTTTTAGTTCTGTGGACAGCTGCAGTTTTGACTGAAACAGATGCAAACATGCATGTAAAGCATGGAAGTCTGAAAACATTAAAACAGCAGTGCTGCTTTTGTGTTTATAAACAAAGGCTTGTTGTGATTTTGAAATCAGCATTTGAATCCTGTAGGGAAAATCTTTCTGGCACAGTTTTAGGTCAGTCTAGGGGTAACATTGTAAAGATCAGAGCCCAAGAAGTTATAGTGAACACCTTTAAAAATATGATTGTGTTTTCCTGTCTGAAAAGTCTCTATCACCATAGAGCTATAAAAGTTGTTTAAATTTAGTACCCTGTTGTGCTGGGGGTGGTGGTGAGAATACAGATGATAAAATGTATCCCAGGTGAGAGCACTGTTGGTGTAAATGACATTGAGTTGGATTATCACAGACCGCTTTGCATAGTGAGTCTTTAATAATGGTGATGAAGCCTCAAATACGATTGTTCCTGTCCATGTTATTGTTTAGCCCAGCTTGAGTAGGTATGGACATGTTTTAACATAGGGTTCATGTAGGGTTCCTAGGAATAAATTTGCAGTTGTTAGGAGCAGGGTGAAGGGTTACAGATCCCTGACCTAGCGTGCCATTAGCTGTCTCAGGTACTGGTTTCTGTGTAGCTGTGGCAGAAGATCGGTTGGTGTGGCTGGCTGGCTTGCTTTCTGGACGCGCAGTAGCAGCAGCAGAGTTACACAGCTGGAGTGTATCCTGCTGCTTCCTTCCCAAGGTGTTATGAACCTGATCAGCAGCAGTGTGCAGGCTTCAGTTCGCTACCTTCCTGGCCAGCTAGTTCAGCACTGTTTACTGAGACTAAATACGTTTTGCCAGGGAGAACAGTTCGGTTAAAGGTAATCCTTGCATTACATTTGGAACTAGCACTGCAGTAGAGGATGAACTTTGGCCAATACCCTGCGTGAGCCTTGCTCGATGCAGTTGTAGACCAGTTGAAAACAAACGATGTCAAGACAAAGATGTAAGTCAGTACTAAACCTGGGTCAGAAGCGCAAGGAAGGGTGTGATCAGGCAGCATGGACCAGCTGAATGTAAGCCAAGGTTGGTCTGGGAAAAAAATTGACCATGCTTACTCTAGAAATTTTTCCAAGATAGCAGAGTGCCTCCTAGGGCCTAAACAGAGCCCTGGGGGCAGGGCAGTCTCTTCTGTCCAGCCACTGATTTGCATCTTGAAACATGTAGATGGGCCTTCACATCCCAAGTCTTAAAAAGCAATCACAGATCAGGACTGATTAATAAAGTGCATTTTCCTTGAAAATGCTGTTTTTGTTTGAAGAAGAACATAATGGTGTCCACAATGCAAATGTCCTGTCCTTCCTAGCATAGCTGCTGGGAACTGGTTTCCTTTGGGAGACAGGTGCACCAGGTTTAAGTATCTTTTCCCAGGTGGGTGCTAATGCAACAAGCCTTCTGTCCATTTCTTGCCTGCTGGGACTTTTCCACTTTGTATAAGTAACTCTCACATTTTTAGTGGTATACCTCATGGTTAGTGCACTCACTGGGGATGTGGTGAACCTGCTTTTGTTCTGAGCTATCAATGCAGAAGTGATGAAGTTTTGTCTCTCTTCTTTCCTGCCTGCTGTGGCAGAATAACCCACTTCAACTGCTGATCCTAATGAAGAACAGGCTTTTTGAAGCCTTGCCTTTCTATGCGATAGAACGGGTTATCTGTATTCACAGCAGAGCCAGCATGACTGGATTTTCAGCTCCTTTTCATTGTATCTCTGGTTTGTTTGTTCTTTTCTTCTTGCTCTTGTTAGCTTGCATTGATTGGTAAGTGGTAAAGAAGGGAGAAAAACACAGGCCCGCAAAACAAAAACAAAGGAAGAAATAAAAAAAGGCGAGACAATATTTTTCATTTCATTACTGTGCTTCTTTGCAGCCCCTATTCTGACATTTAGAACAATGTAATATGCATGTCTCTGTTCATTAGGTTCCTCAGTACTACATAGTGACAGCCCCGGGGAGGGAGGGAAGGGAAGGAAAAGAAACAATCTTAAACATGAACTAACCTTTGCAGGCTAAATAGCAAAGAAATGAGAACAGCAAAGGAGAAATATGTTTTCTGAAAAAGTAAATATAACCAAAATCATGGCCTTGCGTAGGTTATTCAAATATGATTACAAGGGGGGAAAGGGAATACTGAACTGCAGGGCAGAAATAACATAATTTTCTGCCCAATGACTTGTTGTTTTTGCACATATATGTTTGAGCAGATCTATTGCTAGTATTTGAATGACAGTAAATGACACAAGGAGACTCCTGAAACTAGAGGAAGGCTTAAAGATATTCAACAGCTGATACAGGTCTACAAAAGCAAGAAAACTTCCTGTAGGAAAGCGTTTTGGAAATAGATATCTCTGCTTGGTGAGGATATCCTAAGCTATTGCCCAACAAACTGGTGCATATGTCTGCCACAGTGTGGTGTCAAATACAAATATTATCTCAAGGATGTTAAATGCTAAGATTTTATGCTAAATTTACTAAGAAGCCGGGTTATAGCAATATTATTTAGGGTTCTAGATGTAGCTATTCTGCAACTAACGTGTATTTGGATGGGCCAAGGGATGCCGCTGCAGAAGGATTGTTAGAGCTGTATCAAATAGAAGTATGATGAGAGGTAGCTGGGTCCCCCCCTCCGCTCAGTTCCAAGAGAACTACAGCACTCTTAAGATCATGTGGATTTTACTGAAATTTCTGGAGGAATAAAAAAGTACAAAAGAGACATTTCAGCTCTGGAAGTGAAATATTTTGATTCTCCTATTGGGACTTCTAAATTTTTGTCATTTCATATTCTTTTGGGGATGTCAATTACAATTTTTTTCTCAAGTGAGGAGATTAAAATTCTCAATGGAGTGTTCTTTCATGGAAGTTTTGAGATTTTGTTCAGTTTCCAATAAAGGGTAGAAATCTGAGTAATTTGTGGAAAATAATTCTCAGTCTATTTAGCACCAGTAATCACACACTGCTAATCTTAGAATCAGGCTAATTTTATGGAATACTAATTCTTGGGTTTTACAAAAGGGGAAATTGTTTCTTGATTTTGTATGAACTTCCCTAAGACTGTATCAGACAGTGGCAAAGAATTTGCGGGGGGCGGGGGGGAACCCCACTGTTTTTCCTATTTAGTCATTCCAGTTTCTATTCCTGCTATCTTCAGGTCTGCTTCTAAAACTGCCAGATGTCAAAATATTCATTAGGGGAAACATTCATTAGCTGGTTACATCTCTGTTTCCTCTGGCAAGCAGAGGAGAAGAGGGCCAAGAGAAGACAACAAGGCTTGGAAAAAGATATAAGCAACTGTCCAGCTGCTTTGCAGATTCAAGGGAGGCTCGAAGCCAGGGGTTTGTGCAACTCCCACATGACATCTCCAAGCAGGTCTCCGTGCAGGCTAGTGCCGAACCTCATTGAGCTTACTGCTACATTTTGTCAGGAAAGTTCTTATTTAGAAAGACTTTATGCACACACCCGTTCATATTCCTTCCCTCCCCCAATTTTTATTTATTTGTTAAGTAGGGGATTTATAGACCCATTCAAAGGGTGCTGTGAGGGATGACAGTGACAAGGTTCTGTATCTGGAGCAGACAGCTGCCCTGCAGTGACCGATAAGCATTCCTGGGAGGGTGGAGATTGCAATTTAGCACTTATAAAGCCTTAATTCACACAAACCTTTGTGTAGCATATGTGTCTGCTGCAGCTCTGCCATCTGATGCCTCAGCAGGCGGCTGGCGCTTCACACGATGGCTGCCTCTTCAAAGAGGGACCCTCTGGACTAGAGGGAAGCACCCCCTGGGCAGCAGTGGGGTTGTGTGTTTTGGGGAGCGAGGGGTGTGTGTGTCCATGTCAGGGTGCCCTGGGAAGCAGAGCTGGGGGGACAGGGCTGTCATGTGAAGTGCCCTCGTGGTAGCAGGGGATGCATGTTGTCCTCTGGGTCCTGGGCAAAGGCGGGAGTTGCTGTGGGGCTGTTTCCAAGAAATGTGGTGCTCAGAGGGTTGGGATCACTGTAAGTCAGTCCCCAGCTGCCACAAGGTGGGTGTTGCTGGAGGACATGGTGGGTCTGGGGTTGGTGGTCAGGGCACCTAGAGGGGCCAGGGGTGGCTTGCTGCTGTGGGGCCATGGGTCAGGGCTGGTGGGGCACAATGTGAATGATCCCCTGCAGAAATTGGGACCCAAGGACAGGCTGGGGGTCATCCAGGAGTTCAGGGCTGGGCTGGGCTCTGCGTAGGGGGCTTGGGGCAAGGCCCTGGTCTGCTCAGGGAGCCCCAGGGCTGCCCTCTGCATTGCCATGACCATGCACCTCAGGGCAAGGGGCAGTGCAGGCCGGTGGCTCCCCCACAAGACAGGGCCTCGCAGTGGGGCCTGCCCCACGCTGGCGGGGGAGCAGGCCAGGCTGCCGGCAGCCCTGCTCCTCCACAGTCCTGGCTTCTTCATGGAGCCACTTGTGCTATGTCACTGAAGTACGAAGCTGGAGCGTCTCCCCCCAGCCTTGTCTTCCGCCTGATGGAGTTTGAATTTCAGTAGCTTGAGTTCGCAGCCAGTTATTTATGGATAGCAGAAGGAGGTTGTCATTTTGGATGTAAAGCAGTAAGTGGGCATAGTGGGAGCTGGAAGATTAAAATGGCAGTAACTAATAAGGGAGGCTGCTTTTCTCCTGGAGAGAGTTTGGTGATGGCCAGCCCTGGTAAACAACTGTTTTTTCAGCTGCCCCTCCTGTCTTCCCCATCACCTGCATGTGACCTGTGTTCATGCAGATAGGAAATGCTCTGGGCAGCCTCTCTACATGCTGCGAGTGATTTAACAAGTTGTGCTGCAGAAACAGATGCCTGTCAGATGTGTGTGTTTTGTCCCTGATACCTTTCTCTATTGCAGTAGCTATGTGCTCACTTATACCTTCGGCTCCCACATTACCACACTTTTTCTGTTCTGTCTGACATGTTGAGCATATTGGAAAGAGGCAGTTCCTGGTGTGGCTGGTTCGGGGCTATAGTTGGGTAAGAGGTAGGATGGCTTTGGGCTTTGGAAATGGCAGTGGTGAGGTCTGTTCCTCTCCCCCAGTGCAAGCAACCAGGTAGCTATTCCTCTGCCATGCTGGTGCCATCTCGCACGGGGACAGAATTTCCTCTAGTCCTTTGCTTCTCTGCCAAATTGGTTGAAGTTGGTGATGTTATCAAGGGAGCATGGGGATGTGTATCTGTGAGCCTTGTTTCTTAGGAAACTGGGCTGAAAATAATAAGAGGTCTATAGATCAGGGGGTTTGTCAGATAAATGTTGTGCCTTTTTAATTTACTGTGGTTTTAATGGTCTAGAGAGGAGGATAAAATATGCAGTGACCTGGCAGGGAGAAATGCAAAATAAATTAGTAGCAATAGTAATGGTCTATAGTTTATGTTCCCAAATGTAGGTCTTGTTAAAAGAGCTCATCATCTTGAAAGTGAGAAATTATTTTTTTAAGACATTAACAAAAGAGCAGGCTGAAATGTTTAGCTGGAAATTCTTTTTGCTAAAATTGCTTTCCTCTCCGCGATAAGATATTTTTATTTTTTAAGTGTCTGTTTTGTCAGGAGGGAAAAGCTGTTTATCAAAAGGGCTAATAAAACCTAAATTCCTAAACCTGGAAACACTTGCATTCTGGCTAAATCTAAAATTTTCACTGACATAGGAAGTGTTGATTGTTAGAGACGTTTGGAAGTCCCTAGTTCAGCCTCTTACTCAAAGCAGGGTTATCACCAGCTATAGATCAGATCAGCCATGACTTTGTATAGCCAGGTCTTTAAAACCTCCAAGGATGGGGGCTTTACAGATGTTCTGGGTACCCCATCCCAGTTTTCCTTATGGATATTTTTTACCCCTGATGTCCAGTCTGAGTCTCCTAGGCCAAAACTGGTGATCATTTGCTTGTGTTATATCATCTGCTGCAACCAAAAAGAGTTTGACTGGAGACAGGCCAGTGGGTTATCTGTGCATCACAACTGTTAAAAAGATCAGCAGTTTCAGTGCTTGTGAAACAGAGCAAAAAGTAATCACCATTTCTACTGCATACAGCAGATCTCATCTTGTATCCTGAAACATTGTCTAGTATGTCAGCTTCTTCCCACTGCAGTCTGCCTCCTGGGGTTAAGGGAAGAACCTGTTGGTGACATTATGCAGAGGAGCTGAGCAAGAAGAGGTCCAATTGGCTTAACACATATTTCTGCAAATACTTCCCATGTCAGTTTAGGCAAATGCTTTTAACAATTCATTCAATTATGTTAAGCACCCATTAAAGTAATCCTAACTCCTCCCTGGGGTCATTTCAGTTCTATGAGATTGTAATTGTTTGAGACTAACCATGATTTCTTCTTTTGCCTTCAGGTGATTCTAATTCTGACAAAGCTGTATGACTACAACCTGGGAAGCATCACAGAGAGCTCTCTTTGGAGGTATGGAGAGAAATTAAGTTAATAATTGCCACCTTACTTAAATAGGAAGAGCCTGATACAATTCTTTTATTGAATTTAATTGGATTTTTTTAAAATGTGCTGGAAGGTTTGTAGCTAAACCCTCCGTGTCTCGCTTCTATTCTTTCATACTCAAGGACAAAGAGGCTGAAGACTGATTGTCTTGTTTCAGCTGGATAACATAGTTCATGGATGTGCTATCATTTGATTTCCTCTTGTCCCATCTTATTCAGAATCAAATCAGCCAGTGGGTTTATTTTTAGGAGAACTCAACAGCCTTAAGTCCTTGTTTGTAATGAAGGATCTTATGGCTGTCTACTGCCCAAATGATCCTTATGAAAAGTCAGTCCTACTAAGACTGGGTGAATACCTATGAGCAAATATTCAATGTCTGTTTATTCAGAACTGGTAATATTAGAACCGGGTAATTGATTTCCACTTGTGTGATGTTGACTGCTAGACTGATTTATAGGGGATGCCTTGATACTTTTACGATTTCAAAGCATATCATGCATTCTGTGAACCAAAGGAAAGAGCTGTCCATGGTCTATTTCTTAAGGCTGTTATCTGGATTCAATGAGGGCAGATGGTGCCTGTTTTTTTATCTCTGAAAAGATGATCTGAGGGGTGTTTGCTTCATGTGTCCCTAGTGGTACTTTCATGAGGTGTAATACATGAAAGGGAGGTTTTCTTGTGGTCCCAGCTGTGAAACTTTGGTTGGAAGTCTAGGAGTTTTGTATGCAGGTCATTGATGAAGGTGGACAGGCTACCATCTTGATGCAACAAAACTTTGGGTATGCAAGAATGTTAATTTGGAATGCAAGAAAACTAACACTTCTTGTTAGGATGAACTTGTTTTGATAAACTTGTTTAGGAAAGGTTTTTTTTTTGTTTCCAAGGAAGACTTTTGGGTTGGAAGTAGAACAAATAAACTTTCTGCTCAAGGAACTGAGCAGGGTTTTAAGAGGATGACAGAGGAGGGATTTGACATGAACTATATTCTGAGCACAGGCTAATGCTATACCCACTGGCTTGAAGAAATAAATCAAAAAGAAAAAAAAACAAACAACAAAAACCCAACGACCAACCCCAATCTAAACCCCAAAACCTAAAGAAATGGAAAACTTTTAAGATTTGTTCTGAACAGCAACAGGAACACTCAAAATTATTAGTGTTGTGTGGGATTGGATAAATGGTTTGTCGTACTGCTGGGGGGGAGGGGAGTAATCAGATCTTTCCATTTTGTATATGTTGCTGCTGTGGCTTGAGATCAAATATGAACCTATTTTCTCTACTATCTTTGTCTGTACTATGGTGTGCACACCATAGTAAAGAGACTTTCAGGACTGTGGCTTTGACAGTGCTTTTCTGCGGGGGCTTTGGGCTAGATTGTTTCATTTCTCAATGGTTTTGAGAAAGAATATTCATAAATATGATTTTTTTTATTTCCTATTGCTACCCTCAGTCATTTAATCCTGAGAAATATTCATCCCTGTTTCATCAGTCATTGGGGAAGATATGGCATTTCAGCATGCGGAGGCACCTCCTTCCCCATTACTGACAGTGCTGAAGAGCTACTTTACTCCTGTTATGCAATGCAGGCTTGTGGGGAAATACTATTTTAAGACTGAAAATAGGCACGCTGCATCACAGTGGAAAACACCCTTCTTGTTGAGGTGTGTATGAATGTGGGCACAAAATTGTGCTGATTACCTTATGTTGTCTGTTTCAGAATTGGTTTCTGTGGAGCATGCCACGATGGCATAAATTTTACCCTAATTAAAAAATGAATGGGCTGTGACAATGTCAATGGAGGATGTACCAGAAGCTGAGGCCTTGGCAATGTAGCAGTCCTAGAGCTAGTGGTGTGCAGTGCACTTTTTTTGGACTTCAGACATTCCTGACATCAGAATGAGATTAACAACATAGTAATAGCCTGATGGTTTTCCTAGCCCAGTATCCTATTACCAAATAGAAGTCATAAGAAAGAATACTTTAACAGGATTATCATATCTGACACTTCCTCCTACTATTCTCCTAGCATTCATTCTTAGGGTTGAAGTTTAGAGTCCTCCCTCAACCTTCAGTTTAAGGTCTATCAGGATCTGAATAGTTTTTTTGGTTTTGGTATATACCAGGAGATTAATATCCCATGAACTAAATTTCTTAATATATCTTGGAATGTGTTAAAAATTTTAGTACCAGTGACACCTTAGAGTGAGGAATTCCATAGATTATTTAAGGAACTACTTGTCTTACTTTGAACCCGTCAGCTTCAGGTTCACTTGGCAAATGTCATTTGTCAGGATTTGAATACAGTTGCATGGTCGACCATACTGAATCCCTGGGCAAATGTTTTGGACTGGGAAATGTTGAAGGAGACCAGAACAGCTAAAATCAACCCACTTGTCTTTGCAGTGCTTCATTATTCTTGATTGGCTCTTTATTGCTCATGGCTGCTCTGAAAGTTGCCAGTCCACTTCATTGTCATTTCTCAATCCTGTTGCCTTACATAAGCCCTTGGTGGTCACGTTGTGCTCTGTCCTGAGCCTGGTTTTGCTGTTAGATCCATGCTCACTATGAGGCATGCTGTCAGGTCACTAATAAATATCGCTGTGAAGATCCTAGCACAGTTTCTCTGTTCTTAGTGTGACAGAAAGAAACGACAAGATGGGCATATCTTACTATGTAATGTACCTGACAGAGAGGTTATTAGCTGTTGCTCTTCCTGACTGCTTAAGTGACATGGTAATTTAAATCTCCCTGCTTGTTTGAAAAGCATAGAAAAAAATAGAATTGCAAGAAGGGAAGAATCGTATCTTGCACTTCAGTTTATTTCATGACTTTAGGTTTGAAGCTGGGGAATGGAAGAAAGCATGATCTCATGTCTGGTTTGATTTCTGATGTCAAGAGCTCTATTTCTGAAGGACAGAGGAGGAAGACAGGTAGTTCTGCAGGTACCCACAAACAAAGAGGATTCTCTGCCTTGAATACATGGCAAGGAAATACCACTCTTGCCTCCTGTGCCTAGTGCATTCTCAAAAGGTTGATGAATGATGAGGGGCTGTTTAGAAGCATGTCACAGACATGAGTCATTTATGCTATAGCTGGTTATAAGCACATCTGTCATTTGAAGGTGTAGTTGGGTGATTTAAGCAGTCTTGTGACTGATGGGACTGTAACCATCTATAACACAACTATGCCATCGCCTACAAGATATGAATCTGTCTTCTTTATAAACACACTACCTGCTAGGATGGCATTTCTTTATAATTTTTCAGCCAGTTTAACTACAGCTGGCTGCAGCACTAATGGATGGAGATCGCCCTTCTAAAATTACCCATGAATTAAGAGACCACAGGTGACAGACATGAAGGGATGAAATACAGTAAGAGAAAAGAGATGGGGAGAATCTATACAGTCTCCTGGAGTGCTAAGACTGTGCTCACCAAGCTTCGGATGGCAAGTGAGCTGCTGATTCTGTACACAGTAAATAAGATTTTGCATCAGGCAGGGTCTGACTTTATAATTACACTGTTGCCCTTTCAGCGGAATTTCCCCACAGTTTTAGTTGAGGGCTTTTTATTTACTTTTTGTTATTCTTTTTATAGAAGAGGAAGAAAACAGAGAAGAAAAGATTATCTGTCGCTGAGCAATTAACTGAGTGTATTGGATTTATTTCTTTTCCTCTCCTAGATATCTCTCAGATCACAAAGAGGATTAAGCTGTGAGTTAGGAGAAGATGTTTTTTACCACTACAGTAAGATAAGCTTACATTTCCAATAAATAAAAATGTCAGAACAGTGACTATGGTATCCATGAGCTGCAGACACCTGTGGGGGAGGACTGATCTGTTTTCTGTTTGTGTAAGTATAATGCTCTGGAAAGATGTGTGTGCAGGATACTTTCCCTCAGGACCTTGAGAAGCTGACAAGCAATGAATCCTGCCATTCACCTCTTTTGCCTTCTCATAGCTCTGCATTTGGTCAGGAATGAGTAACTTCATTGAACTTGGTGTAAAAATAGCAGTAATTAAACTTTGCTTTTCACCCAGAAAGTAGGAGGATGTAGAGTTTGCTTGGTTTGAGAGCATTTACGTTCTAAATTGCGAACTGTTGCTTTGTTAGTTCTGGGTATATCCAACACTGTGCCTGAACTCAGCCTCCCCAGTTGGGGAGTGCTTAACACTTCCAGCCTGTCTGTCACTGCTCCTGGTTTCTGTAATAAGGAAGCTTTAGCACATATGCCATAAAGGAATCTCAAGGACTCTGAAAAATACCCATGCCTTATATAGCTCTAGCTTTAACTTCCCATATGTAAAGCAGGGGATGATAACAGTTGCTCCCCCCCCACCCCCCTTCCCTGGAATGCTTAGAATTGATTTAGCTAACTGGCTTCTGCAATATTTGGAAGATTGCCTGGTGGTAAATATTACAGAGGTCACAGCAAGGTAAAAATTCTCAGATCTCCAAGGCTCTGTTTCTAGCTTTTTCATGGCCTTTTTGTTTAACTTTGAACTATTGTTTTAACCCCTCCATCAGTTTACTTATCCTTACCTTCCAACACCACCACTGCACATCATCCTGCATCAAGAAGGGAAATTGAGTATGTCAGCCAGGGAAGAATCAGTACCCTCAGAGTATCTCTGTCTCTTATTATAGGAATAGCCATCATTTATTCCATAGGACAACTTGATGAAATAAAGGATTCACTGTTTTTACTGTGTTCTTATCCTCTTCTGCTCTCAGCCACTGCCAGAGACAGGATATTGGGCTAAGGTAGACGAAGGAATGTGGTACTAAGGTCTAAGTACCGTTGTGTAATGTCTGTATTTTGAGTAGTCCCATAACCACCATTATGCATGGGAGGATTTCAGTGAAAACACTTGTGTTGGGATGTGTTTGCATTAGTATATTAGATAAAGAAAAGGAAAAATGGAGCAATAGGAATGTGTTCTTTTCTCTTGCAGCTGCTCTAGGGATAGAAGCCTCAGGGAGAGAGGTAGATGTAGATTAAGGATCATACCCGAATACAACCTCATAATATTAGCCAAGAGGCCTTCTGTTGGACATCTTTCTCTCCCTTGAATCCTGTTTGAAATGTCTTGGCTGTGAGTTGACCCCAGCTATGTGATTATAAATACTATAGATGCTTTGAAGCTTCACATATTTATGTTTGTACGTGTAATTTTCTGGCACTCTGCTACGTAAGAGTTCCGTCTCTACAGATCAGAGCTATAGCCACCCATATCATCTTCAGTACTGTTGATGTGTTTTGCGGTGATTTTCTTCTCTAGACCAGAGAGTTCTTGCAACAGGAGACTTGAAGGATTGTCAGTATTTGCTTGGTTACTTTGAGGGGAATTTCCAGGGTATGTCTGTTACTGTATTCATCATTCTCGGCACATTTTATGCTGGTTCCTTACTTCTGTTTTGCAGATGGGCTGTTCTCAACTCACATTTATTTTCTACCTGCTGAGCCACATTAATGAGGTCATAACATGTGGCTTAGTGACACAGCATGCTCTGCAACAGCAGCTTAGGGTCTTTTAGCTGAAGGAAGTAGGAGAAACAAATCTGTATGAGAGGAACTGACAAAGTGAGGAAAAGTAAGGTCTCATTAAGCACATTTTACCCAGCAATTCTGTGGGAAAGGGGAACTTGAAAAGGACTCTTTGAAATGCTTTCATCTTATAAATATGGTGTTTCAGTTGCTCAGTGTATGTCACTTCCCTTAACTGAATATCAGAGCTCAAAAAATGCTGCTACATTATCTCCCGTGGGCATTTAGTGAAATTGTAACAATGAAATTTCCTTGTGTCTTTTATTATTTTTTTTTTCATTTTCATTCCTGCAAACACGTGAACCACTGCTGCTCTGTGTATAGATGCTGGAGGGCATCTAGTGGGGAGGGAAGAATGAATTTGCACACTCAGCTATTCACGTAGGAAGCAGTGTCTTTTTGTGGTTTGTTTGCAGCAGGAGATCTGCTTGCACTGGAAGCAGGCTTAGAACATGGATTTCATGCACTGACTGAGTGGGGAGCCAGTTGTAGTGTTTTTCCTATGTAATGGGACATTCTGTTTAGCCATCAGGACCCCTAGGGACCCAGGAGTTTCTATAGACATCAATTTTTTACATGAGAGGGCTCATTTTACCCCAGTGACTAACAGTAATAAAAACTTCTAGCACAGCCAACTCCTCTAGTTGGTAGCTAAAGTTTCCTGGGATGTTTTGCTTGCTATCAGAAAAAGCTCCCATAAAGGTGGAGTTGGGGGGTGAGGGACACAAATGGATGACATGATGACAACCATCCAATCAAAAAAAAAAATCTAAAAAACCAAACAAGACCTACTTAGGAAAACAACCAACAGAAGATGCTTAAATGGAACCTAGTTTAGCAGGAATCGTACATCTTACTGAATTTTACCTCATTCTTAACCTCCCTGAAGAATGAGGGCCAGTATCACCCTTGCATTTTGTGGCATAATATGTGTGTGTGTGTTTAGTCAATCTTTAGTAAGTTCTGCCTTGACATAGCTTGAAGAATCATACCCTGATATTTTGAAGGATCAGATCTGGTTAAGGATTTAGTGATGTGCTCCTTATTGCTTGGATCAAATATTCAGCACTAATGACAATGCAAATGTATTAAGCATATTAAAAATGTGTTCTCTGTTGCAGCTAGTCATGAAAGGTAGAAGTGTTATCAAGTAAAGAAAAAAGAACCCCAATCCATTTTCTGCATGAAAAAACATGTAAATCAAGATGATGAATATTAATGCTGACATGTTATCAACATACTGTAAATAACAGATGCACACTGTTCATGCCACTTTATAGACATACAGTGTTTAAATCCAGTTTGTCATTCTTGTTCTGCAAATTAGAAGATGAACTTGCACATCTGCTTCCTAGACTGTACCTTTTTGCACAAATGATATTGGTACAACACAGCAGAACTATCTCTGGTTACTATCCGTGGGGTTCATCCATCTGTTGTGTGCTGTGTAATAACTGCAGACAAGCTAGACTGGAGCTGATATGTCAGAGGAAAGACAAACAACACGATAGTTACCAGTTCATAAACAGAAAGCAAAACACCCTTTATATTCCAATACTTCCATCCATTTCATATCTGTGCAGTTGCTCTTCCTTTTGTAAAGCTGGGTAAAACTGTACTTAGCGTTTTAGAGGGTTTTAACCTCCACTAATCACAGAAACGAAAGAATGTATTTGGGGCTGAGCTTGGGTGAACAAAAAAAAAAATACTTCAGTGAGTTTTACTAGCTTGAGCTCTGAACTCTAAGGTCTTCAGATCCAGGTCCCAAATATTTCTGCATCTTGGGAATTATCAGGCAAACATTCAGAGTTTATTGTTACTACAGAAAGACCCAGACATGTGTCAGTAGGTCTCTCTTGAAGGATCTCATGAAACACCTGGAAACTGTGCTGTAAAAATGCATATTTAAATATAAATCGATGGAGTGTTGTTGTGCAGCATAAACTGACTACTGTTTACACTAAAACATAGAGGCTTGCTTGGAAGTGTCATTTTTTTTTCTGATTTCTTTAACCTACCAATTAATAATTGGACCAAACAGAAAAGGAGACATAAGGGCTGTAATTAATCAGCTTGTGTTGATCAGATAGTGTTAGCAAAGCCAGCTTTTGAGTGTGATCCTGCTAGCAGCTCCTGTACTTCGGAGCACAGTGTAGTTCTTGGCAGCAGTGGGCTTTTCTTGTGTCAAAAATTGAAGAGGCAGAGGGGGAGTGGGGAGAAGGACATCAGTGCACAGGCTGTTCGTTAGGAAGGCCTAGAGACCTTTAGGAATGCCCAGGGTGACTGGCTGAGACTCCAGATCTGTGTGTCTGCACCAGGATTGTTAGTGAATATTGTGCTTTGCAGGCAGCTGAAACAATTAGGGAAAGGAAGGTTCATTTTGCCTCTTGTCATTAGGGTGTACTGTTGAGGGCCTATGTGTACTCAGCACTGAGAAGGTTTGTGCTTGTGGGACAGGGACAACTTGAAGGAGACTTGATTCCTGATTCAGCAAAGAATTAGTCTGCAGCTCGACTTCCCCTTATGAAGGCTTCGTAGGGGCATGTGGGGATTCAGGAACTTTTCTATCCTGGCTGGCACTCTCCCACTGCTATTGTGCCGAGTCATTTCACTGGTGAGATGAATTAAGTGGTGGGTGAAGATGTGTCCTGTCAATTATGACCATCAATTGTAACGCACTCTAAACCGATACAGTGCTTTGCCAATGTGAGGTAAAAGCCTCTCCTTCTCTCTTTCACCATTATTTCTCCCTACTCCCCCAAACGTGTTTCTCTGTAATGAAGTTACATGAATTTCCCTAGCATGCATTTTAGTGTGTGCTGCGTAGTTGTGTGTGAAGATAAAACCTCTTTTCAGTGATCCTGCATTCTGGATAGATAGTGTATCTATGAGATGCTGAGTTGAAAAGTAACAGAAATTCAGAGATGCCACATGTATTGTGTATTAAATGACTTCATAAGGAAAGATAAAGACTGATATCTGATCTTCCCCCAAGGCAAAATTCTTGCAGAAACAGTGTTGTTTGTTCTACTAATGTGTTTTTATTGCTGTATTTTAGGACTCTATGTACATGTCTGTGTATGTGTTCCCATTAATTTCCTTCTGGTTTTCCTTCAAGCCTGAGGTCTTTGAGTCAGGTGACAGCTCACAGTCTCAGTTTTTCTGTGGTGGGAGAAAGCCCCACTTCCTGGTTTTCATGTAGTGAAGAGAAAATTGAATGGCTTCAACAGCTGCACAGATGGCAAAGCCCAAACATAGATTATTCACGCTTGGTTCCTGAGATATTTTTTTCTTTGATGCTTAAAGTATCTTGGCTAGATAGGCAAATCAGAGTGGGATGGAAGGGGAATCAAAATCCAGTTCCTCTGTGAACTAGATGTGTAGGTGCTGCTTTGTCATACCGGAGGCTGAGGTTCAGATCACAGCCCTGATCAGGCCAAGCAGAGCCTTGAGCCTGGCTTTCCTGCAAACCAGCTGAATGTTGGTGGCTTACATGATTACACTTTCCAGCAATAAAAAAACCAAAACCCAAAAAACCCAGTCGCCTTTTTGTTCTGCTGGTGAACAAAAATAATTTTTGTTTACTTGATTTAACTGGAGGGGTTTTGCCTTTTCGTGGTGGTAGTGCTACAAAGTTGTGCTCTCTCCTAAGGCAGAACAGAAGGCGAGGAGACACCCCCTCAGAGTTAACTGGGAACCAGGTATTTCCCATATATAAGGGAGGAACACAGCTGGGTGGAAAGTACACAGACACTGGAAGGCAGCCTGAGGAGATGGCAGGTTCCTTGTCACTGATTAAAAGCTGTCAGTCTTCCCCAGCAGGCTGTGACTACTGCTCTTGAGTCCCTGAGAGATTTTTGTTAAACAGCAGGCTTTAAAACCCGCACAGCACTCAGCTGCCAGTCTGAGGGGACTGTAACCTCTGGGGAAAAAGGGACCGCAATCGAAATTGGGCCACCGTTGTGCTTTTACATTTGAATACAAAACCTTTTCTTAAATAAACTGAAAAGGAAATAGGAGGCCAGAAAAACTGTGTACTGAATAATCCTTCTGTAAGACAGAAGGATGGTAAAAGGAAGCTGTATGCTTGTGTAGGCTTTCATTGTGCTTTACCAACAAGTCACTGTGTTCTTACTGATAGTTTGGGTGTGTTTACATTGTTCCAGGCTGTCTCAGCTCTTAAGAATCTATCTAGGAGGCTGTAAACCACACATTTGTGGTGTCCTCTATTTATTTCAGTCATTGCTTGTAGGAAGCAATGTATCTTCTGTTTAGAGCTGTGGAATAAGAACCACAGCTGCGAGTCCTAGCCTTCCTACCTACAGCTTTAGGCCAGCTTCTTCACCATCACATGTATAAGTAATGGAGTTTTTACCTGTGCATCTGCAGTAAATTTGCTGAGAGTTTTGGATGAAGCTGGCTTGAAAAAAACCCCAGTCCTTGAAGAGTTAGAGTGAGTGCACAGCTGCATAAGCCTACGGTCTCCATCTATCCATGGCTGAAGCTTAACAAAGATTGGGCTCATGCTTTACCAAGCCAAACTTCTCTATATTCTCATCCAATACGTAACAGAACCTTGAGAAACTCTTGGATATCTTTGCATGCAAGGTGTGTTGTTAAATTTGGATCAATTTATGACATCTTTAGTTTAGATTTTGCCCAAACAGAAGCTAATCCTTGCAAAAAGGTAAGAAATGAGATTCAAAACAATTCCTTTAAAATAGTCGGTTCTCCTTCCAAGGAAGGAAAATCAACAGAGATTGTTTTCAACCTTGGGCTTTGCAGCATTGCTGGGAATAACTACTAGATGGAAGAAGCACTAGAGGTAGCAGGAAAATGAAACTTTCTGTGAACCTCAGTTGTAATAGTAGTTTCTTTATGAAGGTATGAAACAACCTTTTTTCCTAATTGTATTTGTAACTGCTTTTATCTTCCAGTTTTGTGTTTTCTGGGGGGTGAGGGAGGCAGAACTACAGCCTTTTTTCCTCCTTACTCCATGGTAGCACTGCCTAGGTGGAAGCAATACCCTTCCATACTATGGGGTAGGTAAGAATGTGAAAATTTTGTACAGTTCTCCCTCAAAGTGTTTCCTTGCTAGAGTCTTCAAGAGATGGTCTGCTTTTTTTCCTACCCTGCCTCCAGCAGTGCCCAATAAATGACAGCTATTATAGTGTTAAACTCTCAATAAGAAAACTACTACCTTTGGGATGATTCTTCTTTCTTGCCCCACTAGGGAAATCAGCTTATGCCCCGAAACATGAGTTTTGATGACTTTTCATACTAATATTAATACTTAGTTAAAAATGTGAGTTATATTATAGATTATTAAATTATTGGCCCTTTCCGGTAAGCACGTCTGTGACTCGCAAGGCTGACCTCCTTTTGCTGTGAGCAGTGTGGACTGACTACAGGTATTGTGGAAATATAATTTCTCTTCACTTCCCTGCCAATGTTCGAGTGACGATGTGCTCTCTTGTTATGAGACAGCATAAAATTTAGAGGCTAGTCACGATGAAGGTACTAAGAAAGAAACTCAAAGACCTCAGTAAATTTCCCTTCTAAGTGTTCCCTTTTCAAAGGTAAATGGTCTTATTCTTTGTAATCTCTCTTTGTATGTTAACAGCTTTCACCATGCTAACTCTTTTGGAAGAAAAGCCCATTACAATCCCAGTCTGCTTTATCTCTGGTAAAGGAGCCAAAGGAGGAAGAAGCCAATACATTTTTTTATTTTTTCTTTAAAGTCCACCAGCTACTCAGCACACATGTACTGTAAATTCAAGATGTGGATGTTACTCAAAGAAGCAAGTGTGGTGTCACAAGTGTTTTAATAGCCTTTGATTTATTTCCCTAAGTGCTTTATTAAGATGATGCACAACAGCATTTGGAAGCCAAATGCAGTTTTACGGAGAGACTTGGAAGAGTTCTTTTCAATCTCCTGACTTTTCTTTCTCAGCACAGTAATTTGTTTGATTGGGGCAGAAGGGCCCTGGATTCAGAACAGGGATTCTACTTCTTTAGTGTTTCTTTGGGAGTTAATCACCCCAGTTTGTGATCTGAGTGAGTAGAGTATGAATGAACTTACTGTGATATGAAAATGCTGCGTGATTCAGAGAAAAGGATACTGGCTGGGGTTGGGAGATTTGTGTTCTGTTGCTGTATGGGTTTGTGGCTATTAGATGGTGAAATATTTGGTTAGGCATAATCAAGAATCAGCAAATTTGTGTGTATCAAAAGTCAGCTGCAAGGAATCCTCTCCTGTCAAGGTATTTCTAATGATATTCTGCAAGGTTAGTTCTAGGTGCAGTGATATAGGGCATTTTTGCCATTAGTCTGATAATAAATCTGGTATAATTTCCAAGTTTTAAGACAGGCAGAGTAGTGAATCAAAAGGAGACCTGAGGTAGTCACAGTGAGCAAATGGATTACTTTGTAAGCTGGGCTCACTTGAAGAAATGTATTTTAGTCCAACAAGGCGTAATAGTAGTACAAGGGCTGAAGGTTGTACTCACAGTTATACTGTCTACTTACAGCATGGAAAAGAGCTGTGATCGGGCAGTGCGTAGGAGCTGGGATAGGCAAAGAACTGGACATCATGTTCGATTATGAAGGGGTCAAAATGGAGTGCTTTGATCAAAGGTTATGCAAGCGAAGGAGCCAGGAGTTGAATTTTTAAAGAAATATAATTAGGAAATGTTTATTTTAAGACACTGATTTAGCACGAAAAAGTTTTTGTGGCAGTGTACAATTCTGAACAAAACTCTGCACCCAGGATGGGATTTTGGGGCAGAAATGAAAGAAATGGAAAGTGCAACAGTGCTTTGCACTGTATAGTATGCTCCAGAAACAATCTAAATGTGCCTACAAAAGATGCCATCTGTGGCTGAGAAAGTCACAGAATCCTAACTGCTGGAGGCTAGGAGAGTTTTTAGAAGAAATACTAATTCATGCTTCCTGAGGTCTTACACAGATGTCTGTGTTAACCATCATCAGAGGCAGGGTTCTAGGCTAAGTGAACTTCTGCTCTGACACAAGATGCCCACCTTGATGTTGGGCTAGAACAGAACTGCGTAGGTAAATGTGCTCATTGGAAGTGTTGCTATTGTGAAGTAGTTTCACCCCATAGCTGAATTTGCTCGTTTTCATTTTGCAAAGATAATTATTTTACATTAATTCAATCCAAATTATCTCATTCAGTACAAGGCTAACTTGGTGACATTTTGATCGGAATTAAAGAATATGTATAAACTTAAACAGATCTGAAACATCCCTCTAAGGTCATGCATGTAGCAAATGCCCAAAATTGCAAATGAACCAACTCTGGTGACTATTTATAGGGACAGTGACCTGGAAGTTGAAATAAAGGAAAGAAAATATATCATGAATAGTGGAATAAGGTGGGCAAAAGATTGCTCAGGCCAGGTAAAAGATGGCAAGCACTGACGAGAGGTGCGGGAGGAAATCTAGTTTTTAAAGCAAAAGATGATTAGACAAGGTTAGAAGGGCTGCATAAGGAGTCAGCTATTCCAATTGTAGAAACGGGTATTAATTCACTGACCAGACTCAAACTGCACCACTTTCCACTAGCTGCTGATCTGCTCCAGAAATAACTTCTGGCCACTGATATAAAATCAGCATCACCCTTGTTATACTTTTCTTCTCACTATTGATATTATTTTGATAGCTACTATTACCACTTAGATTTCTAGCAGTATCAAAATGCAAAGTAAACAGAAAATGTGGTTGAAAATACAGTAAGTGTAGCTATAAAGTCTTTTCAATCTATGTCCCATTAGAAAGTAATGGTCAGTATTGTAATAAGTATAAATTCATTGCCCATCTCCTCTCTTAATGTAATTAAAAAGGCATTGGGTTTGGCAGTTGGCTTCTCTTACATTCAGTTGCTCTTTATTGTTTCAGAAGAAACCTGCTGAGTCAATTGGTTTAGACAGATGGAATAAACCTCTCAGAGTAAACAAGGCTTGTTAATTTGCAGAATTTCTGTTGAAATTGCTTGAAAAAAACTTCTATAGAGATATAATAGCCTAGTTTAATGTGTGTGGTTTATCTCTGATGTGCAGTAACTCCTGGAATGCTGGTTAGTGCCCTGAAAAAAAAATTGGGTTTTTTGTTAGTTTGGTATGGGAGAAAATGAAAGAGATCTAGAATTAGTCATGAAATGGGTTCCAGTGACAGAGGAGCTGCCTGTTGCAACTTTCTTCCAAACCAAGCACAAAATCCAAATGCATCTCATTTAGCTGAAGGAAGGTCTGAGGCTATTTACTCCTGTTATAACAGGTAGTACTTTAGCCTTTTTTTATTGTAAGTAATCCCATCAAGTCAGTATCATTGATCATTGAATAAGAGAGATCCATTTCAGTTGTACAAAGGACTATTTTGGATCAAACTAAAGATCTGCTTGACCAGTACCTTGTCTTCAGTGTGAACCTATATGAGATAAGAAAGGGTATAAGAACAAGGCCGAGCCCTTGTGTTACTTTCCTGATGTAGCCTTCGAGGTAATACTAACTTCTGGCTCCAGGACTTTATAAAACAGATGAAGTGTTTAATAGAGGTATTTATTAGCCCTTGGTGGGTATGTTTATGTTGGCGTTATTTTTCCATCTTGGAATGTATCCATCATTTGAACCAACACAAACTTTTAGCATCCAGAATGTGGCCAGCTGAAAAGCATCAGGTGGTTGTTGGTCTGTGTTGACTGCAGTGAGAGCTGAATTAATGCTTGAGAACTGAGAAGTTTCCTATGCCTTTAGCTATTCAGTTTTTTCCCTACACTTTATATTAGTGAAGTCCTGCTGTGTGATGAAAGCAAATTCACCAGCTGTATTTTATCTTATAAAATGAACTTGCCACTCACCATGTTGGATCGAGTACCCTATGGAAGTGAAAAAGAAGTAAATGACACAAAATTGCACTTGTGTGTAGCCTTTAGGGCAAGGAGCTCCATCTGGTAGATGGAGAACAGAGAGTTTCTTTGAGTTTTATTGATTACTCTTTAAGCATTGCCTTATCTTTTTAATGAATAGAGAAAGTAAAAGGGATAACTTTGGATAACTCCATTAAGTAGTAAGGAAAAATTCTGGTTCTTTAATAAACTTGTGCTGTGTAGATTAGTACCATGCTGCTTACTAGAAAAGGGAAATGTCAAAGAATAAATCAGTGGTGCTCCTGGATGATCTTCAGCTCTGTATTGCTTCCAGGATGGCCATTTTATTCCTACCACCTCAGAAATATTTTTTCTCTTCAGAGAAGTAAGTGTGTCAATGACCTTGACTCTGACGATCCAGCTGCTTGGGACACATGATTCAACACATCAGTGACTCCTGTTTAGTTACTGTGCCTGAATCTACAATAGGGACCTTATTGGCTTGTTAATGAATTTAATTTTCTGAACGAACTTAATGATGACTGCCCTACCTTCTTCTGATTGAATGTGATGTGGGGAATTGAATCTACCTCCTCCTCCTCTGTTTGATAGATCTGACTTTCTATGTGAAAGAGCCTTTACAAAAGTACCTGCAGAAATCTTGGTCAGAAAAGAAAAAGCAGAAGGAATTAAAATTCTAGCAGACTATATCCTCTTTTCTGAGATGAAGTATGAAAGGCAGCCTTAGCTTCTGGAAGGCCTAGACATTCACCATCAGATAGGATGAGTCAGCCTCTACTGGCTGCAAAATATCTTTTCGCTGACGGAGAGAAAAGTTGGGGAAAAGGGGAAGCATGTAGTTGTTGCTAGCATTACTCTCAGTGGCTCCATATCATGCATGGGATGCTACTGACACTCACTGTGTCTACCTGCCCTTACGGAGGAACTCCCTGTCTGTCCTTAAAGATTGAACATTGACATCTATGTTAGTAAATTTAAAGATCTACTCGTGATGGAGGGATTTCTGTTACTTTGGAAAACACAAGAAGGACAGCTCAGTCTGGCATATAGTGAAAGTACACGAAATGTTTGGTGCAAATCTGGACACATAATTCCATTTATTTTGGCACCTGTTCTATTTCACATAGGAACTGATATCTTCCAACTGCACTTAATGAGCCCAAATCCATCCAGGAAGGGAGAGAATGCTGAGTGAATCAGCAACATCTCAGATGCATTACAGCCTTAATTTACATGTGTATCTGGCCTGTAGTTGATAGTCATCATGTTCATGCCTTAACAACATCCCATTGGGCATTGTCATCCTGTCCTCCCACATAGGTTTGTCTCTTCCTCTCCTTTCTAAAATGTTGCTGCTCTGGCCTCCCTGCTTCTGTCACTTCCTTTGTTAGTTTCAAGAAGTTTTAAGTTGTGCTCTGAAAGCTCCATAATGCATTTATATTTTCTTATGGAACAACACATGAGAGCCCAGAACTTTTCTCAGTGCAGATGCCATAAACATTTGTCATCTCAATCACTAAATCTCTAACAGGCTTTTATGTAATTATATATGATAATTATACAGACTCCACTGTAAACTGTCATTAAGTCTGTAGAAAGGCTTGTACAGATTTTAGTAAGCTTTGGATCAGGCTCATTACCAGTTTTTTCTATCCAAAGAGACAGAATGTATTCTGCTTTATTTTGTCTCTGCTGTACCATCCTTAAGTACATAAAATTCTTATAAATTGGCTTAGTATTTGTAATGGTATGCTCCTTTCTGTTTGGGCATCTACCAGTAATGTACCTCCCTTGCACTCGGACTGTTGCAGCTCAGTATCTAGCAAGTCAGGTGGATACAGCAGACAGGTGAGCCCAAAGCAATGGGGAAGGAAGTGTTGCTGGCACATCAGTCATGACTCACAGCTTGCTGCCTTACTTCTTGGAGGAGTTCACACCATCTGCTGTTGGCATCTGATTTTTAAGAGGGATCTGGAGTGTGTGGATAGGGGCTAAAGTTAGTAATGGAGATTAGTGAACCCAGAGGGCTCCATGGAGGATCAAACTTAGTTGCCTCAATAGTATGAATAGGCTTATTGTCCAAGGGATTGGAGATGCTAAGGCAGAGGTAAATTCTAAAGAAGAATTTGAGTGAGGCTAAAGGACTTTTTTTGTTAAATATGATTGGCAGCTGCTGTGTTGTGTTAGAGAAATCAAATGGGTGAAGGTGGGTAAGTTTGATCAATGGCCAGCTAAGGCTCATGTGTTACTGGGATCGCTGTGCCCTCTATGGGAGACAAAAAGGAAAAATATCAATCAGGCAACTCACAGGAACTGTTAGACTCTCCTGACCAAGCTTAGCTCCTGCTCCTCTGCAGCAAGGTGCCATGGCCTCTCTCTCGCTCTGTGGTTCTGTGTAGTGGGTGCAGGTGGTTGCCCTGACTTTTAAGTCACCAGCTCTGCCTGGTATGTGGCTATAATATTGCTGTACAGCTGTGGCAGAGACCTGTGTGAGATTAATTTCATCTGCTCAGATCATGAGCTGCCAGTAGTCCTGCTAAAAGGCCCAGGCTTGCTGCTGCTAATTCACTGAGCTCACAGGAGAGTTTGTTCAGAAACTCAGCTAGATCTTAAATATCACTCTGTATTGTCTAAATGCAAAAAAAAAGAAGTAAAGGTAAGATACACTACCAAGAGGCCTAGATTCTTTGTAGGAGCAGGGCTGGCAGCATAATTCCTTCTACTGACAGAGTCCTGCAAAAATGAAGTAGTTATACTCAAGGAGCTGAACTTGCCTCTGTATTGAACAGAACTTGCTAGCACTATTAGCTGAGTTAATGCCCAGTGGTACAGTAAGGAAGATGCACTGTTAGTGCACTTCTGCCAGAGTCACAGAGTTGACAAGTAATAATGTCTTCATTCAGCATAAAAAGACTGTTCCATTAGTTGAAATAATAGACTAGGAGTGGGTTTGTCTGGAGACAGAGAACAGGGATCTAGTCCCAGTCCCCTGGCAGGGGTGTATGTGATTTACCTAGTGTTTGTGTTCTAGCGCTGTCATTTACTGCACTCTAGGCTGACTTTATGGGATTAATAATTTATTATGTTTAGTTACCAGTGTTTCCCCTAAAGTAGACTCCTAACTACTGAGTTGCCCATCAGTGCTACAAATCAGATAGCCTATCAATTGTCACAAGAGTAACTTCTGCCTGTCTTCACCCCTAATTTTCTAAAGCAAACTTCACTCTTAGCTGCTGCTTCATTTCCTGCATCTTTTTTACTCTGTCAGCCAAAGACTTCTATTCTAGCAGGTCCCAAAGGTGTGGTTTCTTAATTCCCTGGTTCATTTTGAAATAATCCCCCAGCTGATATCAATCACTGGGATGAATATAGGTATGCTGATTAGCTACTATGACAACAGTGTCTCATTAGCTGAGCAGGTATCTCCCTGCCTGAATACCCAAAGGTGGTGTTTTATTTGAAGGTTTTATTTAGATGAGCTAGGAGTTAATAATTATGCACAAGACCAGTAGCTGAAGACAGTTCAGCCTCTGATCTACCTCAGTAGCCTTAATTCACAGAGGGGAAAGGAGGCCTTGAGTTTCAGGAGTAGCAATGCAATCACTAGAGTTTTCCTTCTCTGTGTCCCTACAGAATAAGATTCCTTTTCCTGCTCCCTTTGCCACAGCCCTCAGAAGATACGTTTGAGCTCCTTCAGGCTCAAACACAGACACACCGCCAGGCATTTTGCCCCAGCTCACCATTTCTTCTGGATAGTTAAGTAACATCACATTTGGGAATGGTGCCATTTGGCATTAGTTAAACATCTCCTTCCCTCTGAAAAGAAACTCAGTAAACCAGAACTAGGACCTATTCCACAGGAATTTCCCAAAGGACTGTTAATGTCTGGACTGTAGAAGTGGGAATGTAAGAGCTTCATGATCCCAAGACTAGCCATATTTCCACTTCCTGGCCAGTAAGAGCTCCCAGTGTTGATAGTGACATCTGTCCTGCAGAACTCAATTATATTCCCGAGTCTTGGCATAAATGCAGTTTGTATTCTTCCATGTTTATCAATGTGGCTGAAGAAATTTGGTAACATATGCTCTATTTTTTTGGTGTCTGTAAACCACTGGTGAATAGGAGGGTAAGCTACCTCAAACTGAAGGTTTCTTTTTGTTTAAACAGTAAGTGGAAATGTTTAGAAAGTACATTGTAAATCTCAAGGTGATGAAAGGATATCTGGTATATGCAATGGTGAAGTAGTTCAGGGCAATTTTTAGTAGCAAGAGTTTTTGTATCTGGCGTTGCAACAAGAAATTGTAAAGTGTACAATTTCTCTCTCACCTTCAGGTTCCCTCTTCTACCCTCCTGCACCAGTTACCAAGCCATAAAGCCGGTATTGGGACACTAGTCCCTCCTTCAGTGGCTGTAGTTTACAGGGTTTGGGAGTATTTGTCCTGCTTAGATGCCTTCCTGAGGGATTTTTGGGTGGTTTGAACTAGTTTGGATTGTGATCTGGTTCCTCTCCTGCAGACACCGTTGCACCTTCACACTCTGGTCAAAACCCTTCCTCTACCCGATTCTGTCAGTGTCCCTTAATGAGCTTTAAGTGCTGTTTAGGAGGTAGCTTTTCCTGAGCCATCTTTTCCCCTTGCCTTATTTCCTCTGTATTTCCTCTGTTTTCTTCACCAGCAGCTTCCCTCTTAAATACCACTAGTTTGTTCTTACAGGAAACATCCCACAAACCACAAAACATATCACATCTCCTATGCACCATTTTGAAATGTCCTTTATAAAAATTGTTAGCAGCTCAGGGATCCAATAAAACTTTGAGTATTTTAACCATTAATAACTTTAGGATTTTTTCCCAATAAGTCTTAACATGAAATAAGATGAAAAATTAATCACAGGAGTTTTATTTCATTCTCTCCAACAGTTCTGTTCTACTCTTATAAATAAAACATTCGCACAAAAGTATACGTATTTTAATATATTCTTATACTGCCACCCAGACTGTTTCTTGACTCTCAGCAACCTCACACACTGTTGATAACTTCATGGGACCACTGCTGTGCTGTGTGTGGATGAGTCAGCTTTCAATTTTCAAAGTATCTTTGCTTTTTTCTTGCAAGCACATATTTCTCATCCAAAATCTAGCTCACTTTCTGAGGTTTGTCATGGCCCTCCCTCAGAACCACAGTTGGCTCCATTGCTACAAGAAAACCTGTCATCTTCAACTAGTGTTTACAATCACCTGACCTGAATGGTTCTGTAGGTACAAAGGATTTCCTTATGGAACTTCTTATTTGCAGTTGTTGGGGTTTTTTTGGGTTTTTTTTTTTTTTTGGTTTTTTTTTTTTTTTTCTTTTTTGCGGATTCACTGTGATGAAGCTGGAAGAGACAGTACAGTCTTAGCTGTACCCTATACCTGGTTTTTATTGTGTGTATCTTGCTGATAGTTGAGATTATCCAGGCTATTCCCTTTCCTTCCCTTTATGGACCAGTAAATCCTTTTTGTTACACTAGAAACAGAGTTTCATTTTTATTTTAATTAATTTTAATGAGCTGCTGGTGGGAGAGTCCTTCCCTTTTTGAACCCAATCACTTTGTCAGCTTGATTAGTCAAATTGCTAGTGAATGTATTACTCTCCACCGTAATCATGAGTGTGGTTGCATTACTAAAAATCTCTCTGTCCTACACACAAGCAGTGTTTGAAGGGCTGAAGGAGGACATCACCCCCCAATAATTAGTACAGCGGCTCAGAGACCTGTCTTCGGATGAAGAAGGCTCCTAAGCTGAAGTTTCATATCATTCAAAAATTACTGTATTTCAGCGTTTGTCCTGGTGTAAAAGAAGATTTGACTGAAAATAATTTCAGTATGTTGGTGGTTGCTGCAATAACAATCCCAACGATTGTTCTAGTGCTTAGACAGCTACAAAAGTGTCTGTACTTTAGCTGACTGTTTTGATATACACTGTCCTCTTCTTCCATTAAAGCCTGGACCTTTCACATCTCCGGTGGCTATCTCCCCAGAACTAACTAATCTGGTCCTTCTGATATTCTGCTAGGAGATTCTGTTCAGGTTCTTTTCTGAAAAGTTTTGCTTCCACAGATTGGGATTTTCCAAGGTGAAAACATTGTCTGAAACATTTCCAACTGACCCTGCAGATGACTGAATTTCAATTTTATCCCTGAACTTTCAATGTGTGGGTTTTTTTTGATTTTTTCTCCAACCACTCCTTCTAGGCAGAAGCATAGGCCTGTGAAATAATGAAGATTGTTCAGGCAGTGACAATACAGATGTCAAAGATACTCTCTGAGGCCTCTCCAGGACTCCTGGAGAGCTTGAGAGTTGACAGTGGAAATTTACACCACGATGAATCTACTTAGCTGGCTGGAAAAATAGGATTTCTGTTCTATGAGGAATTTTGTATTTCTGAAACTATAGTAAAACATGAAAGTGGAAAAGACTGTGAAACTTGTCGCTAAATGGATGATGTCATTCATCCCACTGGCTGGCTGGGAAGGTTTGGTATGTCCCTGGAGGATGTTTTGATTCTATCCAGAAACTGTCACCTGATGTAAAAAATCCTTAGAGAAAACATTTTTTTCAGTGAAAAAAATCTACTAGGACACGTTACATTCTTGTATAGGTGGGACAGTAGCAGGAGGCCTTAAATCTCAGTGACTATTGACAATGAAAGGCTCATCAGCAACATGGAGATGCTAAGAGATACTGTGTCAATATGTGTTCTCTAGAGAGGTACTGGTTCAAAGACTGAAATGCTACAGCTTTTTTCTTGCTTTTTATTTGTGATGGTACCAGCTGCAGGGTACAGAGAGGGTACAACAAAGGAGCTGCTTTTTTCCCTTTGTGGGTCGAACTTGCTTTGGGTTTCCACAGAGTATTTTTCTGTCTCTAGCAGGATAAGTCTTGCAGCCTCTGAGAAAGTGTGAACACAGGGACTTTTAGCACAATAAGATTCTGCTGAATCCATGGGAGTAGGCATCTTCTGAGTCTGCCGAGCAACCTCAAAGCTCAGATGTGTGATTCACATCAGTTAAGTGGCTATGCAGCACCTTTTGCATGACAACCTGAAGGTTCATCCTGAAGCTCATTTAAGTAGTGAAACTCAAGAACTGAGGTCTTGATTCAACAACCATACAATAGCAGCAGGAATACTGTTTTGTGTCCTGTTTTGGTCAGCCTTATTTCAAAAAGGGCATGTTAGTAGGGAAGTAGGAAAGATTCAGAGAAGAGCAGTAAGGATGGGCCAGGTATGGAGTAATTTGTGTGATTGAGCTGACCAGGAATCTTTGATCTGGAATGTGAGAACTGATGGGGATATGTCAGAGACCTCTAAAATCATGAAACTACTAAAGAAGGAACTCAGGGATTGCTTGTTCCCTCTCTTTTCTGTTATGGGAATTAGACACCATAAAATAAATATATTGGAAAGCAAATTCAGGGCAGAGGAGGTGAGTTAATTGCCTGTGCTACTGTCAATTGGAACTGGGAAACTTAACTGACTTGGTTTTACATTGTATATTGCAGTGTTATAAATCTAGAAACCTGTGACTTTATGAGGTGGTCCCTTGATAAAACCTATGTAAAACTTAAGATTGTGCTGCTGAGGCCAGCTCCTGAAAGGGTAGAAAATTTTCCTGTCTCCACATAGCAGTTTGACCTGAACTCTGGAGAAGTGCCCTGGTGAAAACAAAACAAAACAGGGTCCTGGTTTTCTGTCCCACCCAGAGCACGGAAGGCAGTACCTGCCACATGTGCTCCACTCAGGACTTGTGGTAATGTTACTGTAAAGCCTTTTAATAAATAAAACATTTTGTAGTAGAGCTGTCTGGGCGACTACTGCAGGACACTTGTATTCCTAGGCTGGAGGCTGGATCAACTCCAGGTGTAGGGGAATTGGGCTTCTGCTGGGAGTGCCACTGAGACAGTGTTACAGGTATCACCTCTCCGATTACTGTGCCACTGTTTGGGAAAGCTGAACTGTCTCTGACAGGCACAGGAACAATACTAAAAATCCTCATGGGACACACGCCCAATAGCCCCTCTCCGTAGCACACAAGGTTGTTCTTACGGCATTCCTGTTGCTGCAGCAATTAGAAATGAAAAGTCTGACTTACCAGGGGCTTACCTAAACTCTCCCAGCTCTGCCTTCCCTACTTTCTATGGTGTGCTTTCGCTCAGTCCAGCCCCAGTCTTTGAAGAGTAGGGCAGAATATTTCTGTTTTACTCAGGTGTCTGAGCAGCCTTTGGCTGGCTGTGTAAGGAGGGATCAGTGAACCTTCTCCCTTGGGCCCCTGACACTTTTCTCGTTTGATTGACATAGAATCATTGAAGCTGGCTTGAAAAGTGTTTGCACTTGAAACAAGTGGAGCAAATTCTAATTTGTCTGGAATGGCCCCTCCTGTTAAATGTTAAACTGACCTTTTCAAGAGAAATTTACTTGATAGTTCTAAGTGAAGCTCTGCTTTAAGCTAAACCTGTCACTACAACATGATTAAATTCACTTAAATGTACATCAGTTGCACATATTATTAATGGAAATTGAAATCAGCCTAAATGGTAACCATAAATTTTAAAACAGAGGAAGGAGGATAGAGATAGAAAAAAACCCACACATGACGTGAAGGTTAAGGTGCCTTATTCACCCAAAGATTAGATGGGCTGAACAGGGAACTTTATTCTGAAGCAGTGAAAAATCACTGACTACTTTTTTTGTGTATTTACAGTGCTTGAATTCTAATCCACTGAAGAAGAGGAATTCAGTGCTTTTTTTGGCAGGGGTTTGATCTGTGGAGACCTGGAAGAATTGGTCACAGTTGTCTGGTCTTATTTCACCTGCTACTGGACCTTTAAGCAACAAATTATCAAATTTCTGGCAGCCTGGTTGGTAGATGGTGGAGGGGTGTGTGTGTGTGTTTAGATAGTGCTGAAAATGTTTTTTTTGCATACCTGTGATACAGGAATATCTGTTCCCCAGTTGAACTGTACACTTAAAATCTTACACCTGTTCTTGCCTCCTTCCCTTCCACACCATGCAGCATGATAGTTCTAGTATTTGGCTATTGTGACAACTATTACTTGAAGTGTCTGTTCTAATTGGGCCCTAATAAATCAAAATTAAATTGAACACCTTCCACTTATGGGCATTTATCAGTGACTTTCAGTGCAGCAGAAGGACAGGACTTGGCAAGCATCTCTCAGATGAATGTCCGGGAACTTATGAAGGTTCTTTTTGAGGGTGTTATCTTTATGTAGCTGTGCGACCTTTGTCATTCACAGTACAAATTTAAACCTTTTGTAATGAATAACTCTTGTTCTTCCAGACTTGGCTCCACACAGGTAAAATTAGCATGGCTTTTTCCAGCTGTTTTTGGACATAGAGCACTTCTCTGTGGCACTAAATAATACTCCATAAATATAGCCAGCTAAGCTGCTCTTTGTTAGGGTCTAAGCAGGCTGCATTGCCCACAGTTTGGGAGTAAACACTAAGGTCTTGTGTCCAACATATAACATGTTATTTTCTTTTCCACTAATGCCACCTCCACTTCTTATGATAGCAATGTGAGTGGGCATGAACAATGTATACCACCACTAGCCCACTATCCAGTACGAGACATATATTGCAACCTGATTGAGTCTATTACACTAGTATCTGAATGATTATGTTAGCATAGAACAGTAGTATGCCTGGAAGTGGTGGACTCTCTTGGAGGTAGGTTGTGGCATTACACATAAATTTGGGGGTTTATATGGCTCCTGTGGTCATGTGTGAGATTTGGGGGTCAGTGAAGCTGAAATTTGCTGACTTTCTGAGCATGCCAAAAGACACACCTTAAGGGAATTAGCGGTGGCTAAGCATGGTAGGTCTGTTATAAGAAGGTAGGAGGGCTTCTTAGGTGTTTGGCTGTGTTCCTGTTGGTAGCATTATTTTAATGACTGGATTGTATAATTAATGTCTATGCACGCATAGTTTTGGAAAGATCTCTCTTATAATTTTAATTCCAAATAAATTAAAAAAAGGTGGCTTGGGGGAAAAAATCTTCTGGTCAAATCACCTTTATTTATTTATTTATTATTTTTTAAAGGCATTTGAATATAAATTGTGAGTAATGGACAACTATGGCCCATCTGTAAAGATTTTAGTGTCAAGGAATCTTTTCAAGGTGTTTTGATCTGCAGTCTTTCTCACAAACAAAATATAATTAAGAAAAGACGTTTTTGCAATGCAGGGCAAAATAGTGACTTGATCTTGTGCAAGATGTTTCTGATATGGAATTTACAGCCTAGCTTTAACTTTCTTTTATCATTTACCAGTAGCATAAAAGCAAGATCCTATTTTATCTGTAGCTGGCACTTTCTTAAAGATAACTTTCAAAATCAAAGAACCAGAAGAGCTAATTTATTTCTGGACTATCAGCCTGCAGTTCCTCTATGCACAAATTCCAGTGTATCCGTTTGCTAATAGAGTGTTTGAGCACCTTACCTTGACCGCATCTTGCTCTGTTCTTAATACATAGCACGTGCTCTTGACCATTTTTTCTGCAGAGTGATTGGGAGCATGCATTCTCCTCAGGCCTAGGAAATGGTATTAATCTTCTGCTGTGTACTTTCATTTCATTTCCTGTAAAAATCCATCTTCTGCTACTGGAGTTGACCTAAGGTTAGATGTCAAAGGAACAAATTACTGTCACTTGCTCGATACCCCAAGAGTAGCTATAAATAGCAAGTTTTATAACTGTGCTGATCCTTGAGATATATAGTGATAAATATGCTTCTACCAACCAAGAGGTAAAAATAAAGTTGCGTGGCTCTGGGTGATGTATATTATTTGAAACTGACACAAATGGTACAGCTGCATCATTCAAATAGTTTTAAAAAGATGAAAAGTAACACTCATTGTATTTGCCTGCTTTAAAGTATTAATTAATGATTCTTGGGTACAATAATCCAATTAATCCACTACCACTGCTTTTAAATCCAGCAACAACAAATTCTTTATTAGATGATGTGGTAGAGTAACAAACTAGTTAACAGCTAGACTAGGATAACAGTCTAGCTAACAGCTTAGCATGTTCACTACTAGGACTCAGAGTACTAATTGAAACTTAAGTGGAACAATTTTCTGCTGGGAAATGCAGCATTAGATAAATCTTGTGCAATATTTTAAAAATGAAATCTTGACAGAAAATGTCAGAATGATTTGAAACTGAAAGTATGTTTCATTTTGATGTTCTCCTTGTTTTGTTTGAGCTTCTTCTCCTGTAGGGTGACAGCCAGACTGTATTATAAAATATTGGACTGAATGAATAATGATAACAGTGGTACTAGTGGGATGTTACACTGATATTTTTTTTGTTAATCTTTTTTTCCTGTGTTTTTACTCTATCCAGATCTTGGAAATCATGATAGTTTAAAACAGAGAAGAAAAAAAACAAACCCCAAAAATTGTTAGTATTGCTTAAGGGATGGGAATTCCATCTTCCAACAAACTTTAACATAAATTAATGCATGAGGCACATTTTTAGCTGGTTTTAAAATGTAACTGCTCCTTGGGAGTTACTCCATTATAAAAACTAAGGGACTTGGACAGTGATTTTGAATATAATGTCTTGGGCTGTCAGGATCTTTTAAGCTTTCTAGCTGTTGATTTGCACTGGCAGGATAGAATGAAGATTGCATATTATGTTGCAAATGCTTGGATGGTGCTAGCTAGAAAGCCTCTTCTGCAGGGTATGTACTAAAAGCCGGAGAAGACCTGCAATATTTTTATGACACAATAAAATTCCTTCTTATTCTTAATTGGAGATGGGCTAAAGGAGTTTTCTGGATGTATAACATGACTATGGATGCTAACACAGCTCTGCTGATGTAGTATATCAAACCATGTAACTGAGCTCAGCCTGCTGTGAGGGTGGGTTTTTTTGCTTGGTAACACCCATCTTTCCAACAACGCTGCAGTGACCTCAGTGTTATGATGGGATGGGAAGTGTAGGACATGTATGGTTGTCTCATCTCACTGATTAATGGGAAAGCTTCCTGTTGCTCTGCCCTTAGGCTACAAAATCCATTAACCACCCCTTGTGGTGCCTGAAATTTATTCTGGCCATTACCATCAATTAGAAAGTTAATAGTGTGATGATTACTGAGCTACAGTCCTAGCTATTTGTGTGATTTATACCAGGCTGGGATGGAAATGGGAAGATGCAACACTCAAAGAACCACTTCATAAGCAAGAATCTGGCATTAAGGGTGTGGTGATGTTAGTATGGGATGTATAAACATAGGGCAAGAAGAATCATTAGCCATTCTCAATTCTTCTAATTTAAAAGGCATCTTTTATTTTAAACGTAAGGAAGAACAACTTTAATGTCTATCACCAGTAAGCTGAAATATTATTTTTTTTGTTGTTGTTGATGACCATAAGCTTTGAGTCAGGCTGGGCCTATGGGAATGGTTTCATTCTGAGTTGCAGTGTTTCCTGGTGGAAAATACTCTGGTGAAGGAAGGGTGGAAATTTGCTTCCTAACCTGTTCATTGGTTTAGACAAATAAGTCAGGTGGACAAGGCGATCTTCTGGGCTGGCTTCTCCCACTTGTAGTCCACCGTTCCTCAAAAATTTTCTTAAGGTAGCAAGGAACAAGCTTGTTGCCAGTAAACTTTCATTTCTTTCTTCATGGTCTGCTCCTTTATTGAACATGATGCTCTGATGCAAATGGAAAAAATATTGAAAAACAGTACTATGGACTTATAGAGGGAAGGAGAAAATGCTTGGAGTGTATGTAGTCAGATGCACAGGTATAAGTAACCTATCGGCTTTTGGTATATATAAATTAGCTCCCAAGAATTAGTGGTACTACTGGAGTTACTGATCCTTCCAATATGCATCCAGGCACCGTGGCACAAAATGGCTTATAGAAAGAACAGGAGAGATTGCACTAGTGTTTCAGCCAGAGCACCGCTAGTGCCATCCTCTTGAGTCTTTCACTGAGAGGGCCAAATGGAGGTCTTGCTTTCATGGGCTGTTCCTTGTTTTCTTACTGAAAACTTTCACCTAGCATTGGATTAGAATAAAGTGGTTGTGATTGCTAGTGTCCCTACATTCTTCTTGGCTTTTTCTGCTTCTGTCAGTGAGGAACTGGAGATGAGTCTTTCAGGCCACAAGAAGATGAGAAGTTAGAAGGGACATTTGAGGGGGAGAGCTTTGGAGGGTCATCCTCTCTGCTGCTCAAGGAATGGAGGTGAAAGTCCCAGTTCCTTCTACTGCCATCTTACCTTGCCCTCAGTGGCAACATCCACTCTTGCTGGGGGTCTGTTAGCCAGGCAAAATAGGTGGTAAGTCCACAGTTCTTTTGCCATGAGTTCAGTCCTTGGCCCACTTCCTTTTCCAAAGCTAATGCTGTTGGTGGATTCCTACCATCATCTCTGGTTCACCTTGACAGAGGGATTCAAAGTCTCAGATGTACTGAACTACTACTTGTTTTCCTAAAAATTTCCAAATTGCAAAGGGCTTTTCTTCTACATGCCCTTTTGAAAGGTATGGAAGATGTGTTGTATGGTGAAAGTTGTGGCTCGCTGAATTCATGATGGCTGGGTTGTACCAAAACCATGTGTGTGCTCAGTGCAGCCCAAATCGTAATAGGACTGGGGATGACTGTGAAAGTGACCTATACCTACAGCTTGCATCAGCAAGTGGAGGTTTAGCCATGTGGCTACAGATTTGGGCAGGCCCTTTACTAAATATATGTAAAGGGATGGGTGGTCCTTACTTTGGGTACGATAGAGACAGAGGGACAGGTATTCTCTGTTCAGGTTGCTAAACTGAGTTGCTAACTCTCAACTGAAATGGCAGGGAAGGCAAGTTAGCAAAATATTTTTTTTTTTCTTCCACCATTACTTTAAGTGGAAATAATCAACTCATCTGGGTCACCTACAGATAACATCTGGCCCTCCTACCCCCCTACTTCCTTCCTTTCTGATTTGAGTAAAATTTTGAATAACTGTCTAATGTAATATGTAAGCTCTGGATTTGGATAATAAAATATGAGCTGCTTCTTCTGCTTGTCACATCTTCAATTTATTTATAGCAATAATCAGCTGAACTATATTAAGCCAAAGAAATTTGAGTGTGTATATTTCTGCTAATTCAGATTATTCCAAATGAAAGTTGATTAAAAAGGAGAAGAAAGAAAATGGAGTTAATTTAACTGATTATGCAGAGAAATGTCAATTTCATAGTTTCCTATTGTTTCTTTGTAATGTTTTTTACCCCTTCTCATCCTACAAGTCTTTTTGATGTTTTTTGTAGATGGGAAACTTTTTTTTGTGACAAGAAAATTCTTTCCATAAGCGAAAAAAATCCTCACATTTCAGTAAACTCATATAAAAAAATCATAGCTTTATTTCTCGTAAAATCTACAGTCACAATTCAAACTGGAAGAAAGACATTTTCAAAATTGAGGGTTAAATTTGTTTTAAAATGCACATTTAAATTTTGTATTTCTTCCTTTTGACATTGATATTAAGGCTCTTTCCAGTCTTTATTTACACATACAAAACCTGAGAAAACTTACGCTGTCAGGATGGAGTGGGAAGTCAGTGGAGCCTGAGGGAACTTGCATTTGGCTCTGTCACAGACTTCCTTCAAATGTAGGATTAGTTATCTAGTCTTTCCCTCCGTTTCCCCCACCTAGAAAGTGGGAACAGTAATACTTGACAGTCTGCTGAGGGCCTCATGACAAAAAAGTCATCAGAAATGTGTTCACTTAGGAAGTGAGACATGTGGGTCTCTTGACTTTTGAAATATCTTCTTTTCCTTTACCCTGGAGATATCTTTGAAAGTTAATTCCAACCTGCCAGGGTAAATTTGAAGTGTTTTAATGCTGTGACATGTGCAGTGCCATTACAGACATTTAAAGAAATGCTAACCCTTTGGCTTGTCACTGCTGTCAGACCACTTAACACTGCCCTCTTGAACCAAATTCCAAAGGCAAAAAAAGCCTCTCTGAACTAGCTTCGCTTTAGTTTAATCCCTGCTTAAAGCAAATGAGTTATAGCCAAAAATCAGCCAAGATTCGTTAATAAAGTGAGGAAGAAGAGGCCAAGGAAAGCATAGTCACAATATGGTTGGTCCCAAGCTGCAGAAAGGCCTTTAGCGTAGGCAGTATATCAGGGACACGAATTGGTTCAGTGTTGAAAGGCCTGGGCTGCTCAGTGTAATACAGGAGTTTTACAAAAAATCCTATGTTCTGCCGTAAAATTTCCATGGGAAAAATTCCCCAGACTTTTTAATTTGATAGATAACCTGTGTGCTGGGGGGCCACCGGTAGCCTTTCAGTGTCACCTCAGGAGAGAAACTTGTAGAAATGAGAGCAAGGTCTGCCTCTTTGCTGCATGGAAACTGTGTCCAAGGAGTCAGGATTCACTGTGTTTACATCTTGCAACTGCTCTTCAATGTGGAGGCATAAAAATCCCCTCACAACGTGTCAGTCTATGAGCTAGGCAAACAGTTGCCATTAGAAATGGGCAAGACCTTGGGGAATTATTTATACATCAATTTAGAAAAAGCTGGTGTTGAGAAGTGTCCAGGTGAAGCAAGGTAATTTGTAAAGCAGGAGTAACCTTCTATGAAAATAAAGAATGGGATAAAACCCACCAGTTCCTCCCTGAGAGAGAAGCTGAGATCAGACATTATTACTTTCTCGAAAAAATACCAGGGTTACACATGAAGGAGTTAAATCAAAACAGGCATCAGACCAAAAGTGTTATCTATCAAGGGCTTGTGAAAGGCTTAATAGGAAGAACATGTGAACTTAAATAGTTAGCTGTTGAAGAACACTTTGACATTACTAGCTTTTGTGAAACATGGTGGCATGGCAAAAATCAATGGGAAACTTTAGTGCTTGGCTATAAAACCATAAAGGAAAGAGTTTCAATTTAAGTGATGGGGGAATAGCACCTCAGCCTAGAAAGATACCCAGAGAGAAAGAATGCAAAAGTCAACAACTCTACAGCAGAGTTTACAAACAGGCTTAAAACATTGCACATAGGATTACAAATATGTTCCAGAATTAGTAGCTGCAGTACTTTTCACATTCAGATGTGAAAGATAATTTTTAATGTCTTAATTATTCCTTTATTCAGAAACCTCATCAGTGAAAGCCTTTTGTAAGTGTGACCTGTGACTCCACAGTTCTGCCTTCTGCGATCTGAGAGCCTCCTATCCAAAAATCTGCTCATGTAGAGATCAATACGATAGCAACT
Organism: Falco cherrug; assembly: GCF_023634085.1. Taxonomy (NCBI): domain Eukaryota; kingdom Metazoa; phylum Chordata; class Aves; order Falconiformes; family Falconidae; genus Falco; species Falco cherrug. Next base: position 25,237,689 of record NC_073705.1, read on the forward strand.
GGCAAATCTTGTGCTTAAGGCGCCAATCCCTCTGGAGGCAAACCAGGTGGCAAATGTAGTTATGCAGGAGGTTGGAACAGGTGATCTGATAGTCATTGCTCTTTCTTAAAATACTTGACTTCTGCCAAGGCTGAATTCATGAGCAGAAATAGAAGCAGGCTAGAGCCCATCTCTTCACGCTGTTTCTGGTCATGACAGGCTGCCCCACCTCTGTTGCTCCCTAACCACATTACAGATGCTTCTGGTCCTGCCTCCCAGGGCTGGCTGCCATTCGGACAGCAGTTAGAACAGCAAATTGGAAATGTGGAGGAAGGATGGAGAGGAAATGATACATAGACAATCTTCTCATGGTGTTGGTAGAGGAAGCAGTCTTCCTTTTAATACGTGAAAACAAGCTGTAACTGGTGGAAAAAGAAAAAAAAAAAAGTAAATGGTGCCAGTTGAAGTGATTGCTTCTTAATGATGTGTGCTATAACAAGGAACTTCATCTGTTAACATGTATCTTTTATGGGAAGAAAGTGTATTCTATTAGGCAGGATGCATGATGTTACACAGTTTAAAGTCTGTATGTAATATTTTCTTTTTCTTCTTTTTTTTCTTTCTTTCTTTTTTTATTTTTTTTTTTGGACTGTTCCAGAAAGATCTTGTTGCAAAAGAAACCTTGACCAAACAATGAATGGAGTTGATTCTTCAAGTCTTCAACAGCTTGTGTAAAATAAGTACAGACAACCTTAAATTCGTAACAAAGAAGGGTAAACAGCAACTTGCTAGGGAATTTATTTAATCTATATATTCAAACCGACAGTCCTCTGAATTTCAGTCTATGCTTCTTAAGAAAGAAGAAAATTTCCATAGGGTTCATGTTACTGCTTGATTCAGAATGCCTATTATAATTGTGAAATATTGGGAGGAATGCATTGAGATATATTCATGACAGTAGGTGGACTAATGGAATTCAGTGGCTTTATTTAAAATGTGCAAGAGTTTATTATAATACTGTAATAGAAATGTCATTTACCCTGACGGGAGGAGAGGGAAAAGCCCTGTCAATGAATAATAATGAAGTTATTTAAATGTCAACTTTCTTGCAAATAGTTTGCAAAATATAAATTATTCTACATGTTTCTAGTTTTGTTTTAATTTATTACTCGGCGAGTCAGAGCTTCAGTCCCACAGTTTTGGTATTTTTTATACTGTCATATGAACTAGTAATAATTAAAATGTTTATCTTCTTGGGTGTTTGCAGAAATGTCTTTCTGAATTCTGAAAAAATAGGGAGTCTGGTTCTAAACAGCTACCAGTAGAATCTGGGATTTAATGGAAGCAATTACAACTAAAATGGTGGGACAGGTATGAGGTTCAGAATTGAGTCTAAATACTGTTTCTGAATATTATTTTTTTACTAAGTATCATCTACATTTCAGTAACATCCACAATATCCTAACACGTATCTTCCCCCCCATATTTTGTTAGGTTTATACACACATCAAATCTCTTTGCAGACCTTCCCATTTCAGACTCATCTGGACTCATTTTGACTTAGCCTGTACTAACTGTACCAAGCAAAATCAAGCCAAAATGAAACAATTTACACAGGGATGTAAATTAATTTGATGAAACATTTATAAACGTATAAACATACCCTCTCCCCCTAAAAATTTGAGAAACTATGGCAACAGGCATGTCTACACAGGAGCTAAAAAAGTAGAGCTTACTGTTCACTTATTTACATATAGTTAGTTCAGTAGCTGTGGCTTTTCAGCAGATGGATCAGCAGGTGTAGTGTTTCATTCTTGTGTTTTCAGCTCTACAGGTCCTGGGTTTAGTCCTTCTCAGATGATTTTTCCAACCATTTGCTTCCTCTGTTCATGTTATACATATGCGCTAAACCCGAGTTTTCTCTGCAGAGCTTCAGAGAAGCAGCCTACCACACAAAGCGTGGGAGATGTTGGTTGATACATATCCGTTCCCCTTCAGATAACTGAGATTGAATTTGTTGATCCTACACTGTTGTTACTGCCTACACCCTGCTGAGGTGCATCTGTCTTTTGCAACACTTCCAGGTTAGGCTGGTTTCCTGGATCACCAAACAGCTGACAACATTTTCATGGGTTAGGAGTCTCGTGCTGCTTTATACGCCCATTTAATAAGACAAAGGAAGAGCTCATTATCCAGGCTGCTTATCAATGCCTGCTCATATACATACATATAATAGGAATAAGATAAATGCAGGTTGGTGGTACCCCTAGGTTAGGTCCCAACAGAGGCTTCATGTGTATGCAGTGTTTCATTCAATACAATCCTTTTGTTCTGCTGCTCTCTGTTCGTGTATCTGTCACCATTTCTTTGTGTTAAAGCACTTCTAGGTGCCCATCTGCTGTTGTATAACATTTACCTCCCTGGTAAAATTAAGGGTAATTGTAAAGTGGTGTAAGAGAAACAGCAGCTTGTAACTGGGCAGGTAGGACTGGCTATTGCTAGTTTAGAACGTGGTAATGTAAGTAAGATCAAATAGTAGCTCTGTTGATTTCTTGTGTATTTGTTCATCTGCAAAAAATGATGTTTTTCTTTCTTTGAAGTCTTTCAGTTGCTTTTATAGATGTTAACAGAAGCACATACTTCCATCTGTATATAACATTACCTGTAAATAAAACTATGAATGCAAAATAATTGCTTAGAGATTTAAAATAAGAAGTGGCTGGCAATTCTAAGATTACCATTTGCAATAGGCCTTTGACATCTGTTTGCCTGTGCTGTGGCAGGGGTAATGGCTGTTATTCTTTAGAAATTTTAAAGCCAGTATTATGTGTCAGATACTCTTTACTCCTATCCCCTCTTGAAGGGTTTCATTTTGAAATCACTGTCACTGTTATAAAGAACTGCATTACTTCTTTAATATATGTTTTTCCTAACTCATCAGGTTGGATTTAGTGCTTAAAATATTTATGTGTCTTTATCAGCCCAAACTTCACAGTTTTGGTTTTGAGGCAAACCACAATAGTAATACTAATTCCTGAGAAGGCCAGGTGATGAGGTGGACAATGTAACCAAAGTGAACCAGCAGTTCTTGGCAGGACTGTGTTCAGCATCTTGCTGTAGCTTCTTTCACTTGAATTCTGGCACATCTCTGAGTTATTAACAGAAATAACTATAACAGTATTCTCATTCTCAGTCCACTGAGGAGATAGCTCGGTTAGTTTACATGTGCTCCTGAGAGAGATGATCTTGTAAAGGGAAGATCAATCAGTAGATGAGAAGTTGACATTAATGCTCTAACCAACAAAGGTCATACATGTGCACAGGGGTGCATATGTTTATTGGTGGGAAGGAGGGAAAGGAAAAAGCTATGGTTGCAAACCATAAGTCAATTGTTACGTGATCAGGACTGATACATGCAAATGCTTCTATAATGTTCCTGAATAGAAAGACTCAACTTCAATGCAAATCCACATTTTAGTGCAATTCATCTTACTGGGTAAAACCCCAAGCAGCTGCCTTCTTGTTTTATTCATATACTGATTGCAAAATGTGAAATCCCAGAAGCTGTAGTGTGAATGTAGGTGTAGAACTGATCCAGAAATTTAACACCCTGCACCCTACACACATGCACATGTAAAAAGGGATGAACACACACACCGACTTGTAAATGTTAATTGTCCTAAATACCTTTGTGAATTTAGTCATTGTTTCCCAGATACGAGAGAACCTGGAAATAATGGGTGCCTAGTCTTTACTTCAGAATGACTGGTTTTGGAGTGATTAGCAGAAGGGAAAAATCCATGTTACAACTTGCAAGTGAAGTTCTATATGGACCCATTTGTATGTTTCAAAGACGAGATGCAGATTTATTATCTGCAAGAATATGTTATACTTTTAAATGTCTCTGTTACCCGGATACATGTCACTTTTCTGCAGTGTGTGGATACCATCTGTACTGGTTTGGGCTGATTATCTAAATGCCTTGGATATTAGGACATAATTCAGGCAAGGACAAGCTGCATAATGAACAAAAGCTATGTTGATAATTGATCTTGATTCCAATTACATGTTAAGGAGAGACATTACAGGAACTCTGCACAGTCTTACTCACTTGTTTTGTTTTTTCCCAAGAGATGTAGTCAGTGTCTCTATGGGCAACCCTTGTATCAGAAATATATTATTATATATAATATATATCTTTAAGCAAGAATAAAGCACATGTGTCCGTGTTCTCTGATAGTTCATGTGGAAAAAAGAAATAAAAATTGTAGGTGTAATGTTTGTGTAGTTAGGTTTTCAAAGGGACATCAGTGTTTTTCACAGAAAACTGAACTCCAATTTCACTGAACAATCAGCTGGAGCAGCTATTTTGGAATATACTTAGAAAAGACTCATCTTAACAAAATTAGTCTAAGCTTGAAGTATACAATGAATTCATAACTTTAGTCTCTTGCTGTCTGCTATTTGGCATTTCTGACTATCATTATAGTCTTCTATATGCAGAATTTAGCATTTCTTATCGTACATGTTGATTTTAAAATGCTTTGGGAAGATGCTGGTTTAATTTTTCCTAACCTAATTTAAATGCAAATTATAAGCACTCACATGATGCTGTGTGTATATAATTAAGTATCATTATATACTACATGAATCATTCAAAAAGCTCTAGAGAGCCATTCTGTTATGTAAAGCATGACTTATATTGAAAAGCCACCAAGTGACTTGTGCTTTTGTGAGTAAGCGTTTGTATTTATGAAATGTCTCTTTGAATTGTAGGTCAACAGATTATGGGACAACGTATGAGAAACTGAATGATAAAGTCGGTCTGAAGACTATTTTGAGCTACTTGTATGTTTGTCCAACAAACAAACGTAAGGTAGGTGATAGCAGGGTTGGCCTGTTTTGACTTTATGATGCAATTTCTGTCCTGGTGATTTCTCCCAGTTTCCTTAGTATCTATTACTATTTAAGTGGCTGGAAACTCTGCCTCCCTCCCCTTGAAAATATATGCGGCTTTACCAAAGTATCAGCCACCTTGTACCATCTATACTACCTACCAGCGTACTTGATGGTATATATGTTAACAAAATATGGTCATTAAATGCATAGGCATAATAGGCATCATGCATTTAATTGTTGCTTACCTCCTGAATCGTGATGGTTTTGTTGTCTGAAAGTGAGACTCATTAGAATGGCAGAAATGCACCTACAGTGACCAGATTGTATGTAACATTATTTCTTTTAAGTGCTCCCAATAGTTAACTGAACAGGATTTGACAAATTCCTGCAGAGAAAATGCTTTCTGAAGCCCTGAAGGTTTTAATGATGCAAGCACCCTACTGACTAACAGTTTATTAAGAATTTAGAATGCTGACATGTTCATAAAAGGTATCTGATGCCTTCTTTGAGATCAGGTTTTGATAAAATTTTTGTGTTTTGGACGTATGCAATAGGAAGTGATGAAGCACAGTTCACAATGATGATGACTCGTATTCTTGCATATACTAGTAAAAAATGTTGTGTTTAAAGACTCTGCACATGCTGTTTAAAAAGGGTTTAACTCTCGTTTTTGGTGTTTTGGTGTGGAAACTAAGAAGTAGTTTCAATCATCCCGAAATTACTAGCAATTTCATTTCAGATATCCTCATATATTGGTCCAGAAAAGAAAAGAATCAAAATGAAATCAAAACATTATTAAATAAATGCCAGTGGTGACACCATTGTCTGCTTGACTTACTAGCTGTGAGGCTATAGTGCATATGCAGCGGGTGGAAGGCCTGACTCAAGCTCTTTATCAGACGGAATATGAACCTGGCTAGAATAGTTTTCTATCCTTGCTTTCTGTCCTAGTGGATAGTTCAAGTTACTAGAAGCAAAACTGAATTGTATCAGCAGAAAATGCTAATGAAGACCCACCTCTAAAGGAGGCTGTGTATATTCTGGCAGCTGAGGTCACTATGATGCTGGTTTCATTATACTGAAACACCTATGTATTCTTTAAGATAGATTGTAAAAGGAAGAGGGAGCTGTCCTATCCAGGGAGTAGTTCATGTTTAACTGTTCAAAAGGAACAGGCACTTCTACGCATGAGTCATTTGTTCTATTAAGAAATTGACCCTGGGTTGATACAAATCATGTCCTAATGTCACCTTCTTTTCTCCAACTGACTTTAAGTGGAAGTCCATACTGCCATCTGGGGTGTAGACACGTGACAGTGTATACGTAATCCTACCCTCTACTCCCCCATCTGGCCCTGTGAACAATGTTTTGCTCATAACCAAGAATCTTTGACTGATGTTCAGGGACTTTCTTCCTTCCCCTGATGAAACAATGTTTGCAGACACTGGAACATAAAGCTAGAGTGGACTTTTAGTGTCATACATTCCACTTCTTTGCTACAGGCAGCTGCCTCATGTGGTCCTAACAAGACATCTATCAAGTGCTCTCTTAATGGTATTCTGGTTAATGGACTATAGCTGTGGAATTCCAGTCCTTACCTGTTCTGATGAAGTTAGGTTTTGCTGGAAGACCCTCAGAAACAGAAGTTGGCTACCATTTGTAATGCCACCTGATTGATTCCTTATACCTACCTGCATAGCTATGATTATACAGGACCGGAAAAAGGTGTAGGAGTAGAGAGATAAATGATTGTAATCAAAGCAATCAAGAAACAGTATGAGTTCAAGTGTCCTGATGAAAATCAGGTTGAATTGGGATTAAATGGTCCCAGATTGGTGGAGTGATCTCTTCTCATTGCAGCTGATCCCTGATGAAGATATGACACTTTTCACTAGAAGCTAAAAAAGAAATCATCAGATCACTGAAATATGCTTCAGGTTTGAGGTTTGAAAGGTTAGTCTCTTGGCACAGAGATTGTGGTGTGGAAGGTGTGTGTATATATATACTCGTGCCTGATGTTTGTTGGACAGTAATAATACTGTTCTCTAGAACTAAGAGGGGTTTTAGCTGGGCAAAACCTGCATGATCACTTAGCTATTGTGGTTCAGAGAAACCTAAGATGAAATTAAAGGTTTTGCAAGCATGTTAAACCAACCTAAATGCAGGCTGGCTCTGAAAACTACCTCTGGCTGCACCTTCCCATTCCTTTCCTCACACTGCCACCCTTGTTTGTGTAGCCATCTGGTGAGCTGGATCAAGGACTAATCTGCCTGAAAACTAATCCATTTCCAGCTCAAAAAACAAATAGATGAAAGGATAAAGCTTTCAGGTGGAAGGGTGGAACTGCCTGTTCTGGCAGTAGACTGCGCTAAAGTTGGCCTCTAATCAGTATGGGACAGTGCCAGAGGAAAGCTGTGACACAAGGGATGAAAGGACCTGTGTAATGGGCCAAGCTTGAATTTTCCAAAATTTATTTCAGCAGGAGCAGAATTAGGCGTGTGGGGAGAACTTTTGGAAGCCTTGCTTATGCTGTCTATTTCTGTAGAACATTCGGCCATTCCTCCAATGAATATTTAACTTTAGGCACCTAGCTAGTCCCCCAAGATTAAGAGGGCATGGGGAGTAGAGTGTAGAACTATGTTGTATTTCCACAATGAAAGCAAAAATACTAAACCTCAGGGTCTTTATCATACCTGCTGTGGATGGAAAGCAGAAAGAAACGTACTTAGAAATTTTGCCACCAAGAACACTTTCAACTAAACCCTATGGATCCTGAGACCTGTTTCCCCACTCCCACCCCCTGAAATTCTGATAACACTGTGAGAAACTCTGGTTACTTTGAAAGTTGCATCTTGTTTCACTAATGTGGGCCGGGTGAGAGCTGCAGACATTTTTCTTAAAAGTAGGACTCAACTATGCTAAAATCCATGAACTTTATAACACATACTATTCATGTGAAGATTTTTTATGCTGCAGGAGTTAATACTGGGCAAATGCTAACAGCATGTTTTCCCTAAATATTTGTTATATGTGGGAAGTGCTTTCTCTGACTGCAGCTGCAGCCTTCTATGTTCTTTGTTCTGCAAGGCATTCCTTAGCAGAGAGAAATCGCTGCTTTGGTAGTGGAAAATAAATGGTGCATTTTTTAATCTTAAAGCTATTGGGCAAGAGACCTTGCTACAACAATGGTTCATTAGTGGGGCAGCATGGACTTAATTTATTGAAGCTGCCTTCTGAAAAAAATCCTTTTAGCACATGCTTAAGTTTTAGGAATGGTCTCATTGAAACAGAAGGTAAATGTTGGAACTTTGCTGACTCAAGACTGATTGTTTCTAATAAAAACAAGTATACCCTGTACATAGTCTTGTCTGTTCCTTGCAGAGCAGTTGGAACAATGAACTGTAGAATGCATGTAATTGGATTTATTCAAATAATTAATAAATTTGTTCATTAATTTCTGATGATTTTCACATTCTGGAAAAGAACAAACAGCAGCATGTGTTGAATAAATTGTTTGCTGTAATTTATTTGCTCTTCTCCATCTAGAAAAAAAGTGTATCTATAAATACACAGGATTTGTAGAGCTTCCCACAGTCTATGAATGCCAATTTCTTTCTAAAAGCATCTGAATTCTAGTTCTTGTCTCTTTATTGAACAAAATTAAATACTTTAACCAGACATTGTAGACAATGTTGTATTACAAAAGGGTGCTTTGGAAATAAAAATGAGAACAAAGTCAACTGTTACTTACAATTTAAACTGATGACCTATTGCTGTTGCATGATATTTTTCTGAATTACAGTGTTTTCTTAAGTAAATTACAGAAAATGCTGAGTGACATAGCCATGTATAAGTTACAGCAGGAAGAGAGGTGGAAACTCTGGTTTTTAGTATTGTATCCTTTCACTGAATTATGGTACTTCCTGGTGATATGACTAATGGTATAGATTGGGAGGGGACTGGGGAGGGAATTGTAACAGAGGGATCTTCCCAAAGGCACAGAGCCTGTTTGAGTATTTGTCAACAAGTCTCCGGAAGAGAGAATCCCCAATGTGCAATAAATCTGTAGGCTTAGGTATGTCAATATTGGCTTATTTGTTAGCTTCACTGAGCCTTTTGTGAGGGGAAATAAAATGATTTAAATGCTTCTACATGAAGGAATAGTGTTTGGGAATCATGGCACTGATGGGTTAAAAATAGATATCCAAGTTGATATCTTGAAAATCCATTTTCACAGAAGTTTCATTCACATGCACTAAATTTTATGTTCTGTCTTTATCAGAGCCTTTGGTATAGGCTGCTTTTAAACATTGCATGGAAAATCACGGACCTATGCAAATAAAAAGTGAATGAGTGGTATTGGGGATTTACAATTGGTTTAACTAAAGCTTTTCTTTGACTCAAAAAATGCTGCAGGCTAATTTAGACACTGTATCCTTGTATGAAGTACACTGTGTTCTTTGCAAAGAGCCAGTTTGTGCAGCCCATTTGTTCTTTGTACTTTCAAACCACTTGTACCCATGTATCTCCATTTAATTAATAAAATGTTGGGTGATAGTATCTGCCAGCAACTTTTACGCTATTAATAGGGCTAGTCCATCAGATATTTTCTGTGGGTTTGAACTTTTGTTAGGGTTTGTTTTGTTTTGTTTTCTCTCTCCCTTTCTTTCTGCAGGCCTGCCTTGAATTTTCCCTTTATTCCTCCAAATGTTCAGATTTTAATTGCTGTGCAGTAGTGTCCTCTTTTTCTTTCTGTCTAAAGATGAATGCATTACATATGCCTTCCTCTTCTTTTATATTTAGCGGTTGTGATTAGCACCTTTATCACAGCATGTTAAGCACCGTCCTGTTGTGTGTGTAGCTCGAAGATAACGAATATTTATTGTAAATATAATTGTGTGGGTTTCAATGCTGGCCGGATCCCTAACTGCTTCAAATTAATTTCTATTAATGATTTCGAAATGAAAGGAATGGCAGCCCAGCCTTTTGTTCTTTCTAGCATTGGGTGGTGGTGGAGAGAATAGTTGACAAATGTTTCTATCAGTCAAGGCAGGAGAAGATTTACCCTTATTATCTGAAATGGGAATGATTGAGTGCTATTTTGTATCCTGTGGTATTAGAGGTGTTCGCTTGTTTCGGGGAGGCTTCTGGTTTTGGAATGTGAACTGCCGAGTTGTGTAAACACTAAGACCTGAAACTGCGTGCTTTACACTGCCCTTTGCACCTGCTGTCCTTAAAGTTGGGGTAAATATCCATAGGGATGAACAGTTCCACCTGACATTGCTGTTTCTTTAGAAGCTGTTACTCTCAGTTGCTAAAATCAGACTTGGAACACTTCTAAAAATCCTCTCTGTGACCTGTCTCACTATGGAAGCTTTCAAAAGTCTGATGTGATGACAAGTCTTGATTTTTTTACTTAAGGAAAAACAGTTATTTCCAGTGGTGTCCTCCTTGCAGGCCTCTGTAAATCTTAGTGTGAAGGCTATCAGTTTGTTTTGGGGAGGTTAGAGCTCAGCAGAGTTCTTAGCACACCTCACTGTAGACTGAACCAGATCCCGTGGCTGTCAAGGGATGGCATCCTTAGTAAATTAGGCACAGTGGGAAACCCAGGGTCTATAGTCGATCAATCATGCCAATAGCCCGAAGTGCTATTGCAGTCCAGTCTTGCAGAGACAAAATCAATTATTCTGTTGCTCTCCTCTTTCATTTGGAAGGAAAGGTCCTTGTTAGCTGCAGGCTGTGAGTGCAGCCTTCAAAGAGACAGTCAGAAGAGACCAAAAAGGCATTGTGTAACAGATGTGAATGGTGAGGGTTTTGGGTGGTTTACTTTTTCTTGTGTGTTTTTTTTTTTTTCTTGTTTATTTTATTTTAAATTATGTACTGCCCAGGAGATTTCAAGGACATGTTTAATGAAAGATTTTTCTTATCTTTTGCAAGGGAGGAGCCACTTTGTACTGACGTGTTTTGCAGATTGAAAAAATGCATTTCATCAAATGAAAACTTCTGTTTGGATTAGACGATTAAACCCTGTATAGCATAGGAAGGTATATGAAGAAGCCCCTCGATTTGTTTCAAATGTCTCCTATGCTGTGACCATAGGTAAATGAATCTTCATAGCTATGAATTCATGGATTCTTCTTTTACTTGAGAGACAGTCTTTTAGAAGGGGGGAATCAAGAGAATGTGGGGTGGGATTCATCAGGTGGTTTTGCTGATCTGATAGACAGTTTGGTGTAGATAGGACTACACATGCCTTTTCTCCAATGGTCTTCCAGTGGGAGAACATAGGTGTTCTTCCTCACTTATATCTTTTCTCTAAATACAGTGGTCCAAGTCTTTCATTCAGCAGTTTTGGTTTAAGACTTCATCTCCTGATGAGAAAAGAGTCGAAATCCTGAACCTACAAGGGTCAGAATTACTGGATTGCAGGGGTGGTTCAATGGACTTCTAATAACACTATACACATTTAATTGGTTCACTATCCACAGGAAGAGGGATGTCTCACCCCTCAAAGAAAGAAATTTTTCAGTTCTGCAGTTCAGGAATTATGGTGAAGTAAGTCTGCTACTATTAGAAGCCACTGTTGGTGGTGACTGGAAAGTTATATCCTTATGACAATACATATATTACAATTTTAATTTCTTGTAATATCTGTAAATTCAAGACTAATGCTTCCACCTGTGCACTAGATAATCAAGTACAGACTTGATTTCCATTTCAGAAGATTGTTGTCATGGTCCCCTGCCCCCCGTCCCCCGCCCCCCATCCCCGCCCCACCCAATATGGAAAGAAGGATAAAGCTAAATTTTTTGTTAGTTTAAAAAGGTAGATTGTTCCACATATCTTTTGGATATGATCCAATACAACTGCAGTTCAGTAGTTTCACTGGAGTCAATAAAGACCTGTAAAGTGGCAGTGACTGAAGAGCTGGTGCTGTATTGTTAGTCTTTAATGCTGAGTTCATGGGAAACCAATAATTAACAAGCATTTGGTCCCTGTTAACAAAGTGAAGGCAGACTCTCATTTTTCAAAATGAGTATTTTGACTTTTGAAGTGTCTGGCAGCATTCACTACCAAACTTTCTGATTTGTGGCTGTAGTATGTGACAGCTTTTACAATAGCCATTACACGCAAAGCCCTTGCCATTATTCTACATTCTACATCTCTTCTTGGACATGAAGTGAAATCAAAGCCCATTTATTCTGCTGCTGCTCTTGTAAGCCTATCAAAAATCATGGCAGTTTTGACATTTTCCCGCTAAAAGTACTACAGTATGCTGTTGTATCTCACAGAAGTCTCCAAGGGCACACAGAGCGTTGAAACTAATGATAGGGTAGTATGAGCCATGGAATTTGGCTTTAGAGCCAAGATTCACCCAGGCTAAGGAGGGTTTCAAAGGTGGTGTTTCCATTCTGATTCTGACCCCTGTTTTATACAAACTGGGCAGTTAAGGTTTATGCAAGATAATCTTTTGTTGAATGTCCTTCAATTATTTCATCCTTTTTAAATTCTTCAGTGATTTCCCAAATATTCTGGAACAGATGCTTTCCCTTTTGGCAAAGCAGGACATATGCCAGCAGCTTAGAGATCAGAGGAGGAATGTGTTGCTAGCTGCAGCCTAAATAAAGGCAGCTGCAACTGATGGTAGAGCAAGAATGCATCCAACTGCAGAGCAGACCTGTCTTATTGTCAAACTTGTAGCTCCATCCATTTCCATAAGGAAGAAAAGAAGAAAACCAGGAAGAAAGCCTGCCACCATAATATTGATTTTTTTTTTCTTGTGATAAACTACCCCCAATAAGTTGAAAATCAGCTTGTTCTGTGTCCCATCAAGTTGAACTGAAAATATGTGCAGTAGGGTTGTTTTCATTTACCTTCTGGATTTTGAGCCATTAAAGATACATACCTAAATCTCACTTTTATATCTCTTCACTGCTGTGTTGTGGTAGGAACTTAATTCTTTGGTTGCAAAACGTGGAAATTGTCTTGCTACTGCATGACTTCAGAAGCTGGCCTTAAAGGGAAAAATAGCGTGATACTGTGGCATAAGCCATATGATGGTTGGTTGGCTGGGGTTTGGAACTGGTGACAATAACAAAAGTATGACTATTGACCACAGGAGCTCTGAACTCAGCCATCCCTTGCCATGTCCGTGACAGAGTCATATGTATTATCTTTTAATTAGCATAATCTATAGGGCATGTTTATCACCAGATTGCAATTGCTCACTCCTGTAGTCTAGATATGTTATGATGAAGAAATTGACTAAATGACAGGATACTTGAGTGTTACACCTTCTGTCTGGCTGTACTTGGAGTACAAGGAGAAGAGAAGAAAATAAAAAAAATAGTCTTGATTATGAAAATTCTGATAGATGTTCATAAATGCAGAGAAGGGGAGTGGTGGCAAGGATTAATGGATATAATTAGAAAGTTGTCTGATGCTAAGAAAATGTGGAATTTGACTTGTATGCAGATAGCATGAGAATTAGAGACTAACAAATAGTAACTCATATATCATATCAAGAGTAACAGCTCACTGCGGAAGCAGCCAAGCTTCTGGGAGAAAATGGGACTAATTCAGTGTCTGGTATTAAAAGATATTGCAGAAACTGTAAATGAGCTATTTCCTTTTAGTGCTACTAAGTGAAAAGTTTAGGTTTCTTGTTGCAGGGACAGAGAGAGATATCCCAGAGCCAGAAGAGGGGGAAAAAATCCTGAGTCAAAGGTAACACAAAAGAGAATTTAAGGGTCAAAATTTACTGAAAATCAGACACTGTAATCCATATTTTTGTCTCTAGTCTTTTGATTCCTATCTCTCCACCTCTTCTTATTAGTAGAAAAAAAAAAAAAAGGAATTAAAATATTTAGGAAGGGCATATAATTTGGGGAGCAAAGAAAATACAATGGCTACTACAGCTTGAAAAATAATGGCATAGTGAAGTATAGGTAGGAGCACAAAGAATTATCCTTCTCTTTACCATGGACTGGCTTCCAGATGGGTACAGGTCTCCCACAAATTTGCACAAACCCAGTTTTTCTGTGGAGGAATCTCTTCTACCACGTTCAGAAGTAATGAATTGTGGTCAGTGGTTCTTTAAAGGTAGGATTTTTTAAGGGATAAGTGACAGCAAAGGAGAGAGAGCTGTTGAGGAAGTGATCATAGTGATAATGGCAATAATTGGAGACAGTGCTGAGGGCAGTGTAGAAAGAATGACATTAATCAAATAGACCAAAATAGGCTCATATAGAACTATTGGAGTTCTTGCTGTGTATTCTGATGCAGTGGATCAAGCCCTATACTGTTTCCCAATAATTTTTTCATCATGGTGAATGTTTAGGGCACACTCGTGCCTTCACAGTGTTTTTGTATATGTTTGCTAAGAAAGGCATATGTGGATCTGAGTGAAATACTTGGTAGTAAATGTTGAATGTTGCAAAATGTTCTTGGAAATTTGAGAGCCAACACATTGGTTTTTGCTTTTTCCTAAACTGCCAGTACAGTTTAAAAACTGGAGGTGGTGGAATATTTTCAAAAGATAAGAAACGTTTAAATAACATGTTATTTGACAAGAAGCAAACAAATTTACGAAGTGTTCTGTTGCATATAGAATGTTACGAATAATGGATTTTGCTATTTAGAAAAAAATCACTTATTCCTACTCAAACTTTTTTTTTTTATACTGAGGTTATGCAAGGCTTTTCTGTCTTGAAGAGATTAATGTTAAATTGACAATGTTTCTGGGATGAAAAGCTAAAATCATTCTGTTTTGAAACATTTGCACTTTTAATTTCTTAGGAGATTTACCAAGATAAATGCTACTGAAAACAATGGAACTTAATAATGATCTTGTATTATATTCATAATCACTTTGTTTCTTTCATTGTCAAAAGTCTGCCCTTAACGGTTTCAATACAGCAAAACACTGAATTCTCCTCTGCACACATGTATTTAGGTCTCTTTATGCCTCTCTGTACACATAAAGCCTCTTCACAGTTTTCAGTCCCATGTATCTTATTCCTTCACCAAAGCAAATAAGGAGAATTAGAATTGAATTCAGTGGACAACAAATGGCCATCGAAAAAAGAGGGGAAAATGATATTAGAAGTTTAAGTAACTTAATGATAACTGAGCAATTTAGTTTTAGCAAGAACTTTCAGACATTAGTCCCTTAGGAGGACAAACTTCAGGAATATGCACAAAGAAACATGAGAATGAACTGTGATCTGGTCCTTGCATCCCAAATTCCCTATGTGCAGGCATTTCTCAGGGGTTTGTGTCTGAATGATGAGATGTTTATGTGTCTGCATCAACATTCCCACCCCCCCACCCCCCCACCCCACCCCCCCCCGCCCCCAGATAGACCAAAGATACAGAAAGAAAGCAATGGGATATATTCTCTGTGAAACTGCACAGTTAACAGAACTGACCTCACTTTTTGGTGACTAATTTTGCTGCAAAATTAGGAGGTGTATCTTCAGACAAGATTAAAAAAATCACTTTTCCCTCTTTTAGGACTCCTTTGCACAGCAAATTGCGCAAAGTTTGAACATTATCTTGTGTGTTGTTTTTTTTCAGCCAGAATGTTTTAGAGGATTTAGCCTTGAGCACGTGGTGTGGATGCTGGACACTGTTTGCTCATAGGTTCAGCACTTTCTGTGCACTCTTGAGCATGTTGTCTACTCTGGGTATAGCTTTCTGGTGAAGATAATCTATTAGAAGTTGTTCCTTTAATGAGTCTGGCAGTGGGTTTACAGCTGTTTCTGGACATTATACAGGACTGACAACTTTATATCATATTTTTGTGACTCATTGTTCTGCATCAAGCCCCGGATTCTTCTGTCCTATTTATAAGTTAGGAAAGAGATTTTTTTTTTTTCCCCTCTGTGTTTGAACAGCATCTGTTCCTTTGAGTTCTGATGCACAACTTGTCTCCCATTTATCACTATTACTAATGGTAAATAGTGCACATGATAGCATAGCAATTGCATAGCTGTCCTTCAGGACAGCAGTCTCTGCTTAGTTTCTGGCACTTAGGAAAGAAATGCAAACATGTCCATATGCCCTCCCTAATGTAACGTTGTTCAGCTCCCAGAAAGCAAAGAACAATTGCAGATGAACCAAAGGCAGCCAGACAGTATCAGCTGGGGAAGAAAGTGTAAGAGTTTCTCTGCCTACATCTTGGGACCCTTGGTCATTTATGCATTTTGCGTTAATAGGTGCTTGAGAAGAAATATTTTCAGACTTAGTTTATGAATGAGATCAAATATATGTTTGAGATCAAATGTATGTTTTTCTAAGGTCAGAAAATAATCAACTGCAAAGGCAGGAACAGACATAGGATTTTGATTGAAATCCTAGCCACAAAATCATCTTTTCTCCTAATTCATATAATTCTGGAAGATCTGATCTCCTTTTATACCTTTCCTTTCTTGCAGGGAGTCCCAAACTGCATGCTATCCATGCAAGTTGTTACCCTTAATTTGTATTGTTAAAAAATATATAAACCTTTTAACAACAAAAAAAGAGCTGAAAGGAAACAAGGAAACATCATTCAAAGCCCGTTGGGAGAAAAGCAGCACTAGGCCATTGCAAAGGGATAGAAGAAGCTTAAGTCAGTCATCCAGTGTAGCAGTGGGCAAGGTTCAAAAACCATCTGCTTCCCCAGACCCCTGTGTGTCTAACACCAGTGTGCATTGAAATATTCCTTATTTATCTTGAAAATAAATACATTTCTTCCAGACTTTTTGAAAATGTCTGGCATTTTGAACCTTGGAGCTGAGAGCTATCTTCCAAGTCAAGTCCCTTGTTGAAGTGTTTCACCATTCTCTTTTTGTAATCTCTCTACCAGCAAAACTCTTCCTTGTGTTCCAGGATTCCAAACCTTTCCTTTTGCTACTGTTTCAAGTGTGTTACTGACATTTACAAGCTCTCACAGCAGCATTCAGTCAATTACCACCAAAGACTCCCATTGTTCCAGGGAGACTGACCTTTCCCCTTGGGCACCAATTAAAATCTATTACTTTTATTCCCATAGTGCTTGCTGTAATTGGAGCTATGGCTCTTTGCCAGGTAGAATTTGTTGGGGTTTTGTCTGCTTTTCTTCATCACTGAAACTTTGCTAAAGGTAGCAAGAGTGAAAATTCCAGAACATACATATATATATATATACACACACACACACTTTGGGGAAAACAGCATAGTTTTAATGAAGCTTTTAAATTAATCTCTCTTATGCTTGTCATCAGGAGTATAAGAAAATTCCAAATGAAAGAATAAGTGCTTCACATGATGGCATGGCTTGCTTCCTCTTTTTGTTTTCTTCCTTCAGCTAATGGGCTCCAATTATTCTACAGCAGAGATTTGCCAGCAGTTGAAGGGCAGACATGCTGTTGGCCTTGCTAGTAACTAACTACAGTGCTCTGAAAGTTGAGGGGAGAAAGTTGGACAGCTGTGTACCAAGCAAATGACTTGAGCCCCAAGGCCTGTACTTTCCTGTATTGCAAACCACTAGAAACAAAGACTGTAAATACTGCATTACTACTAACAAAGCTGCGTATTGTCATTAAAATTCTTACCGTAAAATTATACTTTCATGCTTATTAAGTCTTTCCAACTCCTGTTTCCTCTTTCAGCTGGAATTTTTGAGGGTAGAAGCAACTGCTGATGGAGTATGGAGACTTTTTCTTTATTGAAGATGTCTATCTGGAGAACTAGTCAGACTAGCCTCACTGCAAGAGGGACACTGAGATGCTGGACCATGTCCAGAGAAGGACAATGAAGCTGGTGAAGGGTCTGGAGAACAAGCCCTATGAGGAGCAGCTGAGTGAACTGGGGCTGTTCAGCCTTGACAGGAGGCGGCTCAGGGGGGACCTTATTGCTCTTTACAGCTCCCTGAAAAGAGGTTGCAGGCAGGTGGGGGTCGGTCTTTTCCAGATAACAAGTGACAGGACAAGAGGGAATAGTCTCAAGTTGCGCCAGGGGAGGTTTAGATTGGATATTAGGAAAAAATTCTTCACTGAAAGGGTGGTCAAGCATTGGAACAGGCTGCCCAGGGAGGCCCTGGTGGAGTCACCATCCCTGGAGGTGTTTAAAAAACATGTAGATGTGGTGTTTAGGGACATGGTTTAGTGATGGACTTGTCAGTCCTGGGTTAATGGTTGGGCTTGATGATCTTGAAAGTCTTTTCCAACCTGAATGATTCTATGATAAACCAGAACATGGTTGGTTGGGGTTTTTTTTGGTTTTTTTTGTGAAAGTTCGTGACTTTAAAAAATGTGTTCAGGTGTCTTGTTTTTGTCATCTCTTCTTGTATGTGATCTTTGAGGTTACATGAAAACCTTGGATGTTCAGCCTATTGCCAAACCTTCAATACTTCTTAAGGAAAAAAAGTAATATTATCGTGATATGTATCAGAGAAGGCAATTCAGTTTTAATATCAGCATAGTATACAGGGTTATGGTATAGATGCTTGGGTATAAAACAGACATTAGTAAGCTGTCCAGAGGTTTCTAAATAATTATTATGATGAAGAATTCAGAAAAATCTAGTGTCTACCATTTTGCACAAGCCTAATTACAAGAGAATTTGACTTGCTTAGAAAATGGCCGTGTTGTATATAAGCCAGTGTAATATCTGCCAGTATCTCCTTGCCTGATAATTGTAGAGCAAAGTCTGGTTCATTTTTCTTCCCGGTTTTGGTACAAGGCATTCTGTTTTGGTTTCTTATTCACTTGTTTTGCTCAAGTCTTCATACTCTAGTAAGTTAGTAGACCACACTTTAACGTTTTTGTGCAGAATGATTTCGTAGCCGGCACCAAATAACTTTAAACTTGGTGACATAGATAAGTCACAGGTGATTCTAGGAATGTGTGTGAATAAGACCAAGAATTAGTTTTTCCTTCACCTACAAAACTCTGTAAAAACAATGCTTTTCCTGGGCCCATATTCTTCCTTGAGTGGAATTTGATGAAACATTACATTTCCTTCCTCACAATGACTCAAACCTTTCCTCCACCCCTCTCCACACACCACCCCCCCCCCCCAGATGAGATTTAAAGGAACCAAAGCTGTAAACGACCACTGAGTAGCTTCACTGTTGAAAAGGAACAAAAGATACACCTTTCTTCTCCAGTCCAAGGGAGGATCCCTGGTCCTAAGAAAGAGTTGCTTGTTCATTTTGGTTTCACATGTAACTTTTATTTTAAGATTGCTATCTCTGCAGATTTAGGGAACTGCTTTTCCACCATCTTCCCTAGAATAAGGCTACCAATAATTGGAAATACTGACAGTCCCTTATACCCTCTGGACTTCTAACGCTCTTTCTGTTTTCTTGTTTACTTTTGCTGGTTCCAGAAGGTTGTTTTAGATGTGAATCAGGCTCAAAATTGATTTTTATGTCTAATAAACCTGGAAAAATAAAACTTCCTGAACTGGGAGCTTTATTAACTGCAGGAACAGATTTGTCAAGCCCTGCTAGATACTATTTCATATATTATGGGGAAATAAAAAATATCAAGAAGTAAAAATAAAAAGATTTTATAGAAGGGTTTGAAATTTCCCTAGGGATAAAATAAAGCCTCTACCTATTTCCATTTTTTATTTTTTTTTTTCTCCTGGCCATCAGATTATGACTTAGGAGGCAACCCCCCAGGGATGAATGCAAACTTTGTCATCTGAAGCCAGCAAGAGGCAACTAGGTTTGCATGATAAAGAGGTAGTTTATCATCTGTGCCATTATGTGCTTTAACATCAGAAATCCAAAGCAACTCCAGTTAATTATTAAGTCTTTCTATATGGGGGATAAAACCAACATTGATTCATTATAGCTAATATAAAGAGAAACTGAAGTATTGAGGCTTTCCTTTATTCAAGCTTTCCTGAGAATGCTAAGAGGTAGAACTCGCATCAGACTTTTTGCTTGCTAAAGGTTTCCTTCATAGCTGAAAACAACCATGGAAGATCATGGTGGAGAAAACAACAACATTAAAGAAAAACAAAAACAAAACAAAAAAAAGGGTCCAAGAACCCCTTTCTCATGAAGAATAGTAGAACAAAATATGTTGTAGGCTTTATGGGGTCGAGTAGCACCTGGCCTGAAGTTATTGGTGTCTAAAGAATGTTTGACTTTGGCCTGAAGCTTGTAATCACACTTTTGTTACAGAAGCAGTGTCTTCACCCTCTGTAAGCCTTTCTAGCTGGGTTAGTCCGAGTTTGGGTTTTTGCTTAACTTCTACATCATTTTCTTGGATACCAAGCTACTACTCTGACAGCTAGGGAAAACCATTGTGTAACAGTTCTCTGGAAACAACTGCCTTACTCTGAGAAATCTCCCAACCTGTCTTCATGCTGCAAACTGACAGGAGGTGTTATTGGCTGTGTTAGGAAGGAGGCAGCAGATGCTAGAGGTTTGGACTCGGCATACGGGTTCATGTCATACTAAGGTGTTTCCATTAAAACATTTCTAAATGTCTTAGGAGTGTATGTACCATTTTCCTGATTTGGCAGGCAGCCTGAAAAGTAACTCTGAACCATGTGAATTGCCTTGTGTGTCCCAAAGAGCTATTAATTCCAATTCTTGGTAATCAAAAAGTCTCTCTTCAGTTCTAGCCTTACCATGAGTGCAGGTATATGCTATTTATTCACTGACATCACATATCTAAGCTGATGGGTAACCCTGATCCTTTTGCTATCGTTTATATAGCTCATGTATTACAGGAAACATTTTCCCTTTACAACAAAATTAAGTCAGAAGGGTCATCCTTACAGGCAGAATTTGGACAGGAATTTAACATCGTCTGAGGTGAATTAGGCATACAGGTAAAGCCTGTAGTTATGATCACTAGTTTCACTGGATAGGTGTACTTTCCTTCCCACAGTATCTCTGCAGGTCACATCTAAATAAACAGCAAAAGAAGGTTTATAAAAGCATTTCTTTCTCTCCTAGTGGTTGATAATGATCAAGCAGTGTATGTTAACTGGCAAGCAGCATGTACTATGCTTGTCACAGCAGAGCGCCACAAACCCAGAGGCAGAAAAGTAAAAAAAATAATTGTATGTATTATTTTTTCGCTGTGTCAACCTGCATCTTTACTTGACCCTGTAATTATAGGGTCATGTAATTAGCTGTTCAGATCGAGGCTGTGGTTACAGATGTAGCAAACAAGGCTAGGAATAAAAGAAAATAAAAAGAAAATGCTGCAAAGCACTAGCGGAGTCATGAGTAAAGAGGTAAGTAAAAAATGTCTAAGGTGGCTAGTCATTTCTGCAAGTGTTCCAGATTCCAACACTTATCCACTGCTCAGTCTGTTTCTGTGATATTAGAGCCCCTAAAATCATGCATCTGTTCCGAGTATGGCTGCCGCCTCAGTCAGTGTCTTTCAAGAATGAGCCTAAGCCCACTCTGAGGGTGAGATTTGCAAACATGCTGAATGTAGGTGTAGGCTAAAAGGAAACTCAGGGAGAAAACAAAACACTTCTTTGGGCCTCAGGATTCCCTTTATTTCAGTGAGGATCTGCTAGGCCAATAGCATGTGATTGATCATCACTGAATGGTTGGCGTTGGTCAGAAAAGTCAACCATAAAGTGGTTCTTTGAGGATGTCGGTGGTGTTTACAAGCAGGCAAGATCTGCAGGCAGGATGAGTTTGGCTGTTATTTCCACAATTTGAACAACGGATGCAGTGTGACAAGTTTGCATATTCAGCAATGTAGCCTCATGGAGCTAAGTCAAGAGAACTCAAGGTTTAGATTCCTTCTTTATGTAGCTCCCTGAAAGCACTGTAGATGTAGCTAAATCTATATACATTTATAACAGGCTAGGGCATCTTAATCACAAAACTATCCATGGGCTGTACCTCTGTCTTGTAGCTGACTCCTACAGGCGATAGGCTGGCACAGCCCAAGGTAGCTTTCAGCTAATTCAGCTACCCCCAATAGGAGTATAGGTTGCAACAGCCTGTCAAGAACTTGGAGCATTTTCCTTACATGGCTAAAACATGTATAACTGCATCTCAGCTGACGTCAGTATTCAAGTTAACTGGATTATATTCATATCTGTAGGATTCTTACCTTCCCAAAGCAGTGGAGAGGTGACTTTAAGAAATGTAAGAATTTTTAATAATCTAAAATTCAAGTAATCTGGGTTTATTTCTTTATCTGCTTCCTGGCTTGCCACATAACTTTGAAAAAGCTGTATTGGTGTTTTACACTGGGAAGTGCTAGGTCTTGACCTCTGCAAAACAGAAATGTATTTCACTGAGAAATTCTAAGAGTTTCTTTGGGTGAGGTGCTGCGTTAAGTGCAAACAATTTTTATTAATAGTCAATTCATGTGCATAATAAAAAAAATAGTTGCCCACTATAAAGAAGGTTATATTATTCAATATATCTAAATTACAGCCACAGTAAAACTGTGTGTATAGGTTCTGTTTGGAATTATATGAATAGGTGCTACATTATTGCTATGTGAAAGATATACAGTGTGTACTGCTTCAGCTGGAAAAAACATGTCTTTCAGTAAAAAGACATTTTCTAGGCTAGATGCACTAATATTTTATGAAAACGTGAGTGAAGCAGATTCATCACAAGGATAATGAGATCACAACATTATTTTTGCTGGGGTGGAAGACAGTTTAAAAATAAAAATCAAACCCCAGTACAGCATCTCTCTAGGTTATCTGCTTTCAACTTCTAAGCAGCAGAAGGGCTTGTTCTCTCCTAAAAACGCAAAGCATCAGAAAAAAAAAGAAGTCTTCTCCTCTTGAAAAATCCATCCCTAAATGTCATAAAACATTACTCAGTAATCTATCAAATCATTCACACTGAAGGCTGCTGCGGTAGAGTTTGAGTTTAATCTAAAGTGAAATTAGCCCATGTGCTTCTTCCTTCTGGGTCAGACTCATCCCACATGGGTTCTTTCCTAGGGGTTCTCCAGGGACAGGGTGATTCTGATCAGAGATAGTATTAATGATGATGAATGTGTAATGGGAGAAAGTGATTTTTCAGAGGCACAGAGGGTCAGGCAGGTACCCAGCTCTCAGTGGGTACCTTCAGCGAGTACTCTTTATATGCAATTCTCCTTTTAAATGTGTTTCAATTCAGATAAAATGTTCCACCTTAATGATTTGTGGAGAGCAGCAAAAATGAGTTTTTCCCCTGTTTGAATATGTGGAAGAGCCCCTTTCCCCCTTCGGTCTGTGAATATTTGCAATTATCTTAGTCACTAGTAGGTTGTCGTAGCTTTTTGGCTATCTTTGGTGCTTTGGCAACCCAAATAACTGATGAATTTCTCTGAACTAGATTGACAGCCTTATGCATGACTGCACAGGAGCATGTCTTGCTTCCTTCTCTGGACCATACTTGTACATCAGCCTCTTCACTGGCAATGTCTATGCCCAGGCAAATCAGTGGACCTGATGGTTAAACAGGTCACCACCACACTGCAGGGGAGTGTAAGGGTGAGAGGCTTCCGGTAGTCACTCAGTAAGTGAGAATACAGTGGGTACAGGGCTTAAAGGTTAGATTGACCTTGGCTGAAGCTGCCTCTGTTCCTGTCAGACTGCTCAGGATCAAACACAGGGAAGGATTATCCAGACCCACTCCTCTCAGCCCTGTGAGGGCTGGCAGGTAGGAAGCCAGCCAGCAGGCAAGCCTTGAGGTTTTAGTTAATCACAGAGCAAGCTCAGCCTCTAAATTTTTTCACTTGCTGATAGCCACCTGTGAATGGTTTGTCAGGGAAAGGTGTCACAATCTTCATTGTCCATGTAGCTCTTTGCTTCAAGTTGGCAACAAGGAGTTTATTGACTACCAAGTGCAGCCTGTGGTGTGACAAGCACATGCACAATACAGATTCAGACTCCTTCCCAAATTATTTCATGTGAAACGTCTAACAGTGACTGGAGACTGACTGTTCTCATCATTATGGGCTTTGGAGGTATTGTTAAGTACCCACTGTCATTAGCTCCAAAGACCTTTTGTTTGTGTTCTTCAAAGTATTCTTTCCAGTCTCCCTACCATGCTTCTTGGAAAGTGCCTATCCCGCCACCTTGGTCCTAAAACTCATTTTTAGTATGAGATCTCTGTAAAGGCATCACAGGTCATAATGAGCCTAGTTTAAATTGGCCAGCTGAAGTGCTGAAGATATATCATTAGCTAGACTAATAACCTAAGATACTCCTTCTCTTCATGATTCCCCCCTTTTCAGTAACCTTCTGCATCCCTTTAGCATAAGAGCAAAGAAGCTTCAGACCTCCTATTTTCCAGACAAATAATCACTGCCTTCAAGCCTCATTTACCAGTTGTGTGTCTGTTCTCTTTTTCTTCTTGATGTTCTTCGGTATTTTCCTTTGAAAGCAAGGGAGGAATCTTGGCATTATTCAGGGAGCAGAGAGGAGAAAAAATAAAATCCCAGGGTTTCTTATGCATCTGACTTACTTCGCTTTTAATGGCTAATTGCTTCTCTCTTCAAAGACTTGCTAAGGAAAAAAAACCCAAAAAACCACAAGAACTGAGCTGTAGCTCATCACTGCTACATCGTTTGACTGTCAGTTTTGAAAATTTCTGCAAGTAAAAAAGGCATTTAAAAGGGGCTTGGCACTGAGCAGCCGGCACTGCTGGCACACAACAAAATCTGCTGCTGTTTAGACAAGCAAGCTGGGGTGAGAGGGTGCTCTCTGGGGTGAGAACATGCATTTGTGAGGGTTGATGCGTTTGACGGGCTGCGTTGTGGATTTGTTTCCATGTTTGTTTACACGTGGACTGAGAAGAAGAATCTAAACCTGGTAACAAGGAGGTTTTAGACTGAAAAGAGTTGTTCAAAATATCTGTAACTTGTATTTTTCTGAAAGACTTTTCACTGTCAATTCTTTTTTGATCAGTGGTCATCATCATTCTCCCCAAACACACACACAAATGCACGCAAGCACATCTGAAAACACCTGGTAGCCAGTCTCAGCTGTTACAAGCTAACAATGCAAAGTGTTTTATGGACTAATTGTCTAAATCTGTGTGTGAAAGGATTACTTCATCTACCACCTGCTCCTGAAATTAGATTTGATCAGTATTTTGGGGGGATTTTTTGAAGAGGGAAGGCATGGAAGATGAAAAATACTGCTTTTCCAAGGTTGACAGTCTTTGAGAAAGACAACTTCAATGCAGAATAGAAATAGTAATTACAAGTAGAGAAAAATATGGAATCTGAAGGCTCTGGTAGGAAGGTTAATCCTAAGGGAAGAGAGAATGTCAAGTCCAGGTCTCCAAAGTCCATGCATTATGGATTTTATACAGTATAGATGTGTTCAATGATAAATGATAACGAGACTGGCTTTTCTAAATTTAGGGAAAAAAAGTGAAGGACTTAAAGTCCTTCTGATGAAGATAAGTGTTCTTTTTTAATCATGAACATTTCTAAGAATCAGTGAAATTAAAATAAACAAAAATGTCTCAATTTCCTTTCTCCATTGTACCTGAAATGTATCTTCTTCTAGGGCAGACTGTATTTGGGCCTATTTTAACAGCATGTGGTGAAACTAAAAAAAAAAAAAATATTTGTGGGGAAAGGAAGAAGGAAATCATCTCCTGAGGCTGCAGGGGAAATTTAGGCAGAGAGAATGTAATTAGCCAAGCTAAAAAATGCCCAAGAGAATAGAAATTGCCAGCATTATTCCTGCACAGTGTTTTGACAAGTTTAACGAATGTAAGTGGTCAACACAGTAGATTTAAGTATAGTTTGGAGGCGTTCACTAAAAAAAAAATCCAAACAAACAGCAAACCCAAACCAACCAACCAATCAAACACAGTGACTACAATAACATTAGAGGTACTTTTTAAGGAGTGGGTTTATTTATTTTAACATTTGTCATAAATATGTAATCCACAGCTAGGATATCTGGGGAGGATAAGGATATTTTCAAAGGATATTCAAAGGGAAATGTGCTTATACTTTGGTGTTTAGTTAGTAAAAACATTTATTGAGTCTTAAAAGCTGCATTTATATGGAACGTTGCATGTGTGAAAGAAACTGCTTTAATATCTCCACCAATGTTGTTCCAGATTCAGGAACATAAAGGAGGAAAGGGAGACTTCACCTCTCCTGCCCCACCACCTTGAGGTGACCTTGCTTCTTGCAGTATTAAGAATATGCCCATTTGAAAACTGTCTATGGCCCTGACATGTCCCTTGTCCCTGTGCTATATAACAACATCATGTAATAATATGAGTTAAAGTAGCTACAACAAAAGGTAGGAAAGTAGGTACAACAAGAGGTAGGATAGGAAACCAGGAGGAAAAGAAAAAAAAGAAAAAAAAAAACAATCAGAAAACAAAAAATTCTTTATGGAATAAGGTTTGATTATTAGACTATATCCTTGTTAAGCTAAGTAGTAATCAGAACAATTAACATGTTTTGTCCTGATTTCAATTGTGACTATAGCTGGGGTAAATTGAAAAAATATACATTTGATTATCATGGTAAACAAGATTGGTTTAACTTTCCTAGATTACAATTGCTAATTTAGTGCAATATTAAGTACTAACTGAATTGGAATGAAAACTTTGAAAAAATTAATCCAAGCCTGTCCTGGGAATGTTTTACAAGCTTTTAAATACAAATATATCAAAGCTTTCTGTAAGCCATGGACCTCATTTTTAATCGTTATTCCACTGCTTGAAAATCAGCCACATGGGGTGTCATTTGGTTAACATTCATTTTACTAGTCTCAGATCTTATCCAAAACCTACTGAAGTCAATAAAAAGATCCACTTTGAATGCAAAATTTAGTTATTCTTATTAGTGTGTCAGAAGAGTGTCCTCTTGCAGTATCCTGCCATTGCAGCATAGAAAACCATAGCACAGCAAAATATTTGGCAAGAACGTGGGATTTTCTTTATGAGCCTGCGGATGAGCTGGGCTCACAGGCAGTGTATGAGACTTCATCAGATCCTCTAATGTGTCATTTCAGTGGGTGTAAACCTTTGAGGTGTTTCAGCAGTTACCCCAGTAAGTGTAATTTTTTGTATTTCACTCTGACTTGTACTCAAGCCCACTATATAAGCCCACATATTTAACATGTAGTTAACGTATTAGTTTCATATGCTACTCAGATACCATTGTGGTTTTCCCTGCCAGAGATTGGTGCATGAACTACCGTATCAAAAAGATAAATAAAATGAAATATATACAAAATCCTTCTGGTAGTTTTGTAGTCAACAATGCACACATATCAGGAAACCAGTACTGCAGTCAACAACAGTTAATATCCTGTATATCATTCCTAGGTTGTTCTTGTACACCTGACATCCACCATAAAACTTAGTCATGGGTCACCATTTACAAAAAGGATTTATGATGTCTTGTACAATAATCTCTATGCTGATGTTCAAAAGAAAGTATCAGTAACATCATCTGAAATGAGAGCTTTAAAAATGCTGCCCACACAAGCGACTGGACCTGAGTATTCAATGTGTTATCCTGTTTACCCTGTGTGCGTATTCACACATTTAGGTAACTTTTTCCTGGCTTGTGTGTGTATTGAAGTATCTAATTTTTCTAAACATATTCAGCACTTTTTTTACATCTGAAAGAAATTTGTTGCGGTTTTTCTGTCTGTATGAAGTTCAAAGTTGCTATTGTCTTCTACATTCCAGTATTATGTATGAAATAAGATGATGACTACTGCAGTCTCTTTGCCCTTAGCATCCATGTTTGAATTGTCAAGACCAGACAACTGATGGGAACACTAAAAAGGCCTAAAACCCCATTAAATAATTTGTTTACATCTGTAAGACCGCTGGTGAAATGGGACTCTGAATCCCAGTGTATATCCTAGCCTTTTATTTTATGAATTTGACAATACTTTTTTTCCTCAGAAGTTTTCAGATTCAGTTAAAATGTTGCTAAGAACGTGTACATTTGCTAAGTCAATGGAAATTCAGCAGCATATAGGCAGTTGATGGAGGCCAAGCAAAGGAGACCATCATGCTTGTGATTAGATTGAATCACCTGTGATTGCAATTCCTTGCACTTCATTTTTCATTAATTAAAAGTCATAAATCATTTTTTAATAAGCTTAGCTGAAGGGAGTATTTGTGGATGATGTATATTAATAATTAATGGCATGATTTGCAACAATGGTGACATAAAGTTCTTTACATAAGTAATTTACCCAATGCATTCTAGAGAGAGATGTAAGTGACGTGACACTGATGGAGTACAAACACATACACACATACAATCATACTGATGGAATACATACATACACATATATACATACATGCGATCATATATATACAGATATATAAGTACCAAAGGAGAAAGGATGGACTTCTGGGTCCTAACGGCCAGCTATCCCAGCCCTCAGTGCGGTATATCAAATTTTTATCCCACAGACGTTAGGGAGTAGAGGAGATGGAAAAGGTCTGGGATGGTTTTGCAGTTGTGACTTTGGTAATGGCTCCTGGTCATTTCAAGATAGACTTGACAGGCTCTACAGCAGCACAGAGATGATTTTAGGGAAGCCTCTTCTTGCTCGTTTCCTCCTAGTCACAGTTTAGACCACTCACAGGGCTGCAAAGCAGTATAATACCGCTTCTGACTGCATGCCATTGAATTGCTTGTCGCTGTTTGGGTATCACAGGTCTACTGGGTGATACTCTAACCTGCAGATGAAGAGATCCAAATGTATGACCCTGCTTGGTGGTGTTTTACTTTACCATAGACTTAATTTGTGTCTTTTGTGAAGTCACTGTAAGTCAGGATCTGTGAAGGTCTATAGATGCTCCTCTGGCTTCACAGGAGTTAAATAAGAATTGGATTCCTTTTCTTTACAGACCAGACCAAAGTCTGATGCCAGCCTAAATTTCTGATAAGGTGGGGACACAGATAGGAGGTTCACTGAAGGTCTCCTCATTTCTTACCTCTTGTCAAGGTTTGGGAACTGTAGCTTTTCTCATGAGAGAGTTGTGTAGCTATGTATTAGCAGCTATAGTATGTACTCTGATACTACTGTAATGAATAGACATATTCTCATATGTATATATATATTTGTGTTCTTTGCTGTTAATTCAGTAGTGGTTTGCCTGTTAGAACACACGTTTAGGTTTGCACTGAACCTTACTCCTCTCTGGCTTCTCCTTCATTGCTGTGGAGTGAGCCGCTTGCCTGATGTTCTGAACCAGCAAAACTCAGTGTCTGTCTTGCTGATTTCCAAATAAGTCACTGCAAGTGCCAGTCTATGGGGACACCGAGTCCTTTTCTGTGAATCAGGATTTATCTGCTTTTGAAGTGTTAATACTAGAGAGGAGGAGGAGATATCTTCCTCAGATGCCTTAAGGAAGTCATTTACTGTTTTAATATGTTGCTGTGCATTAAGAGGACTGCTGAAGGGCAGAATGGCAACCTCCTCTTTGATCCAGATGACTGGCTCTGTAGGTGGTGGTCGTTAGAAAGGAGACACATCCATCCATCCTATGACTCCAGCTGTAGGGAACCATAAAGCTGCTTTATATGAGGCTAGGTTTTCTATGCAGGTTGTGTCATAGCCTGGCCAATTCTTTTTGCATTCATATTTCTAAAATGCTGCCCTTTCCAGCTCTTTACAGGGCTAATGCTATTATTCAGGCTTTCAGTGTGTCACATCTCAATTATTGCAATGTCCTTTTCCCTGGCCCTGACAAATGTGGCATGGCCATCTCTGATTTACTCAGAATGCAGCTGCGGAAATCAGACATCTAGCTTTTGGCTTCAGCCATATGACACATCTTTTTTTAAATATTCCCCAGCTATATTACACTAAAATTGGGGCTGCTGGCCTTCACTTTCCAGATCTCACTACGTTTGCTATACTTCACTGCATATTAGGAGGTCAGCTGCTGCCTCCAATTAATCTATGAAGCTAGTTTATACTTCTGCTTGCAGCATCTTCAATTAAGTGCCTTTGTATGGTTTCTCAGTGTGCCCATCATGCACAGGAGGAGATGCTTTCTAGGGAATATCTGCTACCCTATGCCAATACTTCCATTAAACAAAAGAGGGAGTTTCCTCTTTTGGGTTCTTTTTCTTCTATTATTCACACAAAACTTGATCATAGTTGGATCTGGGCTCACTTTTGCCTGACTTTAGCTTGCACCTTTGCACGTACTGTTCTTTGTAGTTCTTTGTGCCAAAGACCACTGTTTTGTTGATATTTGCATGTTAATTAGAGCAACAGACTCCTGGACTATGACTGGGCTGCCGAGATGCTGAGTTAACACGAGTAATAATGAGTGAAGTGGTTGGAAAGAGCTGTACAAAGCAATGAACCAGACAGAGAGCAGACCATCATCTATCTATCTGAACAAAAATGAGAGAAAAAAAGATAGTAAAAGTGAAGGAATTGGAGGAAGGAAGAAAAGAAAGGATGGAGTCAAGGTGGGGGAGGGATTGAGAAGATTAACAAGAAAGGCTTTGTAGAATCACAGGTAGGGTGTTCTTGCAAATCAAGGTTTTTTTTCTTGATGCGAGCACAATGCATTAAATCATTTGCATAACATTCCCAGGCCCTCCAGCTTAATCCTTACAGTTCTGAAAGAATCTTTGTTTGAGGGGGATTAAATTCTCTAAAGAATTTAGGGCCAGGTCTGTAAAGGAGGGTTAGCACCAACTCTTTTATTCTTTTGCTTGTGGTGGGAATTACACACCTAATTAGGACTTAGATATTTAGTGTTCTGTGGAGTTAGTATTTTGTTCTTTTTTTTATAGTATTTATGGAAGATTGAGATTTCACTTGACTGAAATAAAAGATGGAGGTAATATAATTTAGGGTCAAAAAACTTGTTTGATTTCCTCCTGGCTGTCAGTTGTGGGGAGAATGAAACATTTTCGGCTTCTTTTTTATTAAATTGCTGAAATTTGCAAAACAAGGTAATGTTTTGGGACCTATATATATTTAAATATTTCATTTTGAAGTGGTTAAAATAAAACATTTAGGCTTTCTCAATGTTTTTTCCCGGAAAATGTGTCAGATGAAACTAGTTTCTGAGGTTGCCAAGATATGTGACTTCACAGTGGTTCTCCTGAAACTTCAGGTTTCTGAAACACAAAGGATTTGCAAAAAAAAAAATGTCTGGTTTTGCTTGTTAGAAACCAGAACCATGTATCAGCATTGTCATGAGATGTAGGCTTTTCCTTGGATATGTTGAACAGACTGTGTCCTGCATATGGCTTTTTGAGAATCTGTTGCTTTCTTCCTGGTTTTGACTTAGATATGTGGCATTATCCATGTTTTGCAATTTTTACTGAAAGGAAAATAGGGAATTAACTAAATGACTAGTAAGTCAGGGGGCTGGTCTGAATGCAATCAGTCTTGTCACCAGAGTGTTTGATGATTTTTTTGTTTACCAGCTGCTGTTCTTGTCCTTGCATGTATACCTGTGTTTATCTGTAGGAGCAGACATGGCTCTGCTCTAAAGGGAGGACTATAAGTGATTCATCATGTCGTATGACACAGCATTGTTCTTATCTCAGGAGGATTGTGCACTCTCAGCTTCTCATCTCTCGTATATCCATATTGGTTTAATCCACATCCAACTGTTTTTAGAAGGAAAAGGAAAAAAATATAAAACTTGCAGCTCCCTCCGATGTTCTTAAAAACAACTCCAGTGAAAACCCTGTGAAACATTATTTGCTACATCGAACCAGCTCCAAAGTCTGTTGGAGAGCTGATTATTTACAAGTTCTTTAAAATCCTGTCTGTAATCCTTAGTCTACTCTGGATTCTCTGCTAATCCTACACCTGCTCTTCCTAATTCCACCTAATCCCATATTTAAGGATAGAGGCAATACATTCTGTTTATTGATTTCTTAACATGTCTGAACATGGGCTACCAAACCTGTACAGGGTGTTTAGTCTCTGTCTGAGGATACAGATGATATCTGATGAAGTTGTAAAAGAGGGAAACAAACCCAAACAAAATTGACTCCTAAAATGCAACTTGGTCACTCTGAGATCTGTGTAGTGCTGGTCTCGCTCATTTTTAGGTAGTGTTGGAGGAATTTCTCAGAGGAATTAAATTTAATGGTTTTGAATGTTGCTTATGACTATTAACTGTTTCTTCAGTAGTTGAATGCTCAGGAGGAATGTTTTAGTGCTGCAAATATTGTCTGCTTTTGGAGAAGTTTTTTTCATTAACATTGAAAGGTCATGTACTTTTCCCCTTTAAAAAAAGGAAAAAAAAAAGAAAAAGGAGAGAAAAGGCACACAGCCTGAAGCTATTTATAATGACTTGGACATGTATTTAAGACCTAGCAAGTTAGAACATCTTACGTGTTAAAATGTTGACCAATTTGTAAAACATTTTCTTCTTAAAACGCTGTGTTTGCACACGAATGCTTATGTGTATATTTGCACACACACATTCTAAATATAGGAATATCTGTTATAAAAAATAGGTTACAATTATTTTAACCTCTTTTTATTATTTTTATGTTAGCTTTTTTTTTTTTTATGAAACAGATATTAAAATATGAGGTCAATGCACCTTCCTCCCAAATTTTTCAGTAAATAAGCATATTCTAGAAAGAAAGATGGGGGACCAGATCATCAGCTACATGACTTCTAGTATGTGATCACTGTACAAAATTAATTTTCACAATGACTGTAGCCTGAGCCTCCCCCTTTCATGCTGACTTCAAACTTCTTTACACTGATTTTATACTTCAGTGACAATATGGAATTATAATCTCAAGAATACAATTACATAAAACTAATTTACTAGGCTGATAGGTGAATTGCTAATTAATTGATTAGCATCAACATCCATGCAAGTCCCCTTAATTTGCAAGCAATGGAAAGGACATACCTTGGTTTAGGTCAAAGCAAAAAATGCTTAAACTAAGTCTAATTATGCCTCATGTACTGGAGATAAAAGTACGTGCATGTGCATAGGCAGGTAAATACCTCGAGTAACACACACAGGAAGCTGTTAAGCTGAGATGAAGTGACTGCAAGCCTGAATATTTACTCCTGACTTGTCCTAGTGTAACCGAGATCAAAATTGGGTGATGATTCTTCAAAAAACCATGAAAATTGTGACTAGGTTTTATGAAGTATTGATGTTTATCGTAACTAGTTATCCTTGAGAATGGAACACTAAAATGAGACTGAGTATAAAATTTTTGCTTTCAGGGCAGCAGAATTTTAAGATCCCATGGTTTTTAAGGGATGGGGTGTGAACTGAAGGCAGATAAGAAATAGCAAGCAAGAAAGCAAGAGGACTGAATATAATAATATTAAGAATATCTAAGAGAATATCTAAAAATTTCTATCTTCTGTAATCCTGGCTTTTGCATAACATGGTTGGTCTCTTTGTTGTCATCTCTCATTATAGAAATAATTTAAGCTCTCTGGGAAAAGGACCTCACATTTTCTTTGTAACTACAGTGTCTCTGAGGCTGTAAAAATAGTGCTCTGATAGGAAGGCAGAGAATTCCATGTTTCCAAAGATATAAAACTTTTATTTTTAGGCTCGATGTCCTTTGAGGTATGGAATCCTATATCTGTAACTACCCATTCAATCAGTTTTGATTTTTTGGCACTGTTCTAGAGCTTTATGTCTGGGGCCTTCTGATATTGAAGACTCTTGTCTTTGATGAATAGAATAAGTCAGAGTGGAAAAGGAAACCGGGTTAGATTGAAAAGCCCCTTATTCTGATCTGAAGAAGAGTCGATTCTTCTGGGTCTGGAAAAGAATTTTGGGAGGTTAAGCAGTATTGATGTAACCTGACACAATGATTTGCTTCCAAATAAAACCTTATTCTGATACAAATCAAGCTAGCTATTAACCTTGCAAGTAAGGGACAAAACATTCGTACAAAGCATGTTCACCTTGCCTTGTGTAGGCCAGTTATTAAGACTGCAAAGCTATGAGGTTACCATTCTTGACTCCCTTTTGTAATCAAGACCACAGACCCATCAGGGCAACGGTTCAGCAATCAAATGAAAGGTGGTGTTCCACTGCAGCCTAAGCCAGTCTATGTCAGGGTTACTGCAAGTCCCCTGTGTCCCCCTTCACACACCACTCAGTAGTTGTATTTCTCATTTGTTCTAGTATTAGGGTTATGTGCCCCTGCAGTGGCTGTTTCAGGTTGATAAACCAGCAGGAAGATTGAGTTGAATGAGTGCCAATGTTAACAAAAGAGGAGGGGCAAGAAAATCTGCAGCTAAAGACAGGAGGATCCCAATACCTGTGACTTCTGTCAGACTATATTAGTGTGACATTAGTTTTTCTGAGGCAGTATCTAAAAAACCCCTCTTTCTCTCTGCTGGTCCAGAGCATCCAGAGCTGTGAATATGACATGTCTGATGTGCAGCAATGTGACTACTCTTCTCCCTATCATGTCCCATCAGAGAAACAGACGGTGAAGCCAAAATAAACTCAGGATTTAAGTTTATCTTTTTTCCATACCTGTATTGTCTTGTTAGTTTATGTTACTGCTGTGAGAGGGCTTGAGAAGAGAAACGTCAGTATGGACAGGACATACTGAGTCAGTCTCCTTAATTAGCCTTCCACCAACTCTCTGAAAGACTCTGGAGAGAAGAATACGTCTAGTGACTACACTCACAGAGGTCAGGATAGTTTTTCAGTGCCTCTTAGGCAATGCACAGCTAAATGTGGAAGCTGGCACAGTTCTCATGCTTGGATTTTGCTCTGGCTCTTCTCAGAGCCTTAGTATAAGAAGGTTGAAATCACTTGAGTTTTCTGGAGTTCTGCCATTTTACTCACTACCTAAATTGTCCCAGCGATTTTATTATGCAGAAGAACATGGACAAGGCAGATCTGAGTATAATAAAAGGGGAAAAACTGTGCCAAATGGGCACCTGAATCAAAGAAGAATTTAGTCATCTGACATGTTTTGCTTGTCAGCTGAAAAAATTATGTAATTACCTCAGATACATGCCTACAAAAAAATACAGATGTGCCAGTAGGATTACAAAGCTAGAAAGCCTTAAGGTTTACATGTTTCTTTGCAAGTGCTCTGGAACTAGGGGAAAATCCACATACAACTGCTGACCAGATGCTTGTAACTTAAATAATTGTTTGAGAGACTGTATATAATCAGATAACAAACTTCCTAGAGAGTTGTTTAGCACACAAAGTAGACATTCTTTTTAAAGGTTTTAAAAATCCTTTTTAAAGGGTGAGAAAAGCTGGCTGGTGTTTTAGAGCAAGCCAAGTGCTGATATAAAAGCTATCTCATCCACAGTCCATGCAAATGTTGAACATTCACTAGAGTTTAAATCCCTGCTGAATTTTCTGCTATAGCTATATAGCAGCCTAATATTCCTGTCAGAACAGATTTGCAAATGACCTATAAACCTATAAAGAAACTAAAGCTGAAAGGATGCTCTGGGCAATATTGTTCTCCTTAGTGACTTTTTGTCTGAATCTGAGTCATTGATGAAGTTTTCTGGATGCGATTTCTATTTAAGCTTAATAAAGAAATCGGGATGTGTGGAGGAGTAAATTTGGCTTATTAAGAAAAAGTTAATTGTTATCATATAATAATGAGACTTTATTGGATTTCATGAAATTTGGTCTAGGCTGTGGAGAGATTAGAGGACCAAGAATATGACATACTATCCATTACATCTTGGCTATGCAGAAACCAGCCATCTCTAGATTGACAAATGTTATTATTGATAAAATTTTACATGAATTGGTCAGTGGTCTTAGAAAACTTAGAATCATAGAATACTTTAGGTTAGAAAAGACCTTTAAGATAGAGTCCAACTTTTAACGTAGCACTGCAAAGTCCATCACTAAACTATGTCCCTAAGTGCCACATCTACACATATTTTTAAGTACCTCCAGGGATGGTGACTCCACCACTTCCCTGGGCAGCCAGTTCCAATGCTTAACAATGCCTTTGGTGAAGAAATTTTTCCTAATGTCTCATCTAGACCTCCCCTGGTGCAAATTGAGGCAATCTCTTCTTGTTCTATCATTTGTTACTTGGGAGAAGAGGCTGACACCCACCTCACTACAACCTCCTCTCAGGTAGTTATAGAGGGCAATAAGGTCTCCCCTGAAACTCATTTTCTTCAGGCTGAACAACCCCAGTTGCCTCAGCTGCTCCTTCTCTAGACCCTTCACCTTCACAACAGCTTTTTGCCCTTCTCTGGACATGCTCCAACATCTTAATGTCTTAATGCCTTTCTTGAAGCGAGAGGCCCAAAACTGAACGCTGTATTTCAGGCGCAGCCTCACCAGTGCCGAGTACAGGAGAATGATCCCTAGTCCTGCTGACCACTATATTTTGGGTACAGGGCAGGATGCTATTGGCCTTCTTGGCCATCGGGGCACACTACTGACTCATATTCAGCCAGCTGTTGACCAACTCCCCCAGGTCCTTTTCTGCCAGGCACCTTTCCAGCAACTCCTCTCCAAGCCTGTAGCGTTGCAAGGGGTTGTTGTGACCCGAGTGCAGGACCCGGCTCTTAGCTTTGTTGAACCGTATACAATTGGCCTTAGCTTACCGACCCATCCTTCCAGATCCCTCTGCAGAGCCTTCCTACTGTCAAGCAGATCGACACTCTCCCTCAACTTTAATGTTGTCTGCAAACCTGCTGAGGGTGCACTCAATCCCCTTGTCCAGATGGTTGATAAAGTTATTAAACAGAACTGGCCCCAGCACTGAGCCCTGTGAAACACCACTTGTGACTGGCTGCCAACTGGATTTAACTTCATTCTTTGCCACTTTTTGGGCTTGGTTGTCCAACCAGTTTTTAACACAATGTGGAATATACCCATTGAAGCTGAGCAGCCAGTTTCTCCAGGTGAATGCTGTGGGAAAACGTGTCAAAAGCTTTACTAAATTCTAAGTAGACAACAGCCATAGCCTTTCTTTCATCCACTAAGTGGATCACCTCGTTATAGTGTGTGTGTATATATATATATAGTATAGAGATCATCTTGCGCTCCCTGATACTCCGCAACCTACTCATCTCCTCCTGGAGCTCTGTCACTAAGCAGAGATCCTCTGCCTGGGTACACCTCCCACCAGTGTGCTTGCTGCTGCCAGCCAGTCAGTACTGGTGTAAGAGCAGGGCACAGCCTGCAGCCCAGCACCTGGGTGGCTGCATGTTCCCACCGGAGCTCTGTCTGGGCAGCTGCATCTGTCATAGTGGATGCAGAGCTTGAAGAGGCCATGGCTTTCTGCTGGGTGGATACCATTGCTCCTTGGGTAAGCTGGCAGGGTTTTGGTGCCATTCTGCATGAACTGCTGTGCCATGCCACGGTCTGTTCACTCATGCTCCCTAAGGGCTTTTATATGTGTGAGGAGGCTTGGCCACTGTTGCTCCTGGTCCTGCCAGCCATGGGCTCCTGGTGCCTCTCTCAACTCTCCTGAGGTTCCCCTGGCTCAGGACCCCCCTGTGCAGCACGCTGGAGCACTCCACTGCTGGTTGTGCTGGCACCAGAGCCGCTCGTCTCACAGTCTTCAGGTTACACTGGCTCAAAACTATGTGCACGATCAAAATTAACAGTCTGTCTGCATTTATGCTTAAGGCACAGAGGTGAGGGAATACTCATTTGCTGTGTTTTTTGTTTTGTGGTTTGTTTTTGTTTTTTTTTTAATGTGTTCTGTGAATTAATAAATAACTTCAGACCTTCATGGACTTGAATCCTTTGGAGAGATTTCACTCCAGGGAGTTTTGGATCAAACATCAGAGAGGATGTACAATTTTCATAAAGCCGTTCAGAAGGACTTTGTGCAAGTCTTTGAGACCTATCTGACAATGACAGTGTGTGGAAACAGTAAACATCCCTGTTCTTCAGGATTATTGAAACTCAACAAAAAGACAATAGGTATATAAAACAAATTAAATATTCTTTAAAAGCATAAGTGTGGAGCTAGTGACCTGAAGGAACCATTCTACCTCCAACTTTCCGTAATGTGTACTCTCTGCCTGAGACTTTTTTCTCAGACTGGGGTATTCAGCTGGATGAATTTTAACTTTCTTTTTAAAATGAATCACTGTATGCAAAACTATTCAGAGATTGGCATTGAAATGTCACAAAGTTCGTGTTTGTCAACAACTCTTTTCTTTGTTGACAGCATGGCTATAGGCTGATTGTCCCCCAAAGAAGATACTTGGTCCATAAATATGTTATAGGAAGGATAGTCATCTATTAAATGTATTGCACTCAAGCATTTGAGGTTTGGCACAGGCTTTCTTACAACTTTTAATGAGTGTGCTGTTTAATTGATTTGTGACTTACCTTTCCATGATTAAAAGTGAAGCTGAGAACACTTGCTATACTTATGATATTCAAAGGATAACTGAATGAATGCATGTGAGGAAATCAAATTTTCTGAAGATCATTTGCCTTATAGAAATCAATGGTAGGTAGATATAATTAGCATTATGAGATTGATGTAAATTTGATGCCAATTATTTCTAAAGTAAAAATAATTTAAAATTCACAAATTAGATCTAGAAATGTTAATAATTTCTCTGCTTTTGAATGTTAACAATTGGGCACACCATTATCTCTTAGAATTTGGGGAAATGGGGAAAAAAGACATCTCTGACACTTTATTGATGGGTCAGGTACAATAGAATAATATTATGAGAGCTGATTAAGGAAATACTTTTCAAATAACTTATTCAATAAAAAGCCCTGGAAAAGTCTGCTATTTGTCATGTTCCTAGCTCCAATTCAGTGAATTGTGTTTTTTATAGTGACATGTCAACTGATGAGGTGGCAAATACCTTGTGGGAGACTCCAGAAGATTAAGCAATTATGTGAAAAAGAACGTCTTCACCACATTCCATAATTATGACAAAACCACACCACTTGTAATTCTGAGCACTATTTGATGACCCACTATAGTCAGGAAGACCTTCTTCGAGTTTATTGATGTGACAATATAAATCTATCATATCTTCATTTTCAAGGACCTGGATGCTCAGTGTATGCTAGTGGCTCTTCTATTCTTTATTCGCCTAGAACATAGTATAGCCTCAAGAGAAGGTTTCTTCTACTAGTAGACTAAGGGTAGCAGAAAATTCAGCATGAACTCTGTCTCTCTGAGTGCTCTGTACTGTCCTGAAGTATTCCTTTAGCAGGGTTAGTGCATAATCTAGAGAAGAATACATTTTTTTGAATGCTCCATTTATCTCTAATGATTGGGCTTAATAATGTATTTATGAGCAGAGGCTGTGGTTAGAGTTGGTTGCCAAGACTACTAAGACTCTTGAATTTTTGCCTGTCTGTTTCTTTCTGACTGCCAGTCCTTGATTGTTTCATACTTCTGGTTATGTCTCCATAATAAGTTACTGTCAGGCATGTTGGGCTGTTGATTTCTGGCATGTTAACTACTGCATAGTAACTGTCCATATGCTTACTCTTAGAGTGTGATAAATTTGATGGTGCTTACTCCTTAGTGAAAGTGAGGAGAAATGTGTACAAATGGGCAGCTAATGTAAAAAAAAATAAAGGACGCTTACCTTGCTTTGTGGGAATTGATATAGCCAATTTTTACTTCTTTTCTAGCCTTCTTAGTACATAATATTTTTTTCATTCACCCACATATGTGGAATGAAATTCAACAGGTGTGTTTCCTTTGTGTGATCCCTATGATTTGAGGATCTTTGAACATGCATGAACAAACTGTAATTGACACTTTTATGACTTGAACTGACTATGACAGAAAAAGATCCAGCATAGTAGGGACTTCACAACGTTATTTGGCTTCACCTCTGTTCTCACTGTTTTTCATACTAAACACATTTGTCACAAAAGGCTTTTCACTGCACGTAGTTCAGGTGCCTTTGTCTTAACTGGGTCAAGTCAGATCTGAACTTTCACTTTAGAATGAAGTCTTTCTCTCTGGCCTCTGACTTACCTAAACCTTCTCTGTAGTAAAGTTATTAGATCCTATTCCCTCAGCTTTCCACTCTTCCCCATGCTTGTGTGATCTCTCTGCAATTTGTCTGGAATGTGTTCTTTCCATCACTGGCTTATCACATCTTGTTTTCTTTGCTTTATGGAATGTACTGCCCTCTGCAATTATACGTTTGGGGCACCTTTGCAACTTACACACAAAAGATATTACAAAGAAATCAGTTGCACTGTATTATGTTATTGCCCCCTATGGCAGTGGTGATAGTATTCCTAGTGGCCAGAATGGCCGATCATTTCTTTTTTCCTTGTGAGCTGATCATGGCCAGAGAAAGTTTAAGAAAAGGTGACTTTACGTGTTGAGTGGAAATGCAGAACAATTGCTAGGAGCATCCAATATCTATCATATAAGTATAGAAATAACAAATGATTATTAGTAGGCAACTGTAAGCATCTAAGCATTGTGATCCTCAGAGTCCTTAATGTAGGGGTTGGACAGGGCAGAGACAACTGAAGAAATGCATTTTGCGTATTAAGCAGCAGGTGGAATAACAAGGAATGGGATACACTGGGATTTATGGTGGCTGATGATAAAATAATTCCTAACGTACTTTCCCTATCACCAGAAGCAGCCCCATTACAGTTTGAATTGTATCGTTAGAAATACTATTGATCAAATTCTCATTAGAAGTCATTAGCACTCAACAGCCATTGTTGCATATCTCTGCTGCTGAAACTGATACCAACCATTGGCTTCTGATAACAAAAATGCATTGCCGTCTTTTAAGCCAGCTAGTTGACCGAGTTAAATTCGTTCCATAGTCTCCAAAGTTAGGAGTGAGCTATCACATCGTTTAACATCCCCAGCTGTTTGAAGTCATTAAAGAATTACACGCCAAGTCTGTTTCCTTTGTCATCTTGTGAGTAATAGCACTGCTTAAAGTCATTAGTGCCTCAGCCTTTCAAACATTAATTGAAATTTGGTAAACAGACACCCAAATACCTGATGTGAAGTATGATATAGAAGGACAATTCATGCTCTCAAAGAACTTTGCTAAGAGTAGAAGCAGAAGGTGATTTTTGAGTTTGACTCGATAATGATACCAAGTCGCTAAAGCAAAAATACCATAAATTCTTGTGTGCTCTTGGAACAGTCAATTTTAAAAATGCTGGTAACTACGATTCCTCTCTTTCTTTGCTATTGCAGGATTACTTCTGTAAGGTTTTGGCAATCAGTCTAATAATGAGTAGAATTCTGATTTAGCAAGATCAGCTACACAGCTAGGAAGGTCATTTTAAAGTACCCACCATCTTTTATTCCTTTTAAAAAAAACTGAAATGAGAGTAGGTTTTTATGGCCCTTCTCATACGCTGTATTTTAAG
This sequence comes from Falco cherrug, assembly GCF_023634085.1. NCBI lineage: Eukaryota > Metazoa > Chordata > Aves > Falconiformes > Falconidae > Falco > Falco cherrug. The sequence goes on from NC_073705.1 coordinate 25,278,829, forward strand.
TAGAAAGGTAAGTTCTGTTGTAGTAATATTCATGCAGAAATCTAGTAATGCTTTGACCTGGTTTGGTTCTAGTGACTATTATAGAAGGGCAATTAGCTATAAAGTCTATTGTGCAAGAAAACCTTGCAAGCTCCACAGCTGTGTGACTTCTAAAAGCTTTAGTCACGCTATTAAAAAGCCAAGGAGGGGTATAGACTGAGCTTTCCATTAGGAAGTCTCAGGATGTCTCCGGAGACATAGACAGGTGATGTTCAGTCTTAAAGAAGGCTCTGGAGGTAATAACATCAAAACATAAAACTTGTTGCAGTACTTCTGTAAAATCAGCACTCTTAAAAAAACCTGGAGCCTACTTTTGTTCTCATTGATGAAACTGTGCACTAAGTGATGAAGATGGAAAGGTAGAGCCTCAGTTTGTTCAATCTCTAATAATGCCATTAACTTCTAATCATGCTCTATTAGCCGCAGTAGGCTTTTGCACCAGCTGAGGTTCTCTTTTAAAAATTGGTTTGCCATCTGTATTGGGCTAATTGATCATGCCTACCATGGTGGTATATGAAGACAAACCAAGAATGCTGATCCTTTGCTTTAGACATTGTAAATGTAGATTAGATCATGAATTGAAGGTGGGGTAGTAACAAAATCCCAGCAAATTGATGTATCTTACTCATTTTGTCACTTTCATTTAAAAGCTTTTAGGAAATGACTTGTTCTAGAAGAGAGCAAATTGCATGGAAAAAAAAGGGAAAGACAAGAGGGTCAAGGAGGAGAAGCATCAGCAACTCTGGAATGTAGTATTAGTATAAAAGCATCTTATTTTCTACACTGTCATCCATCTTGGATGTTGTATGGTATGTGCAAGGGGGGAAATGAGGCACGGGGCATCATTTCCTCATGAATATTTTATCCCTCCATGCTCTTGCAACATCTTGATATGACCCAGAACAGCTTTCAGGTACATATGTCTGAATAGGCTCAGGAAGTCATCTCTGAAAAACAGCTACACTTTGTCCTTGTCGGTTGAGCAGTGGTGCCCTTGCTTAATGTGATCTTAATGCTTACATTGAAGTTGCTTTGATATCACAGGTGGTCTGTGACACGATAGTTCCATTCGAGACCCAGCATTATGGTAACCAGAGGGTAATAACAAATTGAAAAATTTAACGGAGTAGCTACCTAGATGCATATGTGAAAGACCGTGTAAGAGTGTTGCAGAGTGACTCTACATAGCAATTCAACCATTACACCAAAACTGGTAATGAAAAAAAAAATTTTTGTGTTATTGCTTAACGGACTACACTGAATTCCCTTAACAAAAACCAATCCAGAAAGTAAAGAGAATTATTTATTGTTGGAGGTGGAATTCTTTTTAGGCACATTCAGTAAGGATAATTTGAGTTCATCAACTGCAGCAACAGAAATAAAAAGCCAAGCTAACAACTTGCAAGCAGATGCTAATTCCCCAATTGTTCATGCAACTTGGAACATAATTTGAAGTGATTATGAAATTAATGCATTAATACAAAAAATGCTTTGGAGAGAAGCAAATCAGATAAATATGCATAAAAAGAACTAGCTGTAGACATAGTTTGTGAAGCTGTGCTTTATTCTCAGTCAGAGGGAAAAATTGAAACTAAACTAAGGAGAAATTTTAAAGAACATTTTGGAATTGCCATAGAACAATCCAAAATGAAGCAAAGCATGGAGCTTCAGCAAAGCCAATGCATAAAGACTGCTTTGGGATTCAAAGGTATAGAAGTATCATGTCATATATTTGGGAAAGGAGCACTTGCTTATGTGAGTAAGGAAGAATTTGCAGCTGTATGAGCACATATCCTTGATAAAGATGACCCAAAGCTTGGAAGCAGGTAGGTAGCAGAACAGAACTATGCCATGAATCTGAAGAGCCTTTATACTGATTGGCGAGAACTGGAAAATAAACAGGCAAAGTTGGGAGACTCTGTGCTGTCTTTGTTGTTTTCTCCTCTAAATGCATGCTTGTCTTCTTTACTGTAGTTAACACAGAAAGAACCTCTGCTGTCCTCATTCACAGCCCAAAGTCTAAGCTTACCTTTCCCACGTGTCTCCGATTTTATTTGTAGAATCTTTGGTTTTTCTCTAACAGCCTTTTGAAATTCACTTCAGTTGCACAGGAGGACAGACTCAACATGCTGCTTGATATGTTTGGTCTGGTGTAGTGAACCTATTTTTTAAATTGCAGGGGATTTCATTGCTTACTCTCATCACTGCCAGAGAACTCACCACAAAGTTTCTTCCTGATTTTCCTCCCCACCTTGTTTTGATGACCGTGTTAGGGTAGGAAAATTATACTGATTCACACCCTCAAGCAGGAGACTTCATTCATGCTGAATTCCTGTCCCTGCGCTCATCTTTTCCATCTCCACACCTAAAAATCAGTAAGTAGCAGAACCAGTACCATGCCAAAGTTTAGAGTGATCCAGCAAATATATGCTCAGCTATTATGATAATCTGTTGAATAGAAGTGTGTTGAAAGATGGATAATTACTTGAAAGAAATTCCATTTAAATCTAGGCAGAAAATGTCACTAAGAACTATTAGATTGTATAGCCATCTCCCAAGAGAAAAGAGGTGTAATTCGCAGGAATTGTGGTGCCAGCTCTCATGATTTTGTCAGGAGTATTACAATAAGTGTCTTTCTATAGTTGTCAGCTGGTAGAATTAATTTTAAATTGGATTTTAATTTTTTGTTAAAATAAAGTTTCTAGACCTCAAAGTTCCACAGAAAAGCTTTAAGTAGCAATGTAAACATTACCAAATGAAACCTTTTCTCACCCCAAGAACAGCCACAAGGTAAATAAAAGTCCTAAATGAAATGAGATTGTTATTAATGACTTTTTGTAGACAGTTTCTTGTTTTTCAGGCAACATTTGAAAATACTGTCTGAGTTTTTATAAAATATATGAGCAAAATTGAAAAAAAAATCTCCCACTATCTGAAAATACCATTTATTTCTGCAGACAATTTAGTAAACTTACTGCTTTTTTTTACTGTATGTAAATTTTCATTTTCCTTCACATAAGTTCCCTATAATTTCAGGGAAAAAGAGAAGTCTGATATGTGAATTACTTTTTTTCAAAATATTTATAACTATAATGAAAACCTGTACTTTTATTTCTCCCCCCCTGCTCCCTTTATACCACCCAGAACATATATATTGGGGAACAACCAAATACGCCAAAGTTTTATCTTGTTATACTTTCTGTTAAGGTTATACCTTCTTACTTTCAGAACATGAAAGCAGCAGATACTAAAGGATCTGATACTTGTGTCAGACAGGTATAATGTCACCAGCTACAATGAAGTCAGTCCCAAGAATTTAGCCAGTTAGGGCTAAACACATTAAGGAAAAACAGTAGTTTCTTCCCAACCCTACCTGGTTCAAGCAGCTACTATTCAAAGCTGTTACTAGCTCCAGTGGTTCATAAGGACTCTTCTTGCTGGAGGCACCAGCTCCCAGCTGAGAACTGATACACTGGTTATAGTGCTTTGGATAAAATCAGCCATATTTATTGAACAGTTTCAGCTGGTAGATTTTAAGACGAGAGCTTTTGTAAGGAACAGAGGGATAACAATCTTGTGCAGAGAGATGGAGGTGTGCAGGTACAGTTAATAATGTCCTTGGAACCAGCAGGGCTCCTCTGCCCACAGTCTGAGGTGCGTGTAGCTTTGTGATGTTTCCTTCCCCTTGTTTCTTCACTTTGGTTATGATACGAAACAGGCAAGAGTAAGGGCCTCTGAAATATTAAAGAGCACAGTGCCACCCAGGTGCCAGGGCTAGCCAGAGGCAAGTGGCATGGCTTGAAACGGTTGGCTGTGAAACGAAGTATTTAGTGAACTGACCATCTGTCCAAGCTTGGCTTAACTGCGATACAGCAGAGACCATCAGCAGCCCATCAACATTGCTATTTAAAATTGCTTACTATGTTAACATTTTTTTTTTTAAATTCATGGCTGCAACTTGTCACCATTACCATCTCTTCTCTCATTTTTCTGAAATGTCCCTGACGCAAGGAAATCAATTTCACACTGTAATGGAGTTGCATGTGGCAGAGGCAGGGTGAAGGCCAGATAGATCTGAAACAGGTCTTTGAGCAACCTAATCTAGTGAAAGATGTCCCTGCCCATGGTAGGGCAGTTGAACTAGATGATCTTTAAAGGTCCCTTACAACTCAAACCATTCTATAATTCTATGAGCTTTAGCTATTATTGCATGCACTGATGTAACACTGGTTGTGCAAAAGGTCTCTGTGCCAGAAAGTTTGAGGTGAGACATGGGTCTTGTTGCCTCACACGGCAGTATTAGAATGTAATGTTCCTCCCTCCTACCCCTCCCAGTTGTTCTAATTCGTGGAAGGCTGAGAGAAAGCAGGAGATAATTTATTATTCCTCTGTTTTAAGGGCTGAAAAGTGTGCAGTTTTCCTATCTGTCAATTTATCCTCATTCTGGTAGGCAGTCTGGTATTACTGTTCCTCTGCTTGCACCTCTTGTTTTCATGCATCTTCTTACCATAATGGTTGTGTCTAGGTGAGTCTGAGTCTTTCTTGTAGTGGCATAATCATTCTTAATACAGCATTCTTTATAAAGCATGTATATATGTCTTGGGATAGAGACTGACTGAAGACAGTGAAACACCTGTGAACATCTCTTCCAAGAAGAAACCTTACTGTAGGGGGATATAAAAGAGGCGTAACTAGGGGAAATGGAATCCTAGGCATCATATGGAAAGCGGGGATGTGAAAGATGAGTATCATGACAAGCTTCCTTTATGATGAGCTTTATTTACTTTGGAATAGTCTCTCTTGAAGGTTTGATAAAAAAGTCTTGCAAAGATTTGAGTGTTCATGAGGCCCAATAAAATTAAACAGACTAAAACCTCTTGAAATAGTAAATCTCTCAGGCCAGGTAAATTCCTGATTTCCTGTAGCCAGGGGTTGAAAGGTATTGAGCAGCCATCTAATCATCCATCTTCACACTGTATTAAAGATTTTTCCTGCTCCAGGCTATCCCTGCTTATACCTCAATAATGGGGTGCACCACACTGTCTATAAGCAGCAAGCACGTGTACTATAAACTTTACATCTCAGGGTGTATGTCACCCATGCTTGTAGGCTGGTTTTGATGTCTTTTGGGATTAAGTTCAAAGCACTTGAAGTTCAAGTACATTTTAGGAGAAAATCAGAAGAAAGAGGAAAGATCATGTGGACTGTGAATTTATCACTAACTGGTCTCTTAGCATTCCTCTTTTCCATGTCCCTTTTGTAGTTTTTATTAGGTTACCATACTTTTAGGCCAACTCTTCTCTTGCTTTGATTAGGATTAACGAGCCTTAGGGCCCAATATTTGGGGATGGAAGATAGCTATTGTTTGTAATACGCTTACAGTGCAAGTGGCTTCTTTCTTTTTGTGCCACTGATTGATTAGTGGAGTTTGTCCAAGTAATTTTCCCGCTTGATAAGTGCACTTTCCTTCTCTACCACAAAGTTGGTGTGAAAATTAACTAATTAATCTCATGAGATTCTTTAATGAAAGGAATGCTTAACTGAGCAACAGAACTAAGTACAGGCAATATGTATGAACACAACTCATTCCAGATTTCTACGAAGCTGAGGTTTCTTTTTACTTCGAAGCACGTAAGTCTGTAAGAATGTCTCCACTTATTTTTTTCCCCATTCAGTACAATGCAGAACATCTGTTGCAAAGTAACAGATGATTAATAATTGAAACTAGATTGCGCTGTCCAAAATAAAGTGCCTATAGTACTGTAGCTTTCCCAAGTTTATTTCTTCTCAAAATATAATAATCATATACAATCATTGTAAATAATTAGATTTTATTTCAGAATGGAAGTTTCTACTGTATGTTACTTAAGTTTTAAGGAATAGATTTTTAAGCTCTTTTCAGTGATAAAGCTTTTTATGTCAAATGTATGCAGAAGAAGAGAAAGCAGTATGTAATAATAATAATGAAACAGGAATAGGAAAATTTGATTCCATGTCAGGCTACTAAATCAGACCAAACAGACTGTGGAACGAAGAGATAAGAATCTGGAATTTGATTTGAGGGAGATTTGAAAACCCAAGAAGCTTAATCTTTTCCTTCCCCCAGAACTGATTGCTCCAGAGCTAATGTTTATGCGCGTGATTAGAAGCTGAGCCTGACGAATTCTATTTTCAGCACTGTTACAGGATCATGGCAGGTGAAACTAACCTTGGTGCTTTGGGCTTATACAGCACTTCCAGCTTCCAAAGGTCTTGCTAAGTTAAGATGGATCTTTAATTTAAAAGGAATGTAAAACTGAATGTGTTCCTGTTTGTTATAAAACTGACATTATAACCTTAGATATTTAAAATTAAGATTAGCGCTGAATGGAAACTAAACAGGTTCAGATTGGATAGGTCCAAAGAGTTTATGGAATGTTCATCCTTGAAGGTATTTAAATATTGACAGAACAAGGTTCTGAGGATCTATCTCTACCTTTGAAGCTGGCTCACTATGAAGCAGGAGTTTGCAGTAAAAGACCTCCAGAGGTCTTTACCTACCTAAATTAAATAATATAAATTATAAATCACTTTATAATTCTAGATAAAGCAAATATAGCTCTGAAACATCCTGCAGTTGTCTATGAAATTATAGTAAAGTTTTTCTTTATTGGTTTTAGTATTACATTTCTATTTTTGCATAAGGATGATGCAAATGTGTTTGTTTCTTTTTTTACAGTCCTCATTATGACACTAGGTGCATTAATTCAAGTAAGGACAAAATGTAGAATCTTTATTTTCATTTAATTCTTGAGTAACAGAAATGGAAGCTGCACTTTATAAGATTAGATTTTGAAAGTGATGATAATCTTCAGGGACCTCTTTCTCCCCCATCTCATCTTTTTTCCTCCTTTAGTTAAAAGTTATTGCCTCAAAGCAAAGGCATATACTTTAAGAATTCACCCTAGCTGCTGGGATTGCAGCTTACTCTGGGGAAGGTGAAGGTCGATGTTTCTCTCTGCTCACAGTCGAGCCCACAAGCAGTGACTCAGCAGAGCAGAGAAAACCTGAAGATGTGGCAACTTCTTCACCTTTAATGGAAAAAGAAGTAGCTGAATCTTTTCAAGTCTGGGCCAAGGTGAGGCACCTTTGAGAATGGGGCTTCTGCCAAAGCTCAGCCGCAGAGAGAAAAGGCTGTAGGTAGCAGCCTGTCCACTTGATGAATGTCCCCAGGCAGATGAGCTGCTAGGAGCAAGCCGGGCTGTGTGGGGGTGCACTGCCCTCTTTTGGATGTTGGTAGAAACAGGATCAGTCCCATCCCACCCGGTGCTTCAGATGTTTTCTGAAGTTCCAAGTAAGGAGAGTGGTTATTGTATGCTGTTTTGTCTTAGGAAAACTCTTCTCCCCTGCACCTCTGGAATTCCTTTATATTTCCATTCATATTAAGTAGGATTAGCAGAGAGAACAACTGAATCACATCTGCACAGATGTCTCAGCCTCATGTTTGTTTTAGAAGAGTCTATATTGCATTGACCCAGCCCTACACTTCAGACTTTGGTGGTATGAAAATTCTGATAATGTGGAGAAACCACATTGAACTGGGATTAGTCAGAGAAAGCTGAGCAACAATAATAGCAATTGTTCATTAATACAGTTAATACACTAAAACTAATTTGGGTTTGCTTTGTTCAAGATAGAGAAGGTTACTAGTACTTACTCACTGGCATTCAGACAACAGTCACATAAATAATGAAAAGCTGCTGTTGTGTACCATGCTTGAAAAAAGAAACACTGAAATGCCAGCTATTAAGCTTGTGACTATCACTGAAGATCATAACAGTAGTTGTAATTCTGAAGTGTTCCTAAACATGAAAAAAAAGAAGTTTTTGTTTAACTTGGATATTTAGGTATTGAGAAAATTAAAGATTTTTATTTATATATTTATTACAAAATATTAATTATTTCAGTCAAGATGGGAAGAGGGAACAGTAAGCTTCAGTAAACTTTTATTCACCTGGAACAATCAGAAATATGTTTTTTTGAAGCTCACAGTTATTAGTCAAAAGCTTTTTATGACTTACTAAAAGAAGTCCATTAAAAAGCATCTGGATAGGAACTCCAAACATTATGCTCAACCAAAAATGGTCTAGAGACAAAACTCAGAGGATTGGACAGCTTATAAGTGTTTAAGGCCATATTTTTCTTAAATCCCATAACAAAAACATCATGTTCAGCCAAGGTAGCCCATCAGTGGTCTTATTCAGTGCATAGGGTAACAGGACTGCTGTAGTTTCTGGAAATGTAATTTTAAAACATGCGTTTGCTAAGACAGCTGTTTTCCATTTGATGCATAGAGGAATGTTCTTTATAAACAGATGAAATGTCTTTTCTTGTTTAATTGGGTGTTTTTCTGGTTAGCATATGTACGTGGTGGGGTTCAGCGGCTTTAGCCACTTACAAGCATATGCTGTAAAAGTTAGTAAAATCTCTCATACTTTTAGTATTCCAAAGCCTTTCAACAGAAAACTTTGTACAGAAGAGCTACTGATGTCTCATGTATATTTTGTGATAACTTCCACATATAGATGCATGCTGTTTTCTGGCTAAGTGTAAAACAGGGAGGCAGACATATTCCTAAGGTAAAAACTTTCTTCCAAAATTTCTTCTTTTCCTTTTGAGATTGTTTTGCACTTTCACTAAATAATGTTATTATTCTGTATAACTGAAGAGGCAATCAGCAGATTTTTGGAAGTGACTGTTTATTTCCCTGGCTGAGGCTTTGATAAAGAGGAGTTATACAGTGTTTGTTTTATTTTTTTATGTTGCTGTTGATACACACATTAATTTTTGCTGTCTGGTAAAAGAAAGCCAGATGATTCCCACACGTAGTAAAACCCAGAACTTTCATTGTCTGCTTTCTTTTGCAGTCACTTTTGGCCTGTAATGAACTTCTTTGCTAATACAGAACAGGTAAATGGATTCATTTTTCCAGCCACTAGCCAGCTTTTTATTTCAAACCACATTCATCAAGATGCCAAATGCAGTTCTCAACAATTCTGTTAGGAACAGCATACAATCCTAGCTTTCAAAAATACTGGCAGGTGATAATTTTTCTCTCTTAAAAGATAGTCCTTTGCCATCTAGTATTCTCCTGACGAGACTGTCTTATCGCTCAATGAGTACTAAATCTTTCATGTGTGCAAACAAGATGAATTCACTGTCTGAACCCTTTACCACATCATTTCTCTTACCTTTAAACAGACAAGATTTGAGGAAGATGGTAGCATCCTAGCAGTTATGGACCTTCTGTGAGTTCTTGGGGCACATGAGGCTAGAGTTTCCACCATCCAGATCTGGACTGAGTCTGAATTTAAATTACACTGTCTAGTAAGCATGAGTATAGTTTTATTTGGGGGAGATATGGAGTGTGTTACTCTCCATATCAGCAAAGTGGAGACTGATTTAATGAGTTTCGGTTATGTGTCTTTGTATGAGTAAGAACCTTTTTATTCTTAAGTCACTGAGTTATAGTTGCAAAATAACCTGTCCACAGAACTTTTCCTTCTATTAAAGTGGTCATTTCTACTTTTTCTGAGACCATTCCAAACCAGGTCATCATTCAAAGGCAATTTTTTCTTTTTCTTCAGTGTTGAAAGTGTAATTCTGTCACTGAAGTCTTTTCTTTCCCCAGAATTACTGCACTTTCTGCGTTAACAAGAACTTCTGGCAATAAAACACTTCATAGTGCCTTGATTGAATTATTGGAGTATTATTTTAATGGTATCTTAATGAAATTGCTCAGCAACTAACCTTGTTTTTTAGTTGGCATTAGAGACAGCTTCAAAACTGTCAGCTCTAGCTCATTTCATGGTTTCATTTAGGTGCTAATACTATTAGCCAATTTATTTTAAAGTGGTGACTTGAGCCAAATTTTGGTGGCATTACTCATGAGCACAATTCTACAGCAGTTGGTGTTAGCCCATGAGTAAAGCTTATTAAACTTCACAAAGGCTTCAGTCTCCTCTTTCTCCGTTAATAGCCAAATAAATGCTTGAGTTACTTCTTTTTGCTAATTTTGTCTCTAATTTATTTGCTCTTGAAACCACTTACTGCTTCCAGCAACTCAGTCCTGTAAAAGGAGTTAGTCTAATTTGCTTTGCCATTGTCTTGCATTTATTTCACAATGTCATAGACAAAGCAGATCCTTTCTTTGGCGTGTTTAATTTTATTTCTTATTCTAAGTCTTGAAAAAGCTTAAGCAATGAACTAGTTCGATTAGTTAAAAGCAGGGCATGTTGCTTTAAAATGCATGTGTGAATCACTGTATCTGGAGAATCAGCTTCTTTCTTCACACAATCTTCATGCCTTGTAAATGGCAATCCAAATTCAGAAGTGATATGTAAAGTGGCAGAAATTACATTTCATTATGCTGGGACTCCATAGCACTGATGCTCTTGCAATCAGTTACCATGTAAAAAAACCCAAACCCCACAATCCTCTAAAGTGATGCAACTGGCATGCAGAGAAACTGGAAAAAAATGCAACTGTTCAGGGAATTTAATTAGGGAATGCCCTGGTTTTGTTAAGAGTAGGACATTCCTAGTTTTCCTTTCTGATTTCCTCTCTTGCCTTACTTTACTCTTACGTTTTCCTGTGAGAAATGTCACTTGTTCCATGTGTGTCATCAGTGTTGAGTCTATGCATGAAGCATGTAATAGATGAGGAAGGTGAAGGTTCTTTCAGTAGATTAAACCCGATTTGCACTTTCATCCCTATTTCTTGTCAGGTGATACAACTCAGATCTGTTGATACCTCAGAAGTGAATAAAAGAACATGTGAATCTATGAAATGTATTTGTATTTTTTTTTCATACCATTCTATTTCACTGACACTATGCTCTTTCCTATAAAATGTTAGGGAAAAGATGGTCCAAGCAGAGATATACTGGGCTAAAATAAAAGAGCAGTTCTGGACTTGTTTTGCCTAAGCCACTGAATGTAGCACTTAGGGCAGTTGTATAAGGATCACATTTCCATTTGTAGAAGCAAAATCAGAATTCTTTTGTAAAGCATTCCTGGGTTTCTTTGTGAGGATGGCAAAAATCCTCACAATTGTCAAGGGAAATTTGCCTCAGGGGAGTTAGCACTAAAAAAGGGGTGAAAAAAGTGTGCATTGTTTAAAATCTATAAATTATGGTTTTAATTTGTCACTTTTAGAAAAAGCAAATCAAGTTTCTCCCTTTTCAGAGGGTGGATGATTAATAGATGCCTTGAATTTCGTTGCAAAAGCCTGTGTTGACTTTATTGACGTTTTTTACAGAGAAAAAACTGAATCAGTCTGAAGCATCAGGAAGTGCAGCGTGTGCTTGCTGTGCATGGTGTGAGTAGGCAGATTCTGATCATTGCTGAGCGCTGATCTGAAGAGAGAGCAATTACTTTTGCTGGACAGAAGTAGAATCTTGGCTTATCCTCATTCTTCATTTAGGTTTAACATAAGACAACAATAAACCAGACCAGAGGTACTCTGAGATTGGTCTCCCTTTACTAAGGGCCTTTGCTGGAAGTAAGAGGCAGGTATGTATGCCTCTCTACTCCTGCATTAACAGCTTTATTCTGTAATGGTGGAATCAGAGGTAGTTAAAAAACTGACACGATAAAAATGATGGGCCCAATTCTTCACATAAGTTGCTAGATCAGCCCGCCTGAGCAGATAATGTGGTTACCAGTTATTTTCCTTCACTCTCCAGTGACGTACGTAAGGACAGCCATGCTAAATCAGACTGCCATCTTAACTAATTGCACTCTCTGTTGAAAGGGAAGTGTTGGGTCAGGGAAGTATATAATGATATTTTCCTGTATATTTTCCCAGAATTCAGAATCAGTGGTTTAGATTCCTCAGCCAACAGTGATATTATTGAATTGGTAGGAGTTTTTAATTTTCTTTTTTTTTCCTCCAGGAACATTATCTATTAATTTTTCCTATTCATATAAACTTTTTGACATCTACAGAAAACTATAGCAAGGAGTTTCATGGTTTAACCGGGCCAAAAATCACAGAATCATAGAATGGCTTGAGTTTGAAAGGACCTTTAAAGGTCATCTACTCCAGCCTCCCCTTGCAATGAGCAGGGGCATCTTCAACTAGATCACATTGCTTAGAGACCCATCCAAGCTGACCTTGAATGTTTCCAGGGATGATGCACCTACCACCTCCCTGGGCAACCTGTTTCACCAACCTCATTCTAAAAAAATTCCTCATCCTGTCTAGTCTAAATCTGCCCTCTTTTAGGGCAAAACCATTACCCCTTGTCCTATCGCGACAGGCCCTGCTAGAAAGCTTGTCCCCATCTTTCTCCTAGACCCCCTTTAAGTACTGGAAGGCTGCAAGAAGGTGCTCCCGGAGCCTTCTCCAGGCTGAACCACTCCAACTCTCTCAGCCTTTCCTCATAAGAGAGGTGTTCCATCCTTATTGTTCTTGTGTCCCTCCTCTGAACCTGCTTCAGCAGGTCGATGCCTTTCCTGTGCTGAGGATTCCAGAGCTGAACGTAGCACTCCAGGTGGGGTCTCACAGGAGCTGGGTAGAGGGGGAGAATCCCTTCCCTTGACCTGCTGGTCACACTTCTTTTGATGCAGCCCAAGGTACAGTTGGATTTCTGGGCTGCAAGCATACATTACTGGGTCATGTCCAGCTTTTCATCCACCAGTGCCCCCAAGTCTTTCTCCTCAGGGCTTCTCTCAATCCCTTCATCCCCCAGTCTGTATTGATACCAGCGGTTGCCCCAGCCCATGTACAGGACCTTGCACTTGGCTTTGTTGAACCTCATGATATTCACATTGACCCACCTCTCAAGCCTGTTGAGGTCCCTGTGGATGGCATCCCATCCCTCAGGCATGTCAACCACACCACTCAGCTTGATGTTGTCTGCAAACATGATGAAGGTGCACTCAATCCCAATATATGTCATTGATGAAGATATTAGACAGTACTGGTCCCAATACAGACCCCTAAGAGACACCACTTGTCACCAGTCTCTATCTGGACATTGACCTGTTGGCTACTACCCTCTGGATGTGACCATGCAAGCAGTTCCTCATCCACCAACCAGTCCATCCATCAAATCCGTATTTCTGATTTAAACAGAAGTTGTTATGGGGGACCATGTCAAAGGCCTTAGAGAAGTCCAGATGGATTACATCCATAGCTCTTCCATTGTTATGGCCTCATGTGTGTTTTGTATCTCTGTCTTGATAATTTCATTTGACGCTTATGAGTTTTGTATTATGACAGAGTGAATAATTGTTATCTCAGCGTTTCCAGGACATTCATAGTTTTGTAGACTTTGGTCAAATTGCTTCTCATTTACGTCTTTTGGAAGTTGAATAGTTTAGGGTTTTGCTGCTTGTATGAAAAATATTTCATAGTTTTCTTTGATTACCCTTATAGCTATACCGTGTTTTCTACTATAGCGCTTTTTTTTTTCCCCAAGATGGAGGATGAGAATAGCAGCCAGTGTTAAAATTGTGGGAACTCTTTACAGTGGCCTAATAGCATTATTTGTTATGCTGTTTAATTCTTTCCTAGTAATTCCTATTGCTGTAATGAGGTTTTTTGATAGGATCTGAAAACTGAGCTTCTGTTTTCACAGACCTTTTCACAAAAAACCCTCTAACTCCTTTCCTGAAAGGAATTACTTATTCAGAGCCTGTTGCTCTGTCTATTACACTGAGGTTGCTTTTCCTCATCTGTATGTTTTTCTTTCATACATCATCACTGAATTTCACCTGTCCTTTTACTGCTTGAGTACTGAGTATTGTGAAATCCTTTTACAGATCTTCATAGCTGGCTTTTGTTTTCATCATTCTGCATATCTTACTGCCATCAGCAAACTTTGTCACCTACCTGTCCTTCCTTCTTTCCAAATCGTTAATGAATACATTGAACAGCACAAAGCATCAGGGAAATTCAAAATGAACATTTCTTTCCATTGTGGAAACTGAAAGATTTTTTCGTAACATTTGATGCTGATCTTCTAATCATAAATTAATCTATGGAAAGGTTATTTATCCCATGACAACATCAGATCCTTTGGCAAGGGAACCCCTCAAAAATCCTATTAGACTTCATCTGCTCAGTTCTCCTTCCCTACAGGCTCTAAGAATTTGGATAGATTTAAGTTGTGATTTTTATGTGCAAAAGTCATGTTGATTCCTCAGTGATGTCCAGAATATACTTGTTCAGAAACCAGTGTTAGCTGGGAAAGCAATAATATGTTGTATTAGGCACTGTAGAAACAGAGCACGATCTCTTCTTTGAGGACCTTACATTTAAGGAAATCCAACATGCTTTCTACAGTGAAATTGGATATTATAAACATAGTTCCATTCTAATCTCTTATCTTAGATATTTTTAGATATTCAATTTTATGACTTCTAAACCTAGATTCACTTTGTTACTGTTGCTGCTTTTATTTTCCATGCTTTTCCTGTTCAACATGTCTCTGTCTGCTTTTATTTTCTGTATAAGCAACTGCATCAAGTCAATGGGTAATAGACTACTTCAAAGCAGAAATTGGCTTCATTTATTTCAAAGAAAATTCTAAAATGTATTTACTCTGTATTTCATATGCTGCAACAACAAAAACATTAAAATTAATTGTACTTTCCTCCTTTCTCATTCATGCTCCAGGCAACTTAGGCGATAAAACTAAGCTAATGTGGCTGCAATAACGTTAGCATGTAGTGCAGCTCAGTGGAAGTGGGTTTGTGGAATGAAATGGTTGATGTTGAGATGGCATCTGTCTGCAATACGGGCATTCTGGAGGCAGAGGTTCTGACTTCAGAGTAGTGTTAACCTGATACTGTGAATTAATCATCCAGCAGTGGTTGCAGCACATTAGGTGCACACCTGAAATGTATACTCTGGTTGAGTTTCCTTGAAGGGGAATTCAGTTCCTGTGCTCCGAGTTCACTGTGGTATGAGCCTGTAGGTAAGGATTGGCTATAGAGGTTTCCTCACAGAATTTGGGGGATTCATTTCAGAAGCACACTCCTGGTCTGATCTGAGAGGTTCATGTAGATTCCACAGCGTTTCCCTCTTGTTTTGACAGATTTTTCATACAGGTAGCAGTTTCTGCTACTTATCCAATAAATGCTGTCTTTTGGGCTTGGAACTGATTATTTACATGCAGATATGTTGTAATTAAATTTGCTTTTCTTACCTTGTAAGAAACATGGTGCTGTCTGTGATGTGGGTAGTGACTGCTAAGTCTGCTAAGTCAATTCTAACTTGTTTTGTTTTATGGCATCTGTCCAAAGTGATTTGCAGTACAGGGTACAGCAGTGGAGCAGACACTGCTGGTGAAAGCACTGAAGGTTGGTCTCACAGGTAACAATCTGGCTAGTGGCTAGAGTCATCTCTCACCTCCCTCCCCTGTCTCCCACTCTCCGTATGCACTCGCATAGATCTGCAGCAGTTCTGCACATCTCCGCTGCGTCTAAGACACTATTGCTATTGACATATATAGCAAAACATACGAAACACTTCATATGTACAGAATGGCTGGTTGTCACAGTGCAACAGCTAAGGCTTCTGGAGACCAGAGATACCTGAAAACACAATAGTAATAGCCCAGGGTGCTAGTTAGCAGATTAAAGCCAAAGTCAGAAGTGCTGGCAAGTCTGTTTAGGCACTTAGCTTTTATTGATTGAATGGGGAATTAGGTGCTTCAGTGCCTCAACAGTTTGTCTCTTAATTCCCTTTCTAAGAAATAGAGATAAGAGCACTTTCACACTTCAGAGGAGTGGCCTGACAGAAAATGTGTTAAGGCAGTGATGTGCTTGGATGTGACAGTGATGAGGTCAGATGAGTTCCTTGTGTAGGTAGAAGGAAATATGTGAGACTAGAGTGGATCTTGATTAACAGCTTGCCTTAGAGGCACAATCCAAAGTCAATGACAAGGCTCTTATTAACTTCAGGGAGCTCAGATCAAGCCCATTGATTTGTTCTTATTTCTGCTCTAGTTGCTGTAGCCCAAATTAATGCTGTGCTGTGATATTTTCAAATACCAACATAAGCAAAGTCCACTCAAGAAGGAAGTCATAAAAATAGGAAAATCATAATGCCTGAATCATAGTACTGAATAAATAAATGTTAACCATAGGAACATTGTCCCAGGAATTAGTCTGGTAAGAAAAAGGACCGACTGATGAACACCACAATTAATTTTTTGCTTCAGAAGCTGGATAGGCTACTTAGGGATCATAGATGATCTCTATATTGACACTTTGATATTGTTAATGATTTCTGTGTAGCTTCTATCATGCAATCTTCGGTTTAGAAGTCATGTTGATGGTATGTTTGATGTATTTGAAAGTGTTAAATGGAAATAAGAATGTTTAATTCTAATAATACATATTTTCATCACAAGATTTCAAAAGTAAATCAGAGATGCAAAAGGAGACTGCACCTTTATGCTACAACGGAAACATTACCCTATTTTACATTAGAGATATAGTGTGGTAACATAACAGGTTACCACTTGTAACGTAATTGGTTATAACCCAGGATATTAAAATTCAGGGATTTCGAAGAGCCCCAAACTTCCAAGTCATGGGCCAAATTATTATGCTGCCAGGGCGTTTCTACAGATAGTTAAAATCCTCTGGCGGTTACCCAATAATGAAGGACATTTCCTGTGTAGATTATATATGTATTTACACCTTCACATACAAATAGATCTTCAGCATCTGATGTCTATGAAGATTTATGGCACACTATAATTCCTAGGTTGTGAGTTAAGTTATATCCAACTCTGCCTGCCTAAATGAAAGGAAGAGAAGGAATAGAAGTGCGTAATTTTTGCAGTGCCCGAAGCTGAACAAGAATTTGCTCTGAGAAATGCCAGATGTTGATCATTTCATTTCAGGCTTATCTAAGAACACATCAGTGTTTGCAATTTGCAAAGCAACAGCAGCACCAGTACTTTAAAAATAAAAAAAAATAAATAACAAAAAAAAGATAATCGTTCAAGGCTTTAATACCTTGCCAGGCAAATATGCTACAGAGCTTTTCATGTTTGTCATTCATGGTGCCTCATTCCCATTCCTTAGGGCTATTACTCTGTTGCTTGCTGAAATACTGGAACGATCTCTTTCTGCTGCTCAAACCCATGTATTTTATCATGTGAAGACACATAAGAGGAGTATCTCATTATTCTCTCTGATTCATCAGCAATGCAGGCCAATTAATGCCACAGTTAATGGGGAGAAGTAGCTACTACAACTGCAAGCTGTATATCTTCTGTCGTTCCTGAACTAACAGTCTTGGACAAAGCTAGAAAGCAACTTTACTACATGGCGATTATTTTTGGTACACTACCAAATCTATATTTCACAGTACCATAGAAACTGGAGATGGAAAGAACCCAGCATGTTATCAGATGTGTTCTCCTGCCAAAGCAAGATTGCTTGTTGCAGACAGCCAGGTTATAACATGTCAGGCAATGAAACTGTCATAATCTCTGAAAATTCTGCCAGGGTCTAACAAACCTCACCATTAGAGATAATTTTATGTGTCTTTCTCCACTCTCTCCCTGTCTTTCTTAACACTTAACTTTTTGTCTGCCACTTCAATAGATCATTCATGAAGACCCTAGCAGCCTGCTGTGGCTGTCTGGTAAGTTAGTAAGTTTGCACTCTGGTGTTACAAATTTCAGGTTTGATTTTTCAGATAATCTAAGTATAGCTTTGTTTAGGTCTGTTTGAATTAGTGGTAAGTATGTGTTTATATATGTAGATGAAATATACTATTTGCCTTACTGAAAGATTGGCTATGCTTAGTTTTGACACTACATTGAAACATTTTGAAATAGGCATATTTAATAAGCCTATCTGACGTTCCTAGCTGCTTGCCTACTTTTCGATCTGACTTCTTTTCACCACTGTATTTTCATCTGTGCTTTCCATATAGATTATGCTGTTGACTGATCCAGAAGTTGAGAGCAGCTTATTAATCAGTTCTGATGAAGGGGCCACCTATCAAAAATACCGTCTGAACTTCTACATCCACAGTCTTCTCTTCCACCCCAAGCAGGAAGATTGGATCTTAGCATACAGCCAAGATCAGAAGGTAAGAATCATTGGTAGCATTTTTCTTTGTTTGCTCAGGAAGAACCTAGGGTTTCCCCATCCCTCTACATAACTGCTGCAGAGGTGAATTCTTTGGGGTGATAACCAGGACAATCTTTGGAAATACCAAACTGGTATTTCCAAGCAAGAAACATTTAGTAAGCCTCAATGTAAAGGGCAAAATAAAGAGACATTGTCACCTACTATGTTTTTGGAGGCTAGCCCTCTAGGATTGACCTGGAAGCCTGAATTTATTCATCAGTCCTCCTGGCAATATCATGTGAAAGGCAATGTGCAGAGAAGACAGTTAGGATTGTTGACAATTGGCATAACAACCTCTAATGAGGGGGTTTGTCCACTTATTTAACAATTCTCTTGCTCCAGCCTAGCACCAACTCCAAGAACAGTACAAGACACTCCTCGTTCCTATCTGGTTGGCATATTTTCAAGTAGCCTTTGATTTTCTAAGAGAAAAGTAATGGTGAATCAATTTCCTTTGAATTCTAGTTCCTTCAGTATGGGTAATCCATCAGCTGAATAAATATGCTGTGAAATTTGCCTTGATGTTTTGCTGCCCAAGTTGAGACAACAGAATGGGACTTGATTGTAGGGGACCTCATTGTTAGAACTTTTTGAAAATCAGGTACATCAATATTCACAAGTCAGTCATCTTCCAGTGAAGGACTTTATAGAGCTCGATCTGTTTAGTTTACCAAAAAGCAGATGGAAGAGAAACTATATTGTTCTGCATAAATATCTCCATGGGGGAAGACAAAACATATCAGTAAGCGTTCTGACCTAGCAAAAGAGATTCTAACAAGAATTGATGACTAGTAGTCAGTCAATGGCAGATAAACTCTACTGTGAAGTAACTAGCCATTGCAGCAAACTGCTCTGAGAAATGGCAGATTTCACATCCTGACGTTTTGATGTTTTTGAATAAAACTGGAAAGATACCAAAACAATTTGCTGAGATCCTAATGGGGTAAAAGAGTGAAATACCTTGACACCTAGTATATAAGCCTTTCTACAAAGTAATGTAGTGGTCTGTCTTTGTTTTACATGTGATGAATCTATGAGAATCTGAATCTAACCGATAATAAAACTATTGGCTGAATAGTTTGGATTATACATTAATGTAAATATCAACATAAAAGTTTGAATTCCATGATGTTTTCTGTGTACTTCAATTAATTTTACAAACATTAAACAGCTAATTTTCCTTTAACCTAAATTAGGCTTGTTGTTACTATTACAGTAAGTCTAAGAAAATAAAGGCATAAGGAAGCTAAATAGGTAGGTAAAGTCACAAAAAGATCTTGGAATTTTTGGAAGAGAGGTTCAGTCCTGTGCTTTAAACTCAAAACCAGTATCCTTCTAGGACTGTACCATAATATCCTTCCCAACTATAAGAAATGGATCTTGCCTGGCTAATTCTTCCTGTAAAGGCATTTCCATGAATGTTTTTCACTCACCCCTCTCACAGCATTTTGTAGAGTGTACTGTGGCTATAATTTGTTCAGAGGAAGGTGCAGTTTAAATTATTTCTGGGTGTGCAGTACGTAATTAGACAAAGTCAGAATGTTTCCTTGCCCTTGTGGCTGTTGAATTCTCTGGATTGATATGAAACTCAACAGAATCAGGTCTCAGCTCTCTTTTAGGACCATTGGAACAATAGTTACTGTGATAGTAACAGGAAATATATTACATGAGGGTTAATGAAACTTTTGGTGGTAAATTTGTCAAGTAAAAGTAGGATAGTAGAATATGAATTTCAGCTGTTGTGGTATTCAGCCTGCTCAGGAAATAATTCTGAATTAGAGTCCATACAGCTAATGCTCATCTAATTTATGGCAGGTGTCTACCAGCAAGTATATTGTCAGTATTCCATAGGAAACTCTCACTCTTCTTCTATAGAAAACCAATCCAGATATAAGAACATAAGACCCTTTTGTGCCTTAATCTGAATTGATGGGCTTGATGTTGTAGTTGTGTGTATGGGGTGTTTTGGGTCAGAGGCTGCAGGCTGTACAGTAAAATTTCTTTGTTTTATAGCATTGATTAACAAGTTAGGTAACTTTTGGTAATTCAGTACTATAGCTGTGAGAGAAAAATCGTGTAGCACAATGTCTGTAGATCTCCACCAATTAAATCGAAAATAGAATTTTAAAAGTATTCTGTATTGGTATGAGTCACAGGCTTGGTTTCTACTTGAGAGCCTAAAGGATACGTTTTCTGAATTCAACAAACTTTGGCAAAGAACTGTTGTAGAGGGTAACCAACAGGCAGAGTATTAATCAGCTTGAACTAAATTAAATGTTACTCAAACTAAGGGTCAAGTTCGGCCTGTGGCTAAGTGTAAATGACTCCCATTGGTTTCATGCTTGTATATCCAAAGGCAGAATTTTCTCAGAATAATTAAGAGGTCCTGCCTGTATTTAGATAATTACAATGGGAGCTGCGGTGTAGCTTGGAACAAACAACACTGCTGTTGCGATTTTACGATCTCATGCTAAGGCTGTGTTTAAGGAAAAAGACCCCGTTAGTCCTTGGATTCAGGCACTGTGTGCACACTGACGAAAAGTTACCCAAGGAAGCAAGGGAAATGTATCTTCATGGTAAGGAATTTACATTTTGATATCACAAACTTTGATGCCACTGAAGAGGCATTTTCAGTCATGAAGTTAGGATTGTTGCAGTTAGGATTGTCTCAGTCATTTAATTTTGCTGTTGACAGTCAGGTGGGAATCAACTAGAAAACATGTTTACATCCCTCTAGGAAGCCACAGCACTGTTGCCATCCATTTGCATCTTGTCATTGCAGCGAGTGGGACCACAACAATCAGGTGGTGAAAAGAGCAAGAGCTGGAGAGACAGGTATCACATTGGGTCTGGACTGCTTTTGTTCTCTGAAGTTGTCCGTCCAATTCAGGACTGATGAGGGCAAAGCTAACAGTTATTGCATGCCTCTCCTTGCTCAGCTGTAATGAACAGGAAATGGGTCACATAGCATCGTCCCCCAATCTCTTCACAGCCCACTGAGTCTATCACTATGATAAGTACCACAGATCTTTTTTTGTTTGGTTGAATAGGGATTTACTCAGTGGTAGGGAAATGTGTGTTAACTGAAGTCATTTTATGTCCCAGTTTCTTGGGTGTTGTGTGTGGGTGAATGTGGTTAATTACTGTGGTTCAGCTGATGAGCAATAACTCATTAAGCTTCAGTGACTGGGTTGCTTTTGTTCACATATCTCTCCCCTGTGTCCCTGCCTTGGGCAGCAGACTTGAATTACCACTGCTGACAGAACAGTCCCGTACTCAGTCATGACTTTTTCTTGCCAGTCTTGACAAAAAAAAGAGCAGCAAACCATCTGCCGCTTGCACTAATTGCTTCGTGATTGCTTTCATTGTTCTGGCTGGAAGTATAATTGTTACATGGCTGATTCTGACCACTTAAGTGCAGAACTACTGCATGCTTCTTCCTTTTCTGTGTAACAGAAGGTACAAATCGGGAGAAAACTTCAGACACAGTAAAGCCTTGCTGGTGAGGCAAAAGCTTGTTGGAGGTCTTGTATGTGTGAGCTCTCGTGGGTTTAATCAGCTTGCTTTTAGGATGAGGAGCCGTATTTTATGGGAGTATTGCTTATGTATTATTATGTAATCTTCAAAAGTGATTTGCTGTGTAATCAGAGGGTGGGATATAAGAGCCTCTACTTCATGTGGAGACATCTTCTGCTATTCAGATGGGTCAGACACACAGAGGAATGGTTAGTAATCAGCCGTGAATAACAGCTCTTTGGAGAGATGAAATACAGGTGAAATTGGGAAACACAAGTCAGATGGGCAAAATGCAGGGTTGTAATTGCCCAGCTCGAGAATAAATGTGCAAAGGCAGTCAAGCAGTAAAAGGCAGGAACAGAGGCTGAGAAAGCAGGTTTAAAATGGAGTTATTGTTGTTGCTTCTCCTTTCTCATTTTAAATGAAGAGCAAGGTGCCCCATACTAGAGGAGCTCTGTCAACATAGTACTAGTAAATGAAGAGGTTTACATTTAACCTTTTTTTTTTCCCCTTACCTTTTTCATTTTGGCCTTTCCCAAATACCTGATTCCATTTGTCTACCTTTATTGACCACATGTCACACTGGAGATCAATGAGTTAGGGACTGATACTTGGTTGTGTAGTTGAAGTGCTGAAGTTTAGCAAATCAGGGTTCTGTTGCTTGTGGGACAATCTATCTACTGTCATGAAACCATATAATCTTCTTCATTTTCCTACAGTAAAGGAGGTCCACTCCTCATGCATTCAAGTAGAAGAGAAAGGTGTTCTTATATCAGGGATGACAGAGTATCCACTTAGAATAGATAAGGATGCATATGGCCACAGGATATTTCTATGAGAGAACAGGCCAGCTCTCAAGAATACCTTCAGCCCCATCTATCTGTGTGTTTGGTCTAATGCTTGTGTCTAATGGTAAACTATCTGCCATAGAAATTGCCAATATTCACTCTTCAAGATGTGATGGACTGTTTTGGATGCACTTCATAATTCTAAAACCTTTCATTTTACTGCATTAGGACCTAACTTTGAGGGTGGCTCTGCTTGGAAAAGGGTCGGACCAGAGACCTCCAGATACTCCTTTCGATGTAAATTAGTCTGTTTCTGTTTACACCCTCTCAATTTGAGTGGTAACAGTCACTACATACATAGACCAGAGAAGGGGGAATAATATCCAGATTTATTTTATCGGAAATTGCATCATAGGTTGTTTGGTTTTTTTTTTAAACCCTGCTGTCAACATCAAGTGACATAATTTTGGGGTGTTTAGTTTCCCACACTGATGAGAACATTTAGATCACTATTCACCTGGGCTGATGTTTAACTGAGGGAGGCTAATTCTGTCTAAAATTGATGGAGAGGGAAAAAGCTTCTTTAGAGTGGTAAGTTAACCGCTTTGAATCATTCTCTAGAAAAGCCTATCTCCTTTGACAGGCTACAGACACAACCAAGGAGTTAGTCTGCATAAAGCTAACATTATCCTACTTGAATAACTCCCCCTTTCCCTACGGCATTACTCCTGCAACGGTCTACATAATTTGTGTTAATATCTAGGGCACCACTAATCAACCAAGCCAGTTTTCCAGCAGACTTGATTATCCTTGGTGCGTATTGTTGAAGATGAAAAGTAATAAGGAATTTCCACATTAGAAGTTGTCCCAGCCTTTGCAATGTTGCACTTTCCTAACGATCCTAGATAGCCTTTCTGGGTTACCAGCACTTGTTCGGGGAATGGAAAGCACCTTCCACACAAAGGCCTTGTGAATGTTAACCCCTATTTTTAAGACTTTCCATTTGATTATGTTTCCAAGTAAGTGATCAGTCATGCACAGAAACATCCCCATTTGTAGCTAGGGCTGTGCACACCATTTGTGTGAAGACTTTAAGCACAGACACCTGTCAGGCAACCTGATAACACATCTTGCACATACCTCTTGGCAAATACGCCTTGC
The DNA here is from genome assembly GCF_023634085.1 of Falco cherrug. Lineage (NCBI taxonomy): Eukaryota > Metazoa > Chordata > Aves > Falconiformes > Falconidae > Falco > Falco cherrug. Next base: position 25,302,479 of record NC_073705.1, read on the forward strand.
TATTGCTAGGCAAACTACTAAGCTTTTGGTGTCAACAAGCATACCGAAAATAAATAAGGAAGGGACATCAAAACTATTCATCTGGCTATTTTATCGGGAGTTTTCCTCCTTTCTTCTCATACAGTCAATTCCTCAGCATTGTCTCAGTAAGAAGTATAGTGGTGTCAGATTGTATCTTTTATTTTTTTTTAATTGGCCATAAGCCAGTGTACAAAGTATGTCATAAAATATGGTTTCCTAGAGTACCCATTGGTCTTTTACATACCTCACAAAGCATAATGTGCTGGGGTAACAATTTAAAATGAAGAATGGAATTATAAGTGGGAGGAATCTCTAATATTCTTTCCTCCTCTAACGAATAATAATTATTAAAAAAAAAAATAATTAAACATCAACTAGCAGAGCCCAGCAACAGCCTGGCAGTCCAGAGAAAAAGGTAAAATTCTGGGCCAGGAGTGTGATCAGTGAGACAGAAGGAAAGACTTGAGCAGTAATCACTGTGCTCTTTACCACTGACTCACTCATCTTCAGGCAAATCAATACATCCTTGCTTATCCATCTGTATAAACATCAGCCCTCTGTACCAACAAACATTTTCTTTTGCTGCTTTGGGATCTTTGGATGCATACTTACAGTTACGGGTAGATGTGTTGTTTATCTGCAGGAATTTCTGTGCTCTATATAACTCCAGTTTCTCTGCTTCCATGAAAAAAATTACATTTTGCCTTTCCATTGGAGTTGGATAGTTCACTGGATTAGGAATAAAGAAATGTAATCCATATCAATAGGTCTGCCACTGATCTCTGTGGTGTTGAGCAACTCCCTTCACTTTTCCGTAGTTGACTCACTTCTCCCTTCCTCTGTCTGTCATTTGTTTTGACTGTACTCTCCAAAGTGTCTTTTGTGTCTACACTAAATTCACTTGAAGCCATAGGTTTTCATGATAAACATGTAATGATAATGTAAATGCTAATAATAATTTATTTTTAATTTTAAAGGTATGCATCTGTGCATGACAATTCTGACACTTTAAATTCTGGTGTGATAAGCCTTTTCTGTTGTGTGTTATATCAGAATGGGAAAATTTTCTAAACAAAAATACATGTATTTAATGCAGGTATCTAAGCAGTTACGAACCTGCCTAGTAAATTCACAATACAACAGAAAGCAAGTGCAGGATACCCTGTTACCTGTTACAGAGAGAGGATTTTTTTAACAGAGAAGTGAATTAACCTTGAGGATAACATACTAAGAGGAGTGGTAAATTCATCATCCCTTGGACTTGAGATTGGATGTCTTTCCCAATGATACAATCTACTTCCATCATCAGTTGTTGGCCTGAATAATTCTCTCTACTACTTGAGTTAGTGGTAAAGATTGTGCAGCATCTGTTAGGAGGAGAACAGACTGACGATACTAGTGGTTGCTTCTGGCTTTAAAACATATATACCAGGCAGATTTCTTTAAATATCTGCTGGTAAAAACTTGCCACTTTTTCAGTGTATGAGTTGAATGCAATGGAGATGTCATGCTAATACAGTTGCTTACAAACTGCCACAAAACCAGAACACCAGCTGATGTGGCTTATACGCGAGCATGTGTGAGGAGTTATTGAGGGATAGGTTAAGAAGAAAGCTGAGAGTCATCTCCAGGATGCTTTGGTCTGATGAACACACACAAAAGAAATGGCTGTGTTACAACCATATTGCAGAACAAGTCTACATGAAAGTAGTGTGCAGTTCATTAGCAAAAGCAGCCACAGAGCTGCAGACCTCACTGGTGTTTGAATGGGATGTGAAGCAGGTATCTGAAAGCTTTATCACTCTGATGTGTTTCCATCAGCATTCAATAAACACCAATTATTGGATAACCTTATTGATGGCTTCTGGGTGGCATGATTAATGCATTGCTGCAACTTAAAATGTTCAAAGTCTGTGCAGTGTCCTATGAACTTAATTGCTTCAAGGTTATTTAAACATCTTAATACTGGAACTTACAATTACATTAGAGATCAGGGAATTAAATGAGTATCAGGCCTGTAGCCCGTTTTTGTAGCCTGGGTCATGAGTCTTACACTCTGTTCTAGGAAGCAAGTACCATGCACGAGTTCACATTCTTTGTTTATACAAAACATACTGTTCTATTAAATTCAATGTAGGAAGAGAAAAGCCTGCCCCATTGCTCTTCTAAATGAAGAATAATGTGATTCAGGGAATAGCAGCATACCTCCCAGCCTTTGACTGCTCTGAAGAAGAAATGCCCTGTGCAGTAATTTCTTTAATGTACTTTATTTGATACCCAAGTAAGCTTCTCTGGATGCATGTTGACAACACGTGTGTGTCCAAGTCCCTGCTCTTTCTTTTTCATGGTTTGAGATGTCTGTAGCACCGCTGTGGAAACTTCTTTCCTACTGTGATGATTTTTTCATCCAGCAGGTAGATCCAATGAAGTAAGGGTCTGAAAGATCATAAAGGACTACTGTATATTACCTATGTAAACATGTTCAATCTTAAGTCCTTACCTGGTGCATCAGCTGCATCCTATTCTGCAGACTCCAAAGAAATGCAAGAGAGACTTAAACTGTAGTACATCACCAAACTGAAGAAATCCATGTGTGTATCCTGTTGCTCTTTGCTTTCCTGAAGGTTTTATATCTAAATACGGTCTTTCACAGTGGAATATCACTTTAATAATGCCCTTGTGAACAATGAGAATGACTGAAACCTTGTAGAAGACTAGAATTTCTTCAAATGCACCTGTGGTGGTAGTAAGTACAATTTATCAGCAATGAACTTATTCAGTATAAATGAACGAGGATAGTAAGAAGGACTTGCTTGCATTTATTTCAAATTATCTTGTTGCATCTTCAGTAAGAGTTGTCTTTATCCAATTTGACTCTGTTATCTTTATAGAAAGCTAAACTGTGATTTTGGAATGTTTTATTCTTTGATGAACTTGAGATAAGCTTAAAAAAACTACACTGCAGATGAGGAAAAACTGATCTCTAAAAATCTGTGTGGTTCATCAGTACAATATCTGTGGTTTAGGTGCACTGGTGTTTTGGAGATTTTTTTTCTGTGAGTAAATTCAGTCTGAAGGGGTGATGGTGAAACACTATGAAGAGGGTTGGTTTTAATGGCCTCATAGAAGCACCAGGAAGTGTAAGAGGCAAGAAGTCAGCATATGCGAAGAAACTGTCATGAGGATTGACCAGTAGGAATCTTCTCAGGGAATTAGAGATTAATTTGAATCAAACCCAGTGCTTTCGAAGATGTTCTGAGCTAGTTTTCCAGTTGCATATGTTTTTTTAGGTCAATACTGTAGCGTAGGTTGAATTGCTTTGGTCAGATCTGTGTCCAGAAAGAATAAATGATGCTTTCATGCAAACTATAAGTGAGAGAAAGAGAGCTTTTTCTTTTGTGAATTTAAGAATAGCAAAGTTGGTAAATCCAATCAACAGGTAGACTCCGTACCATATTCCATGATAACTTGTTTAGGGGGAATTCCTTAAGTAAAAGAAAAATAATGGGAACTACCAGCTTGCTCAGCGTACTTGCCTCATGTCACTTCCAGCATGTAATTTGAATCACCTTTTCTTTAGTCAGATTCTGAATTGGTATGTGCATTATGTTTTTTTGCATGAGATGAGATTAGCACATAAAATTGAATATCCTCGTCAGCATAGGAAGCACATGGAACTACCGCATGATTCAAGATCAGTATGGGAAGAAGCATCAGAATGAAATATTTAATCAGAATATCCAATTAGTTTAAATTCTGAATGATGAAACATCGTGGGCACTCTGGGTCACTTGTATCTGCAGCAGTTTGTATAGGTGTTAAAATAAAGCTGAAGTTATGAGGGACTCTGCAGATGACAGAAATCTTTGGTTGGGAAAATAAATCTTTGAGAACAGAAGGGATGATGGAAGGTGTAGCATAATGACCTTTCAAATGGCATTGTATCACAATTGGTGGGTCATTCAGATTTTCAGTAGTCATTAAGTGTAAATGTATTGGGTTTGCACAGCAAGGTTTTGGTAGCAGGAGGGCTACAGGGGTAGCTCCTGTGAGAAGCTGCTAGAAGCTTCCCCTGTGTCTGACAGAAGCAATGTCAGCTGGCTCCAAGATAGACCCGCTGCTGGCCAAGTCTGAGCTTGTTAGCAACGGTGGCAGTGCCTCTGGGATAATGTATTTAAGGGGGAAAAAACCCCTGCAGAACAGAGATTGCAGCTGGAGAAGAGAGGAGTGAGACTGTGAGAGGCACAACTCTGCAGACGTGGGGGGCAGTGCAGAAGGAGGGTGGGGGGACTCCAGGCACCGGAGCAGGGATTCCCCAGCAGCACGTGGCGAAGCCCACGGTGAGACACGCTGTGCCCATGGTGGAGCAGATCCCCCCCACAGCCCATGGAGGCCCACGGCGGAGCAGATCCCCCCCTCAGCCCGTGGAGGCCCACGGTGGAGCAGATCCCCCCCACAGCCCATGGAGGCCCACGGTGGAGCAGACCCCCCCTCAGCCCGTGGAGGCCCACGGTGGCGCAGATCCCCCCCTCAGCCCGTGGAAGCCCACGGCGGAAGCGATCCCCACCCCGCAGCCCGGGCAGGGCCCACCCCCGGAGCACAGGGTGCCCGCAGGGGGCTGTGACCCGCGGGCAGCCCGCAGCGAGCAGCTCCTGCCCGGGCCTGTGGCCCCGCGGGGGGGCCGGGCTGGGGCAGGGTCGCTGGCCGAGGACCCACGCTGGGGCAGTTCACAAAGAACTGCAGCCTGTGGGAAGGACTCATGTTGGTCAAGTTCGTAGAGGGCTGTCTCCGGTGGGAGGGACCCCACGCTGGAGCAGACAGCAGAGGCAGCGTGTGAGGGACTGCCCCAGCCCCGTTCCCTGCACGTTGCAGGGAGGACAGAGAGAAATCAGGACTGAAGTTAAGCACGGGAAGAAGGGAGGGCTGGAGGAAAGGTGTTTTAAGTTTTGGGTTTATTTCTCATTATCCTGCTGTGATTTGATTGGTAATAAGTTAAACTAATTTACCCAAGTGGGGTCTGTTTTGCCCAGTTGGTAACAGCTGAGTGATCTCCCTGCCCTTATCTCCACCCACGAGCCTTTTGTTATATTTTCTCTCCCCTGTCCAGCCGAGGAGGAGGAATGGTAGAGTGGCTTTGATGGGCACCTGGCATCCAGCCAGGGTTAACCCAGGACAGTAACCTTACATTCAAAGACAGATGTTAAATGAGGAATGTTTTCCTGTCATCTTTTGATGATATATAGATTGCTGTGAATGTAACTTTTTGGTATGGTGACTTTGATGAATATGCAGGTAGCAAAATTACCCGCTGGCTCTGGGGAGCACAGAGCTTGTTGGACCTGGGGAGGAATGGTGACTTCTCTCTGTAAGACAAGTTTGCATTTACTAGCAATATGTGGTTGATACCATGCTTTCTTTTAGTCATCAGGTTCAACAGCCAAATAAACAATTCAACTTGTAAGAGCCATTTTTTCATCTGGGAAAATCTCAGGGGAAATCCAGTGTTTGTAAGGGAAACAAGTGGTGCACAGTACAGTTTTATTAAAGTGTATGTCCAGGTGCAATACCTTATAAAACTGTTGACAGCTCATTTTGTTTGTCCTAAAGATGTGTTTATGTCAGAATATCTCAACTTTGTAATTCAGTCAAACTCAGGTAGACAACAGGGTCCTAGAAATCATAATTTCATACCATCGGTGATTACATTGGAATGAATCAAATTTATCTGATGTCTAGAGAACATTAGATCCTCAAAGTTCATATTTTAGCTACTTGTTTTGGAGTGTTTAAAATTCACATAGACTAATAAAAAAAAAAAGAAAAAAAACCCAACCCAAAACCCAAACAAAAAAAAACAACACCCAAACCAAAGCCAAATAACACTGCTGGTAGATTCGAGAAAGATGAATCCTCAGTATCGTTGTTTTAGCTCCATAAAAATGAGTGGAAGTCTGATGTTTTATAGCACTTGTGACTTCCACACAGTCCCATTGGAAGAGGTGTTTTAAGGATGAGTCTGTATATTTACATGTTAGTTTATCTATAGTTTTTCAGTTTGTAAGATGGTGAGAAGATTGTGTTCTTTACAGTATTTGTTTATTAGAGGTATTGCTTACTAAGACATGTCCATTGGAAGAACTATTGAAGGAGCTGATTACCTTCTGAATCCTCTTTTGCTAGTCAATTTACATAAGCTATATATAGGACATATACATATAAGTTTTATGTATATTTAGCATACAAGTTAATACCGACTCTGTTGATATTAATACTGGTGTTCAAATGTAGTAGTAGTTCAGAGACTTATAAAACATAAGCCACTGATGAACAATGAGAAGAATGGAATGAATGGTATCTAAATATTTTCTAAGTCCTGTGAATTATTGAAAACTGTTTTTAAAGCCAGTGTAATGTAGAAATCTTACGGCAGAACCATTGTTTCATCTTATCCAATGTTTCCAACAGTGGCCACCTTGTTCCAGAAGAAAGTACAAAATTCCTGGATATCTGTGCTGCTTTGTGGGTGACAACCAAAAGTATTAGACGTAATATAGGAAAATCGTCTAATTTCCACCATCCTGAATAATGGAAACTTTTACCGATATGTCTATTATGGGGAAAACTTGGCCATATGCTTCTCTGCACTTATAATTTCCATGTATTTATAATAGTTACTAAGACCCCCAGCAATCTTTATCTTGTGTAAACACATGCTACAGCAGATGATTTCTGCTCCAAAGAGCTTAGAAATCTGAGTGAAGGGTGTGTAGGAGGTACGACACATGGGCAAATGAGGGAAGAATAAAATAGATCTAATCACATGATGGAAGGGGCCAGAGCTCTCTTACAGGTCTGAACTAGCACACAGGTAGATTATGAAAAAATACAGGGCAGAAGGGCAAAGAAGGATGCATGACGGAATGTCCAGAGCTGTCCAAAAGATAGAGGGTTTTATAAAGCTAAGGTCTTGAGAGCTTTCTGCTTTGGAGAGATTTTCCAGAGCTGAAGGAAAGTGTAGAGTTTTTCCTCTTCCTCTAGTACATGCTTTCCCTTCTAGAAGTGATATTGCAGTTAGATCAGTTGAGCCAAATTAAATTCCTGTTACTCTTAGTGGAACATTTTGGAAAAACAGTATTTTTTCTCCCTACATTTTCTGGAATGTAGTTATTATTTATAGTGCAAACTGTCAAACTAAAGTAAATAAACCAATCAGTTTTGACTGATTCCTGTTAAATATTTTACTTTTACTAAGAATTTATGCATACAGCTGCTTCTTCATCAAATGCTTTGTTTTTTTCAACTACAAACATTTCTAAAATATTTTTTCTTCTGCATTTTCACTGGATTATAGGAAAGTTATCGTTAGTTTACAAACTATTTTTTGTTTTTAAAAATATCTGTATATTAAAGAATGTTTTGACCATCTCAAATTGAAAATGTTATCCATGAATGCAGACCAAAATGTGAAGAAATTACTTAAGTATAAAATCAGTGCTGGAAAATTCAGGAAATTAGAAGGGAAAGAGATGATTACATGGCAATTGTATCTTGCTGTTATCCAGATATTCCAAAATATTTTAAGATTAAGCTTACGCTATCACTATGAAATATGCAAACAGCTCTCATACTTCTCACACAGGTTGGGAAACAAGAGGGAGGGAGAGTAGCATACAGATAAGTGTTTGGTGTAGATAAGGAAAGAAGTTCAGTTTTCAGATGTCAGCTTTCCCTACTCCAGAAGACAGTAGTGTCATGTTGAGAGAAGGCTCTTTCTGTAGCTGGGGGATTGTCTTGCAGTTCAGATGGTTTATTTGAATCCCTGCTCAACCTCAGAAGCTATTTGTAACCTTGGGACAGCCTTTCCTTTTCCCTTGCATTTCTGTTTTCCAATATAAAAGAGGTAGGGGGCAGGTTTCTACTTCACAGAATATTAGGATTTTAAAAAGAGAAACAAAGCAAACCCAGACTGTTAATGATTGTTAAGTACTCAAGTATTACGCAGAAAAATAAATATACAAGAGAAAAGGAAGAAAGAAGAGAATTATTCCCTGATGAGCAAGGGTCAAATCTGAGAGATCAATACAAGATTTGTACTTCATAACTGTTTTGTCTCAGTAAAAACAGAAATGTCAGATCACTACTTGGTCCTCAGATGAAAACATACATTGAAATTGTAATAGGTTCCTTTTCTATTTGTGGTTGAAAAAGAAGTGTAGCGAAGAATATTATCTAACTTCAGTCTAATAATGAAAATTGTCATCAGACAACAGTGCTTGCCAAAGAAAATAAAATGTCATCTCTGAAGGGAATGCATGCGTAAGTCTGTCACAAGGAGTCCCAGGAGAGAGAGAGAGGGCTTTTATAACAACAAAAAAATATGATGCTGGGTTTGAAAAATATCCATACAAGCACTATAATTGCTAAATGGGGGAAAATAATCCCAGCTGTATCTTAACTGATACTTGACAAAAACCTACCCTCCAAATATTTCTTTTTTCTGGTCCAACTAAATAAACTCAGTCCAGAATGAATGATACTTTGAATAAAATACCTGAAAACATCCTCACTGCAAAGGATTTTTTTTTTTTCTTTTTGTGGGTGGTGATACATAAGATGGGGAATTGCCCCTTTGCTAAAGATAGATTAGTGCTGCTTGTGCTGCTGTGAGTAAAGGCTGAGATTGGTGCTGAGATAATAGCAAACGAGCAAAAACCTTCTAAAGCCTGGTTATTAAAGTGTCTCATCAAAGACAATGACAGCTTTGGGCATAGGTTCCCAGGGAGTTGATATTTCCTTTTGAGCGCTGTTGCCTTTTCTCATGCACTGTCTCCAGCTCACTGGGCACTGGCCTCTAATTTGAGAGCCTAGTCCTGACAGTAGAATTACTATATCAGTTTCCTCCCTGTGAAACAAGCTTAGGAAGTCTTGCATTTCTCCACTTTTTGCCTGAATCATGTCTCATTCAGGGCACACACTAATAGAAAGCAGGGCTCCCCGGGTGCTGTGCAGCATCACAGCTTCTGTTCTGCTGGGGGACTTGTCGGATGCACCAGGTGAACAGCCCCTCTGAAGAGTTCTGCTGAAATAGCTGGAGGGAAGCAGTGCCACTGGGGCCATTCAACCGCCTGGTGCTGCAGTGGGACAGCAGGCATGGAGGAGGATGCTACACAAGCACAGAAAAAGGTTTTGCAGGCTGTAATTAATGCATTCTGGATACTGTTACTATCACCAGCAAATTCAGAAAGGAGGTAACCTGCTGAAAGATGTGCTTAGGGAAACAAGAGAAGGAGTAGGATGAGAGATACTAAAGGGGAAAAACAAGATTTACTGTGATGGTTTCAGCCATCTGAACATCAGTGTCCATGGAAAGCTTGTATCCTATATATCCCTTGTCTGGAAACACAGAGGTGTTTGCTGAGTTGTTTGGATTGCTCCCTTAAGACGTATTACCTGGCATGGAAGAAACTACTTTGCCGTGAGGGGTAAAACATTGACATTAGAGAGAGAGATTGACAGTATTATTGTTATGTTTTTAATTTTGCTGCAATTAGGAAAGCAGGTCTAGAAATGGATTTTGAATGTGAAGGGGGGAAAATACTCTCTGTAATGGTAAGGTTCTTTATTAGGTGACCTCAGAGGACTCTGCAAAAGTAATTGTTAAATGTTCCTAAAGGTTTTCTTTAATTTAAAAAGTGGACATTTTCCTTAGTTATAATTAGGAGCTCCTGAAGTTTCAAATAAGAATGTGTCTAGAATCTTCTACATAAGGAAAAAGCACAAACTCACTACTGAAGTTTTAAAAGTGGATGCAATTCTATCCACAAAGCTAAACTGGTTTTCCTTTTCTTACCCTTGTTATCTTTTATCCCCTCCCCCTTCTTCCACCTCTCTTCTTTGACAGTGTTCAAGAGAAGGGGAGATGAGAAAAAGAGGTGAATTTTTAGTTTTCATATTTTAAAGTAGATTTCAATATATGCTAGTCTACTGTTTACCAAAAAGCTGTTGTAATTAGTTTCTCTGTGTCCTTCCAAGGTTTTACAGTAGGGAAGCTGAGAGATATAGGGGTTTGTGCTGGGAATGTAATGCAGAATAAGAAGTAGATCTCAAGGTTTCTTACATCTCAGTCTCATAATTCTTAAAATACATTCATATCATCTTTCTCATAACCCAAAGCTTTAAAATCAGCTTCTTTCTTTCTCAGTCATTCTCACAGACATCTATCTTCCTCTTCCCTGCCAATCCACTGCCACAACTTGTTCAAAACAAAAAAAAATTGTCAAGGTTTCCACATAAAGATTCAGATTGTTCATATTTTATACAAGATCCTGAAAGTGGTGTTGTGAAAAGGCAGTACACAGTTCAAAAAGGGGATCCAACAACTTCCCTTCCAGAAAAGGGGACTTACCAAGCCTACCAAGGAAGGGAAGGAGGGCAAATAAGATGAATCTGCAAGTAAAGTATATGGCTGACTGCTGCTGAGTGCTTCCATATGAGAAATCTGAAGTTAAATAAAGCAAAAGAAAGAATCGAAGTGAGCCTTCCCTCTACTGTCCTTCTGAGAATTATCTGATGGCGGCCTTTATGGAGAGCAGCTGTTTGTAAGTGCTCTCTAACAGTAACATTTGTATATCATTCTACAAAGACATGTCAAAGTATTTATAATACCTGTAACATGCCTTTTTGCTGACCTTTTTCAGTCTGGTCTGGTATTTTTCATGGAAAGATTTTCTGAAGTGATTGATGTGTTTGAATATTGTTTGTGTAACCAGAATAAGAGAAGGTGTCACGTTGTTTGCAGGAGAAGGACAGGAGCAAAGAGAGAATTGAGGGTTTCTGTGGTACAAGTAACTTGTGCTCTTTAAACTCATTCAGTCCTGCAAGAGAAGTTTAGACATATTAGAGCACTTTTTTGGTGCCAGACGGAACAAGCTCTCTAGGGATAGCTACAGTAAGTGGAAAGAGAATGACCTCCTAACATAATATCAAAGAAGGCAACTGTTTATTTCTGTTGTCAGAGCTAGGGTAGGATATCAGACTGCTGTACGTCTGGTGTCCACCACAAGTTTGAAAAAGGAAAAGGCAGCATTCCCACACTGCACAATTTTATTTTCTGGGAGTGCCATGAAGACCTAGATGGTGAGTTTTCAGTCATGGCAGGTTGCTGGCTCTGCCCGTACGGTGGTCCCTCAGTTAATACCAGTCGTGTCTCACACCACACAGCTCAGTATTGCCTCTGCTGCTTCTCAGCTGCCTCAGGTGTGTCCCTTTGAGACTGGAGTATGTAAAAATCCAAGTCACTATCTGAGAAGTGATGCAGGCTTCTTCAGATTAATTTCTCTATTGTCTTTGTGTTTTACTGTGATTCATGACTGTTTGTTTTTATCCTCAGTTATTCAGTTCAGTGGAGTTTGGCAGAAGATGGCTGCTTCTTCATGAGGGAGTTGCACCAAACAGGTTCTACTGGTAAGAGCAAAAAACCCTTCCTCATTTCCTATACATAGCTGCTCCATACATACAGAAATGTTGAAATGGGGGCTTGAAGGCAAAGTGGCTGAATACAATCCATGCTGCTGATTTGTTGAGATTAATTTAGAACTAGTATGAACAGGGCATTATTCCTCCTGTTACGTGTTTATACAGCACTTGAAAATGGGGTCTTTGATCTAATGATGATGCACAACTGAAATATACTGAATAATAGTCTGAAGAAAGCATTAATTTGGGAGGGGAGACTTCTATAATTTCCTGTGAACATTTTGAGTTCAACTGCAACTCTGCACAGCAGAAGCATGTTTGCTTTTGCACCAAATATAGAGAAGATATCATTCTGGTACTGCTACCAGGGAGGGCCAAAGGCTTGAAGACTTGCAGTCTTTGAGGATACTAGCATTTCTGCCACTAGTAACAGTGGACATCCTCCAGTGGCTGGTGTTAATGCTTTTAGCTGCTGTTAGTTCTGTTTCACACACAGTTCTTCATTAGGAGCTTAAAATACTCTGCAATATTGCTTCTAAGTAACAGTGCAAAATTTCGAGTTAGATTTCAAGATATATGTATCAGCCATGTGTGAGTTCCTCTCACTGACTCTTTGAATGTCAGTCAGTTACAGCAATGGCAAAGCATTTGTATGTTTTATGCCAAAGTTACCTTAAAGAATTATTCATAGCTCTTTGTCACTGATGCAAGCTTAACTGTTTGCTGCATTAACTTGCACTATACAAATTCACTTAGTGCTGTAGCCTACATGGTTATGATAGAATCTGAGCATCTCACGTTTTTTAATATATGGGGTGTTTGTAATGGAGGATTTGACTTCAGATTCAGACACTTCTAGCAGCCACAGCCTCTGAAAAGTAGCCCCTGGATGTATGTCCAAACTTCATTCTGCAGTTCACTACTAGCAATTTCCTTTGGTTTTGGAGCCTCATCTCCTTCAGTTTTAATCAGCACAAATTTACCCCATGGTTCTGGTGTACTGATTCTCTTCTAGTGATTCTGATTCCAGGCAGATCTCTTTGCATTTGCTTTCCATAGTAATGATTTGCATAACCACTGTAATGCTCTGTAACTACACTTGTAGTGTAATACTTAACTGAAACACCTCCACGCTGTCACGTGATGGCAATTAGTGTAACTTTGACTTATGTGGAAAAGAAAGCCAAGGCACAAAGGAGACACAGGACTTTTCCTGCAAATAGGGTTGTCATAGTCTAAGTCAAAGATAAATTCACTTTTATATTTTGCCTTACTCCTCTTTTTGCTTACACTGGTGTAAATTTTTGAGACTTCTCATCAGCTCTTTATGGAAGCAGTAGTCTACCTGTGAGCAGAAGTTGGCTCATGTCCTGTGAATCTGGCCTTTAAAAGAGAAGCTTTTGATAAAATAGTAATCTTGAAGTCAGGAGGAGCTCAACCAGATGATTAAAATGAGACTCCCATGGTAGCTTCTAAAATATGAGTTTGTGCCAATAGCACAGGTTTTGAGCATATCAAGATTCAGGAGAGGTTCAGTCAAATATTTTCTTTTAATTTATGAAAGAAGTAAGAGCTCTAGGTCAAATTTACTTCCAAAATTGAATTCATATTTGGTCTGCAAGGGATATATCAGAGATTTTGTTTGCTGCTCCTGCTTTTTAATCCTTTCTCAGAACCCATGTTAGCTGAAGCTTTTGCAAAATAAATTCAATTTTTAGCTTAAACTTGTTTTTGTGTGAGTGTCTGTTTAGACAGGCATGTGTATGCCACTCCTATTTCTTTCCTACAGGACTCCTAACAGGGTTTCAAAGTGTCAGATGAAAAAACACAGCCCCATACATGACTTGATTTTTCTGGGCTAATGAAAGAAGAAGGTCCTAGAAATCTGGGGACCCAGTCTTTGAGACATCCAACAAACTTGTACTCGCTGAAGCACGTCAGAGAGCTGGAAAGAATGTCACTGTTCCTGGATCCCTGTGTCTTGTACTGCACTCCAAACTTTTTGAAGTTTCTCATCATTACTTACAGTAGTGGTTTATTGTGAGTTGAGCTGATGGATGCCCGCAATAAGAATAATGATGAAAATGATAATTTTTCCCTTTCCATGGAGCTCAAACTTTGAAGGCCTCTTAGAACCTAACAAATAAGAGAACTCAGGCTTGGAGCTTCAAAGGCAAAGAATAAGTTGAAAAGATGAAAAGATGTTCCAACCACCTATCTAATTCCCTATGGCCATAAACAAAACATGAAACTGCAAGCTTGTATTTTCACCTTGAACAAAATGTCTCTTGCATAACACACCTTGGTGTGAGCTAGACCATACTTCTGCTATCAAAGGCAAGCATAATACAACTTGTGGAGACATTGCATCTCATTCTGGCTTATTTGTTATGATCACCATCACCTTGGAAAAAAAGTAGTTAGCTGCAATTATATGGACACTGCCTGTCCTTAAAGCCATCCATGGTAGAAAACAGAGCTTTGCATGTGCAATTGAGAACATGTACACCACAAAGAGCAACACTGAGCTTTTCTATGCATTTACATTTCTGTGCAGACAAGTACCTGAAGACAAAATAGACACTGAAGTGCTGAATCAGAAGGGCAGACCTCTGCATGCAGAGTGTGGCCGCTGCTGACTCCCCATGCAAGAAAAGCAAAAGGGAACTGGGACATAAGAGGGTGCAGATGTACAGTTGAAAATCAAATTTCTACAGCTACATCTCTATAGCCAGTGCTGATATACAAGTTGGGTGGAGCCTTGTTCGATGCCCTATGATATGTTTATGCTTTGTTTTAATTAATTATTAGACATTTGGGCTTGGAAAAATACAGAGTCAATCAACCTGAAGAGTTGGAAGACTGACTTCCACTCATTCATAAAGGCAGAAATGAATAGTGAAGGAAAATGTCTTCAAGTCACAGCTGTCAAGGAAAGCAGACTGTGGGATAATCTCTCCTGTTCCTGGTGCTTTCTCTAAATCAAATGATTCTGAAGGGATCGAGCAGGGCACAGCTGTATTGTGCAGAGAATAAGGGCTATAATATCTGTGGAGAATGAGAGCTATATTCCAATATCTAAGGAAGGCCGAGAAGTTGCTTTGTTACAGACTGCTTTCAGGACTATCCAAGCTGGGACTTTTCTAAGATCAGGAACACACGAAGCAAAGCCTTTGGCATCAGGCCTTCTTGAGGCTGCATTTACTTAACACTGCTTCTTCTGATGGGGAGGGAATATCTGGATTTGAATGGTTGATGAAAGCAAAGATGTGTTTTCCTGATTGCTCACTGATAATTTAATTGCCATTTTACTCTGTCATGTGGTCTTCTAAATAGTTTGTGGGTCACTCTAAGGCTTGTGAATAAACACCGTTGAGCTTGCTAGTTTTAGTCTTGGGAAGGCTCTGCCTGCAAATGCTGTCAGAGAAACCGTAGCATCTGTTTCAGCTGCATTTCTTATATCTGTTTTGAAGATAATTTTCTTTTTTATTTGCTTATGTTTGACTGCTCTGTGAATCCCCTCCTACTACCACCCTGGAGAAATTTAAACCCCTGAAGAACAACATTAAAGCAGTCTGCTGATGCCTACTGCATAACTCTGAGAAAACATTCTGTGTAGAGACAACTCAGCTCCTTGTAGCTCCTACATATTTTGTGTTCTTGTATCCTCTGTTTCATTAAGAGGAGTCATTAACGTGAAAATAGAATCTTTGTTCAAAGCTCCTCTGTTCCCCCTTTTCATTCTTCTGTCTGGCAGCTCTAAGTGATGCCTTGACATCCACACTTGCGATGAAAGAGATTGTAATGTCACTGTTTGGAGGAAGATATCAGATAGGGGATGAGCAGATAAAGTCAAACCTTTAAAATGAGAGGTGACTGGAGTTTTCTTATCTTAAAAAAAAAAAAAAAGAAAAAAGGACAAAAAAAGGTCTGTAATTCTCTACCTCATTTAAAGGTTGTAAGGACACATTTGTGCTGGGCAGGCTTTAGTGATGGGCTACTGTAAAATTTACACTTCTAATTATTGCTGTAATTTGGGTATCTTATCACATACCTGTCTACATAATACAGGTATGTGAAAGTGGTATACTGAGGAAAGCATAATCCACTCAGTCAATCACATGTTGTGTGTCTGCTGGAAACATAAAAGACTCCACACTGCATACAACCCCAAGGCACTGCAGTTCTGCACTGTATCAACAATTTTCATGTTTTTTGTTACTTCTCTGGCAGGTTCTTGGGATTTTGCTGTTTAATGTAGTGTGACAGAAAAACACATGGAAGTTTTCAAGGTGCTTAGTAATTCTGGAACTCTGCTCTATGAAACTACTGTAATTACTAGCAAGGAGTATTCTAAGCAGTATTAGTTCAGCAGGGTAATACAGAAACAGCAAGT
This sequence comes from Falco cherrug, assembly GCF_023634085.1. Classification (NCBI taxonomy): domain Eukaryota; kingdom Metazoa; phylum Chordata; class Aves; order Falconiformes; family Falconidae; genus Falco; species Falco cherrug. The sequence goes on from NC_073705.1 coordinate 25,318,371, forward strand.
TAACATAAATGGATTATTGCTGATAGCAGAGTGTTTACTAATATAGTTGGCATTAGAGGAAGAGAACACAGTAGATGCTAGTTAGAAGAGTTGGGTAAATGCTTTATCTAAATAATTCTGAGTTTATTTTTGTGATACTTGGTGATTTTCAGCATACCCCTATGATAGAATTTTGCTGGCAAGGACGCTGGTTTGTAGTGAATACAAAAGTGAACACAATTGGCAAACCAGTCATATTGGGAATTACTTTGCTTTTATAAAGTGGTCCAGTCATCTAGTCAAAGTTCAAAAATGATACCTTGTGACTTGCAAATCCACATATTCATGACCAGTAGCTGCAAAAAAGGCTAGTCAAAGTTCTTATATAAGTTCAGTATGGCCAAAATATATACGCAGAAATTGCTCGTTAAAAGCCAGATTTTTATTCTGGTCCTCAGATCAAGTCATGCCTTCAACCAGAATTTTTTTTCTGAAAGTCAAGGTATCACAATTAGAGTTGGCCTTGAAAAAATAAAAATAAAAGGTTAAAAAGCTCATTAAAGTGTCTGCAAAATGTAATGGTTTTTAAAGCAAAATGAGACGTTTTCTGAAAAGATTCTCAGCTAATTCTAATCATAACCTTACCTTGAAAAACTTAGTGGGGGTGGTGGTGGTAAAGAAATAAAGCCAAATAACGGAGGTGTCTTACAAACTAACATAAAATGAACAATATAAAAGCCCAGCTAGTAAATTTTATCATCAAATTACCATTATTAACTTATACGGTATTTAATATAATGTATGTAATACATTAATATATACATGTATGTAATGTATTAACTATATATAACTGTAGCACTATATTAAGTGTTACTGATTTTTATTATTTTTAACTTATTTGGCTATTGCACTCAGACAAGCAAGTAGGAGAAATACAAAAGAAATACCACTCTATACTTCAAGATCAGAGAGCTTTAATGATGAGAGGGCTGGAGCACCTCTCTTATGAAGAAAGACTGAGACAGTTGGGGTTGTTCAGCCTGGAGAAGAGAAGGCTCCAGGGAGAGCTTATTGCGGACTTTCTGTACTTAAAGGAGGCTTACAAGAAAAATTGACAGACTCTACTGGTGCAGGGACTGTAGGTATGGGATGAGGGGTAACAGTTTAAAATTTAAAGAGGGCAAATTTATATTAGATATATGGAAGAAATTATTTACTATGAGGATGGTGAGACACTTGCCCAGAGAAGCTGTGAATGCCCCATCAAGTGTTCAAGGTCAGGATGGATGGGGCTTTGAACAACCAAATGTAGTGAAAGATTTCCCTGCCTGTGGCAGGGCGTTGGACTACATTATCTTTAACAGTGCATTCCAGCCCAAACCGTTCTATGATTCTACAATGTCTTAATTAGGCAAAAGATACAGCTCAGGGCATTCATGCACCACATAAGTATAACAGGCTGATTAGAAGTAAACACATACCGTAGTATATCTCATTTCCAGTAGGATCATTGTCCATGATGTTAATGATTCCCTTAATTTACAGGAGAGATGTCAGTTTGGTAAGAGATGTTGCCATGTCTCCACTCTGTCTTGGTTTTTTTCCTGAGTGTGAGAAGGAGAAGAAAATGGATGCAAACATTGTAAAAAAGCAGCCAACCAACCCTTCCCCTTAAACAATACAAAGATACGCACACACACTGAAAGGGAGAAAAAGATAAACTGGTAAGCAGCTGGGAGGACAGATGAGTAGATAGGGCTATATATGTGTTGCTTTTATGAGCAATGGCAAAGAAAGTTAATCTTCAAAGTAGAATTATAGAGTATATATCTTTTCTTTTACAGAGGAGGCTAGAGACTGCATTTTAAAAGCTCTGTGTTCATTCAAGCAGCTGAAAGCTGAAAACCCGGGGAAAAAAAAAGTGTCATAGCCCTGTTAAAAACTTCATTATATTCAAGCAGTCAGAGCAAGCTGGGTGAGCTGTCCAAGTGTTCTTGTCAGATCTTGGCTTGGTGAGATTAGCACACTCACCCAGGTGGGCTGAGGTAATTTAAATGGCATGGTATCTGGGCTGTTTACAAATAATGCTGTGTATTGCTGGGCAAGACCTTTTAATCGCTGCAGGGCAACTGCTGGAGGCTGACAGGGAAGAAGCCAATCAAAGGGCATTCTGACAGCTTATCCAGAAAGTCATCCACTTGATCTAACACACGAGCCATACCTAATGAGTTGAGTTTTACTAGAAATGTAATTAAAAATATATGTATTTCATAGCTTAAATATGGTGGAGATGGGCACATGCCAGAGGGGGCGTGTTCACAGAGGACCCACGACAGTTTTCAGAAAGTCTGAATTAAGCAGGTGACTGACAGAGAATAGCAAGAGTAGTGAATTTTGCTTGATTGCCATCTTTTTTTTTTCCCCTGAATTGAACACTACACTTTTGCTTCCACTTTGGCTTTGGGAGAAAGTCAGACTGAAGCTCTTTGCTTCTGTAACACAGGCTGCTGTTACCTTGCTAATATTTTTAGGCAGCTTCATGGCTGCCAGCTCAAAGATAACAGATGAGCCGCAGGCAAGCAACACTGCCAGGGACCAGAGCAAAGAGCAAATCTGCAACTGTGCCCTTCCTTGGCCCTTACCATGCTGCTGCTGCTAACATGCTGATGGTGAGCAGCAGACATTAGAGCACTATGTCACCATTCAGTGCCCCTGACATTTACCATTTTCTCACCAGAAAGGTCAGTGTTGCATCCTGCCCAGCCAGAGTGCAAGGAAGCATACCTTCAGTTGGCAATTTTCGCTAAAGATCTCACTTGGCTTTTCAATAGATTTAGTTAAAATCTCTGCTTACAGTTCACAGTCTTCTGGACCCTAACATAGCTTTATTGTTTTGGTATAAATGAATGTTGAAATTTCATAGACTTTTTTTGGGAATTAGGATTTCATTCCTCTCTGGCTTCCAGAGATAGAAACTTTCCAGCCCCATGTGGGTCAGCAAGGACAGAAAAATGACAGGCAGCATCCTTTTTCTGTTGCTGTTAAAAGCTCATTTAGACTCTTTGGATTTATGACAAGTTTTAGTTCTTAAGAAACAGATCCACAGTATATATCTTTCATCCCTAGACAAGGCTGAGAATATCGCTAAGTCACATAGCAGGGGTTGATAGACTTCTAGTCCTCTGAGTCTATAACAACTTGATTCTTTAGTCCCACTAGTCTCTTGAGAGAACTTGTTACTCATAATCAAATCAAGATTTGTCAGAGCAAAATATAACTCCTCAGTCCCAAATCCTGTTTGGCAGAGTTCCACCATGTAAGAGGAAAAAATGTTCTCAGCCCTATTTGATTTTCATGGGGACTCTAAAGGTGGGAGTAAAACAGGAACTTGAATGTTCTCCTAAAAGTCATAACTGTATAGAACCTTGACCATTTACCTGCCTCTGCCCCCTTCCTCCCCTTAGAGTCTTGTCCTCCATTTGTGAATAGGGAGAAGAGGTATATTCACCTGAATAGCGAAAGGAATGAAACCAAGCTAGTTAGAGATGAGCCTGGGGGTGGCATGCCAGGGTTGGAGGTGAGATCGATAGCGCAACTGAAGTGGATCTGTGCCGGTGCCCAAAGTCTGAGCATCAAGCAGGAGGAGCTGGAAGCCATCGTGCAGCAGGAAGACTATGCCATAATCACCATCATGGAAACATGGTGGGATAACTTGCATGACTGGAGGGCTGCAATGGGTGGCTACTACCCTTCAGAAGTGGTAGGCAAGGAAGGAGAGGTGGTGGGGTAGCGCTGTATGTCAGGGAGTGTTTTGACTGCCTAGAGCTGAATGATGGTGACAGTAGGGTTAAGAGTTTATGTGTAAGAGTCAGGGGGAAGGCCAATAAGGCAGATATCCTGATGGGAGTCTGTTATAGACCACCCGGCTAGGATGAAAAGACAGATGAAACATTCTACAAACAGCTAGGAGAAGTCTCAAGATCACCAGCCCTTGTTCTCATGGGGGACTTCAACCTACCAGATGTTTGCTGGAAATACAGCACAGTGGAAACAGTCCACTGGAAATACAGCACAGTGGAAACAGGAGGTTCCTGGAGTGTGTGGATAACTTCCTGACACAGCTGGTCAGTGAGCCAAGCAGGGGAGATGCTCTGCTGGACCTGCTGTTTACAAACAGGGAGAGACTGGTGGGTGATGTGGTTGAATTGCACAAAATTATGTCGTTTCATCTAATTGTACAATGTGGGAAAGAATACTACAGAGATGTAGTAAGGAAAATCTAATTAGGTTATTTTCAGGGGATATTAATTGGCCAGATAGAAAGGTATGAAGTGCAGATTTATGCCTGTCTGGAATCTGACCCCGTGTTTCTAAAACATGTCAGGACAATCTGGTTAAGAGATATTAAAGCTAGAAAGCAATCTTTAAATCATATCCCAGGAATAGTAAAATTTGTAAAAATTTCACATGATAGGGACTGAACTAAAGAAACCACAAGAATTCCCTCCCACACTAAGCTCCCTGGCGCAGATTCACTGACCTTTGCAAGCAAAAAAGCAATAGAAAGTATATGCAAAGTCCTCATGGAGTCAACATAGTAGTAAAAGAAAAAAGAGCCCGGAGGACTTTCAGGCTCTGTTTTTGTCTCTGCCACATAACAACTGTGTGATCTTGGTCAAATCAGTGAGGTCACTGTGCTCTTGACTAATCACTGGAGTTTATCTACAAAGCTGAGAAGAAAAATTTTCCTCAACCCTTATTTCTAACTTGGTCTACTGGTCTTGTACTTTTCCATAGGTCTTGAACAAATCAGTAGCATGCAGGGAAGGTTACTTAAAGGTTGATTGTCAAGTATTTTTTTTTATCCTTTGAACAAAAAGCTCCCTGTTCGGTGCTACATGTTACTATTTTTATGAATGGCAATTAGGATTTAGAGTGTTACAGAAGTGGAACCAAAAAATTGTTGCTATGGAGGACTCCATGAACGTCATCCACTGTTGTTTTCATTTTGTCCTTTAAAACAAAACCAGACCCCTGCCATTCTGTAAGTTGGAATAAGCTGTCAATTTTTTGACATGAAGTGGCAGGATGTGACCCAGAGGCAATGGGGGAGCTGGTTTTGCATTCGTAAGATTTACGATAAGGGATCCACATGAGTGGTGAGGCTAAAGGAAGAAGATAAATCCCCAAAGGCAAATTCTACCAATAATTGAATTACAAAGCCATTATCATGCGCTGAAGAGAGCAACTTTATAGCTCAATTGTGACAGGATAAAGCTTGTTAGAATATTTATGTTAATAGGACAACTTTGGCATAAGGATTTTTGAGAGTATGTTCTCTCTTTCGCCTGTCTGTTGCAGGTAATTAGTCTTTCTGTGTAATGCAGGTATATGGTGTGCTCAAATGGGGGCTGGAAAGAAGGAATGATGAAGGTTGGGAGACATCTGAAAATACATAACATGTTAAGCACAAAGTCATCTGAAGAATGCAACTAGAGTCTAATGTCCAGAAAGAGAATCGGGACAGGTTGCGGGAATGGGAAGAGAGGGAACAGAGGCAAATGAACATTTTTAATGATGAGGGGTCAAACTGGATTTTCCAAGTGATGCGTCACTTTCCTGCTTGGTATTGCATTGCAGCCATTTCTAGTCTACTCTGTGTTGGTGTCGATAAGCTCAAAACGGCCAGAACTATGTGAATTCCATCCTGCCCACCTTAGCAGAGCCATACTGTCATCTGTAATTCATCTGCCATGCTTTGTTGCAAGAACAAATCTTACCTGGTTACCTCCAAAAGAAGGTGAGGGGTAGTCATAGGAGTCCTGATTTTGCACTTGTTTATTTCCTCTGAGATGTGGGAAAGCTGCATAATGTCTCTGTCTGCATATGAAGAATGAATGACATTTGCACTGGTTCTGTCTGTGAAAAGGGCATAGTAGCATTTCTGTTCTTCCAGCCTTTCATTCTGGGCCATTTACATTGAAGATTCTGTAAAATAACATTGTCTTTTATTGCCTAGCTTAAAAGACCTTTGTTCTTAGCTGCTGTGAGCATGTATGCTACAAGGAATATATACCAAAAGTTTGTTATCATGTTTCTTGTGCCTGTAGTCCCAGATATGGTGTGAATGTGTCTGAAATCAAGTACCTAAAACCAAAGGCACACAAACCTACTTTCCAGAATGTATAAGCCCTTGAGATGGAGCCCTTATTGTCCGGTGCTTCAAGTTCTTTGTTTATGAAAAATGGTAGTTTGAAATTAAGTACATCAAGTGGAAGCTTTTGCTATCTTCACAATGCTGCCTTTTTGCAGTTCTGAGTGGTCTGACTGCCTTGCAAGCCTCATCAGTTCCCAGCATCCATAAACAATTGCTTTTGTCCCTAGAAGTGAAAAAAGATAGAAGAGGTGGAAACCCCAGGGTAACAGGGTCTCTATTGAATTTCCTTGGCTCAGAAGAGTTGACAGGCCAAGGAAGCCAAGGTTTTAGAAATGTTTCAGACAGAGATGGCAAGGGATTGGTCACTGCAGAAATATGCCAACTAGCATTTGCTGTGCAATGGGCAGTGCCAGGCTGCTTTTGTTTAGTTCAGCCTAGTTCTAAACCAGGGGATGGTTCGGGGTCTTTCCCCTGTGCTGCTTCTCACGGTAGATGTAGAATCTGCATTCAGAGCAATTACTGCGTTGCAGCCAGTGATATCGATTTGTGAAGCGCTCAAGTGCAGATGACTATTTAGCAAGTTTGATGGTGATTAAAATTTTAGGAAGCAACTTTGTAATAGGACTGTGGGGGTCGTACATATTTCATAATGTGAACATCTTCTGCGTAAAGGCAGTGGGGTCACTGCCTTGCACTCCCTGTGGCTTTTTTAAATCCTCATTTTCCAAAAAAAACCACATTTTTTTTTTGGTCTATTTTTTCTCTTTTCCTCCTTCTTTTTTAAAAACATACAGACAATTATACCAACCAAACACAAAAAGCTAATCACAAAAATACAATAGGCACTGTTCAGCAGCAAGTGTTGCAAGCATATCCCTGGTGTACTGAAGTTTCAGGGAGTATTACAGAAAGCCTGAGATTAAAGGGACGGACAAAGGGCATGCTGGCATTTTACCATAAAGTGAAAACATAGGCTGTGACAAGAAGAAAAGTTTGTGGACATGTGAGTGATTGGTCTTTGAGAACAGATGTTGAAAGGGAAGAACAGAATTGAGAAATATGAGAAGAAAGTGCTGCCGGCATAGCTAAAAAAAAATTGCTCAAATAGGGCATGACAAAGTTTTGGGCTACTGTTTATTTTTAGTGAAATTTCTGAGATAAATGAGTGGATCCCAGAGCTTTGTTCATGTGTACCCCTGTTCTTTGCAGGGTGCTTAGTTTATAAGCTATTGAATGCACATCGCTTTTCCTTATTTAGCTCATGGAAGTGTACGTTGACCAGGTTGCATTGACCATGTGCACAAAAGATAATGAAGTAGAGCTGGCAGTTGTATCAAGTTAGAAACACTGAGTTTCAGGCTTGGTGTTATCTAGGGCAAATCCAGTATGTAGTTTCTTTCTTCCATGTGTGAAGCCTGTATTTATTGATCACTCTAGTTTTGGTATAAGAACCTTCAAATCCAGTCAACAGTCGAGACTGGAATGTCTTTCTAATCAGTTAGGTTTATTAGGTTTGTTTCATACTGATGCCATGGGCTTAATACTGTTAGTAATACTCAGTACATTGTCCTCCTCAGCTTCTAAGGATGATCCTTCCCCCCCCCCCAAATGAAGAAGCCTAGAAGACCCACTAATAATGTAGCTGAATGCTCAGTAGTGTTGTGATAGATCCGGTTGACATACTAAAAATTTAAGATTTCTGATGTATATTCCACAGTTCCTAATACCTTATTTCCAGTAGATGCTTAAAGACCTGATTGTCCTACGCATGCAAGAGGATATGTCTATCTTCCTACAAAGTGCTTGTTCCCAGCTGCAGTTCAACCGAGAGCACAGTATTTTTCTCCTATTTATGCTCATTGTGGTCAATATTGCATTTCTGAATTTCTTCTAGACTTTCACATGCCATGTAGTAAATAATAAAGCTGAGGTAAGCTATATATCTCAGGGCATTCTCTTTCCCCTTCACTTACAATCCATAGTTTATCTGTAATTCATGTTTTTAAATATAAGTAATAAACGTATTTCAGGTGTATTGTGTTACCTGCTTTGGGACCTTTATATGATCGCATGTGGGTGTCTGTGGTGTAGGTGTCCAGACCTCTTATATTCAGTGGAGAAAAACAGCCCTTTCTAGGATAAAGTTTGTCTTCTCATGAAGTCACATCTAACACAGCTCAGATGAACCATGGTGCAAAACTGCCTGTTTCTCCTCACTGCCTGTAAAGAGAGTTTAGTGTGATTGTGACTGGCTCAGGATTAAATATCTATAGTGTATAACTGGTTAAGGTGAATATTACTTTAAGTGGCTTTTCGGGTGGTATGGAGCTATGTATAGAGAAATATCACAGGGCTACCACGGAACAAGACGGCATGATACAAGAAAATGTGACATTACAAAAATTCTGGTCCGTAAGCTCTCAGCAGAATCCAGATGGGAGTGATATGTTTCTGGATGTCAGCTGTGCACAGCTAATATTGATTTGAGCAGATAGGTATTTGTATTTTGCCTGTCCTTTGCAACTGATTGTTCATGTTACCATTTAGTATTATGTGCCTGACTGTGACCTTGCACTGTCACAAGTAAATTAAGCCTATTATAAATCAGAGCAATGGTATGTGTATTTTTTAAGGTAGGAAGAAAGATCTAGCAGATGGGAAAACCTGGATATGGTTCTTGCCTCTGCCTCAGATGTCCTCTTTGACTTCAGGAACTCCCTTAGATTCTCTGGACTGCAGTTTTCCTCTTCATTTGTCATCATATTTCTAATTTGCAGGAGTTAGAAGACATCAAAAGAAAGGAAGCCCTTGAGAAGATGAATAATGTTTATCACCAGTCATGTTTCAGCCATCCTTGTTCTGTACATCCTTGGGACAAATGATGGCTTAATTCTACCTTGAATTGAAGCTTCTGCAGTCCCAATACTGGCTGTTGTAGTGTGAGACTAAGTTACATGCAGGTCACTACATCTGTAGCCTTCTAACTTTCAGGGCTTGATGGGTCCAGATATTTATATGCTGCTCTTAAGACATTTAAGAGTTTGATGTAAATTATGGCTCATATCACAAGTGAGAACAACAGTGACAATGATGTCCCATCCATCAGTGAGATGTCTCATTCTGAAGAGAAGTTGCCTGAGAAGATGCAAGAGCGTTGTTTCTTGGGGTCAGGATAGCACTGTGAGGAGGAAACTCACAAAGCACCTGACTGTAGACTCACAGGCTTAAACTAGGGCAACAAGTTCTTTGCTGGCTGAATACTGTTATTCCATGTCTCTGAAGAGACAAAATGTTCAAATCTGTGGGATATAATCCCTGTTTCTTTGGAGAGTTCACATCCCCAGGGGGCTGTGTGAGGTCAGGAGGAGGAATGCACTGACAAAGCTGTACTTTATCTTCTGTAATAGCCCAGTTCCAGGTGTGCTTAAAGCCCGCTTGAATAAACAAGAATAAAAAGGAGATATGCCAAATCAGAAACATAGTTCTGCGTTTTTTTAGAGCTGTTTGTCGCTGGCATCTATCTATCTTGAACTGAATTGTAACTAGCAGGCCCAGCATTTTGCCCCTACATCTGCTGATGACAGCAGGTAAAAGGAAAAAGCCCTAGGAAGGTACTCCCTTCCCACCCACTAGGTGTCAATTATCAGGAAGCAGAGATTTTAAATGTTAGTTGAATGTTTAGGAGAAAAAGACCTTGCCATAAATGTTATTGAAAATGGAGAAAAGGTGAAAGCAGTGCTGGCTCAGAGTCTTCAGTGAAACTTCTGCTTCCCAGCAAAGGAGGACAAAAAAATCCAAACCATTTCTAACTAGAGAATTGTTACAGATTTTGTCAAGCAAACCTAAGGATTAATCAGGACACAAATAGTCTTGTTATCATTTTTGTAATAGTTATTAGTTAATGCTCATTATGATTAAGGGCTGGTGCTGCAGTCAGTAGGAACCGAATTAAGGTCTAAATCACTGTTTGAATCCCACTTTTGATTTCCGGAAAAATAATGAGGCTTTGAACAGAACACAGCATCTAATTTGTCTATCACTGGAAATGAATGATGCTGTTCCCTCATGCATCTATTAAGTTGGAGGTCAGGAACTAGCAAGAAACTGGTTGTTTAACCCTTAGCCTTAGTCTAGGGTTATGACTTGGATGAGAAGACCAGGACCAGAAACAAGACTGACTGCCAGAGATGTTGCTGAGGCTGCTGTATGATGGGATTGGCACATACTTGCAGTCAGTACTGCCATAATTCAGACTGTCCATCAAACCAATGGTCATTTGGACTGTCCCAGGGAATTCTCAAGGCCAGCAGTGCCAGTCTAGGAGAACCTCAACAATGGCAGCAAAATGAGCCCATAAACCCTTTATTTGCAGTGCTCAATGTCTTTCTGTTTTTGCTTGTTGATTCAGAGTGAACAAACAGTCATTTTCTGAGTCAATCTGAAATTTCTTTTATTAATGGAACACTGTTTTTATTAGATCAGAAATGATAAAATGTCTTAAGATGAAATGGGGTTTTTAAATATCTTAATTAATGAGGGAATGTTGATCATTAGGAGTGTCAATTAAGCAAATGTGCATAAAATGTCCAATATAAAGGAACAGCAATAATTAGTATGCTGGCAAACACTGTTATCCCATCAGTTAAAGTGTCCTGTATCCCACCCAGAACTGAAATGCATCCTTCTCACCAAATCAGGAGACACATCAAATGTCAGGTGCCAATGAGAATAGAAGCAAGTCTCCAGGTGAAAACTCATAAGTACATTGGCATTGATTCAATAAAATGGTAGAATTTCTTTCAAATTTTCAAGTTTATCTTAGGGAAAACTCCAAAATACTTTCAAAATTATCAGCTCTTACTTGTGAGTGTGAATATAGGTGCAGCTAAACAGGATCTCCTGTGGAACTAATCTCAGACATTCACACTAGCTGTTGTTTTTAATGCCTTTGTGTCAATCTGTTTTTTACAGGTCTATGATGGGTTCTGGTAGAGAGCCTGATCTTGTGCATCTGGAGGCAAAAACAGCGGATGGTCGTAAGTACAGCAGCTTCCAAATATTTTGATGTTCTGGACTGCCCTCATATTCTTTTAACCAACCAGTGTCATGGTGGAAATCTGACTTTTTTGTAGTGATTGACCCTAATACGAGTTCCAAGCCAGGTCAGTCAGAAGTGAAGTCTTTACATCAGAGCAAAAAGTTGGGATTAACAGGCTGTGAAAGGAGCCAAGAACATGATAAGGAAGAATATGTGATAATCAGTAATTGGAGTTAGTATATACAACACTATTCTTTCTTCCTATGTGATTTTTGTTCTTGTGAACATGGCATTGGAGAGAAGTTCCTGGGTCACAGAATCTAGCTGCTGTTATTTCACACAGTACATAATATCACCTTGTTCATAGCTTTGCAGTTTTAAGAAACCAGGGATACTCTGCCTTAGGTACTACCTTTGAAAGTACCTCATCTGTCTCACATTAGGAACCTTTTAACAACCAGCCTAAGTGCATTCTTCACTGTTATTGCTTGTCCTGGCGTTGTCCTTCACTTTCATCAGCTCCTCTCCCTCCCTGCTTTGCCTCTTGTACTTTTCTCCGTTCCAGGAGCCTCCTTTATCTGCAACTCCAAAACTGGTTATAAATTCTCTCAGACACCAGCCTTTTCTCCTTCCATCCATGCTTCCTCAAGGTTTATCTTTGAGCTTGACTGCCTTTGCAGATCTTTGTCCATGTATTTCTTTTCCACAACACTGGGTTGCCTCAGGCAGGCGTCACACTGAAAGCCTGACTGCGTAGATCTCATCATTGTAATTTCATATATTTTCCCCTGTAAACAGCAGCTTTGCTGCAACATAACAAGCAGATTTTTACCATTTGCAATATATACGTATTAATGATGCAGTCATTTAATTCCTTTAAAAATGGATAAAATTCTCCCCTGAATTGTATCCCTAAATGCAGTGGTGTATTATGTGTATTTTGTCATTGGAAACTTACAAACTCTCTGAAAAGGTAACTGCCAGGTAACCAGTTTTTTAACTCACTGAAATTTAGCGTGAAAGAGAATTTTTTGGAAGATGAATTTTGAAAAGAAACAGTTGTGATAGAAACCATAAAGTTTTAAAGGTCTCCATTTCAAGATATGCAAGATTAGTAAAAGTAAAAGGATGTATTATCTCTATTTCTTATCATTTGTGATCTCAGATTATTATTTCTCCTCTCAATTTCACTTACCTGGACATGGCAGCAAGGCTGGGAACATGAGGCTTTCTATTTCTTGGGACATGCTAAATGAGAATGAATTATTCTAACAGGACAGTGTATATTTTAGCACAAAATATTACTGTTATAGGGCATTAAGAATTCGAGGTTATTGAGATGAAGCACTGCAATTGATGTTTAAGGAGCTATATTCTGGTGACGATTTTGAGGGATGTTCAGCTCACAGTGGGCAGAGAAGATGCCATGCTCCAAATGTGTTGAATGTTTGAGTTCTTAGGCTCTAATAAGAACATTTTGCACAGCTATAGCACATTTCTGCAAAAGATATCTCGAGTGCTTAACAAATTAGTAAGCTTTATTACAGCTTTTAGGATGGAAACGGAAAAACAGGTAGATGAAACTGCCTTCACTGAGGAGTCAGGCATATTAGTAAAGAACTGTGGAATAACAAATTATTGCTCATCAACTGAGCTCTAGTAAATGGTTCTGCATGCTTATATTAGCTTAGTGGTAGGGCACCACAAATTAAGACTTTCTGTTCAGGCAGTGACAGAACTACTAATGTGAATATAGTGGTGGTGTCACACCTTCAGCCAGTGGGGACCCCTCCTGCAAACCAGTCATTTAGATGGAACTGCTCATGAGTCAGGAGGTCCCCAGCTCAGCTCATTGGCAATATAAGAAAATGTGTTGGATTTTCAGTAAGTGCATGCTCTGTTTTGCCCGTTGTTCCAGGAAGCATTGGTCTCTGGCATGGGACTACAGTGAGTAGCTGGAAGCAGTAACCTTGGAACATATCACAGCATTTTTTACCAGAAGACATTTGGTAGCACTGCAGGTCACAGGATTTTGAGACTGAGACAGGCTAAGAGTGTGCACATGGTCCATTACTCTAGTTACCATGACTGACTTGCTATATACAGATCTCTTGGCTACTAGAGCCTTCTTCTAAGTACTAAATCTGTCTCCTTTTCCTGGACAAAGTAACCATGACCCTCCAATGGATGAACAAACATTCCTTCTCTGGAATGAAGCAGCTGTGTCACTGCCAGTGGGGTGATGGGATGAAATGTGCTGAACTGAGAAAGGTATCTTTTTTTCAAGCTAAGGGTAATTTGCAAATATTTTTTTCATGGTGTTTTGTAGTTTGTTTTTTTTGTTTGTTTGTTTGTTTTTTATATTTTTGCATGTATTTATTTATGCTTTGTTTGGAATATCTCTTTTGAGAGTTAACCAAGTGCAAACATTCAATAAATGGATTAAATTTGAAATGGTAGACTTGCCAAAACAAGGCAGAGAGAAAGAAGGAAAGGGGAGTGGTGTGGAAACAACTGTGCAATCTGTACAATAAAATAAAAGATTCTGCAGTGGAAATATGAGGGCTGAGCAAAAACCTGTTGAACTCAGTACAAATGAGAAAAAACAACTCATTCTTGTGCTGGTATCTTTTCCAGCAGAAGCTGAGTAGTACAACTGGAGCTTTAGGTGAGAAAAAATTGAAATGTTAGCAGAGTATAGTGTTAGCCCATCTCCCTGGCAGAGTTGTTTGGGAATATGTATCAGCAACAGCCTTAGTATTGGGCTTTCCCTGCTAGAGCACCAGTAACTCTCTATCTCTGTTCCCTGATTATGGTCTGTCTGTGCATTTTATTTATTGTGTTTATATACATAATGTAAAAGGTTTGCAAGGACCAAAATAGCAGTCTCTTAGCAGGTATAAATCAGTAAAACTTCAGTGGCATGTTGATTTACAGCTGTTGAGGATCTGGCTAGCAATGTTGTACCTGAGCTCACATGCTCCCTACTTTTTTTTTTCCCCCATCATGATCCAGAAAAATCTGAACTCCTGAGCACACTGTGTCTCACCAAACTGGGGTGCATGTAGCAATGAACAAACCGAGTACAGACTGTGCAATTTAGTAGTATTGATGGAGTCAGATTTGCAGAGCTAATCATTGCCATTTATGCTTTTAATACTGTTGTGTAAATTTTGGAGAGTACCAGGCAAATTTTCATCATGTCAGGTGTGCTGGTTTTATTTTTTAAAGGCTTCAGGCCCAATCCAAATCAAGTTGGAGTTGAGAGCACAGTGGTAGATTTTTTCTGGTTGGGAGAAGTTCATATGAACCTTATCTCACATTTCCATTTGTACACTGGGTTGTCCCTGGTGTTCCACTTTGATTTTTGGAACAGGATCAAAGGTAAGTCAGCAAAGTCAGCAGGAATTCTGACTTTTTTTTTTGCCTGATTTCAGGTCAGCACCCCAGTAAGACAATTAATCCCCTACAGTTCTTAACTACATGATAAGCTTCTCTTTGTTACGTTCACCACCATAGTCAGCAGGCAGAGTGACTGGTGGAAGTTAAATCTATGTTTGCTCAAATGCAGCTTGAAGTGCTTACAGAAGTTGTATAAACTTAATGACATGTGAGTTTAAGGTTTGTAAAGAATACACAGGTCCTGAAAGATCCTTAATTAGTGGCCTGATCTGTTTTGAGCTGGGGAGGGAAGGTTATTCCAGTAAGGCCTGATTCAAGCTAATTGACTTGGGGAGGTAATTTTTATTCAGGTGGTGCCTATTGAGGAATCCCGACTGTTGGTGAGAATTAGAAAAATGGATTCCTACAAGGCATTTGGAGACTAACTGGGTACCCACTGGTCCTCCAAAGAATGGCAAAGCTGACTCAGAGAATGTTTAAGTGGCAGTTTCTATAGATGCAAGTAAAGAAAACCAACTATTACATTTATGAGATACAATTTGCTTATGTAGATAGATACCAATTGATTTTGAGTAAAGTTTTTAATTTATGTAATTTTAATATTTTTTTAAGTGTAGATGAAAGAAACTAATGGATTTTCTAATGGGCTGACAAAAATTAAGAGTTCCTCTGATAGTTACAAAATACTTTTGTTTGCTTTGCTTTGCTTTTGCTGTCCTGATTTTCACAGCAACTTCTTGAAAGGTGCTGCTGTGATTACAGGTAAGGCCAATGCCTCACCTGGGGTCAGGAGTGCTCTCCTTGCTGATCAACAGGGATGGGGCATCTGGCCACTAGTGTCTCAATCGCAAAGTTGTGCTAGGACTTCAATTTCTGTTTTCATAGAACATTGCTAGGAAGAATAAAATAATCACTGCAGCAGAAAAAACAAGTAGGCAACCTCGCCTGGCAGTGTTTTGCTAACATAGCTAGTGTGGTGAATTAATTCCTAAAGTGCCCTAAATCTGTGCAGTGATTTTTTTTTTTTCCTGATTGTGATTAGTACTTTTTCCTGATCATGATTAGTGTTTGTCCTGGAGAATGACATCTGTTAGTTTCTCTAATCATAGCCTTATGCCAGAAATGGCAGAGGATATACTTCCCATGTAAAGAAAGATTCCCGACTCTAACGGTAAACAAAGAAAGAGTAGCAGCAGGATAAAAACAGATTTGTGAGTAGTTAGTAAATGGGATGGCTTCATTTCACTAAGCTTCATTACTGGTTAATTGCTTTGCAGTTGCTGAGTCCTGGACAGTTGCGAATATATTCCCCATATCGTAAACATTTCACAAATCAACATTCAGACCAGATGGAAATGGATAAAGAACAGTCATTTTGTGTGTTTCTCAAAAAAAAGAGTAGAAATATGAAAGTATGGGAGAACATTATTAATTTTTTTAATTAATTGCCATGGCAGGTTGTGGATGCTGAAGATGTACTTGGACTACCAAGGCTCCTGGACAAATTCTTAAAACTTTTTCTAGGCTTCTGTTATTAGTCACTGTTGCAGAGGGGTTACAGGCCTGGGTCTTTCAGTGAGATATGTTACTACCATGTTCTTGTGGTTCATTAGTTACAGGATGCATCATCCTTCCAAAGCAGAAACTATCCCTAATGTCTAAGCTGCTCAGTAATGAACTGGGATACTCCATAGTAAATCTGGAAGACAAACAAGTCATAGATTATGTGGATGCTCTTTGTATAAACCACTGTTTTGTCCTTGGTGGATTTATTTGTCAAGAGAAGGACACATTCCTCAATGAATTAGAGACAAGAAAACCAAAAAAGATACATTTGCAGTGAGTACAGTGATTTTTCCTCTGACTCCTCTTGTGATCAGATAAGGTTTTTGAAAGATATGGCTGCAAACTTAGACAAGAAAGCAGTGGGTATTGGGGTTTGGTATGTCATCCAAAGTAACACTCTGCAACAAAGTGTCCTGAAGACAGCCCTACTCTGCTTTAGGAAGGGATTTGAAACTCTCCTGCGTATTTTTGCAGAGGCTGACCAGCCTCCAGTAACTAACAACCTTCCATCTCCACCAATTAAGCCAAGAAATATCTCTGGGAAAGACTGAATGCATTTCCCTTGAGAAGGTATTAGCATGGAGCTCAAGCTAAACAGAAAAGACTGAAGTATTTAATGGGACAGGGTCTCCCTGGCTCATAACTTTTGCTATGTGTTAGCATTTGCAATTCTCTTTCACCACTGAGACAGATTAATTTTGTCAGAGGTTTCCCTTACAAGATGTCTCCTCCATTCTTGTGTTCTGTGACTTTTCTTGCTTCCTCTTTAGAAACAGCTGCCGTTCCCTGAGAAGAATCCTACTCTAGGTGTCTAAAACTGTCAAAATCAAAGTGTCTGGGAGTGTAAGAGCTGGGAGTTGCTATGTTCTTCTCTCCAGGCACAGCATGACTTTGTTGTTGTATATTAAAAACAACAGCTGTTGTTGGAGGTGAGGGTTCTGGAAATGAAAAGCATAATGTCCTAATTACCTATGGCAGGGAAAACATCTGTGCGGGAAAACTAATGAAATTAATTCTAGAGCTTAGCAACAGAATACATTAATTGACATTAATTAATGCTAAATTACAAAGCTCTGCCAATGGAATCACATAAAATGTCCATGAGAATCAAATGCCAAAATTAAATCCTTGAGTTAATGTGAGCACAGAAAGACTTCCCTTAGGAAAAAAGCAGGATCCACACGCTGCAAGAAGCCTGCTTTTCCTTCTTTCCGTCTCCCATAGCAGAGGGAGTTTTTCTTGGTGTGCACATCTCAGGGCTTGGGTGGTTGGGAGATTAGCTTAAGCAATTTCAGTGCTCTGCCCTTTAGTAGTTATTACTGGCATTTTAGAATTGAAGCCGTGGAGAATTGCACTGTAAAAGTTCACAGGAATTGCCTTAGTAAATCTTCATCAATGGTACAATCACTGCTGCACAGACTTGTGTGATCAGAGCAGAAATAGACATACTCCCCATTCCTCCATCAAAACAGGATCAAAAATACTTTGGTTGCCTCTAACAGATTTCAGTCTGGCCTGCTCTTTAAAATTTCTGAGGAAGGAGATTCCTTAATCTTCTTTGCTGGCTGGTCCAAGGAGCACCCATCTTGTTACCTCCTTGTGCTCCCAGGAGAGATAACCCATTTGCATGGGAAGTAAGGCAGCATTGCAGTCTCCTCTTAGTGTTTCCCAGATGACCAGTGTGCCTGTGGAAGTAAAAAGTAACAATGGTGGTGGTGGAAAAAGAAGAAAACAAGGTAGGAGTCAGAGGTCTGATCCTATATAGCTCTGTGCTGGGTGATTCAATCCCATATGTGGAAAGCCACCTAGTCTTGTCAGCAGCTCAGACAGGGGGCGGTGGGGTCAGCCGTTTCAACTAATGCTGCTTTGTTTAAGATCGGGATTGCCAGGCATTTCACTCAGGAACCTTCTTGAGAGAATGAGAGACCCCACCTGGAGTGCTGTGTTTAGTTCTGGAGTCCTCAGCACAGGAAAGGCATTGACCTGCTGAAGCAGGTTCAGAGGAGGGACACAAGAACAATAAGGATGGAACACCTCTCTTACGAGGAAAGGCTGAGAGAGTTGGAGTGGTTCAGCCTGGAGAAGGCTCCGGGAGCACCTTCTTGCAGCCTTCCAGTACTTAAAGGGGGTCTAGGAGAAAGATGGGGACAAGCTTTCTAGCAGGGCCTGTCGCGATAGGACAAAGGGTAATGGTTTTGCCCTAAAAGAGGGCAGATTTAGACTAGACAGGATGAGGAATTTTTTTAGAATGAGGTTGGTGAAACAGGTTGCCCAGAGAGGTGGAAGATGCCCCATCCCTGGAAACATTCAAGGTCAGCTTAGACAGGGCTCTAAGCAACGTGATCTAGTTGAAGATGCCCCTGCTCATTGCAGGGGGGGTTGGAGTAGATGACCTTCAAAGGCCCCTTCAAACACAAACCATGCTATGATTCTGTGGGGGCAGGTGTGGGAGGTTACCCTTCATGATATCATGGGTTGAATTAAACAGGAGGAGTGGGAACTGGTTGTGTTGCAGGTGCAGAGATGCATGCCTGTGCTCCGTCTTATGACAGAGAGGGGACATGCTGCAGCATATAGTGCTATTGGGTGGTGGAAGAGGCTCTGGCCTACTTGTCCCCCTTGTTCCTGGGGCCAGAGGGGCAGAGGGCTGAGCTGCTCTGAAAGGCAA
Source organism: Falco cherrug (assembly GCF_023634085.1). Classification (NCBI taxonomy): domain Eukaryota; kingdom Metazoa; phylum Chordata; class Aves; order Falconiformes; family Falconidae; genus Falco; species Falco cherrug. The sequence goes on from NC_073705.1 coordinate 25,337,181, forward strand.
CTTTCCTGAGCTTACTGGAACGAGCAGGCTGGGAGTAACGTAGTTCCCTGCCCTCTCGTGGCTGACGCGGAAAAAATCATGTCCCTCTAAAGGGAAATACATTTTGATCATGCTGTCCAGGCTATGTTAATTAATGTTTTGCAGTGAGCTGCAAAACCATAAAATGTTATAAACTGCAGTGACTGATAATACTTAGCACTTATATATTCCAAGAACTCTGCAAATGCTGGGGTAAAATCATCCCTCATCAAACTTTCCTAAAGGTTCGTTACCCTCCATGTCTGTTTCAAGCAGAAGTCAACAGCCCTTAGAAGCAAGGAAAAAAATGTCAAATGATAGATTTTAATTAAAACCAAGATGAAATATGAGGTGGTAAAAATCCAGCCATTTCTATTTCAGTGTAAAATGCTACTTCTCTGATCAGAAGGTGGTAATTATATCAAACAAGGGGCTGTGCTTCTTGAACAAGAAAAAAGATTAGAAGTCGTTCTCACTTTAAATGCCATGTAGTGTTTCTGTCATATGAGTGCTAATACTAAAATGCCAAAATCCTTCTTCCTGTAAATCAGCTTTGTCATTAAACAAAGTGCAATTTCTTAATTGATCTTGAAAGAGCCCAAACTGAATAGTGAGAATCTGGTTCTGTATTTTAGGGTAAATTTACCACCATAAAGGAATTGAAATTGTTTTTCTTCAGGTGATGGATTATGAGATGAGTACCCTGCAGTGCTTCAGAATAGTAGAGGAGGACAAGCCATGCTGTGACAGTGGATGAGATGGCTTTAGGACTGCATTTAGGCCATTTGAAACATATGACTGACTGAAACTGCTAAGACCTCTGGTTTCAAGAGAGTGTAGAATGATTGCCCAAGTCTGCCAGAGTGCATCTACCTACACTGTCAACAGAGAAGTAGGTAAAATCCCTGAACAGGAGGTGGTCTGAATTACTTTGCAAGGTGATCTGAATTATTCTGCAGAGTGTAACTACTGTAGGAAACAGAGATGTGCTGTGGAAGGGGCTCTCAGTGGTAACGCTATGGGCCAAGTATTGTCTGAAGGTATGCTCATACATCTGTATGGTATCAACCTTGGCCATGTTCTAAATTAATTTAGCATGTGACCATCGACAAGCTGTCATGCTCTGCAGCAAATCCCACACCATGGGGATGACGGGGAAACTGTAGAGGCTCAGCACAGAGTATGTGTCCTGCAGCACAGACACAACTCTTCAGAACCCATAGTTACTCTGAAGGTCAGAGGACTTGAGCTGTTTATTGCCTCTGTAAAGGGTCCTTCACAGGTCTCTTGTTCCCTCACTCAGCTCCTTGCTTTGAGCCTAAGCCTGGGTGGCATCCAAGTAAACACAGAAGGGCAGGTAACACTGCTGAATCATATATCCTTGACTAGGTTTCTGTCAGACCTGAGCCACAAGCAATACATTGTGCCACCTTCAAATGCTGCCTCTGGTCTACTTCCAGCATAGAATTGCAAGAGTGGTGTGGAGTAACCAGATCAGTTACACTGGGCTCTCTCTTGGTATGAAGGAGCAATGTATAGGTCTGATGTATGGTGGAATAAAAGAAATAATGGGAGGCTGAGGCAGGTGAAGAAGGAAGGAACTTAAAGGAAGAAAGTGTTCAAGAGTGGATTTACAAGGGGTGAAAGGGAAAGAAGTGTTTTGTTGCACTGAATGGATCGTATCATTTCATGTCACATGAGGCTGGGAAGCAGAAATGTTACCTCAGCAAACAGGTTCATGACAGTAGGAAGAATCTCTGAGCTCAGGATCTCAAGTATCATGGTTTTGTTCTTTTCCTTGCAGATGCCCAATACATCACCTGCAAGATGCAGAACTGCAGTGAAGCCACTCGCAGCAAACCCTTTCCAGGCTATATTGACCATAACTCCTTGATTGTCCAGGATGATTATGTCTTTGTTCAGGTGCAGAACACCCTCTTCTCTTACTTATTCTATTATTCTATGTTACACTATTTTATCTTCCAGTTCTTTGCATGTGTGTGCATGTGTGTTAGCTCTCAACTAATCGGATAATACTGCATCCAAATAATAAAGACACTGAGTGGATTGTGGCTGTTCATTACAATGCTAATAATGTTCCTTTTACCTCTAGTATTTTGTCGCTGAAGGGTAACGGAGTTCCTGGCTGGAACCTCCACCATATGTAAGTGGAGTGCTCTGTGCCACTCCCTGCAATCTCATCGGCACTCTAGGTTGCTGCTTTAACCCCCCAGTTTGAAGTGATCTGTCAATCATCTGCTATTAAAAGGGAGTAGACGACAGCTTTTTTGAGCATAAGAGGGAAATAGAAAAGGAAGGAGGGAGTCAGAGAAAGAACCGAAGAAGTAGTAATCAGGCTTTATTGTTATGCCTCAGTTGTGTTTATAGTGAAAAGGCTGAAGATGAGATGTACTCAGCCAAGCTGTGTTCCAGGTGAGAGCTGGTGAATAGATCTGAACTACTGTGAGTGGGTTTCACTAAGCTGCTGCCAGTGTCCATTTAATTACAGCTGAAGAGAACAAAAATAACAACAGAATAGCAGGGAACATGGAGATGAACTGCAAATCATTAGGAGTAAACTGGTTTTCCAGACAGTTTATATTCTGCCATGCTTGGGGGTGGAGGGAAGAGAAAGGACAGATATTTTAAATTGAGTTGATTGCTAATTGCCTTCAGTTAATGAACTCAGTCATAAGCACCAGTCTAAATCATCCACAAATAAATCTGGGACATACGTTCCAGAACAGCTTTTGTGCCTAGTGTGTCTGAGGCATAAATGGAATAAATGTTTATGTGGTAAGGAAAACAGGGGCATGCTTCACTGTTCAGCCATGGTCTCTCGTTTCACAATGACTGTATTTGTGGCTCGAGTGACACAGGAGCTGGGAAATTTTTCTTCATATGTGAATTGATTCATTACTTCATCACTGATGCCTTGGTTTTGTAGTCTTCAAGACTGCTAGTCTTCTATGTTCTGACCTGATGCTATTACACACTTTAGAAAGGCCAACCCCTTTACCTTATCTGAAGTTAATGCTGGGGAGGTTGACAACCTTTCTGGATAGCCCCTCTATTTTGATATGTTTCTCTTTCTGTCTATAAACTGTTGTATAGTGCTCCCAGTGCTGTCAGATTTTGGCTTTGTTCCACCTGTATGCTAGTTGCACTGTAAGGAGGAGCATGTGAGGAGAGGCAGCCTGTTAAAATGTTCCCCTTAATGCCCGATGGGACTTTCCACAACTTTATATTCATGTTCATAATACAGTTTGAGAAGGTATCATATAATATTTGGATTTTGGAAGCTCCCATTTTAATCCTTAAACTTTGTAGGATTCTTAAACAGAAATAAATATAAAAAGTCAAAGAGCTATTACTTGCCAATCATTAATAATTGATGCTTACAGGTATGAAATAATAATATTATAATCCCTGGAAACAACCTTTGCTTTGTTCAAGGTAGTGAGTGAATTCACTGTTGGCTGTTAATTCAAAATGGGATTCTTGAAGTGGTTACATACGTATCTGGCTGGCAACAAACAACTAAATAACATGCCGTTGCAGATGCTGGACCGTGCCTGCCTTATCCCGGGCACTGTTCTTCAGAGGATGAAGGGCCCTATACCAGACTGTGAAGGCTTGAAAGAATAGATGAACACCCTGAGCACCCTCACCTAGCCTTCCCTACCTTCCTCAGTCTCTGTCTAGCTTTCTGCAACTAAGGCATTTGGAATGAGGATTTGTAGGCTCAAAAGCACAAGGATATAGGGAATGCAGGATTATTTCTCCCACTACATCGTGTTTTATTTACAAACTCACACTTTCTCATAAACCATGCTTTTGGCTTTCCTTCTCCTAATTTTGCCCAATTCCTTTAAAAAATTTGTTGCAGAGCTTTAGAAAAAGATACAGTTCTGATTTTACTTAATCTGGTATGAATCTATCCTCTGTGTATCTTGCATTTGAAGCTACTGCAGTGCATTTTAAAACACTTAGTACTGAAGAAAAGTCTTGATAAGCCCAGATATCAGGCAATTAAAGCAAAGTTCTGCATGGAGGATCCCTTGGAATATTTATTCTTCAGTATCTTTCATCCAAGGATTTAAAAGTACTTTACAAACATTGATTATATGTTCAGCAGCACTGGAAGCCAGATAACATTGACAGCTTTTTTTTTCTGTCCATTTTTCCCCCTTAATAGGTGGTAGGAAATTAAACCTCACATTGCTGTAACACAGAATTTTCAAGTCTTGCCATCAGTATTTGGGCACAGAAATAAATGGCCAGATTCACAGAAATGCCAAATCAGCTGAGCTTTTCCTGCCTTCAATATCTGTCAATGCTTAGCTGATCTCGTAACAAATACATATGATGGCTTGTACAGGACCACATAGGAACCAAACTGGAGGCAGAAAAAGAAATCAAGCACCATGTCTGCCAGTCTGCTGATCTAACCAACAGCCTACACAGCAGCTCTGCAGACAGCAAAGAGGAGTGTTTTGTGGTAAGGCAGAGAAGAGCTGTGGTATCAGCAGATGGCATAATGGCCCAAGTGAAGCCAGGACTTCCTTCCTCCAGACTTTCACCTGAAATTCTGGCCTTTGTCCCTCTTTGCAGAAAATGAGATTGCTCTTGCTTTCTTTTTCAGCCACTGTCAGTTAGATCAATGTTTATTCATCAGCTGTTACTACAGCTGCAGTTTTAAGCCATTGCCACCAACACCATGGTATTTCTCTTGACAGCATTTGCTTGATGTTTTTCCCTGATAATAAAAAAAATATTTTACAAAATCCCGATGATAACTTTCCTGCTTCTCTCGTAGTTGACATCAGGAGGAAGACCACATTACTACGTTTCTTATAGGAGGAATGCATTCACACAGATGAAGCTGCCAAAGTACTCCTTGCCCAAGGTAGGTTGCTGTTGCTGGAATGCCCATATAAACTTACAGATACTCTGATTGCACAGAAATTCCTGAATCCAATACAAGTAACAGTAACTGGAAGATGACATACAATGCGTGAAAACTCATTTACCAGAACATCTGCAAGCAAGAAAGGGCTGAAAACAAGCTCAGCACTTTGGCTAGTCAAGGACATCAGCATGAAATGTAGACTGATACCACAGCCCATGTCAATTACCATTTCTTTATGGTTAGTTAATTAAGTTTTGGAGTAGACTATCTTTTCTCTTTTTTTGGTCTTAAAATTCCCTTCTCCTGTCCCTGTCCTATGTGGGTTGCTTTTTGTGCTTTGCCTCATTAGCAGATTTTAATGGGAACCAAGCAAAGAGATGTCTTTGTGTGTCTGCTCCATATCTTCCCTAATTAAGAACAATGGTGAATTAGCAGTGGAGCTTGAAAGGCTATTGCTGCCTTCTAGAGCTGAATTTTTTAAAAGACCTGTATAAAATGTTAGCTCCATTTTGAGGAAATCGCCATTTTGCAGCTGGGCTCCTAACAGCTTCTTAACAAAGAGAGGATTTTTACTTTTTTTTTTTTTTTGAGGTCTTTTCATTCTTGATATAGTCTAGTTTAAATGAAATTTAAGCTCAAAGGTAGCAAATGATCTTGTGGTTTCTATGTGAGGTCTAACATCTGGAGACAAATTAATTCCCAGAAATTAAGCAAGGAATGTCAAAAGGAGAAAAAGAAAGTGCAAGGTCAGCCAGTTCCTAGAAGTTGAAAGCACGACAGATTTTGTAGGTGGAAATATTCAGAGGGATAATTCGGCTAATATTACAACTGCCTGTCTTTGGTTCCTCAATCCAATTGACCTGTTTGTAGTGGACTGACTGGGTGACCTTCATATAACCAGACTGCAGCTCAAACCCAGGCCTTCAATGACATACCTGACCTACTGTGCTGTTGTACCCTTTGCTCCTGTTTAGATCACCTGAAAACCCAGCTTACAGGACATTCAAGGACCCTACCAGAAGCCATGATATCTTCTTGGCTCTGACACAGGGGATCTGTGGTCTGCCCCGAAATCTTCAGTCATGTTTAAAGATAGGTTGGTTGGAAACTTCCTTTCCTAGCAGGAAGGAATTACTCTGTCAGTTCAGATAAAATTTAAACAGGTGTTAATTTGAAGTAGCCCTTAGGAAAAGAGTTGTGTTTTTAGCATGGTTATTGTAACACCCCAATCAAATTTGTCATTTACAGCTGATTCAGATTATCTGTAGAGAGACGGCTTGCTTTGCACTGGTTGTCTCCTTTAGCCCACATATTTTTCCAGCTGTCCACTTTTTCAAAGAGATCTCTGGAGAGCCAGGGAAAATGTACTACTATTAAATTGCACTGTGTTCTCGGAGAACAGGAATTGGAGCAATACATTCATGTTATTTGACCGAAATAAAAAGGCAGATATTTAAGGAGATAAGATGCTTTGTCACAATCTTGGAATATTTTTAAAGACTGAAGAGCTACATTTGGCTTGGAAGGAGCTACAGTGGAGCTGTGGCTGTCTTGGAGGCTGCTATCAAAGCAAGATAGCTGCTTTTATTAAAAATGCACAAAAAGTTATACTATTCAAGGAATTGAAACAAACAGCTTCTTTTAAGCCTAAATTCTCTTTTATCTCCTTCAGCTAAGAAAGAGGGGCCAAACATGGTAAACAGTACTAAGTGACTTCTGGAACTGAAGATGGAAATATCAATGTCTTTGCATGTCGCTCTTCCTGAACTGGAGGGGTGTGACTGCAGGCAGCTTTGGCAAGCGATACAGCTGCTCAGGCAGGAATGGCCTCTAGCAAATCAAAACTGAAATAGTCTTCTTGTTGGCATTGATAGCCTGGTAGCCAGTTTGATTAAAAGCCTAAATTAACTTGAAACTCTCTCCCATATAAGATGCCTGCATATGTCCATACAGGTTGTGTTAAACCTGTAAACAGTCTTTATTGAAACCTGTTAATTTCTGCAGTGATGGTGATCTGTGGGTTGGCACTGCCTATTCTGTATCACAACACCACAAGGTGGGCTCTGTCACAGACTCTAATTTCACTCATGATAATCACCTTAAAGGTGCACACAGGGTACATTCACTCCATTTTAAACCAATGTACTGAGCAGACATCTGTGAATACTGAAGCAAGACAAGTGATTTATCTTTTCGAAAGACCTGTCCTTAACTGGTGCTGGGCTGAATACTGATGGCATGGGTGCATGTTGTACCTCTGCTTTAAATTCAACACTTTCTTTCAACCTCAGGATGTACATCCTGACAGAAGAAGCAATAACCACACAAAAAAAAATCCTTAAATACAGACCTTAAAAAGTCCCAGTAATTGACAGCATAAAACAGGCATTACACTGCCTGCTGTTTAACTTGCTAGTAAGAAAAGTTCCCTGACCAAGTGCAAAAAGGGCAATTGAAGCATGTTTAGTAATTCAGAAAGCCTTGGCCTTTAGTCATTTGAGTAGATACCTGATCAAACCCATGCACAGCATCATGCTCTTACTTTTGTCTTTGGAAAGCCAAGAGGGACAGATAATAGAACAGCATATTAATGTACTTCCACTGTGTGCTGGAGCAGAGAGAGGAAATCTCAGGCTCTGAGTAGGCAGATGCATGGGGAGCCCCTGAAGATGACAAGAGTTTGAGAAGGGTGCCTTGCTTCTCTTTCCTGTCCTTTTCCCTTTCTGTAGAGAGGTAGAATGAATGTTGTAGTGGAAGATGCAGTGAAGCTCTTGCTCTGTATCAAGATGAAGCCTGTCTTTTTGTATTATTCCTCCCCCCCAAAAAAACAAATCCCACCCTGAAAAAAACCAAATTGAAGCAAATATGATACAATGACTAATTTTAATTTCCCCGGTGTGAAAACCAAAAAAATCCTGATGTGGGTGAAAGACCTCTTTGATGTACATATACTAATCCATTTCTATCAAAGCTTTGCCATGTTACTGCATCTATTGGACAAGACCATATTAAGAGGAAAAGTTAATTGACCCCCAAAGGCAAACATTTGAAACACTGTCTTTTTTGACTCTCTGCACTATATATATTATGACAATTCTGTCTCAGCCTCTGCTTCTCCAGCCCTTACTGGGATCTTCTTTAGACTTGCATCTTATGGCACGGTCTGATCAAATTCAGGAAGCATCTAGTGAATAGATTAACTTGTTTGCTTCTTAAGCATTTATGAAATTGCCTTTAGTTTTCCTTTGTGTTGGTCAAAATATCTTTTTACCTCTCCCCTAGTTATTGCAAAACTATTGATTAAAATGTAAAGTTAATGAAACTGTACATCCACCAGACAAAGCATGTTTTACTCTGTAATCTCTCCCTAGGTTTGAATAGAGTGGTCTGCCCCTGTGTGTATGCGTGTTTGCAAAAGTTTAAACTTGAGATTAGAGCTATGCTAGCCAATGTTGCCTGAAGCACATTGGGAACACCTGCTCATGTAGGTCTACCAGCAGACTGACTAGGCTGACAGTCTGAAATACGGAGTCTGAAAAACAGCTGCAGCAGTAACTTCTACTAGCACAGCTGGAGCTGAGAGAAGATATCTATTCACAACCACAATTAATAGAAGGCAGCGGGCCTTATGTTGCCTTTCCTGTTACCTCAGGACTTAAGCCAATCTCTTCCTCCCCAAAACCAGCCCATCTTCTGGGATTAGTTTTTCACCAGCTCAAAGCAGCAAGTAAATCAAATGAATATTCATCCACTCCATACTCACATCTGAATCTGGACAAACAAACAACTGTTCTGAATCTTAACTTGGTGGTGAATCCGCTTTCAAATTTATAGATCAGATTTCCTCAGTATATTATTTTTCATCTTTACTTTACAAGGCTCCATCTGGAGGTATTAATTCACGCTACAAAACCACGACAAAGTGAATTGTCAAACGCTATTAGTAACAGAAGAAAGAAGTAACATCAGCTTCCAAAGAGTATATTTTCTAATGAAGTTCCCAGTTTTGCATATAGAAAGCCCTGGCTGAGATTCATGGGAGCAGAATAACTTTGGGATATCTGCCCAGAACAGACAGAACAGCTGAATCTTCTGGGAATCACCTGGTGCTAAGAAATCTGCATTTCTTTTCCTACCTCCACAGATTTTTATGGCACCAAAGAACTCAGGGTGCCTGGGCTGGGCACATAGAACCTGGGATTTTCATTATAACAGTTTCTCTCTTGGTGGCTTTTTCCACAGGGTAATAATTTCTCCAGGCATTGAAAGAGGGAATCAGGTTTAATAGTTTCTGGTTGTTGTTTGTGGTTTTTTGTTGGGGTTTTTTTTGTTGTTGTTTTTTTTTTTTTTAATTATGCTATTTTTTCATTGCTTCCTGCCTGTTGTAATACACAGAACAAAGTAAACCAGAACCTCGCTTATAACACTAGTGATCTAACTACAATTCTGCTCTTTACCTCTTGTAAGGATTAGGGTTGTCTTTCTGTTATATTTTGGGGTGGCGGGAGTGTTTAGCACAGTAGTCCAGGGCCTTGGCTTCTAGTTGACACTGTCATTGGAAATAATAAACTGCAGCAGCAGCACTGACTGCAGACATTAAGCCGTTAGATCCTCCCTGTATCAGTCCCCAAGCATACTTGGTTTCTGAATGCTAGGCAAGAAACAGATGTTTCACATGCTGCTTTTTTCTTCTTAAAAAAAAACCAAAAACAAAACCACACCACACCACCACCACATTTTTAATATCTGTGATTCCACAATTACAAGTGGAATCACTCAGGTGCCAAAAAAAGCTAACACATAACCACCACCCTCCTCCCCCAAACAAAGTACTCATTAAAATGAAAGTGTTGGTGGAGGGGGGAAGTGCTGCTGTGTAACACTGTACTGCCAATGTAAATGTTCAATTAACACCTCATCAGTTAATTACTGCTTTGAAAATTCGCAGAAGAAAGCTGGTGTAAAATATTCCTGGATGGAATTACCCGCTTACAAGAGTGTCTACAGTTGTCTACAGTTTCCAATTAAACTCCAGCCTAAATATATCTCTTGTATCCCCACAATTACTTTGGTGCCCTTGAAAATGACAGAGCAGAGCTCCCTCTAGTAACCTTCATCTCTTTTCTTTCCCCAGGACATGCATGTTATCAGCACAGATGAGAATCAGGTGTTTGCAGCTGTTCAAGAGTGGAACCAGAACGACACATACAATCTGTATATCTCCGACACCCGAGGGGTGTACTTCACCCTGGCCTTGGAAAATGTCAAGAGTAGTCAAGGGCTGGAGGGGAATGTGATGATTGACCTCTATGAGGTATGTCATAACTCCAAACACTTTATTCCTATCTCAGGAGCTCATATGATGCCAGTACCCTTTCCTTGTTGCGCATCAGTCCCGTAATACGCATGTGAACAACAGAGCCAAAAAGTGACTGAACACATAGCTTTGTCCTCCTTTTGCTTAAGGGCCTCAATGGAGCCAGCTGAGTTTCAAGGCCAGGTTTTACACAGGTGTTGAATTCAGGCCCAGCCTAATACTATGAACAGATTCACTGCTGTACCCTCGTGTAGGTTCTCAGGTGAGGAAGCGCTCAGGCCTCTTTCATGCATAGGCAGATAGGTATCGGAAGAGGTCATGGAAGAGTACATTCAGTCCCTAAGAGGAACTCTAGCCTTCTCAGCCAAAATCCTGTTGACCCACATTTGTCCAGCCTATGGCTCTGAAAGCTCCCAATACTTTGAATAGCATCATTCTCCAATTTGTGTTGCATTTCTGACAGCCTCTAATCTCTTGTTTTAGAGGTAAGGGGAGACAGCAGTTTTCAGCTCTGTCACCCTCCTCAACTTGGACTATTCTGGGAAACAAAGTGATTTTAGAAACGCCCTCTAGGGCTATTCCATGAGCATGGAAACTCTCCTACCTCATGTTGATGTCCCTTTTACCTCTGAGCCTTTTTCTGACAAGTGCATTCTGCCTAAGCTCCCCTGTAAACCGTCCAATTTACATTGTCTTCTATAACGACTGATCCTAAGAATAGGGCTTTTAATGTGCCCTCACACATCTTTTATTCTGCTGCCTGTTTTAGTTCTGGAGACAGCACTCAGCTAAGTAGAAATTCAGTTCTCAGCTGCTGGTTTGAGGGTCAGCTTCTCTTTTCAGGCCTCCTCCAGGGGGTTTTCTGACCATTTAGAATAAAGACCATGAACTAGATCTGAGTTTCTGTGCAAATAAGATGCTTCCCATATCTCCCCATCACTGCCTGAATATTAGCTCTGCTGTATAGTTTGCCTTCAGCTGCCCTTTACTTGGATACCACCTTGAATTGTCCAGAGAGTGCAAGTGTTGTATGTAGATGCAGATGAACTGTAGGAGGATGGGCACTGGCATTTCAGTCATTTGGAGACTTTTACTATTAATCTCTCTGCAGCGCTGGCAGCCCATGGAAAAACTGTTGCCTCTTATTACTGTCAGCTCGAGAAGCAGTTTTACTGCATTATGTAAAGGTGTCCTACATCCCAGGGGGAAAGAAAAGCCTTTGTTTTGTTTTATTAGGCTGACACCATACAGTAACCTGGATTGAAATTGATGGAATCAGACTTGTAGCGTCATATCTGCTGATTATCTAGATAGAAAGAATATTGGCTGACACTGAACCTGGCACAAACCTTCCTTTCAATTTGATGTTCTAGCTGGAAGGGAACAGAAAGCCAGCCAGCATGATTCTCTGAGTAGGGTTGTTGCAAATGATGAATGCTCTAGGGGTAAATGAAGACAAGAGAAGAAAAAAAATCCATAGATAAATTAAAATGAAGTGAAGAGATTGCAAATTGAGTCCTGTGGTGACAGTGATATATTTGGAAAAGCAAGATTATTTGAGAAGATGCCAGAGGAAGCCCTGTTTAATGTGCGTGTGTCTGTGTGCATGTCTGTTAGGTGTTACAAGTTCTTCTAGTTGCATTGTAGTCAATGTGTTTGTGTCTGTAGATTCCTAAACTGATTCTACATCAAGGGTAAAACTGCTCAATGCTTCTCAATCAGGAATTGTGTTGGGCATAAAGAGAAAACAGAAATTCTTTCATGGTGCCTCATCACGTTTTCCCTTCTCTTCTGTAAGTCACCAGGAGACTTTCACTGAGACCTTGCTACTCCAGTGTGTGGGCTCTTCTGCTGCTGGAACTTGTAGAAGATGAGGCCCCTCCTAGAGGGATGCTATTCCCCCTTCTGCATGTTGGATAGAGCAGGGTAAAAGAATAGCCCTTCTCTCTACCACCTTCCAGTGCCACTTCATCAGTAGCACACTGGACTCAGCATTCAGTGGGTCTTCAGTCATAAAAGGGCTGTCCCAGACAGCCTGACCATCTCCTAGAGCAAGGGAACAGCAAAAATCACTGGCCATTGGGTCTGAGTGTCCTTTCTAATTCCTGCACCTCTCCACTGATATGGTATGGCTCTGCTTGGCTCTGTAGTTGGACTGGTCTGCAACAAGACAATCCTGCCTGTGGGAATCCATGCCTGAAGAGATAACAGACTTGAGGACATGTGTCTATAGCTATGGTATATATGCCTGTTACTCTGGGACTTACTTTTTTTTAGCAGGATGGTTGTTGGATGGGAAGTATGTTTGATGTATGAAGCTGGTGATGGGGAGTGAAGAATGTGTTTTGAGTTGTGTGTTCGAGTCTCTGGTATGGATCTTTCTAAAACTGTAGACAGCATTTCTATCTGCACACGACACATTCAGGGTAGTGAGGATTGTCTACAATGTTCACGTGGGAGCTAATGGAGGGCTTTTCTCTGTGACCACTGTTGGTCATGCACTTACTTTAATGAGTCTTTCTTTTTCACGATTCTATGAACAGCAGGGATGAACAGAGATCATTGTGCATGTCATGGTTGTGTTTATGCAATAGGTGTATCTCTTCCTACTGAGAGCACACAAACATGTATAGTGTGTGTGATCTTTTCTTAAGATAAAGCTGTCCAAGACTGACAGTATAACTTACACTGCTTTCTCAGGAAAGGATTCTGAGTCCCAGCCCATGACTGGAATCATAAAAAGAAAAAATCACAGGATTTCAGACCACATTTATCACCTGATATATAAAATGCTCTTTAATCATTTATAGCCACTATTTCACAGGGACTATATAATACAACTATTTCAGGACAACAACAAAGAAAAGTACAAATGGAGCTATAGGCTCTGGCCTCTGGTAGTAAAGGCAAAACTATGCTATTTTTCCAGCCCTGTCTATTCATGCAGTATCACTGGGAGACAAAGTACCCTTGTCTTTTCAGGGTGCTTTTCTGCTACAACAAAGAAATCCTGAATACTTAGTTGGTTAGGACCAAACAATCCAGCTAATAAATTGAAAATATTATCTTTTTATGTTTATATCAACAATAGATTAGTTAACTACTTAATTTAAAGACAATTTGAAGTACACCAATGTTCTGTACCAATGCACTGTCCACTAGCAGTACCACAACATGTGACCAAAAGTGCAATACAGTCCTACTCAATGGGAGCTATAGCACAAAAATCCAGCCACATAATTAAATCAGCTGAGCTGGAACAGCCTCTGAATCTGCTGTGTAACCATTGTCCTCATGATGCCATTTAAGTAATAATCTTTATGAGTAAAAAGTCTTGTTGAATGATTCTGTGCACTAGTTCTACATCATAAGAAGAGATGGGGTGGATGACTGAACAGACTTGCTGGAAATCAGAAAGTTTTTCACTTTCCTCCTCTTTCTCCTGATTTCGCTTCCCTTTTTATTGCAGCACTCAGATTGCAGAATGGCAGCTTAACAAATTCATTCGCAAGCTGCAGCAGCTATTGGGCTATTGATTTTCAGTGTGCTGAGAAGATGGGAACATTCTGCAGTGTGAATTGTGGTCTGAGGTTGACTCTTTATCTCCCCACTAAGACACTTTTGGGCTTGGTTCCAATGTGAGTCTGTTAGCATCACATCTTTACAAAATCCTCCTGCAGGTCTATGGAGTAAAGCTGTTGGATAAAACACCAGGAAAAATAAAAGGATGAGAATATCATTGCTAGCTCTGTAACTAGCTTTCTGGGTTGCCTTGCTTGAGTCACCAGTGCTTTGGCTTCCTCAAAATACAAAACTGTAATAAAAATACCTCTGTGCCCCAAGTTATCATGTTGAAACACTGATAATTATGAAACACATTGGGATCCTTAGATGAAGTGTCTTAAGCAGTCTGTATGAGAATAGAAGCACTGAACACCAAGTTTATAGGTGTTCAAGGCCAAAATTGCTGCTGTTTCCTGCTGCTGCAGTGCAAGAGCCAAATGATTGCTCTATACATATTTTGTCTTTCGGGGCAAGGATGCCTACACAGTTGAGAGATTGTCACTTTACAGATAATGCTATTGACATCTTACTATGTTCACATGCTGATTCTGAAATATAAGCTTTCTTTTCCTTTCCAACCGTGACGGTCTTATCTTGTCCCCAGCTCCTCAGTTTGCCTTCCTGTGATGCTCCTTGGCAATTCTTGCCCTGAAATCTACAGTACTGACACGGGCGCCAGATCTCTGTTGGGTTTGACAGGGCAAGAGAGACACATGCAGAGAACCTGCATTGGCTTGATCTATTTTTCAGCCATGTCAATTTTTCCTAGGTAGCAGGGATAAAGGGAATGTTCTTGGCTAACAAGAAGATTGACAACCAAGTGAAAACTTTCATCACCTACAATAAAGGAAGAGACTGGAGTTTGTTGCAGGCTCCGGACACTGATCTGAAAGGAAACCCCATTCACTGCCTCCTAGTAAGTACCTGGGGGGGAACTTGGGGGGTGGTAATGTCCCAGAACAATCTTTTTCTACCAGGTAACACAAGAAGGAGAGGGCACCTCTCTCCGTGCAGTGCATCTCATGGAAGGAATACTGCATATTAAAAGCGCAGTACACAAGACTTGGGCTGCTGAGTGGTATTGCAAGAGCTGGCATTGTAGTTTAACTGAATTTCATTTCTGGAACAAAAGGAATCATCGTAGATCAGCTTCCTCCTGCAGAGCTGATGGTCTCCCCTCAAAAGGCAGGTGAGGCTGGATGCTGTTTCTGCGCAGTTGATTCTCTGGACACTAGATGGGAGGAGTGAGCTTTTGTAGCTCAGAACTTTCAGGGACCTCATAACGAGACAGGCCCAAAGGAAAGGAGGGCTCTGGTTTCTTTCAGGCCACTCTGTTGGCAGTATTAATATTTATGTTTTTAAGCTCAGAAGCCAGAATCGACACATTCATCCAAATATATGTATATCTATGTGCTGGGTGTATATTGTATCTGTCTCTATACTTATTGATATAGATCCACAGGCAGACAAGTCTTTAATCAACATTATATGCAAACCGTTTCCAACAGCAAAAGTGAAATATAAGCAGTGTGAATAGAATTGGAGATCTCTGTCAAATAAGAAAGCTTAGACTGGTCTCAATGTATTTTTCAGCTGATATAATCTATACGCAGTAGTGGGATAATACTTAGAACCCCACCCTTTGGCATTCTCAATAACTTTTATATCATACAAATTCTAACATGGTTCCAGGCAGAATCAGGGGCACTATTTAATCTGCTCTTCCTTCTGCTGTCCTGTACCTGCATGTTATTTTCCATCATAAAAAAAAAAATAATAATTGTCATTTTTCATTTTGAGGCTTTAAGTTTGTTAGAATCTGAATCATTGTTGTATTTTGTGCTAAGTAGCTGAATGCTGCACTAATCTCTTAACCCCATGCATTACTGCAAAAGCAAAGAATAAATAAGTTGGTATCTGAAGCTGTTCAAATAAATGGTTTGGGGTTTTTTTTGGTTGAGCCAAAATGCAAGCCTTTCATTTTCTGTCCAGTTTGGAAAAAAATAAATAGGGAGAACTGGGGGTGAAACAGAAGAGTTACTTTAGAGCATTTGTTTGTATTTATTTTCTTCTTTTTAAAAATTGTAACTAAGTGTATTTTAAAATTAAATCTTTTTATGAGATGAAAACCTAAAAGATGACATTCAGAAAACTTTGCAGACATAAAACAGTTTAACTTTTTGGAAGGGACCATGTGTAGAAGCCTTTGTGTTTCAAATGGATTGTAATCTAATTTTAAATTAAGTGAACATATTTAGTAAAAACCTTATGACCAATTTTATCAGAAACCCAAGATTTTTATTATATGATAGTGTAATATTTTAGGGAGTGAACAAGGCAGAAGAAATAAAAAACATGCAGGCAAGTAAACACTCGAAGTAAACTTTATTCTTTTTGCATAAATTTGAAGTTTGAGTTCTGAGAAAAGGTCTTTCTTGGCATTGCTGTGCACTGATCAAGAGAGATCTGACTTGCTGTTGTGCTATAAATGAATCAGAGGTACTGCTCTGTGGAGACCTTATGGAAAAGATGTTTGCAGGAACTGTGTATTTTGTATACAAGTGTATGCTGCTACTGGAGTTATCCACAGTCCAGTGGAAGTCGTTGTATGACTGTGTATAAACCAGGACTGGATGGTTTTTAGGGAGAGAAGGGATTATGGCTGCTTTAAGCCTTCCCATCCGTACTGTAACTGCTACTATAGTCATGGGCACCTGAGAACACAATTCATTTCAGTTAAAATTAGATCAGATATTCCTGGACAAGCTGAAATTCCCTTGAAGATGGTAAACTTGAACAAGTCAGGCAAGGGGTCATGAGCAGGGGCAGAAGTGTAGGCACTTGTAGGGATATAGTCAGACCTCACCCAAAGAAGCTCTTGGTCTTCTGTGGATTGTGTTTACATCCTTGTAGCTCCACTATGCACAAACAACTGTTTAAACACTGGTTGATTTTTATTTTGCTTTCTATGCAGCCATGTACTTGCTCTGAGAATGCTTCCACCTGTGCAGCCTTAATGTAGGCTTGTTATCCTGTTTGCACTGGAAAGCAAGTACTTCTTAAATGCTCTGTGACTCTGGCTGGGTTAAGCATCTCAGATCTGTGGGCATCTGGAGAAATGGGTCCATGATTTCAGGGTGGCAAGGGACAGATCCTCAGTGACTTGAACCATGTATCTCAGTCTTTGCACTTCTAGGAGAAGGGAAGGAACTTAGCCAGCCCTTCCCTGTGAGAAGGCCAGAGGAATCTACAGCCATGTTTGGTTTTCCTTTTCCCTTAACATCAGCTAAAACAGGCAAGAGGCCTCTTTCACTGTCTGAGCCTGCCTGAGGACTCCTTCCTGCATAGGTTGTCACAAGCTAGTGGAGTGGTAGTAGAGCAGGGATCGTCAGCTGAGCATACAGGGTCTCAGGTGGTCACCTTGCAAATTTGCAAGAAAGCACATAGGTGAAATCTGAACCAAACATACTTGTTAGGTCTTTTACAGGAGTAATCAGTTTGCCTGCAAAAGAAAGGGAGTAATGGTACAGAAAATATACAAAGTGAAGTGACAATCCTGCAAAAGAGAGCCAAGCTATTTAGAAACTGATTTGAGCTTCACACTTAATGGTGGGGGAAGATTAAAGCAGAATATGGAATGGAAGAATTCAAGAAATGATAGAGAAGAGACCACAGAATTTGGGAGTGGTAGGGAAATCTTTGACGCAAAACCACTGGAAATGTACATGCTTGGCAATAAGTCAGGGAACCATAAGGGTTGAGGGAAAACATGGAGAAAAGTGGTTGTCACTTGCTCTGAGGTAATTCTGTTCCTTGTCAATGTGACATAGCTGTAGTATTTAAACAGTTCACAAACTCCACTCACCTCTTTAGCTACACTGTTAACCCCTGCATCATCATAAGTTTTACCTCCTTACAGCGGTTGCTCCTTTTCCTTCTACACATTACATCTCCTGGCATGATTCTGCTTTTCCTTATGGCATAGCTAAGGGAATTCTTAATAGTCCACTGTATACCTAGCTGAGCTCCCATCCTTCCTCCATGGCAGATACTAATGCTTTCACATTGCTGGTTTTCAGCGTAGTTGTCTCTAGCAATAGCTGGGGACACAGCAATGATGTATGTTCCAGCTTGTTGGCAGAATGGGATCTGCCCTTTCCCAGAGTGACAAAAAGGTCCCCAGCCTGTGAGTGCAATGCTGTGAGTCCTCTGTGCATCTGGTCTGTAAACCTAAACTAAGGGAGAGTTAATGCAGAAATAAGTACATAGCAGCTAAGCTGGCAGCTAAGGAGGTTAGGAGCAAATCTGGTTGAAATACAAGTGAGCCAGATGGAACCATCCCCCTACTGACAATACGCTTGAGGTGTTTTTTTCAAAGCAACTCAAAGAATTTCTTTGCATTTTTGTGAGATGGCTCTGAATAACGATGATAGAGGAAAGCAATGAAATATCATCTATCCCAAAGTTTTATTTTTCTTGTTTATACCACTTTTTTTTCTAAGCTGAATATGCTTAATCTTCATAAAATAGCTGTCAAAGTATTATATCCCAAAGATGCTGGTTTTGCCTGATACTTATTTTGTGCTGTGAAGTAGTTAACTGAGGAGTAATTCTACCTTGCAAGTTATGGGCATCTGTCTAGAAGAATTAATCAATTAGGTTTCAAGGATAGTCTTGTGGTAAAAAACACAGAGCTGAATCTCAGGAGACTCTTGTTTCAATTTTTAGACCTATCTCAAATTTCCTATGTGATCTTGGGCAAGTCATTCATTTTCTCTGTGCCTCCCTTCCCCAGACATATGTTTATTCCCTCCCACATTTTGTTTGTCTTGTCTGTATGGATTATGAGGATTTCAGGACAGAGACTCATTTCTTGTAAGGGTGGTAGTGGTGGTGGGGCATTCATGCCATCTGCTACAGAACAATTTAAGCTTCTAAGTGATTTTTATTATCTCTAGATGACAAGTGTCTGTCTTTCTTCATTGCTCCTTGCTATTACAGGTGAGCCAATCCTGTTGACTCCCCCCCAGTTTGTGAATGGTGTCTAGCATCACCCTTGTAATACTTTGCCCCACTCCTGATCAGGGCCAGTCACTAATAGCTGTTTTGTGTGTGTCATGCTGTTGGGGACAGTTCAAGTGGGCTTTGCAGAACAGTCAAGAGGTGGGTTTGTTGATATTTATTAGACATTTTACTAAGGACTGATGAACTTCCTGAGAGGGGAGCATAAAAGGGCTGGCTTGAAAATATTAGGAAGCAAGTAATAAACTCCAGTATGACTCTAAGAACTATGGCAGTGAGCAGAGCAATGGGCTATGTCGCTCATACTTTCTTTTCTATCCAGGCTGTAAATGCATCATGGCAGTGGTGGTCTTTCCCTTAGTGACCGTGCAGCAGCTAGCACACCTGGATGCTAGGCAATGACAGGGATGATTCTGATGATGATGATGATTTCATTAGCCTGTTAGTAACAAAAAAAAAAGGATAGAGACAATTGATGCAAATTCAAAAAAACCAAAGCTGAGATGTCTGTATGTTAGTTAAGCTGTGGGAGCTAGAGGAAGAACACAAAGGGACCAACAATGTGATGGAACACAAACCGGTCTGGATAAATATCTGTAGGTGAACTATATATGGATATAGATGGAGAAGGTGTACGCCAGGGATGGAGAAGAGAATGCTGCCACAGTAAGGATGTGAGATGGCCATGGGAAGTAACTTTAGATGTCTGGCTAGAGTGGAGACGCTGTGTTTTACACTATACCCAATTGTCACTAGAGACTAGAAGCACTACTGCACTCCAACCGATAAGAAGTTAGGCCACTAGAAATCCCATTGCTCTGTTTAGACAGGTGACCTGGCTTTTGATATTTCAGATATATATTCCATTTCTGTGTACTGTATCTTTGAAATGAGACAATTTGAAATGAAAACCTCTGGTAGCACATAGATTTGAGTCTAATGAGGGCTAATCTCTGTCAGAGTGGGGAATTGGCTGAGCTGCTGCCATTAGCTACTGTCTTGAAAATGCTAAAGTGGGCTTGGAGTATGTTTAAAAAATATGTTCTGTATTTAGTCTTTTCACAACGTATAAAAATGTAAAAGGAAAGAATTCATGCTCTTGCAATGCTCTTCCACTTCCTGCATGCATGTCAGCTCGATTTGGTTTCCACTCCCTCTCTGCGCCCCCAGGCTGCTCCAGCGGCTGCCCTCACAAGGCTGTCAGTTAGCGTTAGGCTGCTCAGTACATTCCACTTGGCAGGTTGTGTTCCCTTCTGCACAACTCATGCCCGCTTTTCCTGTCTCACGTAAGTGACAGTTTCCATCCCTCCTCACCACCCTCATTTGCCTTTGCCAAAAAGCACCCCTGCTGTTCTCCACAGGGGGATTTTCCTTTCAGTGTCATAGACACCTACTTTGAGAAGGCATAAATAAGTCGTCTTGCTCCAGTGACTTATGGGGCTAGGTGTCCTGCAATTAAAGCCTACAAAACTACTGGGGCTGCAGGTCTAGCCTTTAGGCAGCTGATATTAGACAGAAAGACCTGCCTCCTTAGAGCCTGAAGGTCTTTCTGCATAACCTCTTCTGCTCACCTTGCAGAGCTGTGCAAGCTAAAGCTTGGGCTTTGCTATGTTTGTGTTCCTGTGTGATGTCCCCCTCAGCTGGGTTAGTTTGCTTCAGGTTTTCTTGCCAGTATTTTTCCACTTCCCTTCCCTTAGAATGCTTCATGAAGGGTTCTTCATGAGGTTTGGAAGAAAAAAGTACTGAAAATAAAACCCAAGAGAAAGCAAAATTATAAAAATATTTTCAGAAATTATCACACTACGGATTTGAAAGGAATTGTAATGGCAACTTTGGAAATCTGCCTGTCTGTCTTACCTTGTTGCTTAGCTGATTTATTCTGTACCATTCCTGTCATATCCCAGTACCTGACATACAAAATCAATAACAAATAGGTGAGGTTTCTATGGATGTATTTGTATTGAAATCTCAAAGGCCACATCCAGAGGGGGTGATGAAGCATTGTTTTAAACAACTTTTAAACTGACACTTTCCAGTCCTGGTATTTCTTCCTAGTGCAGTGCAGAACAGAGTCATGTGTCAAGAAATGGTATGACACTGTCTGAATTAAGTTGTTTCTCATGGCTAATTGGTGATGACTCAGCATCACACTGATAGGGTTAAATTGCTTCTTGTTGCAGAGAGAGCTTGGGCACTGCTGCTCTGAGAGTCACTTCATCATAACTCCTGCCTTGCTTGCTTCTCCAGAAAGCTAGGAGCCAGGGGAGCCAGGCAGACCGTTGCCTGCCCTTGCAAACCTGGTTGCCTCCTTTGTGGGTATAGCCTCAAAGATCTTGTCCTTGCGAGTGGGTTTCAGCTTAGTGAATCAGTTTCCCAGCGGGAACATGTTGCATCAGGAAATGATAACAAAGCTCTCGCAACCAAACCAGGACAGTGGCCATGTCTCTCAAGGGGTGCCTGAATGCAACGATTAGGAAGTAGTACAGAAAGGCACTATGTATTTCTAAGCCTGTAGAAAGAGAAGCATGCATTTCATGTTGTGTCTACTTTTTACTTTTATTTTCCCTTTCTCCATAGCCCTATTGCTCCCTTCATCTTCACCTGAAGGTCTCAGAGAATCCCTATACCTCAGGAAACATCGCCAGTCGAGACACTGCCCCCAGTATTATTGTAGCTTCAGGTACGAAACATTTAAAGATTGCCTGTGTATGATGTGCAAACACTGACAGAATCTTGAGTTTATGATGGGTCTGGAGGGTGTTGAGTGGCTTGTGGGGTGTCACACCACCAGTATTGGGAAGTAGGGCAGGCTAGTCCTTATTTCAACTTGACATGTTTTTTTAAGGAAACTGGCCTTCAAGACCAAGGAGACCACTTCTAGTCCTCTACTGTCATAAACATAAGATTCAAATCAGGGCATTTGATTTGCATATATAGGTGTGTAGAGCTGTATGGATTGATTCTTTTATATATATTTTCTTCAAACTGAAAGTCTTTCCCTTCCTGCTCTTTCTCTTACCAAAACTAGAAGTTCTATAATTGCAAAAGTTAAATAAAAACTCCTCTGATTTGCTAATTCTACTGTTTCTTAGAGTGTTGCATCACTAATCAATGCTTATCTTACAGGTAATATAGGCACTGAACTATCAGACAATGACATCAGCATGTTTGTTTCTTCTGATGCTGGGAACACTTGGAGACAGGTAAATGACACAGAATCACAGTTTTAAATAGTAATCTAGGAAAATATCATAAATGTAGATTCAAACTGTCAATTTTTGTTTCTTTTGGTTCAAAGTAGCTTTTTGCAGGTCTTTACAAAAGGGTAAACTTCCCTTCTGAGAGGTAGAGAGATGCTCAAAGAAAAAGATTGAATAAGTTGTTATACTTCATATAACAGAAAATTATGTTTATAATTCTACTCATAATTTAACTTCAATTTAAACCTGTAGCAAAGAAAACACATTAAAATATGAATCCTAAAGGGAGAGAATGCATTTTATTTTACTACTGTACATCCTTTGTACCAATCAAACCATTTTTCTCTCCTTCCATGATAATACTTCCCCAAGAATCAGCAGTCGTACTGGTCTACTTTCCGTCACTCCCTGTGGGAGTCATTTCACCGAAGTTGAGTTGTCCAAAGTTCAGTGTCCATATAAACAGATTATTTTGCCTTGCTCTTAAGCTAATGGAGAAAAAGACATAATTTAGCTCATCTTTTTTCTGAAGCTACCTCTCTCTCCATTAATTGTGAAAGGAAACTGGATGAGGAAGTTAAATCCAGTTCCTAATATTTAGTGGAATCCCACCTGTTAACAAAGCATTGCTACCCTTTAATGTGTTTATCTTCAGGACTGGAAGTTCTATTACCCTGTTTTCTGCATGGCATATCAAGTCATGGAGAGAAAGAGTGACTTTCCCAGACTGACAAATGCTGCTATATAAACTGGAGAGCAGATGTTTGCAGAAAGCCAATACAAAAGAAGACAAAGGAAAATAAAGTATCTTTAAATACTTGATATTCAAAGAATCTAAATATTTTACAGTGTTTGACCAGCTCACATCTTTCCACCTACGTCAATTCTGTGAGACAGGGCCAGATAGGTGCAAACGCATGAAGTTCTTCTTTAAAAAAAACCAAGTCATTGAAAGGGGGAAATTGCTGATCCTGGCAAAAATTCATGTTTCTAACTTTCTGTCAAGCAGAGGCAGAATGCATTTTACAAGGACCTGGAAAAACAAACAAAAAAATTAACAAAAAACACCAAAAAAAACCCCAGAACAACAACAACAACAAAATGAAACCAAACCCAAACAATAAAAAACGAAACCCAGGAACTGTCTCTATACAGAATGTCTTCCTCTACTCTGTAACTTCCTCAGTGTATATCAGTCCTCTGTCATGATTGTACTCAAAGAATGATGACATTTTCTTGATACTAAGGAAAATAGGTTTAAATATATGTGCTTTGTTTTCCAGATCTTTGAGGAAGAGCACAGTGTTCTGTACCTGGATCAAGGTGGAGTACTGGTTGCGATGAAACACACGTCTCTGCCTATCAGACATCTCTGGTAATGATTCCATCTGTGCTAAATATCTGCTGTCCCTCTTTTCAAATGCCAGGAGGTAAACAGGCTGCATCTAGAGTTTTCTGTAACTACAATCTAGAAAAGATCAGTTAAGATACTGGCAAATATTAACTCAGATAAAGCTTAGATATCCTGGCAATTCCAATTTACATAGTTTCAGCTTGGCCAGATCTGAGATATTGTCAATGTAATTCCACAACTTGATTTCTTGAGTTGTTTATGTATGTAATATGTATCTGGATTATGCCTTTGTCTCTTATTAAGTTACCAAATTACTCTTTGTTTTCAAAATTGTTGATGAACTCGTTTTCTGTGTGGCAAGCAGCACTTACAAACCAGAATTTTGTTGAATAGATTCAGCCAATAAAGCAAAAGTGTCCTTGCTAGGTAGCACTTTTGAGTTTTTGTGGTAGGTAGAATATAGTTTTATGCTGTTTTGCATAATTCACTTCCTCTACAGTCAGTGTCATATCAACATCTGAAACACATAGACCTAAGTCTTAAGAAATTATGAGTGGTTCCAAGCTTTCACTTAGACCCACTACAGGGAAGACTGCTGGTCAGAAGAGGCAAAGCTCTTGTGCTTCAGCAATCTAACCTCCTTAAAATGTCTTATGTTGGGCACCCAAAAATATGAAGCTCAAAATCACTTGCTTATTTTTAAAATATCCTCGCCCTAGGCTACATTTTGCCCTTAAACCGTCAATCTCTAAGGTAACTTTATTAGTTTCTATCACTTAATTATTGGCCAAGGGTTGCCAAATGCCAAACAACCTTGATCGATGCTCTTATAATGCTTCCCCAAAAAGTTATTTAAAGGACTAAAAATGCAGTATCCAAGAACAGAAGCTGCTTCCCACTTCTCTATAGCAGCTGTAGTGGACTAGAGAGTCTCCTCAAGTAAAGTAGGAGGAGAGTAGGGAAAGAAGGCACTAATTCTGCTTTCTCCACTAGGTTAAGTTTTGATGAAGGGAGATCTTGGAGCAAATACAGTTTCACATCCCTCCCACTGTTTGTAGATGGAGTTTTAGGGGAACCTGGAGAGGAGACTCTCATCATGACGTAAGTGAGCATGCCACCATTCTACTGTTGATGAGAACTGCACCATAAATGTCTTATAAGGCTGTTCACAACACAATAGCATTTCTGGTTGGGGACCAAACCAAGTACGATCTGAAGCCAGGAGTATGCGGTCTTCTCTTGCTAAATCATCAATGTTTATTTGTGATATGATTGAGGGAATGACAACATGGTTCCTTGCATGCTGCAAAAACATTATCACTTAGGTTACCACCATGAAACCTGACTCTTCAAATTGAAGGTGATTAAAAGCAGAGTTACTCTTGACAGATGAATATTTGAAAGAAAAATGGTGGGGTATTTTTATAACTGTGTTTTTGCTGCTACTTTCTATTTAACTGAGACACGGAAAAATGAAGACATTCTTTTGCAGAAATGAATGACAAAATGTTGCCAAGAGGCTGACTCATGAAAAATTATGATTAGTTTCAGTGTGGTATGCTGAGTTCTGCATGGTGCATAAATCTGGATTCACCCTGCCAGAAACTGTGACATTTTGCCTGAGATCAGATTTGCAAAAACAGGAGAAAAATTCAGTTGCTGTCTGTAAAAAATGGACTGATCAGTAATAAACAGAACATGTGGCTGGAAACTGACACAACTTAATAGAGATGTATGTAGGATGTTCCGTTCAGGTTCTGACTTTAATTTGTGTGGAAGGGATTCCTAAAACTTACAACTGAGATACCAAACTCGTATAGGTATAACTGTCTCAAACCCCATGTCAAGTCTTATATGTTTAGTCGATTTGGGGATTGATGCAAGTAGGAGGATCTTGTTCCACAGAATAAAGGCTACATGCAATTTTTAAGAGTGTTGTAGATATTTAGCAGCCTAAATTTCACTTTGATTATGTCAGTCAAGCGAAAATCTGTAGGACTGGCACTCCTAAAGCAATTAATCTCTGTTGAAAATTTGTGGGTGACCATACTTCTGTAACTACCAGGCTCCATCTGGTTCTACCTTTTACTGCATGCTCTTTCTGCTGTATTCTGTAGAGTGTTTGGACATTTCAGCCACCGCTCGGAGTGGCAGCTGGTGAAAGTAGACTACAAGTCCATTTTTGATCGGAGGTGTGCAGAAGAGGACTACAGGCCTTGGCAACTCCATAGCCAGGTGAGAAGCAAGGAGGCTGGGAAAGATCAGCATGATCCAATGTCTTTTCCTGTTAGTTTGGTGTATCAGATTGTTTCTTAACTGGATGAGCCTGTTTCATTACATAGTTGTGTTGGCCACAGATTGCACTCTGTGATCCCCGAAGGATGGACAGCTGTCTTTTGGGTTTGATTGTCCATGTAGGCAATTAGCTCAGACTTATCCAGAGTTGAAGAATGAAACAACAGCAGAAGCTCTGCCAGTGAAAGAGGCCTGAACTCCTTCATTCTTACATCTCCCATCCAGTTCCCCTGTCCTTGCCTCCTTTCTCTTCCTCAACATCTTTCTGTCCTCAGAGCCTCAGTGTCTTAAGGTCCTCCTGGTTGCTCTCACACTTGTTTCTCCAATTCTTGCCCTCTTAGCCTCATTTCTTACTCACTTGGTTTCATCCTTGTTCTGTCTTTCCCAGCAGTGGTAATTCTGCTGTGGGAGTCAAGACACTTTATTCCTCAGTTCCTTGGGGCCCTGTGCCCTGTCCCTTGCATCCTGGATGCAGCTGCTGCATCACTCCCAGAACCATTGCTTAAGTAAGGTAAGGTGCTCTGCACAGTGCCTGCACCTGCCTTGGGGCACCTTCCCAGCTTTGCCAAGTTTGACACAACAGCCTGTGTTATATCAAGTTAGAATAAAATATGACCCAGATCCTGTGGTTACATAAACTCCACAGGCTCTACTGAAGTCTAAAGCGAAACACCCATTTATATCATCAAAGGCTGTCTTTCTGTATATCTCTTGCTGGGCAAGAATTTAATAATGAATATGAAATGAAAGTAGCTTGACTCAGAGTAGCTGCTCACACAAGGCACAACTCTGCACTAAAAATACCGGTTATGACTTAGATCTTTAGATGTTCAAATCAGTACAGTTTCCTTGAAATTCAAGGAGGCACAGTATTTTACACCAGTTGCCATTCAGGCCCTTCTGTTTCATGGGCAAATCAAAGCCATGGAAAGTTTCTCTTTCCTACAGTGATTTGAACAGTAAAAGGTAACAAGTAAGACCCCACTGTATTTGTTCTTTACTTTCTTGTGCTTGCATAAGCAAAAATGCCAAGGATTTGCAGCATATCTTTGAGGATATTGGCTTTGGAGCTTGCAGAACTATTTTTAGGAAGGTTGCTGTGGACTCTTGCCTTTTCATTTGCTTTCTATTGAGATTACAAGGCTGAGCCTTTTTCCCTAGGTAGAAATATTTAGCAGGGTGCTGAAGATAGAAGGGAAAAAGACAAGGAAGTTTTAGCATCCACATAACAAGTCAAACCCTGTAAAACCTGAACTCATAGTCCATAGAAAATATCTACATATACATGTATTACTAGTTTCTGCTGAACAAAACTATTGCTAAAGAGGTCAGACCAAAGAAGTAGACCTGCTCTGTTTCTTAGATTGCAGAGGGATCAGGCTGTGTTTTCACTTGCTGAAACCTAATCTATAAGTGAGAAATGGGCCCGAATCAATTGCTTATTGGCTTTAGAACAAATATATAAGCAACCTCAGATCATTTCTTAGTGTGTATTGGAAAAGCTGTTTTAGTTTCAGTTAAAGCTTCAGTAGCTTTAATTAGCACCAGTGTACTGACATGGCATTTGACTTGCCATCCTCTTCCTTTGAGTCACAGATCCCATTGCAGAGGCTTGGAAAACTAAGTGAAAAAAATAGCCTGGTGGGTGTCACAGAAAGGTATTTTTGGTTTTGTTTCCAGGGAGAAGCTTGCATCATGGGAGCAAAAAGGATCTACAGGAAGCGCAAGTCAGAGAAGAAATGCATGCAAGGAAAATATGCTGGGGCTATGACCTCGGAGCCATGCGTGTGCACAGAGGCAGACTTCGACTGGTGAGCAATGGGCACAAGAACAGTGTCCTTTCTACCACACCAATGCAGAGCTTGCAGAGAGTAGAAATTAATAAACATGTAAGTGGCCAAATAGGTTGCTTCCTGATGGTGCAGGTATGTCAAAAGAAGGAAAGGTGTAATAGCTACCTGTAATCTGCTGAGGCTCCCACGAAACTGATGCTGAACAGACTGTTTTGGAGGTCACATCTGAGCTCTGTGCAGCATTAAGATAAAAGGTCCATTTAGCACATCTAACCTCAGCAATGACCAGAGATGCTGTGAAAGTAGTAATTAAGACATACGTAGTGTGTGTAAAAAATAAATTCTTCATGCATACACACACGTATATATGTGTAAAAGTAAATATATGCATATGCAAAGTCGGCCTTCAGCTTCTGGAAATCAGATATCTAGGGAATTCCTGGGTCCTTTGTTATATCTGGACCATCATGTTTGATAGCATCCAACAGACATTGCCTTCATGATTTGGGTTAATCTCCTTCTGAGGCCTTTTCTCCTCAGCTTTATGCTATGGAAAAGAGTCTATCGGTGAGTTATGAATGGCTTGGTAACACGTTCAGCTTCTAGTTTAATTTCAAGATTCCTGCAGACTCACGGCAATTTGCACAAAAAAGGCAGGAACCACATTATTGAAATCTCTCTATCACCTGTCTTCTCCAAGTCAGAGAGAGTCCTGAGTATCTCAGAAGAGAGAAATGGTGCATCTTGGGCAGTGCTAGTAAGCCCTCTTTGTGCCTTACTCAGCTAGATCTATGCCATGTTATTAATTAAACCCAGAATCTGTAACAGACACCCTGAAGAGGTTAATCTCACAAATATTTTGTTTCTTGCTATAGGAGTTCCCCCCAGGACCATGGAAATTTACAGCATTTCCCTTCTCACCCTCCCATAATTGTAGTAATACCAATTTTTCTATATAAAAACACAGAATCACAGGAGGCTTTTCCATGTGTCAAAAATGTAAATCCACTTGCACCAAACATTAAGAATTATGAGCATACTTGGGCATTGATTCTCTGAATATGGTTTTCTGATGATTTCCCCATCTTCCAGTGAGTTCTTTGTTATGGAGCAGATACCTCAAGTCCTGTGTGTAGTTCATTTGGGGGCCCAAAGGTCCTGGATTTCAACCATTTAACATATCTCTTGTAAAAAAAAAAAACAACCCAAAACAGCCAACTGGAAAAGAGATACAAATAGGGAGGAAATTCCCTGAAGGTTTTGACCCTCTTGTAGAACATGCAGTACTAAGCTCCTGCTCAGTGTCAAGAAAATAACTGATGGGATTGACACTTGTAAGGTACAGACACTCATGGAACACTTCTGATAAAAATATGCTTTCCTTCCTGAACTTCTCTCTGTCTGAAAAGTATGATTTTATTTCATTGAAATGGATTGTCTGGTTTGCTACTACAAAACTTTGTTGCTAGGTACAGGACAAAAGTATCACAGTGACATTTGATGGGGGAAACATGTTTTTATTTCTTTTGCATTCACTTTGAGGAGACTTTCTCCAAAAGGTCTGCTGGGTTGTGACAGAATCTCTAAGAGAAAGCTTGGATGGTTGGGGATGTACGACAGACGTTTGCAGTTCACATGCCCCAACAAGACCCTTCAAATCTGTTGGAAGAGGCAAAACTAGGACTGTGCAAAAGTCACCTTGTTAAAAGCAGCCTGAGAAAAACACCCTCAGAAATACTGCAGGTCTCTGTGCTGAGCTGACTGGTAGAAAGCCTTCCTGACGTAGAAGTGCCTTCCTCCTGATGATGATATCACTGCTGGTGTAGAGCAGACTGTCCTGATCCCCTCCAATTCTCTCTGAGCTCTTGCTATTCCTACAGTCCTCAGCTATGGATTTTTACTTTATTGGTTTCAGCTTTCTTCCCCACCACCTCTGAGGAAAAAAGACTGAATTATTGCTTTAAGAATTCAGTTCAGAAATATTTACCAGGAATATTAATCACCTATTTATCTATTTAATACAGTCAGGAGCATAGTTTTACATACAGTTGCCAGAGAAGGGCCGAAAAGCCACAGGGAACAGAAGATGGAGGTTTACCAAGGAAGGAGAAAAGAGATGGCAAGAAAAAAGCAGTTCTGCTGGCTCTACTTAATTTCTGTCCGGTTTCACTTTGCTAAGAAAGGCAAAGCTGCCGCTTTGTGCCGTAGCATTCAGTGCCTGCCTTGTTTAACTCTGCGCTGGGCTGCGCTGCTGATGCACCCTGCAGAAGTTGATTCAAAGTAGCGTTTGGAGGAAAACTGGTGAATGAATTCTTGCTGTGGAAGGATGTCCTCCATGGGGTCCTTCCTGAAAAAGGAAGACACGCTTTCATCATCCTCACTAACAACATTTCAGCAGTGCTTTTGATTTTTCCATTTCTCTCTTTTCTTGCTGGGCAGGGCTTTTAATTGAAGGAGACTGAAGGGGACATGTATCCCCCAGGCAGGGAGAAGCCTCTTAGCTGGCTGCTGACTTGATTTTGCAGTCTTGAAATGAATTGAGCAGCTTTTTGTGTTAACATCAATGGTTACAGGACTCACACTTATATACAGAATTGAAGAAGACAACAATCCCTGCCCCAGAGCAGGACTTTCTTTGCTATCTGAAAACTGAATTTGTATGGAGAAAATTTCATTATCTAAGTTTGTCAGAGATTGGAGTTAAAAAAAAAAAGTATCTTTGTGGTCAAGTAAAGTGGTGGCGGGGGAAAGTTATTGCTGTTAATCCTGTGAGTGCTTTTTTATCAGTTCAGTGGGAAAAAATGCCAGTTATAAAAGACATATAGATTTTATAAGGTTTGTTGGGGTTTTTTTCTGCTGGTAATATCATAGAACTCCAGGTTCATTTCACATCTGTATTCAGCCCATGGTAGCTCTTTCTGAGAGAAAAGGGCACATTTGTTTATTGTTTTACACAGCAACAAAACTGAGTGACATTAGAAATGACTGTAGTTTATCTAGCCTTGGGAACCCGAACTCTGCCGACAGCAGACATCTCTTACCATGGGCTGGAAGCAGAAGTGGCAGTGGCCGGGGCTGAAGCGGCAGGATTTGTTCTCCGTGCAGGGGCGGAGGCTCACAGCCAGGGGGCAGTAGAGCTTCAGGAATAGGGGCAGTGGGGCTGTGCCGGAGCCCTGCGCTGTCTGCCCTAGCAACGGCCTGGAAACGAGGATGTCCTTCTTCATTTCATTGATTTGGGTAAATGGATGACACCGTTACTTCTGTGTTATTAAAGCATTAATTTCCCCGGTTTCCTTACATTGTGTTCCTTCCTGCCGTCTGAGCATTATTACGGCAATCTCTCTTCAGTAGAAACACCTCCCAGACACAGATGGAAATCTTTGCTGGTGTTCATCCTTCAGCTACCTGTCTCCCAAGCCCTTTAATAGAAACTTTGAGTTAAGCATCTCGCCGTCAGTCTTTCCCCTGAACCCACTGTCATTAATACTGAGGGCTTCTTCTATCGGTATTCCCATATCTCACACCTTCGTGGGAAGTATAAACCTGTTGATGCTGGCACTGGTGACTTTGGATAGCCGGAGAGGCATAATGGAGCCTTAGTGCAACTGGGAATCAGGTCTATTTATTTCACCGATATCAGCGAGGATCTGGCTTGCTCTTTTTTTATTGTCTGGCACTTAAATGACAGACCCGCCTGCTAGGTTTGGTTCTTCTGCTAAAACTACGGAGTCCTGCATCATAAGAAACCATCCTGACAAAGTGTGGGGAGGCAGAGGCAGGTACTGAGTGTGACCAGCCTGTCAGCTGTGTGTGGTCCCACTCACCAGTTCAGACAATGTTGCAGGGGCTAGCTTGGAAATACGCATACATTTGCATCCTTAGGTTAACTAACTTTGCTTTATCACTGAGGTGGGTTTGATTAGCTAAAGGAGTAGTAATTTTGAATTAATTTTTAGTTAATTTTGAATTCTTGTGGAAAATACAGACTCACTATGCTAAGTTGATGAAGTGTCCCTGCATCTTTAGGGGCCTAGATTTCTACCAGGCATGGATTTACTGGAAACATTCTGGGGATTTTAGGTTCGCTGTTCACATAAGCTGGTATAGCGTGACTCCACATACTGTGATGCAGTTATAATCATATGCTTTCATAGATTCATAATTTAAACTTCAGCTGAATCCATCCTTCTCTGAGACAGATCTCATGTCAGATCCTATAGAACAGGGAAGCAAGCACAGCTACCCTTTAACACAAATTATACTTGCATAGTACTTCAATATTAGGCAATAGTATCAAGTGAATAAAAAGGCGATAAGACTTTTCAAGGCCTGTGGCTGCCGCTATTTTTTCCACAAGGGCTTTTGGAAACTGCACTTCAAAGGTGACTATAATCACAGATACCTCAATTCCACCCTATTTAATGTCTAGAAACTTTCAAAGCACAGCATACCAAACCACAAGTAGCATTTTCAGTTCTGGCATAGTTGACCTTAAGGTGAAGCTGTTAGTGTTAAGTCCTGTTACATGTTAACTTATCTCAATTTTTAGAATGTCTGAGCACAGCATTCACTCATCTGACTTATTTCTATATCTTAAAACAGTGGGATTTTGATAATTTCACAGGGGTTTACAGTTTTTCCATGATACTAAGTTTGTCAGGCCTGCATTCAAACTGCAAACTTTCTTAAGGGATTTCTTTTCTTTTTATTACTACCTGTGCAGCAAATGATCTTAGATAAGGGAATTTACCATGGGCTTTGGGCAGGGACACAGAAGTTGTGGAATGAATTCTTATCTGTCTGTAATTACAGAGAAAGATTTGCAATCCTACTTGACTAAGACAAATTGGATTCCAGTTTAAACCAGTAAAATTGGCCAGGGTAAAACCATCATCAGTGAGAGCTGTAAGACAGGCTACTTCATGTGGATAAAACAAACCCTGCTGATAAATGCTCCACTCTTTTTTGAGAGGTACATTATCTATTTCATCTGAGTTCCTTTCAGGCAGGCACAAAATATCATCAATATATGTAAATTCCAATTCCCAGTTACCAGGCAATGGCTTAGCTAGCTGATTGCAGTCTAAAGCTGATGCCTTCCCTGTCTCCAGGTTTTGCTATACTGGCTCGTGCTACGGCAATCCAATTCATGCTAATGCTTGTTGATTGCTACAAAGCCTGGTGTGCCAAATTGTAGGCAGCAATTTGTTGTCAACATCAGTGTTCTGTGTGCACCAGGCTGTAGCCAAGGAATTTATTAGATTCCAAGACTGTGGAGGTGAACGGGCGGCTGATGCATCTGTAGAGAGATATGGAACAGCAATTCATGTCATTTACTGGGATGACATTTCTGCAGGGCCTTAATGAGCCAGACAATTTGCAAGCCTGAAAACAACACTGTGAAACTTCTATCTTAGAACTATTTCTGCTGTGGAAAATCCTATGATTTCATTCTCTTGTCTTTGAGAAATACGATCCAAGTATAGTCAAGCCTAGTTAAGTCAAGCTTGGCTTGTCCAGATGTGCAGATACTAGTAAGGACTAAAATTATGGCATGAGTCTAGACGTGTGTATAGTAAGAAATTCCAGACTAATACTACTTCATTAAATTGGACTGTGGGTACTGATCCCCTCTGAGGCAAATTTCACTGTATTGTTTTGTTTTGTTTTCACCTAACTATTTACAGAACATTGTGGGTGTGCAGTGTTACAGCTTTTTAATTAGTGACACGTTATAACTTAGGAATACAGTGCTACAGAGTGTTGACAAACGAATTACAAAAATACAGGAGTCCCACTTGTACGTAAATATTTGTTTTCTCTAAGCAAATCAGAATGGTGTTATTCTTTGTTATGAAGTATATTCTGCAGCTATAGTGTTCGTATTCCAACAAGGATGATTAGAGAAGCACATGGCAGTGGGAGAATAGACTGGCTGATGCTTCCAAAGCAATTAAACTACATCCAGCCACTAGCATCTGAGTAAACAGATTGATGAAAATTCAATCAAGTAGCTGAGGAAAAGACCATTTAGGTCATCTACTTCCTTGCTGTTTCCTAGGGTATGTTCTCAATTACTTGTTGTAGATACCCCCAGCACCACATCTGCTAAAATGTTCCTTTGCAACAGTAATGCAGTCTAATAGATGT
Source organism: Falco cherrug (assembly GCF_023634085.1). NCBI lineage: Eukaryota > Metazoa > Chordata > Aves > Falconiformes > Falconidae > Falco > Falco cherrug. The sequence goes on from NC_073705.1 coordinate 25,370,806, forward strand.
CTAGTTTTCCCACATGATATGCAGTTTTAATTTGCTTTTGCTTAATGTCATCTTTTTAATTTCTCTTTTTTTTAGATTACCTCAAAACATTTATTTTCTAGATTCAGAAGGAAAAATTGCAGTCAGGAGTAAAAAGTGGTGAAAAAATTCTTTTCAATGTTCTGATTTTGATAACAAGCATAAGAAGTTTTAACAAAAACATATTGCGAAATATTCTCTCCTTTTTTTCCTTGCTCTCATATCTTATATCAGTACCAGACCTCTTAAAATTGTCTTATAGTGATTCATCAGATTTTTATTTTAAGCTATCATGCCTTGGTACAGAAAGAAAAAGACTTTTGAAAGAAGTCTTCATTATGTTAAGCATTATTCTTCTTGTAATATTATTCTACAAATACGATTAATTGCACTGTTGCCTATTAGGAGATGCTGTATCCAGCAGCCTGATAGAGGTGAGGCTCCCATAGCTCCATGTCCCCGACACAAGCCGTAGCAAGTTTGAGCGTTTGTTCCTGATAGGCACACGTATGCATGCACGCACAGTACTTGTACACATATGTACATGTCTGGTGTACAAACCAGCACAAATGGAAAATATAACACTCACACAAACACCAGTTGTTGTCATCCTGTTCCTCTCTCTGGTTGATCAAGATCAAATCCCATTTCTGGAAAATGTTTGCACTATAAACATACATACAATATTGATCCCACCAGTGCCTGGTCTTAGACAACCAGGTCTGTCCAGTATCTAGCCCCTGGACACCTTGTATCCCCAGTTGCTGACAATTGGATATCCCTAGGTGCCTCGTGCGTAGACAGACACATACATAACAGGTCTCACAAGCAGGTCCAGACCTATATGGCTTTACACCACTAGCCTTTCCCCCAGACCTCGTGGTCTTTCCAATAGCCAACTCACAGACCTAGTGTCCAGCCCAGGCTTAGGACTACAGCAACACCTAGCTCCCAAGTCTTTTATCCTACTCATTGGCTTATCTGGCTTGGTGCTCGCCTGCACAGTCTGCACATGCTCCAGTCAGTCCCGTTGCTGGCAGTGTGGGCACATGGATCCCTGTGACTCATGGTCCAAGCCTGGCTGCTGAGACCTAGACCGCCACATGCACACAGAGAAGAGATAGCCCCTCACCCAGGAAAACAGCCATGGAGACACCAGATGCTCTTCCCTGACATGGCATAATGAGCCCCATACCGCTGTGTGCAGGAATCCCACTCAGTGACCTGCAAAGTGATCTAGGGAGAACCTCTTCTGTTGACGATCTAGTAGGTCTCACCCTGGCCATGGGCTGATGGCTGTCCTGTGAGAGCCCTGGGAGATGCTGGGTCAGAGGTTCCACTGGCTCTGATCAGGTTATTGGGGTTTCTCTGCCTCCTGTTTTTCCTCTCTGTCTTGTTACATACACAGAGATAAGCCTTTAATCACATAATCTAATGTTGCCTTAATCCTCTTTTCTTAGAATATCAAGCTACTTGATACCAAGACATTAAAGATAATAAGCAAAAAAAGTGCTTTGCAAAGAAGTGCCGTTTTAAGATCAAGGATCAAATTGCAACTGGAATATTGGAATGGAGCTGGTGCAGTCTGTGTAGCAGTTCTCAGAAATGACATCCCATTAACTTCTCTGTTATGGCTATGGAGAAAGCTTAGTAAAAGGAATAAGAATTATGTTCCAACCAAACAGTCCTCATTATTCAATGGCTGGAGACTAAACCCACATGTGAATGGAATACTGATTAAAGAGGTTTTTTGGTTTTTTCTTTGTTCCACAATAACAGTTTTTATAGATCCTTTGTTTACCTGGAATCAAAACCAATTTGAACTTGTTGTTCAGTGGAACCAAAGCAAATTTAGTCATAGCTAATTCCAAATTGGGATAAAAGATTACAGTTTGACTCATTGTTTCTAATACCTGATTTTTGTTAACATTTCCTCTTCAAACAAAAGTAGAATTGAAGATTGCAGCCTCCTTTTCCATTACCAAATACATTCTTAATGCCTTCAGCTGAGAGCTCTCTCAGGGCTGTATATTTTCCTCTATAGCTCATGTGATATACTTTCCAAATACAATCAACTGTTTAACACCTCAGTTTTCTAAGGTGTGACTGAGACAGCAGTGATTGAACTTATCTTAGATCTCTAGCTTTTATGTTTGAATCTGGAGCTGAACCTGAGAAGCACTGTTAGACTGTAGAGGGAGAATGCTTAACACAATAGCTCATAAACTACCTGGTCTGGTTCTGCTTATTTATACTGGGACATTTACAAGGTGACTCTACCCCTGCCCCAAAAAAAAGCTAAAAGAGGGATGAAGAATCTGCTCTATCAATAAAACATCAGAAGTCCTAGTAAAGGGGTTGAGGAAAATCAAAACTTGTATCAATAGTGGAGAGCATGAGCTAATAATACCTGTGTCTGTTCTTTTGTTTTCTTGTGTGGCACTTTCTTTTAATGCTAAAACAGTGATTATGGATATGAACGTCACAGCAATGGGCAGTGTTTACCAGCATTTTGGTATAACCCATCTTCCTTATCGAAAGACTGTAGCCTCGGGCAGAGTTACCTCAACAGCACTGGGTAAGTGGCACACCAGACTTTATTTAGCTAAAGCGCCCATATGAGCTTAAACCCAATGACAACTACAGATTGCATTTATTATAGGTGTCTCAAAGATGACTGAAGCCCTTGGAATGTCTTCTTCACTGATTTTTTTAGGGTGCAGTCTGGCACTCCAGATCTCCATCATGGATGGTCCAGAACTTTCTCTGAAAAATGATGCCTTAAAGAAGCTTGGGGGGAAAACTGTAAGGCAAAGGCCAAATCACTAAAGTCTCTGAAAAGACTCCTCTTAAAATCATGTGGGATGAGGTGAGGGAGAAATGGTGGAAGATAAATTAGAGGAAAGAGATGAAACTGATTTATATGTGAAGTAAGAGATGGGCATCTAGCCTGACTGCTGGTTATTCTTTGGCCCTATTGGAAGTCAGTGGAAGATGTAGTATAAGTTAAGATACTGCCCTCAAACTTCATTTCTGATGCAAGTGATTAAAGCAAAGAAAGGAACACAAGCTGTGTTTTGGTGTTTTGTACACTCAAAGACAGGCAGAATTTGCTTTCTAATTCAACCCTTATTTTTGTAGCTCTTGGGGGTTGCATCTTTAGAGTTGCCTCACAACTGATGAGAAGTGGAAAGCATGTGGAAAAAAAGCTGTTAAACTATGCCTAACAGTATAATAATTGAATACAATTCCATACTGAATGTGTATTTAATTTATTTATAACTTTAGTGTTATTTAATATATAACATAGGTCATCATATAATTTTATGGTTTAGACAGTTTATTAATTTAGGAATTAATTAATGTGGTGTATAGGTATGCTATGCAAGAAAATATTACCTGCCATTAACAACAATATTAACTATTTGTTAAGCACATAAGGAATGCTTGGCTGAGACAAATGCTCAAATACATTTGGGAATCTGTTTTATTCAAAAGAAACCACAAAAATGCCTCCCTGTTCCCAGTTAACCCTGTTATGCTCCCTGTCAGTATCTTCCACAGAGTCTCTTTTCCTTTTCAGATACCGGAAAGTTGTTTCTAATAACTGCACGGATGGTGTGAGAGAACGGTACACAGCAAAACCACAGCAATGTCCTGGCAAAGCCCCCCAGGGCCTTCGCATAATCACATCTGATGGCAAACTGACAGCTGAGCAAGGACACAATGTCACTTTCCTGGTGCAGCTGGAAGAGGTGGGTTCTATTTTTATGCTGTATCCCAGGCCCATGGCTCTATTTGAGTCTGATTCATGCCAAAGTTTGCAAAGTGGTGAAGAGGTGTGGACCAAGAGAGGGTGGGATAAAGTCTGTCAGCTTCACAATGTAGCTGGTGGAGCTTGCTCTAAAATGTAACAGATGATGCATGGAGATGATGAGAGTATTGCAGTACATAGGATAATAGCTGGAAGAAGCTTATAAAGACTGGGAAGTGGTTTGTTTTGGGAATTTCACAGTAGAACTGGAGAGTGCAGATTTTAATCTTGATCCCCACCCTTAACTGTGCTTTTGATTTCTTGCTGTGTTTGAAATGGAATTTCAATTTTTACTTGCCGCTGACTTTCAACCGAACATCACTAAAAGTACATGTGCAGATCTGTCCCTGGTACATACTGTTTAGGTGTTTGTGGATGAAATATCAAGATGCCATCAACAGCATTTAGTCTGAAATTGATTGCAAATATGAAGCTGATTCAGACTCTGGTCAGAGCCTGTGTTTTTGTTACATCTGTAACTTAACTAGATATTTCATTGTTCTGCTCCCTCTATTTCTGAACCCTTAGAAAAAAGCATTTAAAATCTTTTTGCCTGTTTTTCTTTCTCAGCACTTCTTTATCTATGCTTAATTGTAGGTGCCCAAATAATAGCATTCACGAAGTAACTATTTTATCTTTTTTCCTTATCCAATCTAATTTCTTTAAACTTCTGCCCTTTTTACTGTATAGCTGGCCAATAAATCCTAAAACAACTATGCTTTTACACTAGGCGACAACGTACATCCCTTTACAGCTTAGAGCATTCATGGAAATTACTTCTGACCCTCTCTGTAGTAAATGTCATCTGCAGTGAGGAAAGAGAAATGAGGATGACCTCTAGAGCTGAGTTTTGTAGGGGTGTGTTGGGGTTTTTACATCTCTGTTATTGATGCTTTCCCCAGCAAACAGGTGTCTTGATTTGTAAAGGCAATAACATATAATAAATCATAGCTAACTTGAAGCAGTTGTTTGAGCTGAATGTTGATTTTCTCCGAAATGTGGCCACTTTATTTCAGTAGTGACAGCCATACAACATTGCTAGTGTACATTCTGTCACAACATATAAACATATAACTGCATCTGGATAAATTATTGATTTCTGTGTTTAAAGATGAAGAATAAAAAGTCCAAAACAAGATTAAAAGTCTTCAGGCTTTAAAAAAAAATGGAAAAAAAAATAAAAAGTGTTCATTGTATCACTTTTCTATTCTCAGCAAAATTTTAAAACAGATTGAGAGAAGGAGATGGGTAGTCTGAGAAGTCAGTCACAAAACTATCAAAGAATTATTACAATAGTCAGGGGGGAGGCAATCCCCCACAATATGGGAAACTTGGGACAAATGTCCTGCTCTTCCTTCTGTATTTCAGCACATCTGTCCTGTAAGAATACCCTGGCCATTCTGTCATACAGGGATCTGCTGTGAATTGTCCTGTCTTTTCTGTTGATTCTGATCTTTTTTGATAGCCCTGCTTCAGTATTCTCCAGAGTCTGGAAGCAACACCTTCTCCATTAGGTGGTGTCTTTCTCATGCTCTGTATCAGGGAGTACATGAAGTATGTTTTCATGAGTAGTATGTTTTCATGAGTGAGTCAGCTTCTGAGAACATCTAAAAGGGGCCCTTCTTTCAGTATATCTGATAAGGAAGACATTAGGAATTGCTCCGAGGGCTGAAATAGTATTGATAAACTTCCAACATTTCTGATTACTCTCCCTGCTAGATGAATCTTGACCTCCTGCTTCTAGATTTGACAATATAAAGAGTTTACAGAGCAACAGACAAAACCTTTGGGTGAATTTGACCCAGTCTGACAATGACTTTGGGCTGATGTTGCAGCAAAAGAAATATTCAGCAAAGAAAATTTTCCCAGCTGTATGCAAGCTATGGGAAAATAAACAGTGGTTATAGCCTCATAATTGTACATAGACTATTTCATTTCCCAAATTAACTGTTTCGGTAACAAAAATTCACACTCATTAGAAAAGTTAACCTAGCAAAAGAGCAACCACCCCTTTCTAGAATAGATACTATTATCATAGGATCACAGAACAATTGAGGTTGGAAAGGGATCCCTGGAGATTTAGTCCAACCCCACTTTTGAAAGGGAAATTTCTTTCCCTTGCAAACAAAGCAGAAGCATCATAAATGAAGAACTTGCTACTTTCTGTTTAGTTCTGCCCTGCACAAGTATACAGCATAGTACAATCCAGGATGTTTAGCATCTGCAGAATCTCTGCCACTCCATTTTTGCTGAAGAGAAGGTACCAGGCAAGCTAAAAAAGGCTGGATATATCTGTGTATGCATGTGAGGTTTTTCACAATTGCATATGAAGAAAGTGTGTTCTATTCAAATCTTGTCTCCTGGAGTGGTGATCAGTATTTTTAAGTGCTACACCCTGGTGTGAGGACTCTTCCTTTCGCTTGTGTCAAAGTTACTGTCTTTTAGGTTGTAAAGAAACAGCAGTCTTTGCTTATGTTGTAGTCCCTTTGCACCTTAACATCTCCTGTATCCCTCTGAGATAGTTTGTTTAAACCTTCAGATCTGCAGAGCTGTTCCATACACTGCAGCCTCCCAGTTCTCTTTTTTCATGCCTATACTCCACTTGACCTGCAGGAAAAAAAAAAAAAATAAAAGAAGCTGGTGATCCAAGGTACAAGAGTCTGTTTTAGATTTGTACTCCTATTATCTTTCTAGGGATTTCTGCTCCATCTAAAGACCCGCCTGGGTCTGAAAAGAAGAATAAGCTGCAGAGGTAGACTCACTAGAGGCCCTGAAAAGTCACTGTGTCTCTGTAGTGGCTTACTAAAAACATAGGGAGAGGCAAATGGCAGCGGAAGAAAACTGATTTTTTTCATTCAGGTGTGGGATTCAGGGAAAGGAACCACAGTTCATGGTTTTCTTGTAGAGCCTGCTTGTGCCTGTGGTGATGCTGAGGGCTGGAACTGTGTCATTCTGACAATAACACAATGTCAGTAAAAGCTGTCTGAAGAGCAACAAGGACAAGGCATTCAGAAGTGTTTTGCTATTGAAGAAGACACAAAAGGAAACTAATCACTGAAGTCTGTGCAAGTGGAGAGGGGGCAGGCACCAAAACCAGCAGTGCATAGAGCATTGCTGGTTTCTGAGAGATGGGATTCTGTCCCAGTTTCTCTAACCCTGACTCACATAAAATTTGCCTGTAAAGCATTTCTATCTGGCAGCATATAAATATCATTAAAAGCAAAACCAACCAACAGCTCATGTTTAAATGATCTGAATGTAAGAATGCTTTCCAAAGTGGTCTGACTTTCCTATCACCTTTTAGGATTTCAGTATGACTTCTTAAAAACAGTTTGCAAAGTCACATTGCACTTATTAAATTTGTTCCTGTTATTGGAAAGGTTTGTCCAGATTAGTTCTCCTATTAATCTGGGTATAATCATCATGATACTCCTACTGGGTGACAACAGCCAGGAAGCATCAATATTTCCTTTTTTAATTAGCTTGCGTCCCATTGTACGAAGCATTATGGAAGTGTTTAATAAGCAGAGTACCATACTTAAGCTGGTAATTTTGCTCTTAAATTTCTGTTGAGCTAAGGAGAATAGCAACAGCATCTTTGTCATTACATGGCAGGACAGGAGAAAACTAGTTATGCTTAAAAGAAAATTTTGCTATTGCTTCAAAATGCTGCCAGTTTAAAGGTTAATCCTTGCCCTGGCCAGGGCTGTTTGCTCAGACCCATGGCTGGTACCTCTCACACTGCAACAACAGAGTTGTTTCTCAGCCTAAACCTGAATCCTTTATTTTTGAACAGCAACAAAAGGAACCCAAAACCAGGAATCACAAAGCCAGTTTTCCTACTGAAGTTCTTCAGCCCAGTGTCCTCGACAGATGCTGCTGCTCTGCTGTAGAAAACAGAGGAATGTTATTAAGCAGGTGTTGTTTCTGTGTGCCTTCCTCATCACATGGTCGTGTAGGTTTCTTGCCCCTTGCAAACCCAATTGTTATTTGTGTGTTTGAGTTATTTGTATGAACATCAGACACTTGTGCTTGCTGTACAGCTTCAGTGGAGACACAGAAAGCTGCAGCCCCCAGAACAACGGTGTTCAACACAATGGCTTTCAAACTTGTTTCATCTGGTTGCTCATACATCTTTGCTGAGGAAATGGACAGTAACGACATTGAGGGCAGAAAGGTTCAGGGCTTTGGCTGTTTCATTACAGATAATTCACAGAGAAACTGCCTCCTCTAATTTATTTTATATCTTGGTAAAATGACAGCCAAACCTCTTTGACATTCCAGGTCTGCCTGTGTTCTCACTTGACAAAGTCACTCCACTGGGAGTAGATTCTGGCTTGCTTTGGACTGCTTGCTGCTGCTATATGATGTTTGGATTAGACTAATACGTGGGGAAAGCTCATTTGTTCCTACAGTTTTGGCCATGGGCTAGAATTTAGGCAATCTGAAGTCATTCCTGAACCTCACTCTGAGATCATTCTGCATCACCTTGAGTAAGAAACTTAGCCTTTCTGGTTTTTTATTCCCTCATTTGAAAACAGAGCTTTACTTTCTTCCTCTTGCCTTCCATGCCTTTCATTTATGTGCTGAATGTTCATGAGGCCAGAGAACTCTCTCTTACCATGTGAATATACAAACAGAGCCCTGAATTTTCTAAAGACCACTATGGTTTTCTGCAATGACAATGTTAATAAATGGCTGTACAAAGTATGTTATATCTCAGGTACATTTAATGAGCTTGGAGATCCTGCTGGAGGGACAATACCATTAACATTTCCCACCTCAGCACTGTTGTTCGGTGCAATTCAGAGTTCAATTCAGCTGAAACCTCTGGAGATGAGTTTAGGATTATTTTGATAGTTGATATGCTCAAATTAAAGATGCAAGGCTAGCAGTACATAAAAGCATAGTCCGTATTTTTTGTGGTATCCTACTGTGTTAGCTCTTTTGATATCACAAGTTAGTTAGAAATGACTACAGAAATACGAAACCTTCATCCTAACTTTCAATGCATATGCTCATCATGGCTGTTTATCTCACTACCACCACCACGTTCCTGTTAATAACACACAGATGAAATATCAGTACATCCCCTCCTCCATACCACTGTCATCTGAATTATAATTGCATTTTCTGTATTACTGATAATTACAAGCTGGTTGGGAAAAATCGGAGCCTTTCATGCAGTTTTAAATTCACTGCTGAAATTCCATGAAAATGTATGAAAGTTGACCTCACCTTCATGATGACATACAGTGCTTCAGTCTTCTAATGCACTTACAGTCACACAAGTTGAAATGTTCTGCATAATGCTGAGAGGTTGTGCTTATTGATTCCTGTAGAGCACAGGTCTAGTCCTGCAGAAAAAGCTCATGGTTGAGTTGAGCTGGCACAACTGGCAGTCAGAATGAATGATTTGATTAGTACAATTAACTGCTTTGGTGTAGAAAAAGAAGTATATTTGAAAAATATCAAGCTATTTTCTCTGGTAAAAGACACATTTCTATTCAGTTTCTGATTTTAAAAAGTTAAAAGCATCTCTTTGAAAGCAGGAATTTACATGGGAAAACATGTTTTTCAGTACTTGATCAAGTTGGACTTGAATAGCTGTTTAAAATTAAGGATATGCTTTAAACAGACCTAGACTAAAGTTATCCCATGCACAGATATTCAGTTGCAATGGAAATAATCTTTGATGGATGTTTTCTGATGGTAACAGGAAAATGCCAAAGCAGGAAAAGCATTAATCTAAAGAAAGCACAAAGCATTAATTCACGAAGACAACTCAACCACAGTAGTATCTGTCTCTTGCAAAGGTTAATTAAATCCACTACCAACATCTGGAAGGAAAATGCACAAACCAGTGCATAACTAAAGACTTAAAAATGGAATCTGAAATATGCAAATCAAAATTAAAAACCTTGAACTGTATTTCATTGTTTTATTACTTCCATTTAGAAACAAATACTGGAAGTCAATAAGGAAATTCATTATTACAACCTTCTGGGCAAGATTCAAACATAGTGTTTGAGAGAGAATCCTGCTAGGTGGGATACACTCACATACACTAAAATATTGAGAGCTGGATAAAAGTAATCAAAGTGTAAAACTATTGTCACAAACTGTATGATCTGTTTCTTGATATACCCTGATGCAGGAAGCTTCACATCCAGGTCTTCTGTAAGCTCTAGACTTCTATTCTTTTGGCAAGATACAGGTAAAATGCACATTTGGCTTGGGGAGGGCAGGGAGGGGAAGGAGGGAGGAGAATCTTTTGTGTATACTTGGAACCCCCTTGGACATTTAATGAGAAAATCCCTTAGAAAATAGTTAATATCTGATTTACATTTTAGTAACAAATATTGTATAGGTAAAGGACATAATACAGGGCCTTGGGAAACTTGTTTTTAATTACCAGGGCTTCTTTTCATGCTAAAAAGAGTACTGGTGTGCTTAAAGTTCAGCATCTGCTTAAGTCTTTGGCTAGACTAAAGCCTGTATCCAGATTGCAGTGTACTTCAGGTTATATCCAAGCTTGTGCATATTGCATATACCTAGTTCAAGGTGAAAAACATCCATCAAAAGTACTTCCATTTTTTTCAGCTATGGCAATTGTTGGCTGACTAGCTTAGTGTGATTAGAATACAGGAGCGGAATGCAGAGGTATCACCACAAGCAGCCTACTTGTTAAATTTCTCCCCTGATGCCTAAGAGCATTGGCATTAAAGACCTCTTACAATGAAGGCCAGAGAGGCTGCCCAAAGTTTAGTGCTTATAGCATCCAAGTGCTTTGCTGTGGCTTCCAAAGTAATGCAGGGAGTCTTCTGTCTGCTTTATCCAAGCTAAAAGCTTCAGAAAACCCCTATCATGTGGTATTGGCCTTGTCAAAATGATGAGAAGCTGGAAAAACTTCTGGAACAGGAGAGGTTTTCACAAGATGTATGTATCTGCATCAAATTGTTGCAGAATAAAACTTCGCTTGGTAAAATAGCCACTTGCAAGCAGATCTGGAGAGCTGCCTGTGACAGAGGCAGCTGGGGCTGGTGTAGATCAGGTGTGGGCTGTGTGGGAAATGTTTTGATTTTTGGCTCACCCCCTTTCTCTTCCTGTCTTTTTCTGCCCATGCTCTTACCTGGCACATATAAAACATTAGAACAAGTCAAAACACACTCTTTTTGTTTTCCTGACTTTTTTCTCCCACTTCCTAAGCTAGAATTTTAAATGTCAGCTTTTCAAAATGTGGCATTTTTAGAGAAGTGTTATAGCCTGGATCTTACTGAATGGAAAATGTATTTCCAGTTCAAAGGGTTTTAAAACAAAACAGGAAAGGCCAAGGCAAATGAAAAAGACAGGGGAAACAGTGGCTGCAGCTCTTCTCTAATTAGATTTTCAGCTGTCTCTGTCAGCATCTTTTCTCCCTAGGGAATTTGGAAGAAAAATTGAAACCTAAATCTTGCATGCCTTAGAAATGGCTCCCTTCCCTGGCAGCACCTGTAGACACCACGGTTTTCATGACTATGGACAAAATGAAGACAAGAGAAAAAACATTCATTAAAACATAAATTTTGACACTTGCAGAAACAGGCCTGTTCTAAAATGCTTCACCCTTTTCATCTTCTGCTGCTGCCTCAAATATGCAGAGGAATATACCTCAACCTGAAACAGACTTCAACTGCATGACCTCAGCCATACTCAGAGATGATAAAGCCAGCAGGGTCGCTGTGGTGGTGCAGCTTTAACAGTATGAACAGCTTTTGTCCCAGCAGTATGGCTTCACTGTTTGAGGACATAATCTCATTTTTAGTTAGAAAAGATGGCTAAAACCCTAGTGATGATGGACCTAGAGGAACTGGGAGAGCATCTTAGGGTACTTCACAGATCTATGTCTTTGGTCTGAGTCCAGCATTGCCCTTGAGAGAATACACTCCCCCTCTGAAAGCGGTTAGAGCTGAGGTGGTCATATATGTTCACTTCTATCCGTGAAGTTATATGCCTTTTGATGTCCTCTGTTGGCTTGGGCAGTCAGGAGTGCCCAAATCACTGCAACATGTTTGAAATTGGATGTTTTCTTTCAAATAACTCAGCTCAACAAAGGACATAACTCCTACTTAAGACCATCTCCTGTGTTCCTAATGGCCCTTTGTGAGGACTGGTGTGATCATCCTAGTTTGATCTTCTAACGCAGGTAGGAGCTCTTGTCTCAGTGATTGGTGTGTCAAAGAAGAAGGTAAGCAGGTGCTTAAACTCCTAGTAAAGCATCCAATGGGGAATTTGCTAAGATCTTTGCTGAGTGGAGGCCTTACTAGTTTGCATTGCTCAAGCACCTTTCTTAGGTTTGACAATATGTCAACTCCAGATTGAAAACTCCAGATGTTTCCGAGTTAATTACTTGGAGAAACTTAGTTAAGAACTACCCAAGGGCAACCTTGGAGCTGATTTAACATGCGAGACCCTCATGTTTCTTTCTAAAAGGATACTCATGTTGGTTTTCTCAGTAAATGCCTCAGCACCTCAGGGTTCCTTTGCCCTCACTGGTTCTCTCAAGTGAACAGGGAGTGGTTGTCTTCACCTTCAGGACACCAGGAGGGAAATGGCACGAGGTATGTGTGAGAATACGCAAACATGTGCCTCCATCAAGGGATGTCTTTTCCCTGCCACATCCTTCTCTCTGGGGTCCTCCAGAACAGAGCAACACAGTTATTTTTGTCTCATCCATTTGGAAGCCATCTCCAGGTATAGCTCTACTCATTCTGCTTTCCATTCAGGCGATCTTCCGCTATTTCTGCTTTCACAACAGTTTATAAAAAGACTGAGAGACCATGAGGAATATAAAGCTTATGTTGCAATTCCCTCCCATAGTCACACACACACACATTTCCCTTTCTGATGTGGAAACCTGCCTGACACCAATGGTTTACATGGGTACCTTTCATGCCAGTTGGGAATCCAGAGGGCTGTTTCTTTCTCAAGGGAAAAGAAAAGCAACAACAACAACCACCACAGAAAAAAAAAGGAAAAGGAAACCAAAGTAAATTAAATGTCCTTTCAGCCAATTTTATGAACTGCCCTCGGCTATTAATTTACCAGCATTCTTCCAGACAGCAGCAGCTGCTTCAGCGTGCCAGGCTGTGGAGCGAGCTGCTGCATAGCAACAGCCAGCCAGCATGAACGTACCCACCGTAAGCATCACGCAGAGCCACAGAGGGAGACTTTCCAAAGGCATGAGAATGCTTAAAGTTAAGACAAGGTACTTGCATCTTACCTGAAAGGGAGAGGATCTTTAGCAGCCACAGTTGTTATACAGGTCAGTGTGGGCTGTGTAACTATCTGGCTGTCAGAAACTGCCCTTACCATAGGCATGTCACTGCACTGTGAGGTGAGAAAATCTTACAACTGTTTCTAGTGTGTATGACATAGGATATATGGATTTTTTTATATGGAAGCATGACTCACTTTTCCGTCTTTTAAACAGGTTTGCAACCAAAAAAATATTTTAATTGCTTTTTATTGGTAAGGAAATTACATTGCATTTTGAAAAAAGGTTTCAAAAGCCTTTTTGGGTTGGGTGATTGACGTAGAGTTTGACAATGCTGCATGCACCAAGCTGGACTTGTTTCAGGAGTGGAAGTTTAAAACCTGTTTCAGGATTGTTTCTCATTAGCGGATCCCTGTTCTGTCATGGAGAATACAGATCCCTGGTATCTTTGGCTTTTGGTTTGCTCTAAGGTTTTGTTTGTTTGTTTCCCAAATGGGCTTTTTATTTAATTATCTATTTATTGTAATTTATTGTAACAATTCTGAAACGTGCTAGATTAGCAGCCCAGGAGACTAATGTAACAAAGTGGCAGTCTGAGTTATACCACAAACCTACTTTGCTGGGATAATCTCTAGGCAAGAGGAGAAGACTTTAATCAGCTCTGTCAATTTATTAGCCCTTCCCTTCTAAGGCAAGCACCAAATATCCCACTTAGTGTCAATAGTGTTGGTAGCTGTTCTGAAATGTATACAAGTCCAGCTCATTTTAAATTAGGCCACTGAGCAAGTCTTAAGCTGCTGTAAGCTCTTGTTATCATATGAGGCTGAAGCAGTTCTTTTGACAAAACACCGCTTCGATATAGTTGACCCTTCCCTGAGAATGTCTCTTATCTTCCTGGTTTTTATGGTTTTGAATCATAGAATCATCCTAGAATGGTTTGGGTTGGAAGGGACCTTAAAGATAGTCTAGTTCCAACCCCCTGCCACGGGCAGGGACACCTTTCACCAGACCAGGTTGCTCAGAGCCCCATCCAGCCTGGCCTTGAACACTGCCAGGGATGGGGCACCCACAGATTCTCTGGGCAGCCTGTGCCAGTGCCTCATCACTCTCACAGTGAAGAATTTCTTCCCAATATCTAATCTAAATCTACCCTCTTCCACTTTAAAGCCATTACCCCTTGTCCTGTCCCTACACGCCCTTGTAAAAAGTCCCTTTCCAGCTTTCTTGTAGGCCCTTAAGGTACTGGAAGGCTGCTATAAGGTCTCCTTGGTGCCTTTTCTTCTCCAGGCTGAACAACACCAACTGTCTCAGCCTGTCTTCATAGGAGAGGTGCTCCAGCCCTCCACCCATTTTCATGGCCCTCCTCTGGACTCATTCCAACAGGCCTGTGTCCTTCTGATGTTGGGGGCTCCAGATGGACACAGTACAGCAGGTAGGGTCTCCCCAGAGCTGAGGGAGAGAGCCACCTCCCTTGACCTGCTGGTCATGCTTCTTTTGATGCAGCCCATGATACAGTTGGCTTTCTGGGCTGCAAGTGCATATTGCTGGGTTGTGTTGAGCTTCTCATCCACCAACACCCCCAAGTCCTTCTCCTCAGGGCTGCTCTCAATCCATTCTCTGCCCAGCCTGTATATTGATACTGGGAGTTGTCCCAACCCAGGTGCAGCACTTTGCACTTGGCCTTGCTGAACTTCATGAGGTTTGCACGGGGCCACCTCTCAAGCCTGTCAAGGTCACTCTGGAAGGCCTCCCTTCCCTCCAGCGTGCCCACCACACCACAGAGCTTGGTGTCATCAGCAAACTTGCTGAGGTGCACTCGGTGCCGGTGTCCGTGGTGCTGACAAAGATGTTCAGCAGTGCTGGCCCCACACCGGCCCCTGAGGCATGCCTCTCAGCACTGGTCTCTACTTGGGCATCAAGCCGTTGACTGCAACTGTTTGAGTGTGACCATCCAGCCAATCCCTTATCCACCAAGTGGTCCACCCATCAAATCTGTGTGTCTCCAGTTTAGAGACAAGGATGTCATGCAGGACAGTGTCAAATGCTTTGCACAAGTCCAGGCAGATGACATCAGTTGCTCATCTGCCAATGCTGTAATCCCATCACAGGAGGCCACCAAATTTGTCAGACACTATTTGCCTTTAGTGAAGCCATGTTGGCTGTCATCAGTGACCTCTTTATTTTCTGTAGCCTTCCTTTTTGTGTTTACGTTTATCCAGGAGCTGCTTGTTCATCCATGCAGGCCTCCTGGCATTTTTGCCTGACTTCCTCTTTGTTTGGACACATCACTCCTGAGCTTCGAAAAGGTGATCCTTGAATATTAACCAGTTTTCTCGGGCCCCTCTTCCCTCCAGGGCTTTGTCCCGTGGTAGGCTACCAAGAGATCCCTGAAGAGGCCAAAGCCCGCTCTCCTGAAGCCCAGGGCAGTGAGCCTGCTGTGCACCCCCCTCGCTGCCCTAAGGGCCACCATTTCATGGTCACTGGAGCCCAGGCTGCCCTTGAGCTTCACATTCCCCACGAGCCTCTCCTTGTTGGTGAGAGGCAGGTCCAGTGTAGCACCTCGCCTTGTTGGTTCCTGTATCACTTGGAGAAGGAAGTTATCATCAAATTATTCCAGGAACCTCCTGGATTGTTTATGCCCTGTTGTGTTGTCCCTCCAACAGGTATCAGGGTGGTTGAAGTTCCTCATGAGGACCAGGGCTTTTGAGTGTGAGGCAGCTCCTATCTGTCTATAGAGGGCCTCACCTGCTCGGCCTTCCTGGCCCGGTGCCCTGTTGCAGACAGACCCCTCCTATGTCACCTGTCCCTGCCCTCACTTTAATCCTGACCCATAAGATCTTGGTCAGCACCTCAGACACAAGATACAAAAGCTCACTGTGTGAGTCATTCCAAGGACTCCTGAGGCAATCTCAATAGCTACCCATGTCCTTAGCACTTACTGAGGTGAACACCATTCCCCACTACAACTCTGTTCCTCCCTATAAGAAAACTTAGGGGAAGGAGCCAGCATATTTTCTAGAAGATCCTCTGGTCCCCCTGATGTTTGGGAAAGCAGGGCTACAGCACACACCTTGGAGGACAGCTTCACAGTGCAGCTGAGTCACCTTCAAGAGGGTGCAACTTTTTCTTCACTGACTGCTGAGGAAGTTGATGAAGTGACCACCTTTCCTCTGGTAACATCAGACCTTGCAACTGTCCTCTGGTTGGTCTAGGTCATTGCACTGATCCAGTCTCTCAAAAGAAAAGCAGAGTCTTTTCTGACCCTTTGTCTTTACTATCACCACAGGGAGACCTCCAGAGATCCCTCATTCAGGTGGATTTTGGAGACGGCATTGCTGTGTCGTATGCCAATCTCAGCTCGACTGAAGATGGGATCAAGCACATCTACCAGAACGTGGGCATATTCCGAGTGGCTGTGGTGGTGGAAAATAGCCTGGGTTCTGACAACGCTGTCCTCTACCTGCATGTAACATGTATGTATGTTCATATTCATTGTTAGCTTCTGTTGTTCTTTAAATAATTATTACTTGTTCTTACAGACAACATTTGGGGCTTTGCAGCTGGAAGCAGCGTGTTGGGCTATAATGTTTGTCCTCCAACAAAGGACTCCAGACGGAGGGGAGCCACAGGCAATAGTGACATGTTCCACCTCTGATTTTGGGTATTCTACCTTGGGACATATCAAAGGAGTCTCCAGCCCTTTCTGAATGCACCTTCATTAGCATGTTTACAATTCCAGAAATACAAAGACATCCAGGATCTTTAATCACTTTTAAAAGCCTTGACTTTTACTTTGTACATGTGTTTTGCCCTCTAATGAAATGCAACCACCTCTGGAATGGAAACCAGTGTATTTCAGTCTTCCTGTTGTCATAGGAACCAAAATCTTGGTGTTAAAGAGTATTTCAAGAAAAAATATTATCTTCACATTGCTTTTCTGCTATTCTTTTTAATCTTTTCTATACTTCAGCTGGCTCTATTTACAATTGAAATGTATCTCAAGTCCTTACATAAAACCAGCAATGTGTTCTTTCATATTTATTCTCAGACATGGTTATGAACACAAAGGGTCAACCTGTTACTGAAATTTTGTAACATACCAAATGGATTTTGTGTGGAGCCATCATTTTCTTTATACAGTGGGGTGGTTTTTTTGTGGCTTATTTGTGTTTTCAGCTGTGTGCCTCTGTGCCAGATTTACTGTAAAAAACCAGGAAATTCCAAAACTTAAAGTTATGCTTACAGAAATACCACATACCCTGTACCAAATTAACTCCATATACTTTCTGGATAATTCAGCACATTCCATACACTTTAACTCTAGTTTTGTAGTTCATACAGCATGAAAGCAGCTGCCTCTTCAGGGGAAGAGGGCAGCTCTTTAATGGTGCACCATCATATCAACAGATGGGAGCAGTGGGAGGTGTAGCTGTGGAACACTGGGGGTTTATGAGGGAGCACTAGAGAAGCAGGAGCTGTTTTAATCCATTTTCTTGAGACATTAAAAGCTTAAGAATTATTTTGATTGTTTAAGCAGTATGAGAAATAAGCAATATTCAGATAAATTCATGTGACTTAGCAGCTGATAGTGTACGTTTCTGTGTTTTGTGTAAGTAATGCCAGCACAGGACTTAAATACTGCATGATTATTGCAGCCAGTCCCAGATTATACGTGTCTGACCCCCTGGAGAAGTGACACTCTAAGGGATATGTCTCATTTTTCTCTACATGATAAGAATTAGGGACTTCAAAACAGGTTGCAGACTGAGCGTGGTGCTACTCAGAGTAGCATTAGATTTGCTGAGTACAGAGTTGCACAGTAAATCCAGTCCCCTCCAGAGCCTAACATACAGATTTACAAAAGCTTCTAAATCCTATTTAAATGCTTGCATTGCTACTCAGCTCTCTGCTGAGTATTCTGCTTGTGGAGTATAAGCTTGGCCTTTGGGAAGTTTTGTAAAAATATCTGTCCTTACAATAGACGCACACCTTACGCTGCTAAGACCCACAGAAAAGCAGTGTGCAGCCTGAACATCCAGAGAGTTTCAGGAAGGGCTATGAACTGTGTGACCCCTTGCTACGGAGTTAATATATGAGCACATATAGCCTGTCTGGGCATTCCAGCACCCTTCCCTACCTGTGGCCAGCAGATGTGCTGAGGGGAAAACTGCAGGCACTGAATCACAGTGCTTGTGATCTCTAAGATGAGCGTAAAGCCTCTGTGTTGTGCTCTCATCCTTCTGCAGCCACGGGGCCAGTGCATAGTAGTTGGTCCAGGCATTCAAAACCACAGACTATTGTGAGGTAGAAGTATTTTGGGGTGGATGTACAGTAAATTGTATATAAACTGTTTCTCTAGCCAACAGGCTGTCTCTGAACTGTCCTGACAGGTCAGAATTTTCCCCTGGATAGTTATGCATTTTCCTGAACGCTTCAGAATAACTCCCCTACCCAAGGGAACCTTTTGGGAAGCTTCTCCCTTCCTATTGTCTTGGTCTTGTACACAGTTTTTCCTAGGGCAAGTGAAGGTCTGTAGTCTCCACGGTCCTGCACGAAGCTCAGAAATTAATTCTCTTGAACGCTTTTCAAACTTCCCTGGCAGAAAGCGGTACCAAGCCGAGGGCCTATCGAGAGTGAGCTATCGCCATCTGCTGGCCAGACAGTAGTTCGGCACTTCAGCCGCTGACCCAGCTACACGCACAGCACTCAAGCAGAATTGGCTTCCTGGAGCCATTCTGTCATGTTCTTTCCTAGCAGGCATATGGTGGAGGTCCAAGGAGGTACTGGGGCACTCTCTGCAGTGCAGGGTCATTTGAGATGTGCTCAGAGTAGCTATGCAGTTATGTTGGAGTATATTAGACTTTACATGGGCTCCATTGTCGCTGCTGTCACCAAATCTGGTGTTAGGACATTTGTTCATTTAAAGGGCTGTGCTGACACTGGGCATTTGGCAAACATCCCAAAGAACACCAGAGTTGCAAAATATTTAACCTGAGAAGCTGCTGTTTTTCAGGTCTCTGCGTCGTGCTGAAAGCAGGTGCAGCCCAGTCACAGAAATATATCTGAGCAGGGGAATGCTGTTAAGATTATAAGGGTGAAATTCTGGCTTCTCTTGAATTTTCAAGAAGATTGTTGACTGCTGATTCTAAAAGGAAAAATGCACTGTGGTCTGGTCTATAGCAGGCTTTGATTAGTCTTAACTGGGCTGCTTCAGGTTAAGCAACGGCTGTGTCTACAGCCCAGAGAAAGATACATTTTGCTAATAAGTCAGGAACACTGGCCCTTGTTTATTCTGATGTTATTTATACAGTTTGATTTGGGATATTTTTTTCATATTTCTCTCTCTGCCTGTGTGAGATGTGTAGGGTACAAGGTGCTTGCTCCAAAATGTGTGGTGTTCCTTTAGCTTGAAAAGTAAGGTGTAAATGGTGATATCTGCATGGGTTATGTCCTGGAAATTCCTCTCCTGAAATACATAAAACCCTCTCGTATCTGAGCTCCATAAGGACAATCAATCCTCCCAGGCTGTGGTCTCTGCTTCTGATGAGTAGGGAGCTTGCAGATGTAGTACATGTAGATGTGGTCTTCATTTATTTAAGAAATCCATGTCCCCATGTCACCTGGCGTTTCTTTCTCTTTCTTTCTCTGTCACTCTCAGGACAGATGCTTTGTTCTCTAAGTGAACAGTCAGAACACATTTTAAAAAAATAATCTCTAGGACAAGATGTAACAACAAAGGCCCATCTGTCTCCAGAAGATGGGAAATGTGTAACCCTGGGCATAATGTCACTTGTTGAATGAATTATATTCTGTTTATACTAAAGAAATAAAAGAAGTTATTGAGGAAAAGGAGGTATTATAAGGTAACATTTAAATGAAGACGCTTGGTGAATAGCTTGCCTTCAGATAGAGTTTCAGCTGACATAAATGGATACACCACTGCTGAAGTTCACCATATCATAGCAGTTTGCAGCAGCAGAGATGCCTCATATCCACTGAAGCCACTTGCCCTGCACATTCTTATGTCTTCCCAGTGAAGGCCATATTCATGTAACAAAGCTCTGCCTCTTTTGGTGAAGTTGCATATAAAGTCCCTGAGTTTATGCCATTTGTGCAGTAGAGAGTCCAGCTTTTTCAGCCTCAGGTACATGGGTAACTCCTGCTCTCTGAGGAACAGATTTAAGCCAGCCTTTAGAAATGGCACCAAGCAGAAATATTAACTGGCATGCCTGACAGTGATTTGGAGGACTTCTCCCCCCTAAACCAATGGATATCCCCTCAGGCTGACATTTCTGACGGAAGGGGGACTCACTTCTTGCTTCTGTCTCTGCAGGCCCCTTGGAACATGTTCACTTAGCCCTACCATTTGTCACCACAAAGAACAAGGAGGTCAATGCCACGGCGGTACTGTGGCCAAGCCAAGTGGGAACACTTACTTATGTCTGGTGGTTTGGGAACAACACAGAGGTTTGTATTCCTTATGGACTGAAATCAATATAATCCTGGAGAAGCCCTCTGAGGACGGAGGGAGGGATCTGGGAATGCTTCTGAATAGTCACACAAGCAAGAAAATTATAAACCAGAAACCGGGAGACTGGTGGTTCTGTGACATACCGTCAGTGAAATGTAAAACTGCTTTGTGGTTGTTGCTGAGACTTAGCTGTAGGGTTTCTTGCCATTTCATGCAAATTGCCAATAGCTTTGTCCCTGTATTTACATCCAAAATGGATGTAGTGAACAAAAATCCAGAATTACTGTGTTTTCCCCTACTCTCCATTGTTCAATAACAACAACAAAAAAACACCTTATGGGTTTGGATTCTTTTTAGGATAATAACCTTTCAAACTGAAGTTGTTCTTGTATCTGGAACTGACTTAACATAGCCCGAGAGTTTAAACCTCCTTTCTCTGGTGACTAACAAGGGAAGAGACTGCCATCAGTTCTATGCCTCCCTTTAAATGTGCTGAGCCCAATACTGAGCCATCACAGTCTATGCTAAACCACGTGTGCATGAAGACCTTATTATCATGTGCTACTAGTGGATAAATGGTTCCCAACACACCTCCCTGCCTCTGGGCTCGGCTCAGATACAAAACCAGCATGCACTGCATTCTGCTGCCTCTGTGCTTGCAGTGTTGGTAAATCTGCATGGGCATTACAACTGTTATTTTATGTATCTTTGTGGCTGAAGTACCCAGAGACCCTAATTAGTTTCTAAGGGGAGAGATTTTCACAAATTTTTTAGAACCAAGGGTGACCTTCAACCACAAGTGGTGATCTTCTCTATAATGCAGGTCAAAAGGTTTCATCAGTACCTTCTGCTTTATTTAACTCTTTGTGATTAAGGCAGAACATGACTTTTTGTTGTTGTTTTGCATTAATAATTTCCCTCAGATGATGGAGAATACACTGCTCGGGTTTTTTTACCCTCTCCCCCAACTATTTCCCTACAGTTAATTATGCCGAGCGTTGAACACATAGGCTGTGTTTGTAGTCTGAATTTATCTAGCTTCGGTTTCAAGCTACCTTTGTGTGTAGATTAAAGAATTGTCTGTACTATCAGAAATCATCTCCCTCTAGAGGTACTTACAGGTTGTAATTGTCACTTTTTAACCTTCTTTCTGATCTGCTAAGCTCTTAAGTGATCAGGGTCCGTCTAGCGCTGTTCTCATTGAAGTGAGAGTTTTACTACAGACTACAATGGCAACAGAGTTTGACTTAATACTGGGTGCTTTGAAGATCTCAGCCAGAGTTCATTAATAAGTGAAAAGAGAAGGTAGGGAAGAGACTGCTGAAAGGGGACACAACTTGTTGATAAACTGGTTGCAGAGTGAAGCAAGCTGAGGGGGTTTGTGTCCTCTCTGAACACCATCACTTTCCAAAAATAACATCTCCATGTCTAAGGGTAACATGGGAGAAAAACTGGGCCATCTTAATTTGCCTCCTGGTTCTCTCAAAACCTCCTTGAGTCACCTGAAACAAATCACAGCTAGATCTCTAAGGAGTGTGATACCTGAGCAGTGAGTCTTGTAGGCCCTTGTATTAGGATCTGGACCTCTCTGGGGAGTGCAGCAAAGATGGACGCTTGAACATGGGATCCAGATCAGCCAGCATGCTAGGTGGGAGAGAAATACAGGGATATCTTAAAACTTAGTTCCTTTGGAAATTATAGGTACTTTACTCTGAGCTTCAGGAGGACATCCCCATCTGGATTGCTGGGTCTTCTCTGGAAAATTGGCTTCCGTGTCATGGCAGCCTTTCTAGGTCTTAAGTTTCCAAGTTGAAACTAACTCCACAAACCATCCCGACAGGCCAGAGCGCCAAATTCATTTTTGCTTTTCCTTTCTAGCCAAATTGCTTTAATTTCTCCTTTTCTGATATACTTGCAGCCGCTGATCACATTGGAAGGGAGCATCACATTCACATTCTCTGTGGAAGGGATGAACACCATTACCGTTCAGGTTTCAGCGGGAAACACAATTCTTCAGGACACAAAGACTATTGCTGTGTATGGTGAGTTCTTCTGCCTTCATTTCACATAGGAGTCTCCATATTCAAGACCTAGAGAGCCAGGTTAGCTGGCAGCAACGTGTGGTCTTTATTCCAGGATGCTTTGAGTGAGATTATAAACTCAGTTCCAGTGTTATCCATTCAGCATAACATCTCTGAAGGCCACTGACTGACATTAGTCCAAACTGTGATGACTGCAGAACATTGATCTCCTTCCCAGAGCCCCCTGCACCTGCTTTATCACTATTTGGTCACCCTACATGATTGTCAAAATGTTAGGTCATTTTGGGAGCTGGTTTTCCCCCTTCTTGGCTGGTAGAGGCCTCTTAACTCATGCAAAAGCTGCTTAATATGAAAGATAAGTCAATGCTGTGCTGCAGTTCTGTACAGAAATCTGTACTGGCTTGATATTGTACTCAGGCCTCAGAAGAAGTTAGGGCACACAAATATACAGTGTAAATGGAGCCTGAGAACCACTGAGAATCCCAGTTTTAGCTGTTTGTGCTAAACACGTGGTCGTAGTGATCAGTGTGGGCATCTCTGTTAACAGCAACAGGGATTAAGAAGTACATTTTCCAAGGCTAGTTCTCTCCCCAGCTTTATCCCTGTCCCCTTCCAATTAACTTTCAAGTGTTTGGGGCATGTCTATGAGAGTACAATCACAACTTCTTTCACAGGGCATGCCTGCTTCAGAAGTCAAGATTAAGGTAGCATTTCGTTTACATTCCCCACACAGCTCCTTTTCCAGTGGTAGTCACCCACTAAAATAAAGGCTGATCACCTTTTCCAGTTCTGTGACACTGGAGCAGTGAATCTCTCAGATTCTCCAGACCTCTCA